>NC_074706.1:17159992-17759992 GCF_029448725.1 Salvelinus fontinalis
CTACTTTTGACCATTGCCACAAGGGCCCAAGATGATTATTTTAACAAGTTTGAGTTACCCCCGGACACAGTTATTCCCATGCCACAGCTGTACCGGGTACATGTAGATTATGTATGTGATCACCTCTCATCAAATGAAATCAAATGTTTTTGGTCACATACACATGGTTGGCAGATGTTAATGCGAGTGTAGCGAAATGCTTGTGCTTCTAGTTCCGACAGTGCAGTAATATCTAACACGTATCTAACAAATTCACAACGATTACCTTATACACACAAATGTAAAGGGATGAACAAGAATATGTACATATAAATATATAGATGAGACAGTCATCCATATATCATAATAGATGTGTACAGTACATTGGTGCCTACATACCACACTGAACACAAATATAAATGCAACATGTTAAGTGTCGGCCCAATGTTTACGGAAATTTTCCATATGCATAAAAAGCATATTTTCCCAAATTTTGTTAACACATTTGTTTAAATCCATGTTAGTGAGCATTTCACCTTTTCCCAGATAATTTATATTTTTGTTTAGTATGCATACTGTAAAAACTCATTTAGAAAGGGGGTGAATACTATGCAATGACTGTATTTTAGTTATTGAATTTTTATTAATTTGCTTAAAAATATATATAGATATTTTCACTTTGACATTATGGAGTATTTTGTGTAGATCAATGACCAATAAAATAAAAATTTGGCCCTTTTTTTTAAGCAACAACATTTTTAAAAAAGTTAAAGGGGGTGTATACTTTACATAGTTGTGCTGGGCCAGCTCCAGAAATAAGTGATATAAGCGACCAAAGACCACCCAGCCGCTAGGGGGTCGCCGAAATGTTTGCTAATTTATTAAATATAAAAACAGAAATACCTTATTTACTTAAGTATTCAGACCCTTTGCTATAAGACACAAAATTTAGCTCAGGTGCATCCTGTTTCCATTGATCATCCTTGAGATGTTTCTACAACTAGATTGGAGTCCACCTGTGGTAAATTAATTTGAATGGACATGATTTGGAAAGGCACACACCTATCTATAGTAGAACCAGCAGTTGTCAGAGCAAAAACCAACTCATTAGGTCGAAGGAATTGTCCGTAGAGCTCCGAGACAGGATTGTGTCAAGGCACACATCTGGGTTACCAAAACATTCTGCAGCATTGAAGGTCCCCAAAAACATAGTGGTATCCATCATTCTTAAATGGAAGAAGTTTGGAACCACCAAGACTTTTCCTAAAGCTGGCCGTCCGGCCAAACTGAGCAATCAGGGGAGAAGGGCCTTGGTCAGAGAGGTGACCAACAGCCCGATGGTCACTCTGACATAGCTCCAGAGTACCTCTGTGGAGATGGGAGAACCTTTCAAAAGGACAGCCATCTTTGAAGCTCTCCACCAATCAGGCCTTTACGGTAGACTGGCCAGACGGAAGCCACTCCTCAGTAAAAGTCAGATTGGCAGCCTGCTTGACGTTTGCCAAAAGACATCTAAAGGACTCCCAGACAATAAGAAACAAGATTCTCTGGTCTGATGAAACCAAGATTGAACTCTTTGGCCTGAATGCCAAGCGTCACAACTGGAGGAAACCTGGCACCATCCCTACGGTGAAGCATGGTGGTGGCAGCATCATGCTGTGGGGATGTTTTTCAGCGGCAGGGACTGGGAGACTATTCAGGATGGAGGGAAAGATGAACGGAGCAAAGTACAGAGAGCTCCTTGATGAAAACCTGCTCCAGGGTGCTCAGGACCTCAGATTGGCATGTAGGTTCACCTTCCAACAGGACAACAACCCTAAGCACACAGCCAAGACAACGCCGGAGCGGCTTGGGGACAAGTCGCTGAATGTCCTTGAGTGGCCCAGCCAGAGCCCGGACTTGAACCCAATCGAACATGTCTGGAGAGACATAAAAATAGCTGTGCAGCAACGCTCTCCATCCAAACTGACAGTGCTTGAGATGATCTGCAGAGAGGAATGGGGGAAACTCCCTAAATTCAGGGGTGCCAAGCTTTTAGCATCATACCCAAGAAGACCCGGGGCTGCCAAAGGTGCTTCAACAAAGTACTGAGTAAAGGGTCTGAATAGTTATATAAATGTCATATTTTAGATTATTATTTTAATACATTTGCAAACATTTCCAAAAAACTGTTTTTGCTTTGTCATTATGGGGTATTGTGTGTCGATTGATGAGGGGAAAAAACTATTTAATAGATTTTAGAATTAGGCTGTAATGTAGCAATTTGTGGCACAATTCAAGGGGTCTGAATACTTTCCCGAATGCACTGTATAGGCCGAGATAATAAGAAGTCAAAATTGCCATCCCCCGTGCTTCACGGTTGGGATGGTGTTCTTTGGCTTGCAATCCTCCCCCTTTTTCCTCCAAACACAACAATGTTCAGGATGGCCAAACAGTTTTATTTTTGTTTCATCAGCCCAGAGGACATTTCTCCAAAAAGTACGATCTTTGTCCCCATGTGCAGTTGCAAACAGTAGTCTGTCTTTTTTATGGCGGTTTTGGAGCAGTGGCTTCTTCCTTGCTGGGCTGCCTTTCAGGTTATATCGATATAGGACTCGTTTTACTGTGGATATAGATACTTTTGTACATGTTTCCTCCAGCGTCTTCACAAGGTCTTTTGCTGTTGTTCTGGGATTGATTTGTACTTTTCGCACCAAAGTACGTTCATCTCTAGGAGACAGAACGCATCTCCTTCCTGAGCGGTACGATGGCTGCTTTGCTATTGTTTGTACAGATGAACGTGGTACCTTCAGGTCTTTGGAAATTGCTCCCAAGGATGAACCAGAATGTGGAGGTATACAAATAGTTTTCGGAGGTCTTGGCTGATTTCTTTTGATTTTCCCATGATGTCAAGCAGAGGCACTGAGTTTGAAGGTAGGCCTTGAAATACATCCACAGGTACACCTCCAATTGACTCAAATGATGTCAATTAGTTTATCAGAAGCTTCTAAAGCCATGACATAATTTCTTTGAATTTTCCAAGCTGTTTAAAGGCACAGTCAACTTAGTGTATGTAAACTTCTGACCCACTGGAATTGTGATACAGTGAATTATAAGTGAAATAATCTGTCTCTAAACAATTGTTGGAAAAATTACTTGTCATGCACAAAGTAGATGTCCTAACCGACTTGCCAAAACTATAGTTTGTTAACAAGAAATTTGTGGAGTGGTTGAAAAACGAGTTTTAAAGACTCCAACCTAAGTGTTTGTAAACTTCCGACTTCAACTGTATATATATTTGTACATGTATTGTTTTTCTTACAATATTACATTTCAGGGAGATGTCTTCTAAAGACAACATGCAATACTGCTTAATACTGTAAAACTGTAGGTATTACTGTAGGTATTTCCCTGTAAATTTGACATGAACGTTTTTAGTTTTGGTTTTCCTTGGATTGCTGGCTGAAATGTTTGCTAGCCTAACTTCCTTTCATGGGCAACAATGAGCCAGGCCTACTACATCTAGCTACATGTTGATCTTCCGTCTTCTCAGGCCATGGTGCACAATGTATACATTTATGGTCGGATAAGAATCGCCGTTATAATCATTGGCCAGTACGGAGAATTAAGTAAAACCACAAGCCCAAATCCGTATCTACATCCATGATTTATTTTCTTAGGATCCCTATTAGCCGACGCCAATGGTGACAGATAGTCTTACTGTGGTCCGACATATAATGAAAAAGACATTACAGACAAAAGACTTTAAAATGTACATACATTTAAAAGCACTAACATGTAGTGGGTGTGTGCATCTATCAGTTACACATACATGTCAGTACGTACACACAACAAATAGGTCACATGGAGGAGAGGTGGCATATGCCATGAGGTGTTGATTTATTTGTTTTTTTAAACCAGGTTTGCTGTTCACTTTGGCTATATACTATGGAAGGGAGGTCCATGTAATCATGGCTCTGTGTAATACTGTTAGTTTACTTGAATTTGTTCTGGACCTGGGGACTGTGAAGACATCCCTGGTGGCATATCTGATGGGGGAAGTATGTGTGTCAGTTGACAATGCAAACAATTTGGAATTTCCAACGCATTAATGTGTCTTATAAAAACAAGAAGTGACGCAGTCCGTCTTTCCTCAACTCTTAGCCAAGAGAGACTGGCATGCATATTATTAATATTAGCCCTCTGATTACAATGAAGAGCAAGACATGCCGCTCTGTTCTGGACCAGTTACTGCTTAACTAGGTCTTTCTTTGCAACACTTGACCATATGACTGGACAATATCATGATACGATAAAACTCCCTAAGATTTGCTTTATGGAATGGGGTGTCAAAAAAGCAGAGCATCTCTTTATTACGGGCAGACCTCTCCCCATCTTTACAACCATTTAATCTATATGTTTTGACCATGACAGTTTACAATCTAAGATAACAGTAACAGTAAGTAATTTAGTCTCCTCAACTTGTTCAACAGCTACACCATTCATTACCAGATTCAGCTGAGGTCTACCACTTAAGAAATGATTTGTACCAAATACAACGCTCTTAGTTTTAGAGATGTTCAGGGCCAGCTTATTACTGGCCACCCATTGTAAAACAGACTGCAACTCTTGTTAAGGGTTCAGTAACTTATTTAGCTGTGGTTGCTGATGCGTATATGGTTAAAGCATCAGCATACATGGACACACTTGTTTTGTTCAATGCCAGTGGCAGGTCATTGGTAAAAATAGAAAAGAGTAGAGGGCCTTGAGAGAGCCACTTTATATGTTTGACATTAGAGAAGCTTCCATTAAAGAAAACCCTCTGAGTTATATAAAATAGATAGCTCTGAGTTCACGATATGGCAGAGGTTGAAAAGCCATAACACATACATTTTCTACAACAGGTTAAGGTCAATAATATCAAAGGCTGCACTGAAATCTAACAGTACAGCTTCCACAATCTTCTATTTTCAATTTATGTTAACCAATCATCAGTCATTTGTGTCAGTGCAGTACATGGTGAGTGCCCTTCTCTATAAGCACGCTGAAAGTCTGTTGTTAATTTGTTTAGAGAGAAAGATCATTGTATTTGATCAGACACTAATTTTTCCAATAGTTTGCTAAGAGCTGGCAGCAAGCTGATAGGTCTGCTGTTAGAACCAGTAAAGCCCACTTTACCACTCTTGAGTAGTGGAATGCCTTTGGCTTCCCTCCAGGCCAGAGGACAAAGACTTTGCTCTAGGCTCAGATTAAATATACGACAGATAGGAGTTGCCATAGAGTCGGCTACCATTCTCAGTAGCTTTCCATCTAAGTTGTCAATTCCAGGTTTGTCATTATTTGTTTGTCATTATCGATAGCAATATTGTTTCCACCTCTCCAACACTAACTTTACAAAATTCAAACTTGCAATGCTTTTCTTTTATTATTCGTTTTTTTATACATGGATACGATGGCTCATTGTTCGTTGTTGGAATTTCCTGCCTAAATTTGCCTATTCTGCTAATTAAGTAGTCATTAAAATGGTTGGCAACATCAAATGGTTTTGTGATGAATAAGCCACCTGATTCGATGAAAGATGCAGTTGAATTTGTCTTTCTGACACTCATTTAATTTATAGTATTCCAAAGTTTATTTTCATCATTCTTTATATTATTGATCTTGGCTTCATAATACAGTTTCTTCTACTTTTCGTTTAGTTTAGTCACATCATTTCTTAATTTCAAGTCAGCCAGTCAGATGTGCAGTCAGACTTATTAGCCACTCTTTTTGCCCCATCTCTTGTAGCCATGCAGTTTTTAAATACCTCCATGTGTAGCCTTAACAGTTTTAACAGTCAGTTGCATGTTTAGCAATAAATGCATAAAGTGCAGCATCTGCATGCTCCTTATTAATCACATCAGAACCACAAATATGTTTTAACATCATCCACATAAGAGTCACAGCAAAATCTTTTGAATGATCTCTTATACACTATTTTAGGCCCAGCTTTTGGAACTTTGGCTTTCCTGGATATAGACACTACAAAGTTCTACAGTATTAGTAAAAATGTGATCAATAAAATGAGTCGAAAGCAATTAGCAAAGTTCTCCCTGAGAATAACCCAACCAACAGCTTAAACAAAACAAACTTTGCGTTGTCTTTGCGTTTTTTTCCCTTGCCACGGTTCTGTGCAGGGAATATGTTTCAGCATTTATACACTGAGTAAACAAAACATTAAGTACACCTGCTCTTTGCATTACATAGACTGACCAGGTGAATCCAGGTTAAAGCTGCTATCACTCATTGATGAGGTTAAAGAATGATTTTTAAGCCTTGAGATAAATGAGACATGGATTGTGAATGTGCGCCAGTCAGAGGGTGAATGGGCAAGACAAAAGATTTGAGTGCCTTTGAAAGGGGCATGGGTGCCAGGCATAGGCATAGGTGCCAGGCATACCGGTTTGTGTCAAGAACTGCAATGCTGTTGTGTTTTTCACACTGAACAATTTGTGAATCAAGAATGGTCCACCACCCAAAGAACATCGAGCCAATGTTACACAACTGTGGGAAGCATTGGAGTCGTCGACACCTTGTAGAGTCCATATCCCACCGAATTGAGGCTGTTCTGAGGGGAAAAGGGGGTGTTCCTAATGTAATCTCAATTGGGAATCCCCCTCCGCCTTTTCTCTTTATCCTCTTCTTTCTTCTCCCCAAACCTCCCTCTGAAAGAAAAGGAGGGAATAAATTATTTACAGTGTCCGAATGAAAAAAATGGAAATGCTTGAGGAACGTGCAGGGGAAATACCTCTGTTTTTAACCTCACCTCCACAGAGTTGCACGGCGAGAGTCACAAGCTGAATGAAATTGGCCAAAGGGAGGGGAGGGAGAGAGAGAGAGCAAGAGAAAGAGAGCTAGATAGCAGAAGAGATAAGAGAAAGAGGAGAGAGAGAGATGGACAGAGAGAGGGGAGAGGTAGAGAGAGAGGGGAGAGGTAGAGAGAGAGGACGGAGGGAAATACAGTAAATAACTTTTAGCGCCTCACATTCATACATTCATGAAACTCCTACATTATATGAATCAAGCCGAATCTCCTCTCTCTGCCGCCAGTCATTGCCACTAGACTCGTTCATCGTAAAAACCAAACAGTCCTGGTTGTGTCCATGTTAAGGACACGTGAAGTGAAGAGAAGGGGAGATGATCGAGTGCACAGCCATGGGGATCCGTTTAGGGGTGGGGGTGCTGCAAATTTTTAGCCAGCGCTGGCGCTGCAGACTTACAGTACCAGTCAAAAAAATTCCACACACCTAGTCATTCAAAGGTTTTTCTTTATTTTTACTATTTTCTACATTGTAGAATACTAGTGAAGACATCGAACCTATGAAATAGAAACATATGGAGTCATGTAGTAACCAAAAAAGTGAACAAATCAACAAATCAAAATATATGTTATTCTTCATGAGTAGCCACCCTTTGCCTTCTTGACAGCTTTGCACATTCCTGGCATTCTCTCAACCAGCTTCGTGAGGAATTATTTTCCAACATTCTTGAAGGAGTTCCCACGTATGCTGAGCCCTTGTTGGCTGCTTTTCTTCACACTGCGGTCCAACTCATCCCAAACCATCTCAATTGGGTTGAGGTCGGTGATTGTGAAGGTCAGGTCATTGGATGTAGCATTCCATCACAACCTGGAGGTGTTCTTTGGTCATTGTCCTGTTGAAAAGCAAATTATTGTCCCACTAAGTGCAAACCAGATGGGATGGTATATCGTTGGAACCAACCAGATTTCCACCGGTCTAATGTCCATTGCTCGTGTTTTTTGGCTCAAGCAAGTGTCTTCTTATTGGTGTCCTTTAGTAGTGGTTTCTTTGCAGCAAATCGAACATGAAGGCCTGATTCATGCAGTATCATCTAAACAGTTGATGTTGACGTGTCTGTTACTTGAACTCTGTGAAGCATTTATTTGGGCTTCAATCTGAGGTGCAGTTTCCTCTAATGAATTTATCATCTGCATTAAAGATAACTCTAGGTTTTCCCTCCCTGTGGCGGTCTCATCAGCAGTTACATCATAGCTCTTGACGGTTTTTGCGACTGCACCTGAAGAAACTTTTCGGGTTTGACTGGCCTTCATGTCTTAATTAAAGTAATGATGGGCTGTCGTTTCTCTTTGGTTATTTGAGCTGTTCTTGCCATAATATGGACTTGGTCTTTTACCAAATAGGGATATCTTCTGTATACCACCCCTACCTTGTCACAACACAACTGATTGATTTGAACACTTTTTTGGTTTCTACATGATTCCATATGTGTTATTTCATAGTTTGGATGTCTTCACTATTATTCTGCAACGTAGAAAATTGTGAAAATAAAGAAAAACCCTGGAATGAGTAAATGTGTCCAAACTTTTGATTGGTACTGTATGTACAGACTGAAGAAAAATATAAACACAACATGCAACATTTTCAACGACTTTACTGAGTTACAGTTCATATAAGGAAATCAGTGAATTTAAATAAATGCATTAGGCCTTCATCTGTGGATTGCACATGACTGGGCAGGGGCGCAGCCATGGGTGGGCCTGGGAGGGCATAGGCTCAGCCACTTGGGAGCAAGGCCCACCTACTGGGGAGCCAGGCCCAGCCAATCAGAATTAGTTTTCCCCCACAAAAGTGCTTTCTTACAGAGAGAAATACTCCTCAAATTCTCTAAAATGACATGGCTTATAGTAGAGAAATTAACATTATTCTACAATGTAGAAAATAGTAGAAATAAAGGAAAACCCTGGAACAAGTATGTGTGTCCAAACTCCAGATTTGAGAAGAAAGATGACGAGATCAATGGTAACCGTGTCAGGTAGCCTTAATTTCCACACAGCATCCAGCCTAGCTGACACGATGCTATTTTCTAGATTTATGAGCACTAATTTTTTCAGGCTTCCCATTGATTTAACCTGTCACCCCCCACCCCCACTGAAAAACCAGTGCCGCGAAATTCAATTATTATTATTTTTTTTAATATTTAACTTTCACACATTAAAGTCCAATACAGCTAATGAAAGACACAGATCTTGTGAATCCAGCCAACATGTCCGATTTTTAGAATGTTTTACAGGGAAGACACAATATGTAAAGATGTACATCTATTACCTAAAAACACATTAGCATAATCCACCATCTTTTATTTGTCCACCAACACCAGTAGCTATCACCAATTCGGCTAAACTAAGATATTTATAGCCCCTAACCAAGAAAAAAACTCATCAGATGACAGTCTGATAACATATTTATGGTATGGGATAGGTTTTGTTAGAAAAAAGTGCATATTTCAGGTAGATGGCATAGGTTACAATTGCACCCACCGTCACAAATGGACTAGAAAAACTACATTGAGCAACGTGTTTACCTACTTACTAATCATCAAACATTTCGTAAAAATACACAGCATACACTAATCGAAGACACAGATCCTGTGAATACAGACAATATTTCAGATTTTCTAAGTGTCTTACAGCGAAAACACAATAAATCGTTATATTAGCATAGCACACAGCACATAGCAGCCCAGCATTGATTCTAGCCAAAGTGAGCGATAAAAGTCAACATTGCCAAAATATATTAATTTTTTCACTAACCTTCTCAGAATTCTTCAGATGACACTCCTGTAACATCATATTACACAATCCATATAGAGTTTGATCAAAAATGTTTATATTTAGCCACCAAAATCATGGTTAGACAATGTGAAATGTAGCCCAGCTGGTGAGAAAATGTCCGTGCGCCACTTAGACAGTGATCTACTCTTATACATAAATACTCATAAACGTGACTAAAAAATATAGGGTGGACAGGGATTGATAGACAATTTAATTCTTAATACAATCGCGGAATTACATTTTTTAAATTATCCTTACTTTTCAATACAGTTTGCGCCAAGCGAAGCTACGTCAAAAAACATGGCGTCCTAAGCCACTAACATTTTTCGACAGAAACACGATTTATCATAATAAAAATGTCCTACTTTGAGCTGTTCTTCCATCAGTATCTTGGGCAAAGGATCCTTTCTTGGGTCCAATCGTCTTTTGGTGGAAAGCTGTCCTCTTGCCATGTGGAAATGCCAACTGCGTTCGGGATGAACTGGAAGCGTGCCCAGCTATTCACAGCGTTTCAGAAATAAATGTCCCAAAATCGCACTAAACGGATATAAATTGCTATAAAACGCTTTAAATTAACTACCTTATGATGTTTTTAACTCCCATAACGAGTAGAAACATGACCAGAGTAATATTACTCCCTCCACTAATGCTTGGAACAAGTGCGGGTCGATGTCCTCCAGGCGCATTACGCAGCAAGAAAAGACTTGCTAGCTACAGGTTTTTTTAATTTATAGTGCCTGTGAACGCGCAATCGACCCCATTCAAATCGTCATCACGTAAAGGCATCCAGGGGAAGACGTAAGCAGTGTCCGTATACTCATAGCAATAACAGTGCCCTTTTAACTGACTCCAGAACAGTGGCCAAAATTTCAGAAATCTGACTCCATGTCAGGGAAATTGCTGTAGAATGGGCTCTGTTCCACTTTCAACTTTCAACAAAATTTCAACTCCTATAGAAACTATAGACTGTTTTCTATCCAATAATAATAATAATATGCATATTGTACGATCAAGAGTTTTGTGGGAAGCCGTTTCAAAAATTACACGATTAGCATAAATAGTCACAACAGCGCCCCCATCCTCAACAGGTTAATCCCCTTAATCTTGATAATTTCAGAAGGGTAAAAACTCCAATACATTTTTACAGATTATGATAGACATATGAGGTTTGGACCAGTGGTTTTCTTACAGGATTATCTACACAATTATTTTACCCATTGATCAAAATATGCATTTTTCATTGGCCACCCTATATGGAGTGAGAAAAAAATTGCTTTTTATAAACAAAAAAAGGTTTTCCTAGTAAGCAAACATTTCCGACCACAACATTCAAGCAGTCAAGATGGCTTCCCCCTTCCTGACACACCCAATTCCTATTTTACACAAACCAGGAAGTGACTATGGGTGTGGCTAGGAAGTGACCGCCTATACACGTTTTAAGAAACCATGGTGAATTTCAATTGTATTTCTTTGATTCCTTGAATCCTCTCTCCTTTCCTCCCAATCAACATGCGTTGGCGGAAAAGATCCAAGGGGAGGAACCTCCGATCTTCTGCTCCAATGTGCTCTGAGAAGAAGATGAGGAGGGAGGACGTGAGTTAATCAAGGATATACGATTGAGATTCACAGATGCTTCTTCTTTAATTTTGTACTTACAAAGAAACTAACTCCACCCAAGTCCTACTAAAACAAAAGAAAACAAGTGTTAGAACACTTTTAAACAATATTGACGAGAAATAGAAATCTTTGGAGTGCACCTTTTAATGGTTGAGTTAGTCGAGCATGCCCAAAAAATTGAGACAACAATGCCTAAACCATTTTTTAAAAATCAATCACAATGACATTCTTTCTTCTCAGTCATTCTCTTCTGATGAAGGACAGCATCCTCACTTCAAAAACTATTTCACACTCACTTGAACAACTGTTTTTCTTTCGGCATTGATGTTTTATTAAGCATCATATTGTCATTGATATTCATTTCTGAATCTCATTCATTTCTATTTATTGAATGTGTTATTTAATGATCTTTTTTCATTTAGTCATTTTGCAATGCTGTCTAACTGAAAACTTTGCGGAACTGATTTGTGATTCTACTGAGCTAGCATACGGAATTGTTTTAAGATGGTCATACAATGGATCATTTAGCTATTTGATTTTGACGTTTAGGAACACTGTAGGTATAAAACAAATATATGTAAAAAGGCCTTTAGGGCTATAGCCCATGCATTGAATAGCACATTCATAAATGGCAAAACACACAGTCAAAAAGATAAATCATAAGGAATAAGATTTTGAAGTGTCTATCCTATATCTAGGATATGCAATATAGGAAAACTCAGGAAATATATTTTAGGGACACATTTAACTTTTTTTGTTGGCACAAAACTACCACCCTACTTCCATTAATTTTTTTAAACCGGTACTAGGTTACCTTCAGACAAGTCCTGTGGGGTTTGTAGATCAAAATGGAGAACATTGTGTTCGTGAGAGTCACATCTTTCCACAGAGTGGTCATATTAGTTAGTATGAGCCAAATCGTTTGGACGCTACAGACGTTTTCGCGAGAAGACCGACTTTCGGGATGTCTCATGGTCTGACAAACACCGTGGTAGCTTGTTCCCCTTCCACTGCAGATGCGGAAGGCTGACATAAGTGGGTGTGGTGGATTGAGACGGATATCCCTAGATTAAACTGGTGGATGGAGATTGATGGGATTTTTTTATTACGTTACTTAGATTGATGCAAGGGAGAGTCAATAGACTCTTTAGGATTAAACACTGATTCTTTCTAACCTCCCACTTAGGGTGACCACAGGCCCGCATTTTGACCCTTTGTCCCGCCTCCCGCAACCAACCAATCATGTCCCAAATTGCATCAACAAATTCAAACACCACAAATTTAGTAAAAAAAAGGTTGATTTGTCCCATATTTCAGTCAGACATTCCAAGCTGTCTGGGCAATGCATCTTCTGGTGGGGGGAGGACGAGGCGAGCGAAGGTCTTGGATGTGTGAGAGAGAGGCAGAGAAAGAAGTTATTGAAATCACACTGGCCCTTAAGCTGTCCAATCCCATTACATTAGGATGGAAATCAGCAGGCCGCCCCCCGTACACTGCAGGGAACAAACAGCAGCACACCGCACGCAACTAGCTAACCCAACTCAGCATGGTATGTATGTGTGTGTGTGATGGGGGAGGATCGAGCTTAGGGGGAGTGTGTGTGTGTGTGTGTGTGTGTGTGTGTGTGTGTGTGTGTGTGTGTGTGTGTGTGTGTGTGTGAGAGAGAAGAGTATTGCGCAGCTAACCCTAACACACACACACACACACACACAAACCACGTACATATATTTTCACAAACGCTTGTGTGTGTGTGTGTGTGTGTGTGACAGTGTGTATGAATGAATGTTCACAAAACATTGCATGTGTAGAGTCCCTGGGGGACATTATGCATAACACACACACACACACACTCACACACAGCCCCACCCCACACCACCCCCGCAGTGTTTCCGAACGGCCTCCTGTGCAACAGAGGCAGTCATTTCCTCTGTGACAGTATGCCTGCGGATTTGTGTGCCGTTATGAATGAATACGAGTACAGAATGAATGTACGTGTGTGTGTGTGTGCATGTAAAAACGTGAATGAATGTCCCCAAGCGAATATGAAGAGAAGAAGCCTATTGAATTAACGCAGTGTGCATGATGGACAGGTATAAATGAACATGGAGAAGGAATATGAAGAAGATAATTTAGAGGTAGAGACAAAGTCTATTGTATGAATGTGTGTGTGTGAGGGGAAAGTAATGAATGAACATGTGAATTAATCATCACAAGTGAAAGAGGTAGGATGAATGTTTACTGGTAGGATTTTATTTCAAAGTACACAGTCAAATGGTAATTGCTGTATTAACCTAATATTTACTTTGATTTGGGGGATTCGTCAAAATAAGCACGAGCAGTCACCATTTGGTACAAGGTCGTTACCAACTGTGTTCAATTCCTTGGGTACTTGTTACAGTGTAATTAAGTAACGTTAGTTCCTATTCAATGTCGCTAAACACCATCACTCATTCATATATCTTTATGCACATATTCTTTATCCCTTTACACTTGTGTGTATAAGCTGTTATCCAGCTAGCAATAATAGTGCTTGCTAACACTAATCAGTTATCTAACGTTAGTGTTTAGCGACATTGAATAGGAACTAACGTTACTCATCAATCAATGCTACAACAGCTAGCCCCAAATTAGCATGGTCACGAAAGTCAGAAAAGCAATAAAATTAATCGCTTACCTTTGATGATCTTTGGATGTTTGCACTCACGAGACTCCCAGTTACACAATAAATGTTCTTTTTGTTCAATAAATATTACTTTTATAACAAAAAAACGCCATTTGGGTTGCGCGTTATGTTCAGAAAACTACAGCCTCGTTCCGGTCCTGAAAGGCAGAAGAAAATTCCCAAACGTATCAGATTAAAAAATATTACTAAAAATATTTATAATCATGCAATCACAAGTGAAATATACCAAAACACAGCTTAGCTTGTTGATAATCCACCTATCGTGTCAGATTTTGAAAATATGCTTTGCAGCGAAAGCAATCCAAGCTTTTGTGAGTGTATCAATCAATGCTACAACAGCTAGCCCCAAATTAGCATCGTCACGAAAGTCAGAAAAGCTTACCTTTGATAATCTTTGGATGTTTGCACTCACTAGACTCCCAGATACACAATAAATGTTATTTTTGTTCGATAAATATTACTTTTATAACAAAAAAAACGCCGTTTGGGTTGTGCGTTATGTTCAGAAATCAAACCCTCGTTCCGTTCGACGAAAATACCAAAAAGTATCCGTAATGTTCGTAGAAACATGTCAAATGTTTTTTATAATCAATCCTCAGGTTGTTTTTAACAAACATAATCGATAATATTTCAACCGGACCATAACTTCTTCTGGCTGCAAGCCCGACGTCGGTACACTTATGACAACAGCCAGCTCAAGTGCAGGGCGCGAAATTCAAAATATATATTTTTTAAATATTTAACTTTCACACATTAACAAGTCCAATACAGCATATGAAAGGTACACATCTTGTGAATCCAGCCAACATGTCCGATTTTTAAAATGTTTTACAGCGAAAACACCACGTATATTTATGTTAGCTCACCACCAAATACAAAAAAGGACAGACATTTTTCACAGCACAGGTAGCATGCACAAAGCCAACCTAACTAACCAAGAACCAACCAAACTAACCAACAAACAACTTCATCAGATGACAGTCTTATAACATGTTATTCAATAAATCTATGTTTTGTTCGAAAAATGTGCATATTTCAGGTATAAATCATAGTTTACATTGCAGCTACAATCAGAAATTGCACTGAAAGCAGACAGAATAATTACAGACACCAACGCCAAATAACTAAATACTCATCATAAAACATTTCTGAAAAATACATAGTGTACAGCAAATGAAAGACAGGCATCTTGTGATTCCAGACAATATTTCCGATTTATCAAGTGTTTTACAGCGAAAACACAATATAGCGTTATATTAGCTTACCACAATAGCCAAAAACACAAGCAATTTCCCAGTAGCAAAAGTTAGCGATCGTAACAAACAAGCAAAAGATATATAATTTTTGACTAACCTTGATTTTCTTCATCAGATGACAGTCCTATAACATCAGGTTATACATACACTTATGTTTTGTTCGAAAATGTGCATATTTAGAGCTGAAATCAATGGTTATACATTCTGCTAACTTAGCTACTTTTTCCCACAACGCCCGGATTTTTTTCGGACACATTTTCTGTGACACATATTCTGACCAAATAGCTATTCATAAACATAACTAAAACATACATGTTGTATAGGAAATGATAGATCCATTAGTTCTTTATGAAATCGCAGTGTTAAAAATTCTAAACAATAACTTCATTACGACATCCAGCTTCGGTAAAGCTAGAGTACCCAAAAGGTGGGCACCCACGACTAGTTCACATGTACGACAGATATATGAAATAGCATCATAAAATGTTTCTTACTTTTGCTGATCTTTCATCAGAATGTTGGACAAGGGGTCCTTTGTCCAGAACAGTCGTTGTTTGGATTTAGAACGTCCACTTTCCCTCTTGATTTAGCAAGCGCACTAGCCAAGTGGCGCGAATCTCTCCATCGTAAACAAAGTCAGAGAACGGAACACGGCAAAACTCCCGAAAAAATTTCAATAATCTGATTAAACTATATTGAAAAAACATACTTTACGATGATATGGTCACATGTATCAAATAAAATCAAAACCGGAGATAGTAGTCGCCTATAACGGCAGCTAAACAGAAGGCAATCCCACTGTCCACCTCGCGCTCCCCAGAGTACCGGAAACGGGGGACACGTCATACAAAGAGCTTGTATTCCACTTCAGACCAAGATAAACACTAAATTTCTTCTCTCACAGCCTCTTGACATCCAGGGGAAGGTCTATGAAGTGCACGTATACTCTTACGTATCATGCCCATTTATAGGCAGGAAGAAGAACAGAGCCTCGATTTCAGACTTTCCACTTCCTGGTCAGGAAGTTTGTGCCAAATGAGTTCTGTTTGACTCACAGATATAATTCAAACGGTTTTAGAAACTAGAGAGTGTTTTCTATCCAATAGTAATAATAAAATGCATATTGTACGAGCAAGAATTGAGTACGAGGCCGTTTGAAATGGGAACCTTTTATCTGGCTACTCAATACTCCCCCTGCAGCCCAAACAGGATAACCTATTCAATAAAAGCGAGAAAGAAAATGGAGAGCTACCCCTCTCGTGCGCAGGAACTAATCAGAGGACACCTCACTAGTTTTGAAAAATCTCGCTAATTTTTCAAAATAAAAGCCTGAAACTATGTCTAAACCTGGTCACAGCCTGAGGAAGCCATTGGAAAAGGAATCTGGTTGATACCCCTTTAAATGGAAGAAAGACGGGCCAGGAAACACAGATTTAAAAAAAAATCCCTTCCGGGTTAGATTTCCTCGGATTTTCTCAGGTTTTCGCCTGCAGAATCAGTTTTGTTATACTCACAGACAATATTTTGAAAGTTTTGGAAACTTTGGAGTGTTTTCTATCCTAATCTGTAAATTATATGCATATTCTACGATCTGGGCCTGAGAAAATGTCTATTTACCTTGGGAACGTTATTTTAAGAAAGAAAAAAATCTGACCCCTAGCGCTAAGAGGTTTTAAACTATGCACTTTTATGTTTACATACCCTACATTACTCATCTCATATGTATATACTGTACTCGATACCATCTACTGCATCTTGCCTATGCCGTTCTGTACCATCACTCATTCATATATCTTTATGCACATATTCTTTATCCCTTTACACTTGTGTGTATAAGGTAGTAGTTGTGGAATTGTTTGGTTAGATTACTCGTTGGTTATTACTGCATTGTCGGAACTAGAAGCACAAGAATTTCGCTACACTCGCATTAAAACTTCTTGTGGGCAGGGGCCAGCATTTTCACTTTCGGAAAAATAGCATGCAAAAATTCAACTGCCTGCTACTCATCCCCAGAATATAAGATATGCATATTATTAGTAGATTTGGATAGAAAACACTCTGAAGTTTCTAAAACTGTTTGAATCATATCTGTGAGAATAACAGAACTTATGTAGCAGGCAAAACCCTGAGGACAAACCATTCAGAATTTTTATTTTTTTGATGTCACTGTCTTTTCAATGAGATGTCTTAGAGACACCAGATTTCTAATGGACTTGCTTGCAGTTCCTACCGCTTCCACTGGATGTCACCAGTCCTTGGAAATTGGTTGAGGTTATTCCTTTGTGTACTGAAGAAGTAGGGCTATCGTAAATGAGGGTCACATGAAGTACATTTTTTGAGAGAGCCCCGTTACGAAAAAAGTTGCGTCAGTTCGTGTTCTTTTGTATTGGACACAGATCATCCCGTCTTCAAATTGATAGATTATTAACGATTAAAAATACCTAACATTGTATTACAAAATTAGTTTGAAATGTTTTGGTAAAGTTTACATGTAACTTTTGATATATTTTGTAGAGAAGTGGCGATAGTTGGAAGCTGTGTTTTTCTGGATGAAACGGTCCAAATAAATTGACAATTTGGATATATATCGACGGAATTAATCGAACAAAAGGACCATTTGTGATGTTTATGGGACATATTGGAGTGCCAACAAAAGAATTTCGTCAAAGGTAAGGCGTGATTTATATTTTATTTCTGCGTTTTGTGTCGTGCTTGCAGTGTTGAAATATGCTACTCTGTTTGTTTACTGTTGTGCTGTCATCAGATAATAGCATCTTATGCTTTTGCAGAAAAGCCTTTTTGAAATCTGACACGTTGGCTGGATTCACAACGAGTGTAGCTTTAATTTGGTATCTTACATGTGTGATTTAATGAAAGTTAGATTTTTATATCATGTTATTTGAATATGGCGCGCTGTATTTTCCCTGGCTATTGGCCGGTGGGACGTTTGCGTCCCACCTGCCCCAGAGAGGTTAACATCTTCTAACCATGTGTATGTGACAAATAATTTTTTTATTTTTTTATTTGGTAATGGCTGGAGCGGAATCAGTGGAATGGTGTCAAATAGCATTCCATTTGCTCCTTTCCAGCCATTATTATGAGCCTGTCACATCAGCTCCCGTTCCCCCTTTCTGGCGCTCAAGGTCACCGGGCTGCTCATCATTACGCACACCTGTCACCATTGTTACGCACATCGTTTCCTGTATTGACTGATATTGTGTTGCAGTCCATTTTCCACTCAAGACAATACTTTTCTCCCCTGTCAGAAATGGATCTCTCGGTCCATCTGTGCACCTAGTGGGTCAGCCAGTCTGGCAGCTTTTGGAGAAACCCTCCGAGATCACACTCAAACCCAACAGCTACAGAACACGGTGAGCAAATGGCTGGACAGAGAGGATAGAGCTAGCAAATGACAGTCGCCACTTAAAAATCCAATAGGGAAAAGCTTAAAGACTTGTTCTTTTGCCAAGATGGCAGACAGAAAGCTAAGGAGCTGCTCATTGGCCTTGTCATTTGGGGCACATCTCCTTCTCCCCCACCCCCCTTCCTCCTCCGCTGCTCCTCTGTTCAGTTAGCTAGGAGTCATTATCTCCTAGACACGTTAGCATGGTCCACGGGCCCCTCGTACTACACCCACTGACACTAATCAGTGAATGAAATATCTCTCTCTCCTTTTCTCTTTCTTTTCTCTTTTTTCCCCTTCCCTTTTCCCGCACTGCTCTGTGGCATTGTGATTTATATTTCCTTCTAACTGGCTCAACAATTATATTGGTTAGGAAGGAATCCGACGGGGGCCAACATGTAGCAGGGAGCGTTGAATAATTCATGGCAGGGTTGCCAAGCTCCAGCTTTTTAAATGGCACAAGACACAATGAGGCACACCCCCAAGGACACAATTGTTGGCTGTGGATTTAACAATGAAATCAGTGGCGGCCACGGGGGAGTGACTCGGAGAGTGGCGGGAGACAGAGAGTCGCAAATTAAATGATAAATGAAAATGATCATTGTTGAGGTCAGCAGGGGTGCAACTTTCACTGGGGACGGGGGGACATGTCCCCAAAACACACTATAAAATTGCATTTTTTGTCCCCCCCAGTTGTATCATTGCACTGTGATAGTAAAAGTGGCATTGGTGTGCTTTAGGACCATAAGTACGTCTCAGAGCGGTTGGGTAGGCTGTATGGCAGTTTCAGCCGGCTGGATTTAGGACCACACACACACCACAGAGCTTGCGGACAGGCTGTGTGAAGGCAAAGCTTCTGAAAGACATGGTGCTGCTGTCTTCAGCTGCTGTCTGTGTGTTTTACGCTTTTTCTCAGAGTTGTAAAAGCAAGCAGAGCAGAAACTGGCTACTCTTTATTTGACTGATGTAGCTGGTAAGGTACCTACTGCTTGACTTAACAGAAAAAAGATATATTCGACTGAAGTTCTGTCTGAGGAGAATGAACTAGCTAGCTAGCTGCTACCACAGCCAGTTCGGCTTTAGCCTCTAGCTACAATATCTGTCAGGTAGCAGTATCTAACAGCTGCTGTGTATATGGAAATGTTTTGTAGCCTTTTTGTCCTGTGAGAGACTATTGATGATGATGAATGGATACAGATATGTTTGAAGTACCAGTCATGTTCATATAATCTCAGACATACATTTGTGCAATTTAACCTACTATATGCCAGTGAAACTGAATATCATGCACTCAGAAATGTAATTCCTCTGCTAAAACACTAAAGGGGACATATCTGCATTGTATGATCTTGTGAAGGCTGGCTGAATTCTGGCAAGGAGTATGTTTGTTTTATCTCAGTATGTCTACAGATGCTCCCTGTTTCTGTTTGCTTGGAAATGTTGATACTGGAGTGTTATCAGAAGAAACTGTGTAACCTAGCATTTATAGCAGCTAAGAAATGCATTGCCATTAATTGTAAGGTTGTATTATCCTCCCACAATGTCACAGTGGATGGCAGAAATGTCAAGTCATGTGTCACTAGATTTGATTCATTATGAGATTAAGGGTATACTGGGTGCCTTATAGGTCTTGGTGCCTTATGTGGAATAGTGTATGACAAAGAAAACACTTGATTTTTTAGTCCAGCAGTCGCAAATATATATATTTTTCCATGGCACACGAGGCACCTATCTGATTTGCATATGTCTCAGTGGACGAATCCATCGAGGAGGCCGCAGGGATGACACAGTCCAAGAATATGGGGATTGTGGCTCAGATGCACAAGGTACGTCTCTCTCTCCAGAATGAGCTCTCTACCTCCATTTTGTGGGTATTCATTGTTTCATAACTTCAATATGTTGAAACTCGAGGTAGGATAGGCTATAGGATTTGTAGTTCTTTGACTTTGTGCGATTAATTTACCAACTATGAAACAGAACGGTAGAAATTATTTGAAAACAGCTAATGCTGTCACGCCCTGACCTTAGAGATCCTTTTTATGTCTCTATTTTGGTTGGTCAGGGCGTGAGTTTGGGTGGGCATTCTATGTCTGGTGTTCTATGTTGTCCTTGTTTTGTTTTCTATGTGTTTGGCCTGGTATGGTTCCCAATCAGAGGCAGCTGTCTATCGTTGTCTCTGATTGAGAATCATACTTAGGTAGCCTGTTCCCACCTGTGTTTGTGGGTGGTTATTTCTGTTTAGTATGTTTTGCACCTGACGGAGCTGTTTCGGTTGTTCTTTCGTTGCTTGTTGTATTAGTGTTCAGCTTTACCATTAACATGACTGTTAGAGCTGTCGCTTTCCTCATCCTCAGATGAGGTGAGGAGAGAAGGATCTTCAGACCAATATGCGGAGTCAGGGAAATATGCCATCTTTATTATTAATACGAAAACTGATGGCAACACGAAACAAAACAAACACTTTCAAAACTTACAAAATAACAAAACGACGTTGACGCAACCTGAACATAAACTTACATAGACAAACGTAAACTCACGAACAGGAACGGACATCGAAACATACGAACAGCCAAACAGCTCCAAAAGTGAATACATCGAACACAAACGAAGACATCACAGGAGACAATCACCCACAAACAAACAGTGAGAATGCCCTACCTAAATATGACTCTTAATTAGAGGCAAACGCAAACCACCTGCCTCTAATCAAGAGCCATACCAGGCAAACAAAACCAACATAGAAACAGATAACATAGACTGCCCACCCAAAACACATGCCCTGACCATAAACACATAAAAACAACATAAAACAGGTCAGGACTGTTACAGTACCCCCCCCTCAAGATGCGCACGCCGGGCGCACCAGCACAAAGTCCAGGGGAGGGTCCGGGTGGGCAGTTGACCACGGTGGTGGCTCCGGCTCAGGACGCTGTCCCCATACCACCATAGTCACTCCCCTCTTCTGTCTACCCCTTCTAATGACCACCCTAACACTACCCTCCCCTAAATAAACGGCCAGCACCGGAACAAGGGGCAGCACCGGGACAATGGGCAGCACCGGGACAAGGGGTAGCACCGGGACAAGGGGCAGCACCGGAACAAGGGGCAGCACCAGGATAAGGACCAGCACCGGAATAAGGGACAGCACCGGGACAAGGGGCAGCACCGGGACAAGGGGCAGCACCGGGACAAGGGGCAGCACCGGGACAAGGGGCAGCACCGGGACAAGGGGCAGCACCGGGACAAGGGGCAGCACCGGGACAAGGGGCAACACCGGGACAAGGGGCAGCACCGGGACAAGGGGCAGCACCGGGACAAGGGGCAACACCGGGACAAGGGGCAGATCCCGGCTGAAGGACTCTGGCAGGTCCTGTTTGGACGGCTCTGGCAGGTCCTGGCTGGACGGCTCTGGCAGGTCCATGCAGGCTGACGGCTCTCGACGCTCATGGCAGGCTGACGGCTCTCTACGCTCATGGCAGGCTGACGGCTCTCGACGCTCATGGCAGGCTGACGGCTCTCGACGCTCATGGCAGGCTGACGGCTCTCGACGCTCATGGCAGGCTGACGGCTCTCGACGCTCATGGCTCTCTGACGGCTCTGGCTGCTCATGGCTCTCTGACGGCTCTGGCTGCTCATGGCTCTCTGACGGCTCTGGCTGCTCATGGCTCTCTGACGGCTCTGGCTGCTCATGGCTCGCTGGCGGCTCTGGCAGATCCTGTCTGGTTGGCGGCTCTGGCAGATCCTGTCTGGTTGGCGGCTCTGGCAGATCCTGTCTGGTTGGCGGCTCTGGCAGATCCTGTCTGGTTGGCGGCTCTGGCAGATCCTGTCTGGTTGGCGGCTCTGGCAGATCCTGTCTGGCTGACGGCTCTAGCGGCTCCTGTCTGGCTGACGGCTCTAGCGGCTCCTGTCTGGCGGATGGCTCTGTAGGCTCATGGCAGACGGGCGGCTTTGCAGGCTCATGGCAGACGGGCGGCTTTGCAGGCTCATGGCAGACGGATGGCTCAGACGGCGCTGGGGAGACGGATGGCTCAGATGGCGCTGGAGAGACGGATGGCTCAGATGGCGCTGGGGAGACGGATGGCTCAGATGGCGCTGGGGAGACGGATGGCTCAGATGGCGCTGGGGAGACGGATGGCTCAGATGGCGCTGGGGAGACAGATAGCTCTGTAGGGAGGAGAAGGATAGACAGCCTGGTGCGTGGTCTAGGCACCGGCTGCGCTGGAGAGGAGGAAACAGCAGGAGAGAGAACCCGGAGAGACAGCCTGGTACGGGGGGCTGCCACCGGAGGACTGGTACATGGAGGTGGCACCGGGTCTACCGGACCGTGAAGGAGGACACGTGCTCTTGAGCACCGAGCCTCCCCAACCCTACCAGGTTGAATGAACCCCGTAGCCCTGCCAGTGCGGCGAGGTAGAATAGCCCGCACTGGGCTATGCAGGCGAACCGGGGACACCACCTGTAAGGCTGGTGCCATGTACACCGGCCCGAGGAGACGTACTGGAGACCAGCTACGTTGGGCCGGCTTCATGGCACCCGGCTCGATGCCCAACCTAGCCCTCCCAGTGCGGCAAGGTGGAATAGCCCGCACTGGGCTAAGCACGCGTACTGGGGACACCGTGCGCTCTACCGCATAACACGGTCTCTTACCAGTACGACGCCTTCTACCTCCACGGTAAGCACGGGGAGTTTGCTCGGGTATCTTACCCGGCTTTGCCACACTTCTCGTGTGCCCCCCCCCAAGAAATTTTTGGGTCTTACTCACGGGCTCCCAACCGCGTCGTCGCGCTGCCTCCTCATACCAGCGCCGCTCAGCCTTCGCTGCTTCCAATTCCTCCTTTGGACGGCGATATTCCCCTGGTTGAGCCCAAGGTCCTCTACCGTCCAAGATCTCCTCCCAAGTCCAGAAGTTCTTGTTGCGCCGTCGAGCATTCCCATACCGCTTGGTCTCTGTTTGTAGGTGGGTGATTCTGTTAGAGCTGTCGCTTTCCTCATCCTCAGATGAGGTGAGGAGAGAAGGATCTTCAGACCAATATGCGGAGTCAGGGAAATATGCCATCTTTATTATTAATACGAAAACTGATGGCAACACGAAACAAAACAAACACTTTCAAAACTTACAAAATAACAAAACGACGTTGACGCAACCTGAACATAAACTTACATAGACAAACGTAAACTCACGAACAGGAACGGACATCGAAACATACGAACAGCCAAACAGCTCCAAAAGTGAATACATCGAACACAAACGAAGACATCACAGGAGACAATCACCCACAAACAAACAGTGAGAATGCCCTACCTAAATATGACTCTTAATTAGAGGCAAACGCAAACCACCTGCCTCTAATCAAGAGCCATACCAGGCAAACAAAACCAACATAGAAACAGATAACATAGACTGCCCACCCAAAACACATGCCCTGACCATAAACACATAAAAACAACATAAAACAGGTCAGGACTGTTACAATGACGAACACTCACCACGCTGCACCTTGGTCTTCTTCTACCGACGACAGCCGTTACAAATGCAGCATTTACTTTCCTATAAATGTGATCAGACTTGAATATTTTTATGCATAAATGTGAGTGAAATGCTCGCACTGTGGAGCCCTGACCACCCGCCAACGTGGCTGGTAAAATGGACATCTTACCTGGCAATGCCAAAATCTACCGGCATTTGGCAGGTGGTGGGGTGTTGATTTTAGGCCCTGTATTTTTATTACAGATATTTAGGCCTACAGTTCTCATTGTAGGAGTGAACATATGTTTTGTAGAACTCGCAACCCGTGCTACACTTGTGAGAAGCATGTTTTTGTTCATTTCATTCCATTTTTTCATCGTATTTTGTTTGAAACGCTCCTGTCAATATTGAGTAAAAACCTAATTATGGATATAGAAGTAGTATTAGTCTACATGGCCTGGGTGCAAATGTAGGCCTATAAATGTGGCCATTTGGGGATGTCTGATAGTATTTATGATTGTCTTAACTTACCACCGGTAATAAGATGTGGAGCTTCTCAAAGTAATTTTTCTTCACCTCAAACAGAGAGTAAACAAATTCTGTTTTTAGAATCAATTAAGAATGAAAATGTAATGCTCTGATCCAGTGGAATCATCATAAAATACCTGATTATTTCTTATCCCTTGCACAAATAGCCTACAGCTGTGTCTGTCCCGAGGTCACTGGCGTGGGAAACTTTGAGGGCCCAGAATATTTTATTGCTAGCTTAAGTTTAGGACAACCCAGTTGATAGTTGATACAATATTTCAAGTTTGTTGCAGACAGGCCATGTGTAGCCAATGTGATGTATAGGATTTTTTTTTTTATCAGGATATTTTCTACCTGCAGGCTGCAATGTTTTTATTTGTTGGCTTTCTGTATGCTATTTTTACATAGTTGGCTATGGTAATAACTTACTTTTAGATAAAATAATTTATAAACTAAATAAATTAATCACAGACAATGATTTGAGACACAAAGACTATTATAAATTAAATGAAACTGTTCCACAAAAATGTGCATATACAGTTGAAGTCGGAAGTTTACACACACTTAGGTTGGAGTCATTAAAACTCGTTTTTCAACCACTCCACAAATTTCTTGTTAACTTCTTATGGATAGGGGGCAGCATTTTCACGTTTGGATGAAAAGCGTGCCCAGAGTAAACTGCCTCAAACTCAGTCCCAGATGCTAACATATGCATATTATTATTAGTATTGGATAGAAAACACTGAAGTTTCTAAAACTGTTTGAATCATGTCTGTGACTGGAACAGAACTTATTTGGCAGGCAAAACCCCGAGGACAAACCATTCAGATTTCTTTTTTTTTGAGGTCACTTTCTTTTCAATGGTTTTCATTGAGAATTCAGATTTCTAAGGGACCTTCCTGCAGTTCCTATCGCTTCCACTGGATGTCAACAGTCTTTAGAAATTGGTTGAGGTTTTTCCTTTGAGAAATGAAGAAGTAGCCATGTTCAGAATGAGGCTCCAGTGAAGTGTACTGTTTGTTAGAGGCGCGTGACCAGAAAGCATGCTACACATTGTTTTTCTCCGGTATTGAACACAGATCATCCCGTCTTCAATTTTATCTATTATTTACGTTAATAATTTATGTTTCTTATCTCTTACTTTTTTAGGTATTGTAAGGGCTTGTAAGTAAGCATTTCATTGTAAGGTCTACACCGGCGCACGTGACAAATAAAAATTGATTTGATTTGAGAAGAGGAACTATAATGACGGCACAGTTCTGTTCTAGGGTTGAATTATTAGCTAGAATTGAACCTCAAACAAGGTTCTCAGCAACAATCAGGTTGGGAAACTAGTTCTGATATTTAAAAGTTCAGAGACATTCATCTATCCCACTGGGCAAGAACTGGGTGAATCAACGTTGTTTCTACGTCATTTCAAACTCAAAATTCAATGTGATGACGTTGAATTAACGTGGGAAACTTATTGGATTTGCAAAAAGTCATCAACATAAGGGATTTTCATTTTTTTTTTTTTTTTTTTTACCTAGATCCAATGAAAGGGTGACATTTTTGGTTGATTTTACGTTGAATTCACATTAGTGAAAACTAGACATTGAACTGACATCTGTCCCCAGTGGGTTATCTTTTAATGAAGCACCTTTGATGGTAGTAGAAAGCAGATTATTCAGTCGATGTTCCTATCGGTCTTAGACTACAGCGACATCCTCTACAGTTGAAGTCGGAAGTTTACATATGCCTAGGTTGGAGTCATTAAAACTTGTTTTTCAACCACTCAACACACTTCTTGTTAACAAACTATGGTTTTGGCAAGTCGGTTAGGACATCTACTTTGTGCATGACACAAGTAATTTTTCCAACAATTGTTTACAGACATATTATTTCAATTATAATTCACTGCATTACAATTTCAGTGGGTCAGAAGTTTACATACACTAAGTTGACTGTGCCTTGGAAAATTCCAGAAAATGATGTCATGGCTTTAGAAGCTTCTGATAAGCTAATTGACATCATTTGATGTGATGAAAGAAAGAAAAGCTGACATAAATCCTCCTCTCTACTATTATTCTGACATTTACCTTCATAAAATAAAGTGGTGATCCTAACTGACCTAAGACAGGGCATTTTTACTAAGATTAAATGTCAGGGATTGTGAAAAACGGAGTTTAAATGTATTTGGCTAAGGTGTATGTAAACTTCCGACTTCAACTGTATATGAACCCTGCTGCACTTCATTACAGCCGTTAGATGCAGTTTATCATAGCACACTCTGATAAACTGAGTGCTTCCCTTCAGAGTGTTAGACAGAGATAGAGAGAGAGAGGAAACAAAATAAATAAATAAAAAACATTCCAATTGAAAATAAGTAAGGCTCTTGTCAGAAACCCAGAGAGGTAGCGCTAGACTCATTACCCGAGTCCTGTGGTTCTCAATTCGATTTTCCGTTCCCCCACTACTGTCAAGGAGATCTACCCGCTTGCATAGCTCTATAAACTCCTCTCTGCCCTGAGCAATGCATTCTGGGCCACCGGTCATTTTAATGGGGTCTGCTTATCTGACCTTTGCAAGGTGGTTCTGAGTACTTTTGAGCGTTTCCCTTGTTTTGAAGCCCGATAAACTCTGAGACGCCCAGCCCACCTGCCGTGTGTGTGTGTGTGAGTGTGTGTGTGAGTGACAAAATGCTCTCATAAGGAACAGTGAGGATGAGTTTGTCAAATGTGTTCACAGCAAATATGAAGAAAAAAATAGCAACAATGAAGGAATGAATAGTTATTGTGTGTTGCTATAGACGCAGGGTTTGGTGTTCATTCCGTCTCAATTCAGTCAAACTGAAATTTCAGTTTTCCTCAAACGCTTTCCAAGGGTTCTATGGATATGTGCCCTCCAAGATCAAAACGGTTAACACAACTTCTTGTCTCAGCTAAGGGACCAACTGATGCACTTGGGTCCTTATTAACCATAACTACTCCTAACCCTAATTGCAAATCACTGCTATCCCATCTAAGCTAACATTTTGCTACTGTATTTGTATTTGCCTTTATTAGGGGTCCTCATTAGCTGCTGTCAAGACAGCAGCTACTCTTTCTGGGGTCCAAACACATTAAGGCACTTATATCACACATAAAACAAAAGATAAAACAGTACATCATATAACATTAATACATCACTATACTGTGTATATACAAAATGGTTAATACCACCAAACAACAATATTACAATGTACTGTATGTGTGTGTAGAGTGTGTGTGCTAGCATGTATGCATGTGTCTGTACCTGTGTGTGTGTGTCTTCACAGTCCCCGCTCTTTTATCTGTTGTAGTCATGGCTCTGTGTAGTACTGTGTGCCTCCCATGGTCTGTTCTGGACTTGGGGATTGGGAAGAGACCTCTGGGTAAATGATATGTGTCCTAATCTGGACACAGTACATACAATTAAAACATAATTGCCAAAGCCTGGTCCAGTTGCAGTATCCCTCCCTCCCTGTATCTCTCTCCACCTCTAATTCATAATTGTCTGTCTTAATAAAAAAAAAGAAGAAAGGCAATTGGAATTCCACTCATTTTTTTTCTCACGCAAAAGAAAAGATGGCAGTTCAGTCCTTTTAACACCGATGAACTCTGCTGCCCCCTTCTTGCTCCCCAATGATGTGTCTCCTCATTGCAGAGACTCTGCTGGCTCCTCCGGTGTTCCAAAGAGAGGAAAGCATGTGACATGGATGATTGTAAGGCCTCCACGCCGGATCATTTGAATAAATAAATGAATTAATCAATGGACCTGCTTGTCAGCGATGTCCGACAGCCAAATGGAAGAAGCACTGTCGTTACCAACAATGCAATGCGAGCAGCAGTCATCCCACTCGTTGCAGTACTTCTCCCATTCGATCATCCCGAACTCTGATTAATGGTTTCATGACAGAAGTGTGTCAAAACACCTACACTAGCGATGGCTCTGACATGGCTAGAGGCTAACCCCTTCATTCTATACATCGTATAAAGGGAGGAGATTATGAGTGATACTCATTTGGAGATCTTTACACTTAGAAAAAAGGCTTCCAAAAGGCTTCTTCCTGGCTGTCCCCATAGAATAATCCTTTTGAGTTCAATTTAAAACCTTCTGTGAAAACAATTCTAACTGGAACCAAATATGGTTCTTCAATGTGTTCTCCTATTTGGACAGCCAAATAATAATTGTAGGTTCTAGATAGCAGCTTTGTTTCTCAGAGTGTGTTAAAAGAGAAGTGATACAGCGGTTATCGTCATCATCAGTGTGCCATCATTACCAACGTTGTTAGAGCATTGAGACGAGGGATGTCTAGTCACCCCATGACTTTGTTACAAAGAATGAAGAGAATGATGTTGATGACAGTAACGATGGTACTCAGAATAATGATATAACATTATTGGGAATTATGGCAATAGAGCATCCAAAGGCTTTGACGGATTTCACCAGATGCTCTCGCAGCGCAGCACTCACATCTGTAGCCATGAAATAAACGCTTTGAAAGGCTGGTCATGGCTCACATCAACACCATCATTCCAGACAACCTGGACCCAATCCAATTCGCATACCGCCCCAACAGACATATACATAGATGATGCACTTTCTTGCACTGCACACTGCCCTTTCCGAATTGGACAAAAATAACAGGGACACTGCCTTCAGTGTGTATTCACACCCCTCAACTTTTTCCAGATAGAGATTTTGATGATCTTTCATCAGAATGCAATGCAAGGAGTCCTAGTTCCACAATAAATCGTTGTTTTGTTTTAGAATGTCCATTTCTTCTGTCGAATTAGCAACTTTGGCTAGCATGGTGGAGCTCACGTGTCCATGAAAGTTTGACGCATGGAACGAAAAATTCAAAAAGTCATAATAAAAGTCGAATAAACTGGTCAAAGTCAGTTGAGAATCCATCTTTAGGATGTTTTTCTCGTATGTATCCAATAATATCCCAGACGGAGCATTTCTTCGTGTCTACCTAAGGCATTGCAGACAACGATATGGTGCACCCAGGTGCGTAGCAAAATACGAATTGACATTGTGCCCTAGCTGCGGCGATCATAGTCCAAGACCTCAAAATAAAAAATTTGCTAAAAACTTTGCCTGGCAAGGGCTCCTCTGAATGCAAGTTCGAAGGCGGACGCTGAACGAACAGAGACGGAACTGAGCAAAAGCCGTTGGCTTTGAGCTTTTCAAGTGCAGCAACTCCAGCCGGTGAATAACAGATAACGTTTGTGAAGCTTCTAACGTTTACATATTAGAAAACCCCATAGTCTCAGCAGAACATTATCTTCCAGACCACATCAATGATGGACTTGTGGGCCAGTCACAGGTGGTGATGGGAGGCCAGTGAGGAGCCAGCACCCCAGACAGAGGGCTAAGTCAGGTTTAATTATGTAAACTCACCTCTGGCTTTTCAATCTTTTATGTGTCGCTCGGTTATAGTGCATGTTTGCGGTGACCTCTAGCAGTGTTCGCCACTGTTCGTCTGGCGGAGGTTCACGAGAAGCCGTCTGAATAGAAGTGTCAGCGGCAGGCGGCGAGAGAAATGTGGTTCAAGGAGAGGCTGTCTAGACAATGTGACTGAAGCAAAAAAGCAATCTCAGAAACACTGTTTCATACTCAGCTTCGAAATTCGCATGTAAATAGTATCATTACATATTTTGTTAATCAACTTAAGTAAATAAATGTTCAATAAGGACTGTTCTTCATGAGTTGTCCATGACTACTGTATATACTCCCCATAATAAGATACTTATTGACCCATACGACTCATATTATCTTAGTTAATCATAACGATTTACTTGCATCTTTATGGTTTATAAGCAGAACTTCAAATAAGGTTTTAACCTACTAAGTTGACGGTAAATTAATTTGAATTCAATCCCTTTTTGACATCACCCCTTTTGATTTTAACAAAATCCGTACATTGCCCATTGTAGAAGTGTTCAGAGAGTGACTTTCTGAACCTGAATGCAAAGACATTCAAGAAATAAAGGTGTTCAAAGATGACCCCTTTTGCATACCCCACCGTACCATGAGACATCAACGTCTTCATCACTGGAAAAGATAAACAAATGAGATTGATTTCATTTAAAAGCTTACAAACAGGGTTGTCAAATCATTTCTGTAAAAAATAAAACAATTTATATTATCTAAATACGCTTATACTCAGATTTCTTTTCTTCATATTTGCATGGGTTGTAGCTTAGACCCTATCTTACATCATCTAAGGTTTTTACAACACAAAAACTTCTGACGATACTCCATATTGTCAGGTTTTGGCCAAGACTGTTCGGGTTTTGGTCACTAGATGTCCCCATTGCACCTTTTTTGTACCTTTTGTTTTTCTTGCTCTAATTATTGTTTGCACCTGTAGGTCATTCCCTTGTTAGTATTTAAACCCTGTGTGTTCCTCAGTTCCTTGCTCAGTGTTTGTAAGTTAGCACCCAGCCCAAGCCTTGTTTTATACAGATATTTATCTTGTTGGATTTTCCAGAGGTTCTCTGGTTTAGTTCTTGTGTATTATTTGAGTAGTCTTTTGAGGTTTGTTTTTCCCTGCTGTTTTTTACCACTTTGTGGAGTTTCTTTTGTATTTTGGAGGATTTCCATTTTGTGCCTCTTGGCTTTATTTTTGGATATTGTGGATTTAGTTTCTTTGCCTGAAGATTTTGTTCTTTTATTAACCTGTTTGGGGTGCAAGCCCGAAATCGGAACGAAAATGACAACAGCTGCAGGGCGCGAAATTCAAAATCTATTTTTTAAAAATATTTAACTTTCACACATTAACAAGTCCAATACAGCATTTGAAAGATAAACATCTTGTCAATCCAGCCAACATGTCCGATTTTTTTAATGTTTTACAGAGAAAACACCACATATATTTATGTTAGCTCACCACCAAATAAAAAAGTGGACAGACCCGTATTGAATATGATTATGATGTATGAATTATGATTCAAGTAGCATGCACAAGCCAACCGAAATAAACTAAAACCAACCTAAAGAACCCAGAAAAAACTACCTCAGATGACAGTCATATAACATGTTACACAATAAATCTATGTTTTGTTCATAAAAAGTGCATATTTTAGCTATAAATCAGTTTTACATTGATGCTACCATAAATGCTACCACATAGCTACAGCCTGAATCCAGACGGGAGTAGCCAGAGAAAATACATACACCAACGTCGACTACTAATTACACCTCATAAAACATTTCAGAAAAACATATGGTGGATAGCTAATGAAAGACAGATATCGTGTGAATAAAGCCAATATTTCCGATTTTTGAAGTGTTTTACAGCGAAAACACAATATATCGTTATATTAGCTAACAACATAAGCTAGCATAAGGCAGCACTAGCATAAGTCAAGCGCTAGCCTAGCACAGTTAGCAGAGTTAGCATAGCACAGTTCGACAGATATATGAAAAAGCATCCCAAATTGGGTCCTTATCTTTGTTGATATTCCATCAGAATGTTGTAACGGGGTCCAATGTCCAGTAGAGTCTTTAGTTGGGTTCCAGAACGAACTATTTCGATCTTTGGTTAGCAAGCACAATAGCATTGCGGCGCTACTCTGTCTTTCTTCAAAAAATTCTTCTGTCGTATCACATCTAAAGTCCAGAATAAATTGCAATAATATAATTAAAGTATATTGAAAAAACATACTTTAGGATGATTTTGTGACATGTATCAAATAATATCGTAGTCAGAGATCATATTCACCGTTATCGACCTTCTTCCAGAAGCCGAGACCAAATTATGCTTCGCGCCCGGATTTTTTTTTTAACTGCGCAGGTCTTACAAGAAGGTGTGTTATTCAGTCCATGGACGAGATATTCGACTGCTTTTAATTCTCACTTCCGCATTACAGCCTGATGAAGGCGTGTGACGTGTTTCTACGGTCCTAAGTCTAATGACCTTTTATAGACAAGGTCTTAAAGAGACACATCGCATTTTGGAAATCTCAATTCGGCTGGGAAAATGGCTGTAAAAATATTTCTGTTCGACTTAGAGAAACAATTCAAACCTTTTTAGAAACTATAGACTGTTATCTATCCAACGGTAGTAAATATATGCATATTGTAAAATAAAAAGTTTCTTAGGAGGCCGTTTGAAAATGTGCACATATTTTCCAGTTTTTTCAATATTCAGCTTGCAGCCCAAACAGGTGTTAAACCACCATCTCTAGTACTGCTGTGTCTGCCTCATCTTCTGGGTTCTGACGATTATTAGTGACTGGTTCTCGCACCGGGTCCTGACACATATGAAGTTAGTCAAGCACTGGATTTGAGTATTACCCAGCCACAGTGCTATGCCGGCTGGTTCATAACAATCCGTTGAATAGCTTACCTATGTTTGAATCTCCCAGTTGGATATCACTTTAGAAAAAGGGCAAGGTCATGGGCTGTCTATATTCTACCCGGCGTAGGGTGAAGTTGGCAATAGTCGATGATCTGCGTTCAGTTTAGCATTTTCCCCACTAATGTTAAGGTTACGATTGGGGGATGGAAAGCTGATCTTAGATATGCCAAAAACGTGGCACATCTAGGAGAAACTTGAACCCAGAGCTCTCAGACCAGACTAAACCGCTGCTGTGTCTGTTGTTCCTCAACCCAAAGTCAGGTATGCCCAAAAAACCCCGGAGGCACTGTCTGTAAAGACGGAAGACATCCTCAAGGTTGCATAAGACTTCCGACATTATGGGATTCTCAATTATGAATTGGCTGCAGACGATGCTATGTATGAAAATGTACCAAAGCTAAGAGAGGATGCAGTAGAGGTAACATGTCCTCCATAATGATACAAGGGACGATCCCTTTTGGAGAGCCTGCAGGCTAGGAACATGTACAGTGTTTTGATTCGGTTATCAGCGCATTTGTTTTTACATTCTTAGTGGGGAGACGATGGTAGGTGAGCCACTCTCTTAAACCTCCCTTGATGAATATCCAAGCCACCCCTCCCACTTATAGTATATAGGACGACACAAAGGCACAAACACAAGATAAGAGGCGAGACATAAGACGGTCTGGCTTTCACATGGGAGGACACTGGGAAATAAGATGACAGCGAATGCGAACACGACCGGGAGCCATTGTCTATCAATAGTGCTGAGGTTACTACGAAGGATGTTTCCCTATGTGATCTCTCTTGTGACAGGTTGGGAACGGCAGCGTGACCAGACTGCCAACGAATTACATCTGGGAGACAATCGGAGGCGAGACACACCGACATCATAAACATCCACAAATGCACACAAACAAAACATACATGCACATGCGCATTCACACTGGCATGCACACTCAAATACAGTACTTACCTACATTTGCACACACAAAGACCATACCAATGCACGCACCCGCATGCCACATATTCACATAGACATACACAGAATATGTATTTTGTAACATTTATTTAACGAGGCAAGTCAGTTAAGAACAAATTCTTATTTACAATGATGGCCTACCAAAAGGCAAAAGGCCTCCTGCGGTGACGGGGGGCTGGGTTTCACAATTAAATATAAATATAGGACAAACATACATCATGACAAGAGAGACAGCACAACACTACATAAAGAGAGACCTAAGACAACAACATAGCAAGGCAGCAACACATGACAACACAACATGGTAGCAACACAACATGACAACAACATGGTAGCAACACAACATGTTAGCAGCCCAAAGCATGGTACAAACATTATTGGGCAAGATAACAGCACAAAGGGCAAGAAGTTAGAGACAACAATCCATCACAAACACATACACACTATCACACACCCAAAACATACAAACACACATACAACTGGACATGTACACACACACAAACACATACAGTCTGAAACAGAAATTCTACACCTATTTCTTTGTTGTTGAAATAACATCTAAGATTGAACATATTCCTGTGTACCGTGGAGGACCGGATACCCAAGAACACAGCGAGAGAGAGGCGATTGAAAAACACATGCAGGGGCATGTGCAAGCCTATAATGTTATTGCAATGTTACTCTAGTGTTATTCGGACAATTGTAGCCCACAGACCTTTGAGACAAGTGTGTATTGCTCAAAAACAACTTCAAGACCGCTAACGGTTGAGGTGGAATCAGACACTCCGGACCGTCGCTGCGTGAACTAAATGTGTCAGGCGCCATTAGCATAACGGCGCAGAAACGGAGTGTTGTGACTGACTGTTTTGCACATGTTGTCGAACAACTCAGCAGAGAGGCGACATGGGAAAGCTGACGAGTAGGAGCTTTGATGTTTGAGCCGTAGATCCGCACCGGCAGACACGCGCGCAGGCTCTCTCTTTCTCTCTCTCACGCACACACTTGTCTGCATTCCCTCTTCCTGTGTTGTGAGGAAGGGACGTTGAGCTTCAAAATGACAGACAAACAATGCGAAGAATCCTTACCACAAATTGTTCATTGACGTACTGTGCCTACACATCAAGTTAAAATGTTTCGCCCTTTCACACGACACCGCCACTGGCTGTCAAAGGAGCTACCACTACAAGGACACACAAATTAGACATGAACATTTGCCTTCAAAATGGTCCATGTGGCATTTATTCACCTCTGCAAGAATTGACTTATAATGGAGTTGTGACGGATATTTACACATATACTTACACACACACACACACTTTGACACACACATACACATCCTCACGCTACACGAACAGGGGAGGAGCGTGATGAAAAGGCTGGATATATAAGGAATTTTAACGGAGCGGAATCATCCAGCTAAGCTCCGATGGGAACAGGGATTGAAGCCATGCTCCTGTGTACTGGAGAGAAAGAAAAAGGGAGGAAAGGAGAGAGAGAGAGACACAGAAAGAGAGTGAAAGAGAGAGGGACAAACTGAGAAAGAGAGAGGGACAGAGAGAGAGAATGAATGACAGAGAATCTGTCATTCATATATATATAATACACTGAGTATACAAAACAGTAAGAACACCTACTCTTTCAATTACATAGACTGACCAGGTGAATACAGGTGAAAGCTATGATTCCTTCATGATGTCACTTGTTAAATCCACTATCAGTGTAGCTGAAGTGGAGGAGACATGTTAATTGTTAAATTCTAAGCTGTTGGGGGGTTCTAAGCTGACATATAGAATTGTTTTATGATGGTCATTTTCACGCTCGTTGAAAGATGGATTGGACCAAGGTGCAGCGTGGTAGGTGTAAATTTTACTTTTATTTTAAATGACACCAAAAAACAACAAAATACAAAAACGAACGTAAAGCTACATGCAGTGCAGAAAGCAACTACACACAAACAAGATCCCACAATCTAAGGTGGGAAAAAGGGCAGCCTAAGTATGATCCCCAATCAGAGACAACGATAAACTGCTGCCTCTGATTGCCTCTGATTGGGAACCATACTAGGCCAACAAAGAAATAGAAACATAGATTTGCCCACGCAAGTCACACCCTGACCTAACCAAATAGAGAATAAAAAAGTCTCTCTATGGTCAGGGCGTGACAGTTATACTATAGATAATTTAGCTATTTTATTTAGAATTTTAGTACCCCTTTAGGTATACAAAAATACATATAAAATAATTATTTGATAAAAGATAGAATTTGGCCTGTACTACTATAGCTTAGAGAAACACAATGAATAACCCATTCATAAATGTAAAAAAATATAGTAAACATGTTTCATAAGAAACAAGGTTTTGAAGTGTTTGTACTATATCTAGGAAATATAAGAAATCTCAGGAAGTCACGCTTGCGCCCGCTCCCCCACTCTGGGGCTCAAGGGCGCCAGGCTGCCCGTCATTACGCACACCTGTCACCATCATTACGCGCATCAGCGCTTCATGGAATCATTTGGACTCCTTCACTCTGTTGATTACCCCCTCTATACAGTGGGGCAAAAAAAAAAAATTGTCAGCCACCAACCAGTTCTTCCACTTAAAAAGATGAGAGAGGCCTGTAATTTTCATCATAGGTACACTTCAACTATGACAGACAAAATGAGGGAAAAAAATCCAGAAAATCACATTGTAGGATTTTTTATTTATTTATTTGCAAATTATGGTGGAAAATAAGTATTTGGTCACCTACAAACAAGCAAGATTTCTGGCTCTCACAGACCTGTAACTTATTCTTTAACCTGTTTGGGCTGCAAGCCCGACGTCGGAACGAAAATGACAACAGCTGCAGGGCGCGAAATTCAAAATCTATTTTTTTTTTTATATTTCATTTTCACACATTAACAAGTCCAATACAGCATTTGAAAGATAAACATCTTGTCAATCCAGCCAACATGTCCGATTTTTTAAATGTTTTACAGAGAAAACACCACATATATTTATGTTAGCTCACCACCAAATACAAAAGTGGACAGACACGTATGAATATGATTATGATGTATGAATTATGATTCAAGTAGCATGCACAAGCCAACCGAAATAAACTAAAACCAACCTAAAGAACCCAGAAAAAACTACCTCAGATGACAGTCATATAACATGTTACACAATAAATCTATGTTTTGTTCATAAAAAGTGCATATTTTAGCTATAAATCAGTTTTACATTGATGCTACCATAAATGCTACCACATAGCTACAGTCTGAATCCAGACGGGAGTAGCCAGAGAAAATACATACACCAACGTCGACTACTAATTACACCTCATAAAACATTTCAGAAAAACATATGGTGGATAGCTAATGAAAGACAGATATCGTGTGAATAAAGCCAATATTTCCGATTTTTGAAGTGTTTTACAGCGAAAACACAATATATCGTTATATTAGCTAACAACATAAGCTAGCATAAGGCAGCATTGATTCTAGTCAAGCGCTAGCCTAGCACAGTTAGCAAAGTTAGCATACAACAGTTCGACAGATATATGAAAAAGCATCCCAAATTGGGTCCTTATCTTTGTTGATATTCCATCAGAATGTTGTAACGGGGTCCAATGTCCAGTACAGTCTTTAGTTGGGTTCCAGAACTAAATATTTCCCTCTTTGGTTAGCAAGCACCACGGCTATGCGGCGCTAAACTTTCTGTCTTCAAAACATTCTTCCAAAACATCACGTCTAAAGTCCAGAATAAATTGCAATAATATAATTAAAGTATATTGAAAAAACATACTTTAGGATGATTTTGTGACATGTATCAAATAATATCGAAGTCAGAGATCATATTCACCGTTATCGACCTTCTTCCAGTAGCCGAGACCAAATTCTGCTTCGCGCCCGGAATTTTTTTTTAACTGCGCAGGTCTCACAAGAAGGTGTGGTATTCAGTCCATGGACGAGATATTCGACTCCTTTCAATTCTCACTTCCGCATTACACCCTGATGAAGGCGTATGACGTGTTTCTACGGTCCTAAGTGTAATGACCTTTTATAGACAAGGTCTTAAAGAGACACATCGCATTTTGGAAATCTCAATTCGGCTGGGAAAATGGCTGTAAAAATATTTCTGTTCGACTTAGAGAAATAATTCAAACCTTTTTAGAAACTATAGACTTATCTATCCAACAGTAGTAAATATATGCATATTGTAAAATCAAAAATTTCTTAAGAGGCCGTTTGAAAATGTGCACATATTTTCCAGTTTTTTCAATATTCACCCTGCAGCCTGAAGAAGTTTTAAGAGGCTCCTCTGTCCTCCACTCATTACCTGTATTAATGGCACCTGTTTGAACTTGTTATCAGTAGAAAAGACACCTGTCCACAACCTCAAACAGTCACACTCCAAACTCCACTATGGCCAAGACCAAAGAGCTGTCAAAGGACACCAGAAACAAAATTGTAGATCTGCACCAGGCTGGGAAGACTGAATCTGCAATAGGTAAGCAGCTTGGTTTGAAGAAATCAACTGTGGGTGCAATTATTAGGAAATGGAAGACATACAAGACCACTGATAATCTCCCTCGATCTAGGGCTCCACGCAAGATCTCACCCCGTGGGGTCAAAATGATCACAAGAACGGTGAGCAAAAATCCCAGAACCACACGGGGGGACCTAGTGAATGACCTGCAGAGAGCTGGGACCAAAGTAACAAAGCCTACCATCTGTAACACACTACGCCGCCAGGGACTCAAATCCTGCAGTGCCAGACGTGTCCCCCTGCTTAAGCCAGTACATGTCCAGGCCCGTCTGAAGTTTGCTAGAGAGCATTTGGATGATCCAGAAGAAGATTGGGAGAATGCCATATGGTCAGATGAAACCAAAATAGAACTTTTTGGTAAAAACTCAACTCGTCGTGTTTGGAGGACAAAGAATGCTGAGTTGCATCCAAAGAACACCATACCTACTGTGAAGCATGGGGGTGGAAACATCATGCTTTGGGGCTGTTTTTCAGCAAAGGGACCAGGACGACTGATCCGTGTAAAGGAAATAATGAATGGGGCCATGTATCGTGAGATTTTGAGTGAAAACCTCCTTCCATCAGCAAGGGCATTGAAGATGAAACGTGGCTGGGTCTTTCAGCATGACAATGATCCCAAACACACCGCCCGGGCAACGAAGGAGTGGCTTCGTAAGAAGCATTTCAAGGTCCTGGAGTGGCCTAGCCAGTTTCATGTCCGTTATTTATTAAATGTTCACTCCCTGTACTTGCTTCTCATCTCTCAACGTCTGTCCTCACAGAATGCTGACACCAATATTGGAAGCATCAGGGAATTTTGTTTTCTGTTTTGGTTGGTGACGTCGGGTCCGGGTGCTGCTGCCGAAGGAACTGAGGGTGCCTCAGCTGGCTCGAGTGGTTTCCTTGCCTTGGTTGGCTCAGCAGGCTCCCACCCCACGTCATGCCTCAGCCGGCTCTTTAGGCTCCCACGCCTCAGCCGGCTCTTTGGGCTCACCAAGTGGGACGCCGGGTGTTGCCCATAGAGGGGGGGGGGGGGTACTGTCACGCCTACTCCGGCTGCCCATCATTATCCACACCTGTCACCATCATTACGCGCATCAGCACTTCATTGGACTCACCTGGACTCCTTCACTTTGTTGATTGCCCCCTCTAAATCTGTCTGTTCCTCAGTTTGACCCTGCGTCAGCATTAATGTCGTTTTGTTTCCCCTGTCCAGACACTGTCCATGTTCTGTTTCATGTCCGTTGTTTATTATGTTCACTCCCTGTACTTGCTTCTCGTCTCTCAGCGTCTGTCCTCACACAAGAAACATATCTTTATTTTTTTTACACTTATACCCCTTTTTTTTCCGGTCGGCAACCAAACTACTTTCATACTTCCATAAATGTTTTAAAACTGTCACCGGTTACCTTCACACGAGTCCTGTGACACTTGTGGGGGTCGTAGAGCAAAACGGAGACCACCATCCATAGAGTGGTCATAATAGTTTTTTAGGTCAAACTGTTCAGACGCTACAAATGTTTTTTTTTTGAGAGACGACCGACTTTCAGGATGTCATGGTCTGACAAACACCTCTCTAGCTCTGCCAGAGAGGTGTATGCGGTGGATTGATCCAAACAGATATCTCTAGTTTAAACTGATGGATTTTGATGGGGATTTAAAAAAAAATCTTACTTAGATTGACATACCGGTGGGTCAATCAACTAGTATTTTTTTTTTTGAGAAGTATTTTTAATTGAGACATAAAATGTAAGTGCCTTTGAACAGGGTATGGTAGTAGGTGCCAGGCTCACTGGTTTGTGTCAAGAATTGCAACGCTGCTGGGTTTTTTCACTCTCAAAAGTTTCCCGTGTGTATCAGGAATGATCCACCACCCAAAGGACATCCAGCCAACTTGACACACTGTGGGAAAGCACTGGAGTCAACATGGGCCAGTATCCCAGTGGAACGCTTTCGACACCTTGTAAAGTCCATGCCCCGACTAATTGAGTCTGTTCTGAGGGCAAAAAGGGGGCGTGAAACTCAATATCAGGAAGCTGTTCCTAATGTTTGGCATACTCAATGTATATTGGTGTATATAGACAGTATGGACAGTATATGAATAGAAAAGGTTTTACAGCAGTAGTTATGTAGGATGGGCCATGACTAGAATACAGTACATATCAAGTGGGTAAAACAGTATGTACTATTATTAAAGTGACCAGTGTTCAATGACTACGTACATAGGGACCACTACCTGGCCAGGTTCAGGACAGATCTACAACAAGATTATGATGGTTACATTAACTGTAGAAACCAGGCAAGATACAAAATGGAGAAGGCCAAATCCCCACATTACATAGACACTGTGAATGACACCTTACATCAGCCTCGTAAACTGTGGAAAATGTTAAAGGACATTGGCTCAAAAATTCCCATAAGGTAAAATCCTGTAGTATCGGCCTGGATATTGATTATGCTTCATGCTATGACCAGGAAAAGGTTGCAAATTATTTTAACAAATGTTTTACTACTATAGCCTCATCTCTGGTTAAGAAGTTATCGACCTGCTGAGGACACTATGGCCAGTATTTCATTAAGAACATTTATCATAGCAAAGGTATCACAAATTATTTGTTTGAGCTGTGCAAGGTAACAGAGGACAACGTTTCCAATCTACTACGCTTAATGAGCACAAACAAAGCAACTGGGCTGGATAACCTTCCTGCACGATTCATAAAGGGTAGTGCTTGTGTCACTGCTAAAATGATAAAGCATATTGTAAACCTTTCTATTTGTAGTGGTACATTTCCGAAGGATCTCAAAACAGCCCGGGTGTTTCCACTCCACAAGAAGAGCACAAAAGAAATGTAGGAAACTACAGGCTTGTATCGATCCTTAGCATCTTATCCAAAGTTGTTGAGAGATTTTGTTTTTTAATCAACTTGAGGGATACCTTCTCGAGCACAAACTTCTTTATGAACTACAATCTGGCTTTAGAACCGCTCATTCCACTGATACTTGCCTTATCCACCCTTTTGATCAGATCAAGCAGGAAAGTGAGAAGGGGAACTATACAGGTACGGTCATGTTAGACTAACAGAAAGCTTTTGACACTGTGGAAAATGATATTCTCCTGATGAAGCTGAAATGCAGGGGTCTAAATGATGTAGCAGTGAATTGGTTTAGGTCTTATCTGACCAACAGATCACAGGTATGTAATGTTGGTGATGTTTTGTCAGAGGCATTTGGAGTACTGCAGGGATCCATTTTAGAGCCTCTGTTATTTCTTATATACACGTTAATGATATGCCAGATACAGTAAAGTGCAAACTCATGCTTTATGCTGATGCTTCGGCCGAACTGGTATCAGGGAAGGACACAGTTTACATGGAGGAGTAAGGAATTGCATTTAGTTCGAGATTGGTTGACTGACAACAAATTGTGACTACATTTGTGAAAAAACTGAATCGATTTTGTTTGGAACAAAACGTAGGTGGCTTAGAGCTGACAAGATACAGGTCAATTGTGCAGGCTAGGAGATGGAATCTAAAATAAGCGTATCTTATCTGATTGGTGCTCAAATTCTTTCTAAAATGGCGAACACATTGACATGTTCATATCGTAACACTAGATATTTTAACATCAAAGTTAAGAAACTGCTTGTCTCAACCTTGATTCAGTTTTGATTATGCCTGCTCTGATTGGTATAGAGAGCATGCAGGTCATGTAAAATAATGTTATCAGGTATATGCTGAATGTCCCCCCTAGGAACCACATAGGGGTACAGGAGTTCCGGGAAATGGGCGTGTTGCCTTTGGAGTCGAGAGTGGACAAACTTAAACTTCATCATATGTTCGACATCTTAAATGATCGTGCCCCAGGTTAAAATCCTAAGAGTAAACAGTACTGTGAGGAGCACGTTTTTCAATAAGGGGCATTTGTCTATGGAATAGCCTTCCCTTGCAGATCAAGCAAAGAAAAAGTAAAAATAGCTTTAAAAAGCTGGCAACGTTTTTCATTTAGGCAAGGTAAGAGAAACCACTCCACCGCTCCTTGTGCCCCCTACTGCTGGTCAGGTGTATTGATTTGAAGGATGTGCAATTAATTGATTGGTTTAATGTGAAATTAATATGGTTGATTTTTAAGGTTAGGGAGAAGTGCAGTGAATAGTGCCACTTATTACCATGTCAATATAAATAAATGTATTTATGGTTGCTTGTAATTTTGTCTTGCCTTTTAATCATTATATGTGTTATTGTTTTTACCATCGAGACCCACTTTGGAAACAAGCGTTTTAATGAATACTTTCAAGTGATATCCTCTGGGTTCACATTGTACATTTTGTTGTATGTCTGTTACGCAGAATAAATTCAAATCAATTCAAAAACCTGAGCTGAGCTGTAGTCAATGAACAGCATTGCTACATAGGTATTCCTCATGTCCAGGTGGAATAGGGCAGTGTGCAGTGCGATGGCGATTGCGTTGTCCGTGGATCTGTTGGGGGGGTATGCAAATTGTAGTGGATATAGGGTGTCCGGTAAGGTGGAGGTGATATGATCCTTAACTAGACTCTCAAAGCACTTTGTGATGACAGAAGTGAGTGCTACGGGGTGAGAGTCATTTAGTTCAGTTACCGTCACGTTCTTGGGTACAGGAACAATGGTGGACATCTTAAGCCTTGTATGGTGTTCATGTTTTTGTTGTTCACCCAATGTTCACGAGTCTGATGGACCCACAACCTTATTGGGTTTTTAAAACAACACAGCCATAACAATGTATGTAAAAAATACTTAATACTTAACACTTAGATGTTGACTTACAGTTGAAGTCGGAAGTTTACATACACTTCGGTTGGGGTCATTAAAACTTGATTTAACCACTCCATACATTTCTTGTTAACAAACTATAGTTTTGGCAAGTCGGGTTAGGACATCTACTTTGTGCATGACACAAGTATTTGTTCCAACAATTGTTTACAGACAGATTATTTCACTTATAATTCACTGTTTCACATTTCCAGTGGGTCAGGAGTTTACATACACTAAGTTGACTGTGCCATTTAAACAGCTTTGATAATTTCAGAAAATTATGTCATGGATTTAGAAGCTTCTGATAGGCTAATTGACATCATTTGAGTCAATTGGAGGTGTACCTGTGGATGTATTTCAAGGCCTACCTTCAAACGCAGTGCCTCTTTACTTGACATCATGGGAAAATCAAAAGAAATCAGCCAAGACCTCAGAAAAACAATTGTAGACCTCCACAAGTCTGTTTTATCCTTGGGATCAATTTCCAAATGCCTGAAGGTACCATGTTCATCTGTACAAAGAATAGTATGCAAGTATAACCACCATGGGACCACGCAGCCATCATATCGCTCAGGAAGGAGACGCAGACTGTCTCCTAGAGAAAAGTGCAAATCAATCCCAGAACAACAGCAAAGGACCTTGTGAAGATGCTGGAGGAAACAAGTACAGAAGTATCTATATCCGCAGTAAAACGAGTCCTATATCAACATAATCTGAAAGGCCGCTCAGCAAGGAAGAAGCCACTGCTCCAAAACCGCCTTGTAAAAGCCAGACTATGGTTTTCAACTGCACATGGGGACAAAGATCTTACTTTTTGGAGAAATGTCCTCTGGTCTGATGAAACAAAAATAGAACTGTTTGGCCATAATGACCATCGTTATGTTTGGAGGAAAAGGGGTGGGGCTTGCAAGCCAAAGAACACCATCCCAAACGGAAGCACGGGGGTGGCAGCATCATGTTGTGGGGGTGCTTTGCTGCAGGAGGGACTGGTGCACTTCACAAAATAGATGGCTTCATGAGGAAGGAAAATTATGTGGATATATTGAAGCAACATCTCAAGACATCAGCCAGGAAGTAAAAGCTTGGTCGCAAGTGGGTCTTTCAATTGAACAATGACCCCAAGCATACTTCCAAAGTTGTGGCAAAATGGCTTAAGGACAACAAAGTCAATGTATTGGAGTGGCCATCACCAAGCCCTGACCTCAATCCTACAGAACATTTGTGGGCAGAACTGAAAAAGCGTGTGCGAGCAAGGAGGTCTACAAACCTGACTCAGTTACAACAGCTCTGTCAGGAGGAATGGGCCAAAATTCCCCCAACTTATTGTGGGAATCTTGTGGAAGGCTACCCGAAACGTTTGAGCCAAGTTAAACAATTTAAAGGCAATGCTACCAAATACTAATTGAGTGTATGTAAACTTCTGACCCACTGGGAATGTGATAAAAGAAATAGAAACTGTAATAAATCATTCTCTCTACTATTATTCTGACATTTCACATTCTTAAAATAAAATTGTGGTCCTAACTAACCTAACACAGGGAATGTTTACTCAGATTAAATGTCAGGAATTGTGAAAAACTGAGTTTAAATGTATTTGGCTAAGGTGTATGTAAACTTCTGACTTTAACTGTATATCAAATACATGCAATATTGACAGTATACATTGTTAATATTGATCACATTTATCAATAAAAGCACTATTCTTTTTTTAATAAAATATGTAACAAAAAATGTATTATAATCAAGACATGGCTGGAATAAATCATGTTTATCTTGAACAAATATAAATGAAACAAGGTGTTCATCACTATTGATGAACACCTTGTTTCTATGTTTATTGATTTGAACTGAACAAATTGGAAGGACACGTTTTACATACTGTACTTTATGGGAATGATAAATGAGCCCCATTGAACACAAACTAAGGCTGGTCTATACATGAGGGACAGAGTTTTACTTTGTGTGTGTTGCAAATGTATTTCTTGCACTTGATGCATGTGTACTGTAGTGTGTCTTCAGTCATTCTTGGGTGCACACACATCACTTCTTGTTGCTACCGGCTGCAATCCAGAATGATGAAAACAGTTAGTTCAGGAATTTTACTCACATTTCACTCACTCACACTCAGACACACACGCATACAACATCACTCACACTTACTTCCGGTACTCATGTGCAGGACATAAAGTCTTCTTTTGAACTGTTCATCCCAGACACTATCCAGAAAATAATTCTGGACTGTACTAATTTGGAGGGAAGACATGTTTTTGGAGAGAGATGGAAGGAGATGGACCAAACTCATTTACATGCATACTTTGTGGTTCTTATCCTTGCTGGTGTTTTCAGATCCAAATGGGAATCAACAGAATCCCTGTGGGATGCAGAAACTGGCAGAGAACTTTTCCGTCCAACAATGTCTCTCGAAAACTTCCACATTATTTCCAGGATTATCCGCTTCGATAACCAAGACACCAGACTTGCTCGGCGGCAGAGAGACAAGCTAGCTGCAATCAGGTCAGCGTGGGACAATTGGGTGGAACACCTTCCCCTATTTTACAACCCTGGGCCCAACGTTACTGTTGATGAGCAGCTTATGACATTTAGGGGCCCGCTGCCCCTTCAGCCAGTACATAGACATCAAGAAAGCCAGTCAGTTGATTATTGACAAGTTTTTCGAACACTTTTGATAAACAGGGCAAAATAGAAATAGGCCTATAGGAGTTAGGATCAGCTTGATCTCCCCCTTTAAATAAAGGACGAACCATGGCTGCCTTCCAAGCAATGGGAACTTCCCCAGAAAGGAGAGACAGGTTAAAAAGGTCGGAGATAGGCTTGGCGATCATAGGGGCAGCAACCTTAAAGAGGAAAGGGTCTCTAAACCATCTGACCCAGATGGTTTTTTGGGGTCAAGTTTAAGAAGCTCTTTAGCACCTCGGAGCGTCTTCGTCAGAGGGTATCAAACTGATTCTATACCAATTTAGAGGCCAGTTCATGAAGGAATGCTTGCTAAATAAAGTTTTTTAGCAAGTGTTTATGACAAATCAGGACAGGTCGTTTCACTGAGCAGCCATTCCGAACACAGGCTGTAAAACAGTGATCACTAAGGTCATTGCAGAAAACACCAGACTGATGCCTATCAGGATTATATCAGGATAACATCAAGAAGAGTTGCTTTTTCTGGGTGTTTGGAGTCATACCTTGTGGGATTGGTAATAATCTGAGAAAGATTTAGGGAGTCCCATTGCTTTAGTACTTGGTCAGGTGGTTTGCATGTCTCAGTTTAGGTCACCTAGCAGGACGAATTCAAACTTGATGTGAGGGGCCAGGAGAGAGCTTAGGGCAGGTAGGGTACAGGCCGGTGCTGATGGAGGACAATAGTACCCAGAAACAGTCAACAAAGAGGTATTTGAAAGTTTATTAATTAAAACCAGCAAATCAAATTGTTTGGGGACAGACTTGGTGGAGACAACCGAGCACTGAAGCTGTTCCTTGGTAAAGATTTCCACTCCCCTACCTTTGGAAGATCTGTCTTGCCGAAAAAGGTCATAACCAGAAAGGGTGACATCAGTATTCAAAACACTTTTTCATCTTCCAAAGTGGAAGCTGCTCCTTCCACACTCGCTTCTCTCTCTGCAAAAATGATTTCTAAGGCCCTCTGAGCAATGTCCTTTAAGATTATTTTTGCCATACTGATTGATTGTGGTATGGAGCCACACATGCAAAGCTATTTATTTGTTGTGTCCCTCCCCCAATTTGCACCTGGCTGGGGTAGAGTGTGGGAAAATACAGATGTTTACAATTGATCAAAATAATGCAACAAAATAATGTATTGTAATAACATTGTGCAGCTTCCCGTAAGACATTGTGTAGTTTCACACACTACAAAGGGTAAAGAGTTTCAGAAAAGTGGGAGACAGGCAGACAGGCAGGGAGTCAGACAGACAGGCAGGGACAGGCAGGGAGACAGACAGACAGGCAGGGACAGGCAGGGAGACAGGTTCTTGAGGCTGTTGAAACAGCAGGCCCAGGGAGGAGGAAGACAGAGTGAAGGCACACAGCAAACCTTTTTGTTTCATTTTGACTTGTTTTCACCAACACACACACTTTTCCACACTTACTACCCGAACACCACATATGTAATATAAATGTGTAGGAGGTGCACAGTGTGCACTCATTGAAAATGTGTTATTTTACACAGAAAATGAGCCAAGGCCAATGAGTCTCAGGTTGAAAAATTGATTCATTGTATAATTTTTCCTTAAGTAAACATTGAAAATGGGTCCCACAGACCTGAACACCACACAAGGGTTAAACCAAGTGGGGACAACAGACTGGGATAAGGAGAGATTGAATATCTCCATAAACACTCCAGCCAACTGGTCTACAAATGCTCTGAGGATGCGGCTTGGGATGCCGTGTGGGCCGGCATTCTTGCAAGAGTTAACATGCCTAAATGTCTTACTCACTGTGAAGGCAGTCATTGTTGTTCTCCCCCTTAGACGAGAAGGAGCATGGATAGGACCAAGATGCGGATTGAGGGAAATAAGCCATCTTTTAATGAAAAACAGCAAACAAGACACTACAAACTACAAAACAACAAACGTGACTAACCTTCAACTGTCCTGTAAGGACACAGGAACAAACACCCACAAAAGCCTACTGCCTATGGCTACCTTAAATCTGTCTCCCAATCAGAGACAAATGAATGACAGCTGTCTCTGATTGAGACCCAATCTAGGCAGCCATAGACATAACTAGACAACCTAACAAACACTATCCCATACACATACAACACCCATGGACTAACCAAACACACACAACATACAATGCCCACCCCAACTCACGCCCTGACCAACTAAACATAATCAAAATAACATAAAAATAGGTCAGGAACGTGACACTCACGTCAGAGAGAAAGAGAGCTATTTCGCTCCAGCCTAATAGTGTTTACCCATTTCTCCTCGCGAGATACAGATATTAATTCCCGTTTTCTCTACGCCCATTCACTCTCATCTCCAGCTTCCTCTGTCTCTATCTGCGCGTCTCTACAGATGGCAAACTCCCCATTGCATTCTTTTCTGCTTCTCTCATTTTAATGTTTACCCCTTCCCCTGTCAATGTTTTAACTGCCAATACGAGTCTTCAAGTGTCTAGTTGTTTGCCATGTCAGGAACAACAACTCTATCAGCTGAGGCACACCCTTCCCCGAAGAAATACCTGATTATGTTGCTTTGCTATTCAGTTATGTAGAGAGTAATTCCCTCAAGTAATCAATATGCTCTGAGCTACTTGGTTGCTGAATCCTAATAGTGGTGTAGCCAGGCAAATCTGTATTTAACTTTGTAGCAAGGCTAGGAGCACAAGCTAGAAACACACATGTCTGCTTGGCTTGAGATTTGGGACTAGTCTGCATTTTCCAAAGCTCACATTCCTCTTGTCCCAAATATATTAGTGTAGTATATGTATGTACTGTATGTGTAAGTATGGAAGTATGTAATATCATTTGTCTGTCACACTCGATCCTTGCAAAATGTGTAACATTGACAAGAACCATGATACGTCTTATGTATAAAATATTTTATAGTCGGAAGGCATGTGAGAAGACTGACAATTGTATCAATAGTGGTATGATGTGTGTCGCATCTTACCTGTACAACCTCGATCACAACGTTTTTGAGGTATGCAGTGTTTGTGTGGTATACTAGCCTTGCACGCACATACACACGCAAACACACACTTACACACACACACACACATAGAACGTTGCTCTTTTGTCCACTCATCAGGCAGGGCTACCATAGCAGATGCACCTTTGACCCTTGGCAAATTGGAGTCATGACCAAATTATTTTGATTTGCTTGTGTCTTGTATCACACCGAGCATTCATTCACAACTCGCAAGATCATGCCATCATGTAACTACAGTAGTATTGGTACACAGTTATGTTATTTTACCACACATATTATTACAGTATATCACACCTACAGTATCTTACATACATCATATAATTTCATTGTTTACCTTCAATAGTGTTGCTAGGTGACGGTGGTTTAATATCACACCGACCATTGAAACCCACCTATCGTTTCATTATCTATCTACGGTTGGGCTGATGAACTCGTTCATGGAATCAGGTAGAACTCATTTATCAGCAATAAGAGGTTTATTCAAGCAACTGCAAGGAAAATCACTCCGTCAGGATGAAACCCGGAGAGGATCTTGTTCATTTACAAATGACACAGTCTTAATAGACTTCATCAACACAAAGAGCTAAACCCCCTTCGAGCGGAGGCAAGCTAAGAAAATACAGTAGATAAGAGGTAATTGGCTCTACTTCCTTAGAAAAAAAAACATTACACATGAGAACAGGTGTCACGGGTCCCTACGGAACTTTCATTACGCACACCTGGACCCTATTCCCATTGATTAGTAATTGTAAAAGTGTGCCCTTTGTTCACCATTGTCCTGTCGATTAGTGTTCCCATGTCCATTGGTCGTGTGAGTACGTGGGTTGTGTTGTTTTGGCTTTTGTTCCGCTTGTATTGCGCAGATGATTACGGGTCTCATCCCGTGTGGAATCATTGTGTGTTACGGGTCTCGCCCCGGTGTATTTATTTGAGGTACTCCTCGCTCTTTTGTTTGGGTTTCAGCCCTGTGTTTTGTATACGTGTTTGTTTGGTCTTCGTCCCTGTGCCTTTACATGGCACGCTGTTGTTTTGGGTGTAATAAAAAACCCTATTACGCATTTGTAACGGGGTGAGTACCTGGTTGCCGGGAAGTCAGGCGCAGGAGAGCAGAGATGGGTGATAACAGGAGAACTTTAATATACACCCTGGCCCAAAGGCACAGATGAGGCAGCACAAAGCACAACCACGGTAACATGAACCGGATTAAACAAAACAAACAAACCTAGGTTTGAAACAAACCTAGCGCAATTCAGCCTGTAGCGTAACACCCTGCACAAATAACAATTCCACACACAGACATGGGGGAAACAGAGGGTAATATACTTTTAGTCTGATGAGGGAATGTGAACCAGGTGTGCGAGAAAACAAGACAAAACAAATGGAAAATGAAAGGTGGAGCGGCGATGGCTAGAAGACCAGTGACGTCGACCGCCGAACGCCGCCCGAACAAGGATAGGGACCGACTTTGACGGAAGTTGTGACAGCATTCCTGTGCCTGTATTCCGATCCCATTATACCAACGTGGCAGAATAATCAACCATTAAAGGAGACAGTGAGAATGGCCCGTCGATGCGACTGGTCTGTCCTGCACCGCCGCAACTTCGGCACCTACAACTGGGCCGTCGGACTTCGCAACAACGGTTCAGTCCGACGAAGCAACTTCAGCAGCTGCAACTGGCCTGTCTGACGCCGCCACAACCGGTCCATCTGACGCCACTGCAACTGGCCCGTCCGACGACAACGCAACTTCGGCAGCTCCATCGGGTTCTGATCGACCCGCACTGTGTTCCTGTGATCCCCCCGGAACTGTGTCATTGCGCACACCTGGTCCCCAATTCCTCAATGATTAGTAGTTGTATAAGTGTGTCCTTTGGTTCACCATTGGGCTGTCGATTTATTTTTACCATGTCCGTTGGTTCGTGTGCTGTGCTATGTTGTTTTGGCTTTCGTGCCACGTATATTGTGCAGATGATTACGGGTCTCGTCCCGTGTGATAATCATTGTGCGATTTTGTATTTATTCGAGGTACTCCTCGCTCTTTTGTTTGGGTTTCTACCCTGTGTTTTGTGACGTGTTTGTTTGGTCTTCAACCCTGTGCCTTTACATGGCACGCTGTAATTTGGGAAATAAAAACCCCTATTACGCATTCCTGCACCCGTCTCCCGACCCATTTATACCAACGTGACAACAGGCTCTAACCAGTTCTCACAGCCTACAGAGGAGACAGAGGAGTGACAGGATCTTTAAAGCCTAACCGGAGGAAACTAGTTTTCCACCTGTCTAGGCTTTTAGTGCCCTATAGATAATGAGCTAGTAATAATTCAGTCCAGCTAGTAATAATCCAGTATGTAAAGAAGTTACTGAACAACTGTAGAAAATGAACTACGCAAGTCAGTTAATCTGCAGACCATCCAATTATATGTGTGGATACACCAACATAGACATATACAAATTCTACTATAGATAGATAATCACATTTATTGGTGTCATAAAAAAGCAGTTTTGGAGTTTTCTTTATTCAATGTCTCAAGGGCAGGTAGCAAATGTGATTTAGGCAAGAAATGTTAGGGTAAATTTAGGCAAGTCAGATTACGCAATAAATGTTTGGGTAAGATTGGGTTGGGGTTAATATTTGAACCAGCAACCTTGGACATGCTTAGCCACATGTCACAGCCACACCAACCTACCACCGAGCGATTCATACATTATTTTGAATTACACTGACCGTTGAGCTTTCTTCTAACCAACAACATTACATCTACCTTAGATAGGTGTGATAACAGGTGTATTAGAACATAACCATCTAGCATTACTACTGTGGGTGTAAAATGTTTCTGTTACAGTCTCTTAAGATGAATGGGGCAGCGCAAAATTGGGCCAGCGTCGTCCGGGTTAGGGGAGGGTTTGGCCAGAGTAGGCTGTCATTGTAAAAAAGAAAATTGCTCTTCTAACAGCTCCAACTGTCCTTCCTCTTAATAACCTGAACTAGATATTCATTCAACCATATTAACAGTAAACACAGTCCCAAAAACAACCTGGCCAATTTCACTGCTGAATGTTAGTCCTTTTCAAAATGGATCAAGTCAAATCAGATGCAAACGATTAGGGATAAGGCATTTACAATAAAGAAACAATTATATTTGAGGCCTGGGAGGTAAGGGAAGAAACGATACTCTTTCGATCCAGTCCTTAAAGTGGAACAGTTCTTTTTTTGAAGGAACAGCAGGACAAGCCTCTGGCACAGGGTCTCTGTGACATTTTCACACATTCCTATGTGTGTAATTTGTTATTTTCTTGTCATCTCATTCTCTCTTTAGTGACGAGGTGTTGAAATAAGGATAGCCCCCGGATGTCCTGGTGGACTTTGGTGCCTCTCAATGAGTGCTAGTCTGAGTCATGTGATCCTAGGGTGGCAGCACTACCACTAGAACAGCCCCCCAGCATGTGAATCAACGTTCTTTCCGACTCACTGACTCAAGTCCCCAACTCTGCTCCACGATACACCAGGCCCAAAATCCAATTTCCCACAACTCCCTTATGCTGCACCAACCTTCTCCCCACGACGAGTTCAAATAGACTAGATTAAAATATATATCACGACGAATGCAAATTGAAAACATAATTATGAATATGTTTACAGTTAATGTATTCAGTACCAATTTTTGCTCAGGTATTGCTAGGGAAAACGAGAGTAAGAGAGTGAAAAAGAGAGAGAGAGAGTGAAATTGAACGAGATAAAAAAAAAAATATAAACTTTGCAAAAAGAAGATCATGTCAACACCATGTATAATCTCCTGTATCAATGCTTTCCTGTGGCGTGGAACACTGGTGGGAATGCAATAAACTGCTTGGCTTCCATTTCTTTGATGTGGATGCCATCATTATTACAATTCCAACGTATTTTATAAGGTCAGGTCAAAATGGAACCAAGCCTCTTTCAGTTGTAATGGTCCATATTCCACAGTGTGAAAAAAGAACAAGCCCAATTATCTGACACGTGATGAATGGTGCTCCGTAGTCTTCTTTTTGTTTGTGTATGTGAGGGTCAAGGGTCAAGGGTCAAGGGTCAACATAATGTCACTGAAAAGGTTATGTGCATAATGTATTATCTGTTAGTGGTGTGTGGACAACTAACACACCCGGCTGCTATAAGGCATTAATAACCATAGTTAAGCCTCGGGAGAACTATAGTCTTGGGACACCAGGCTTAGGGGCCAACCCTGGGTCAGATGGAGAGAGAAAGAGGGAGAAAGTTACAAAAGGAGACTGAAACAGAGAGTGAAACAGAGTGAGAGCGATTGAGACTGTAGGCCAGAGAGAGAGAGCGAGAGAGAAAAAGAGAAAGAGAGAGAGAGATATCCAGCTCGTTATGCAAAAGATAATTTGAAGTTCTGAAGATGGAGTGTGTATGTGTGTGTGTGTGCGTGTGTGCACATGTGTGTGTGCAATGGCTTCTCAATTAATTTAGCATTCAGGCCCTTAGAATATCATTAATCTGCCTTCCTAGATGTTGATGTCCTAGAATGAACTTGAACAGGTTTGCATGGCCTTGAACACTGAAGCAGTAAGACTTAAGTCTACTGTATTCTTTGAAACAGTTCCCGCAACATTTTCTTAAGTTTGTATTTGTTTTGGTCTTCGGCAGTTTTTTTTCTGGCTCCTTCCTCTGTGATTGGTCAACAGTACTACTCGTTCAACAGTACTACTCCTAGTAAGAGTGAAATTAGTTCTGACATACATACCTCTAGCTTGCCCTCCATTAGCATTTATCCTGAACAAAAATATAAACGCAACATGCAACAATTTCAAATATTTTACTGAGTTACAGTTCAGATAAGGAAATCAGTCAATTGAAAGAAATTAATGATGTCCTAATCTATGGATTTCACATGACTGGGCAGGGGTGCAGCCATGGGTGGACCTTGGAGGGCATAGGCCCACCTACTAGACAGCCAGGCCCAGCCAAACAGAATGAGTTTTTCCCCACAAAAGGGCTTTCTTACAGACAGAAACACTCCTCCTTATCATTAAGATTCGGTGTGAGGCTTGAGGCTGTTTTCGGAGGTTCGGGGGGGAAGTTCGGAGAGAGGTGATTGCTGAGAGAGAAAGCAAATGGCTATGGGTGAGGGATTTTTCTATTGGGTCAGGACTTTTTCTTATCTTTCTATTGGGTTTAGCGAAGGCCATGTGTGAAGCTTGGGGGCGACCAGACCATTCGAAGAAGGAGAAGGTGTCTGGGGAACAAGATTGCATCAATAATGGTTCCTGGCTAGCGGGAGAGGAAGCTGAAGTGCTCTATGAAAGTTTATGTAAATGTATCTGAAAAAAATATATAATGTTTGACCAACTGCAGACATTTGAGTACCTATAGAGTACTTATGTCGGCATGAGATAACAGCTTTCCAATATTTACCTTGAAGTGAAATACAAAACATGCCAGAAGCATTTATTTGAGCTTATGACACCTTATAAATGCTTATAGGCTGTTCAAATGTTGTTTTTAGGAAATGTGATCACACTTAAAATAGTACACAGTCTGTTAGGTACACCCATCTAGTACAGGGTTGGACCACCCTTTGCCTCCAGAACAACCTGAATTCTTCAGGGCATTCTGCAAGGTGTCAGAAACATTTCACAGGGATGTTAGTCCATGCTAACGCAATAGCTTCACGCAGTTGCTGCAGATTGGACAGAGGTACATTCATGCTGCAAACAGAGCGTTCCATCTTATCCCAAAAATCAGCTCTATTGGGTTGAGGTCTGGGGACTGTGCAGGCCACTGTGCAGGACACTGTGCAGGGACTGTTACTAAAGCACCTTATACGACCCACCACTGCGACCTGTATGCCCTAGTTGGCTGGCCCTCGCTACATGTTCGTCGTCAGACCCACTGGCTCCAGGTCATCTACAAGGCTATGCTAGGTAAAGTGCCGCCTTATCTCAGTTCACTGGTCACGATGGCTAAACCCACCCGTAGCACGCGCTCCAGCAGGTGTATCTCACTGATCATCCCTAAAGCCAAAACCTCATTTGGACGCCTTTCCTTCCTGTTCTCTGCTGCCTTCTCTGCTGCCTGGATCGAATTGCAAAAATCTCTGAAGTTGGAGACTTTTATCTCCCTCAACAACTTTAAAAATCTGCTATCCGAGCAGCTAACCGATCGCTGCAGCTGTACATAGTCCATCTGTAAACTACCCACCCAATTTACCTACCTCACCCCCCATACTGCTTTTATTTATTTACTTTTCTGCTCTTTTGCACACCAGTATCTCTTCTTGCACATGATCATCTGATGATTTATCACTCCAGTGTTAATCTGCTAAATTGTAATTACTCGATTTATTGCCTACCTCATGCCTTTTGCACACATTGTATATAGATTCTCTTTTTTTTCTACCATGTTATTGACTTGTTTATTGTTTACTCCATGTGTAACTCTGTGTTGTTGTCTGTTCACACTGCTATGCTTTATCTTGGCCAGGTCGCAGTTGCAAATGAGAACTTGTTCTCAACTAGCCTACCTGGTTAAATAAAGGTGAAATAAAATAAAACTCATGTAAACTGAACTGAACTGTTCTCTGTCTGTTTGTGGCCCGCCTATTAGCTTGCACGATTCCTGCCATTCTCCTTCGACCTCTCGTATTAACAAAACCTAGACACCGTTGTGTGAAAAAGCCCAGGAGGGCGACCGTTTCTGAGATACTGGATCCGGCGCGCCTGGCACCGACGATCATACCACGCTCAAAATTGCATGGGTCACTCATTTTGCCCATTCGAACTTTCAATTGAACAGTAACTAATTCATTGATGCCTGTCTGCCTCCTTTACATACCAAGCCATGGCCACGTGATCACTGTCTACAGGAGCGATCCAATTTCATGAACGGGGTGGTGTACATAATAAACTGGCCGGTGAGTGTATATTATCACTTTTAAAGGCTTATTGAAGCCTCCATAAACCATCATTGATGTTTGACATTATGAGAAAATGTGGTTCTTAAACTAAGGTTGGTGTATCGTGGAGCAGAGTTGGGGACTTGAGCCAGTGGCTCACAAAGAACAATTAATTCACACACTGGGGGCTGGCCTAGTGGTAGTGCAGCCACCCTTGGAGTCACCATGACATCCGGGGGCTATCCCATTTCAATTATTTCAACATCTCGTCACATTACTGCACCAAAATGTTTTTGTCCTAATTTTAAAAGGCATTCTGCCGGAGGCTTGGCTAGGTCTTCTTTAAAAAAATATATTTCTATATAATATATATATATATATATATATCTATTTACCCTTTTCACCTGCGAGGGCATAGTTTCTTCTTTGTGTTAGCATCTTTAGTGGTATATACATTTTAAAAAGGACTAATTAACATGGCACCGACAGACTTGACAGTTCAACTTCTAGCTCCTAAGCAACTTTGCAATATTTATATTTTTTTATTATTTCTTACATTATTAGCCCAGACCGTTTTTTGTGTTATTACATACAGCCGGAAATAACTTTTGGATATCAGAGCGATGTTAACTCACCAGCATTATGACCAGGAATACGACTTTTCCCGAATTCTATCCTTCGTTCATATCCCCCAGGGCAATTGAGGCTGCCCCAAGTCTTGGAGGCTGCTCCAAGACTCCGCCGGCGGAGAAGAGCTCAGGGCGAGGATCTCCTTCCAGAGAGACATCGGGGACTGTAACATACTCTGTTTCACAGAATCATGGCTCTATCCGGATACACCGTCCCCATCCATACAGCCTGCTGGGTTGTCAGTACATCGTGCAGACAGGAATAAAGAACTCTCCAAGAAGAAGAAAGGCAGAGGTGCATGTTTCATGATTAACTACTCATGGTGTGATTGTGATAACGTAACAAAACTCAAGTCCTTTGCTTCACCCAACCTAGAATACCTCACAATCAAATGCCGACAGGATTACCTCCCAAGACAATTCTCTTCGGTTCTAGTCACAACCGTGTATATTCCCCCTCAAGCCAATACCACAACGGCTCACAAGGAGCTACACTGGACTTTGTGCAAACTGGAAACCACATATCCTGAGGCCACATTTATTGCAGCTGGAGATTTTAACAAAGCAAATTTGAGGAAAACGCTACCAAAGTTCTATCAACACATTGACTGTATTAATAGCACTGTTAAAATGCTCTATCACCGCTACGCTCCCTTCCGCGATGCCTACAAGGCCCTGCCCCGCCCTCCCTTCGGGCAAATCAGATAACGACTTAATTTTGCTCCTCCCTTCCTATAGGCAGAAACTCAAACAGGATGCACAATTGAGAGCATCCTGTCGAGCTGTACTGTATCACGGCCTGGTACATCAACTGCACCACCCGGAACCACAGGGTTCTCCAGAAGGTTGTGCGGTCTGCCCAACGCATCACTGGGTGCACACTGCCTGCCCTCCAGGACACCTACAGCACCTAATGTCACAGGAAGGCCAAAAATATCATCAAGGACATTAACCACCCGAGCCACTGCCTGTTCACCCCGTTACCATCCAGAAGACGAGATTAGTACAGGTGCATCAAAGCTGGGACCGAGAGACTGAAAAACAGCTTCTATCTCAAGACCATCAGACTGTTAAATAGCCATCACTAGCAGGCTACCACCCGGTTACTCAACCCAGCACCTTAGAGGCTGCTGCCCTATATACATAGACATGGAATCACTGGTCACTTTAATAAAAGTCTGTTGGCTATTGTTAGAATAGAGTGATTCCTCAGGAAACCCAGAAAAAAAAAAACTATGATTTGGGGTATTTTAACAGAATTACATTTACAAGGTTGGGGAGTAACGAGTTACATAAAAACTGTAATTGTAATCTGTTACGTTACCAGAAAAAATATTGCAATCAGATTACAGATCCTCGATTTTTTGTTGTTGTTGTTGACAACATTCTGTTTTCTTAATGTCATTCAAATCAGCGTTGAAAAAAAGTGCATGTTTAAGTTTGTTCCACCTGAATGAGTCTGACCACAACACTGTGATGACACACCAAGGGCTCTATGTTCGGCTGGCGTTAAGGCAGTGCTAGTGTCAAACTCACGTTAGTTTGCAATTTTGTCATGTAAAAACTGGCGAACTGGCATTTTCCAGCCCTCTTTGCCAGGTTCGGCAATGTCCCTGTCTTTTATCAGCTCGCTTGGGCTCAGATGGGCAGGGTGGAAATATTTGAGGTGTGCACTTAAAAACATGATCCAAAGTGCAAATTTCAGGCAGAGCTGAAAGGGATATTTAAGACTAACCAAAAGCTGGTTATAGAGGTAACGCAGTTGGTTTTATTCGATTAAAAACCAAGCTCAGTGAAGCCTTTTTCTTGTCTGCCCAATGCAATCGCAAAGTAGTTAAGCAGGTCGATAAAGGGTTTGGTTCCTTATTAGAATGATTCACATTCCTGGTTTTACGGTGACAACGTCCGTGGTGTGTTTGCAATGCATCTTCTGGGAATGCGATCTGATCTGTGAGATGGTTCTGATTATGTTCATAAAACACAGGCCTATTTGGGAGCAGTACAATGGTGAGTGGACATTGTCTCTTTTTATTCACATCAGATCTTTGTCCAGCCACTGTAAAACGTTTGGATGCGGATAAAACGCTCCATCGTCTGTGTCATTTCAATATCATATGACCACAGGGAGAGATGATGGTGCCTGTAAGTGTGACATAGCCTATTTAAATTAAGTTGTTGTTTTGATTAGAATTTAATTTGAATCATTCGTTCTCTTTTTAATGGCCTTGTCAATAATGTATTTACTCTTACTTATTGCCTCTTCTGAGGAGGAATAGTAGGAAGGATCGGAGGACCAAGATGCAGCGTGGTGAGTATTCATATTCCTTTTAATGAAAACCGAATACTCGAACAAAACAACAAAATAACGATAAACGAGAATAACACGAAACAGTCCTGTCTGGTGACATACACAAAGACACAGGAACAATCACCCAGAACCCACAATGAGAAAACAGGCTACCTAAATATGGCTCCCAATCAGAGACAACGACTGACACCTGCCTCTGATTGAGAACCATACCAGGCTAAACACATAGAAACAGACAAACTAGACATACAACATAGAATGCCCACTCACATCACACCCTGACCAAACAAAACATAAAAACATACAAAGCAAACTATGGTCAGGGCGTGACACTCAGCCATAATGCAATGTACAGTAGGCCTAGCCTCTATATCAGTGTGAATGCTTTGAAGCCATGCAATTACTTAGAACAATGTGGGCTGCAAATGGGTTCAAGTTAACGTATTTAGTAAAGATAGGTCTACATTATGTAGAGATAGATAGGCCATTATTTCGTTTCTGTAAGCTATTAACAAACTATAACGGACTAACATTGGAATTGGAATTGATTCCAAGGCAATACATCAAATATGATAAATACATTACAGGAAGAAATCACACATTCTGATTGGCCAGTGAGGTGCCAAGCCTCAACACACCCACAACTTGTTTATTCATCAAAACCCAGCCCTTTCGTGATAGTGAAACTATTTCTGACACACCCCTGAACCTATAGCACTACTGCCTGCACTTAGATTCACCATTACGTTAGGTTGGTTACAATATAGCCCATACATGTTTGTTTTTATTAATATCAAGTGTATTTATGAATGATTAAGTGGTTAAAACTCGATCCTGGCCAGACCAAATCTGAACCAATCATAGATGTTTCACGTGTTTGGAAAGTACAGTACGGAACAGAACAGTAAAGTACAGCAAACGTAAACCTCACTGCCTCACTGTTCAAGGCCATGCTAACCTGGATATTCTAAGGGCAGAGCGTTGCCAAATTAATTGAGAAGCTATTGCACACACACACACACACACAGTTAGCCCTAGTCCCCCCGGCTTTGGTCTTTTGGATAACGAGCTGGGAATCTCGCTCTCATTCTGTCCCTCTCTCTCTCTCTCTCTGAACTACAGTCTCAATCTCCCTCTCCCTGTTTCTCTCTCTCTGTTTTGGCTCCTTTTGCCAATTTCTCTCTCCCTCTCCCTCTCTTTCTTTCTCACTCCTCCATCTGACCCAGGCTTGGCCACTAAGCCTGGTGTTTTTGATTAGATTTGAATAGGATCCCATTACAGCCAAAATACTTTATAATTTGCATACATTTAAAAACATGAACATGTAGTGTGTGAGTGAGTGTGTGTGTGCATCTATCATTTACACATACATGTCAGTACATACAAAACAAATAGGTCACATGGGGGAGAGGCGTTGTACCATGAGGTGTGGATTTATTTGTTTTGTTAAAACTATGTTTGCTGTTCACTTGCGCAATATGAGATGGAAGGGAGTTCCATGCAATCATGGCTCTGTATAATACTGTACGTTTCCTTGAATTTGTTCTGAACCTGGGGACTGTGAAAAGACCCCTGGTGGCATTTCTGGTGGGGTACGTGTGTGTGTCTAGGCTGTGTGTAAGTTGACTATGCAAACAAGTTCACGTTTCCAACACATTAGTGTTTCTTCTAAAAACAAGAAGTGATGCAGTCAGTCTTTCCTCAACTCTTAGCCAAGAGAGACTGGCATGTATAGTACTGATACTAGCACTCTGACTTCTTTCAACGAATCATCATTAATTGTGTTAGTGCAGCACATGTTGAGTGTCCTTCCCTATAAGCATGCTGAAAGTCTCTTGTTAAATTTGCTTACAGATAAATAGCATTGTATTTGGTCAAACACCATTTTCCCCCCAACAGTTTCTTAAGAGCTGGCAGCAAGCTGATAGGTCCGATGTTGGAAACAGCAAAGGCCGCTTTACCACTCTTGAGCAGTGGAATGACTTTGGCTTCCCTCCAGGCCTGAGGACAAAGACTTTCCTCCAGGCTCAGATTAAAGATGTGACAGATAGGAGTGGCTATAGAGTAAGCTACCATCCTCAGTAGCTTCCATCTAAATTGTCAATGCCAGGACGTTTGTCCTTATTGATCGATAATCATTTTTCCACATCACCCACTCTGACTTTACAAAAATCAAACTTTTAATCATTTTCTTTAATTGAAAAAAATATATATATTATGCATGACTACGATGGCTCACTGTTCATTGTTGGCAGTTCCTGCCTAAGTTTGCCAATGAAGCAATCAATAAAATAAGAATTTTGTGATGAATAAACCATCTGATTTGATAAAAGATGGAGTTGATTGTGTCTTACTGCCCATAATTTCATTGAAGTACTCGAATGATTTTTCCATCATTCTTTATTTAATTGATCTTGACTTCATAATACAGTTTCTTCTTCTTTTTTGCTGAGTTTAGTCACATCATTTCTCAATTTGCAGTAAGTCAGATGTGCAGCCAGACTTATTAGCCACTCCTTTTGCCCAATCTGTTTCAGCCATGCAGTTTTTCAAATTCCTCACAAATCCATGAAGCCTTAACAGTTGCATGTTTATCAATAACATCATGGAGTTCAGCACCTGGATGCTCCTTATTAATCACATCAGACGCACATTTTTTTTTTTTAACATCATCCACATAAGAGTCACAGCAAAACGTTTTGCATGATCTCGTACACACTATTTTAAGTCCCAGCTTTAAGAACTTTGGCTTTCCTTGATATAGCCACGATATGGCCACAAAGTTCTAAAGTATTAGTAAAAATGTGATCAATAAATGTGGATGGTCCTGTTCCTGTAGTGTACGTAAACACCCTGGTAGGTTGATTAATAACCTGAACCAGATTACAGGCACTGGTTACAGTGAGAGGCTTCCTATTGAGTAGGCAGCTTGATGAAAACCAGTCAATATGCAGGTCCCCAAGAAAGTAGACCTCTCTGTTTACATCACATACACTATCAAGCATTTCACACACATTATTTAGATACTAACTAGCTATGGAGCAATTTCAGTGTCAGCAGAAGTTGTATTTGAATTTTATCATTTTGAATTTGTGTTAGGGTATTGCATTTGAATTTGAATTTTATAATTTTGAATTGGTTAGGATATTGAATTTGAATTCAATATTTTTGAATTCGTAATTCACAAATGTAATCATTAAATTACTAAATTGAACTTGTATTTCATGATTTGAAACTGAATTTAATTAATAGAAAGAGGAGGAAGGGAAGCGCTACTGAGGTACACTATAGTATATTTTGGTAGATAGAAGGTGCTCTTTGGTAAAAGGTGTAAATAGGTCATCAAAAAGAAAGGAGGACCAAGGCACTCTTCATATAATAAATTACTCCCTGACGAAGGCCATGCAGCCGAAACGCGTCGGTTTTTAACTACTTTGTTTCTATTGAACATGCCATACTAATAAAGGCATTTTAATTTATTATATGAAGAGTGCCTTGGTCCTCCTTTCTTTTTGATGAATTTAATTAATATTGCATTCAGTTTTAAAATAACATTTCAATATAATTAATTGGTTGTCACATTACTGGGAATACAGATATGTCTCGGTTGGTCACAGATACCGTACAAAAAAAGTAGGGGAGTGGATCAGAAATGTGACCACCATTTGTCTCATGCATCACAAAAACATATCCTTCCCATAGAGTTGATCAGGCTATTGATTGTGGCCTGTGGAATGTTGTCCCACTCCTCTTCAATAGCTGTGCAACGTTGACGGATACTGGCGGGAACTGGAACACAGGTCGATCCAGAGCATCCCAAGGATGCTCAATGGGTGACATGTCTGGTGAGTATGCAGACCATGGAAGAAATGGGACATTTTCAGCCTCCAGGAATTGTGCATACTATAGATCCTTGCGGCATGGGGCTGTGCATTATCATGCTGAAAGGTGATGGCGGCAGGTGAATGGCACGACAATGGGCCTCAGGATCTCGTCACAGTAACTCAAATTACCATAGATAAAATAAAATGGTGTTTGTTGTCCGTAGCTTATGGCTGCCCATACCAAAACCCCACCGCCGCCATGGAGCACTCTGTTCACAACGTTGGCCTCAGTAAACCGTTCACCCACACGATGCCATATGCGTGGTCTGCATTTGCGAGGCCGGTTGGATATACTGCAAAATTCGCTAAAACGACATTGGAGGTGGCTTACGGTAGAGAAATGAACATTCAAATCAATGGCAACAGCTCTGGTGGACATTCCTGAAGTCAGCATGTCAATTGCGTGCTCCCTCAAAACGTGAGACATATGTGGCATTGTGTTGTGTGACAAAACTGCACATTTTAGAGTGGCCGTTTATTGTCCCCAAGCACAAGGTGCACCTGTGTAATGATCATGCCATTTAATCAGCTTCTTGGTGTGCCACACCTGTCATTTGGATGGGTTATCTTGTCAAAGGAGAAATCTTCACTAACATGGATGTAATATGTGCAAAAATTTGAGAGAAATAAGCTGGGATGTTTGCTCAACATAGGACCAACACTTTATATGTTGAGTTTATATTTGTGTTCAGTATAAAACTAAGAGGAACTGTAACACATTGGTTGATGTTTAGTTTTATTTCATCAGAGCAACCAAAACACATGCTAGCATACCGTGGCATGGTTAGCCAGATCCAGATGTTGAAATGCATTAACATGTGGCCATGGTTTACCCCCCGCTCTCATACAGTAGCATATGTACACTGTTTGTTTGCAACCGGGTTGTGCCCTGCTTCCTGGAGTTTGTTTAGCAAACAAACAAAGAAGCCAGACACACACTCCAACTCAGCCAGACACACAAGTAGTGACATGTTTGACATCCTCCAGCATCTACATAATTTGGTCGGATGTAAAGACTAATAAAATGAAAACTTACTCAAGCTTGTTAAATAGTAGGCATAATTATCTAACCAAGCCGACCCCATATATACACTACATGACCAAAAGTATGTGGACACCTGCTCGTCGAACATCTCATTCGAAAATCATTGCCATTAATATGGAGTTGGTCCCCCCCCATTCCTGATATAACAACCTCCACTCTTCTGTGAAGGCTTTTCACTAGATGTTTGAACATTGCTGTGGGGACTTGCTTCCATTCAGCCACAAGAGCATTAGTGAGGTCGGGCACTGATTTTGGACAATTTGGCCTGGCTCACAGTCAGCGTTCCATTCCGTCCCAAAGGTGTTTGATAGGTTGAGGTGAGGGCTCTGTGCAGGCCTGTCAAGTTCTTCCACAGCGATCTCGACAAACTATTTCTGTATTGACCTTGCTTTGAGCACGGGGCATTGTCATTCTGAAACAGGTCTTCAAGGGTCGGATTTAAGTAAGTTGTGGTGAAACTACCACATCTGTTTGCGGTATTATAACGTTACTTTAAACAAAGAAACACTTTTTTCTCCCTTAGACATCATTGCACACTCGATAGAACAGCAGAGTACGTACTACACTTTTTTTTTACCACAACGCTCGATCCTCATCTCCTCCTTTGATTAACAAATCAATTAGAAATGCGGATGGAGGGACCAGTGATGCTGTTACACTTTTCACAGATCTCAGGAAATCATAATTCAAAGTCTCCATCTTAGCAGCATCAGCCTACGCCCCTGACCACCGGCAGACCTCCACCTTCTTGACCTGACTGCTGTAGATGAATCATGTGATGCAGGATTTGTCCTTTATATCTGCAGCTGTTGCGAATATATATATATATATTTTTTAATTATAATACTTTAGTTCCAGTGAAGGGAAATCTTAATGCTACAGCATACACTGACATTCTAGACGATTCTGTGCTTCCAACTTTCTGGCAACAGTTTAGGGAAGGACCTTTCCTGTTCCAGCATGACAATGCCCCCGTGCACAAAGCGAGGTCCAGACATAAATGGTTTGTCGAGATTAGTGTGGATGAACTTGACTGGCCTGCACAGAGCCCTGACCTCAACCCCATCGAACACCTTTGGGATGAATTTGGAACGCCAACTGCGAGCCAGTCCTAATCGCCCAACATAAGTGCCCGACCTCACTAATGCTCTTGTTGTTGAATGGAAGAAAGTCCCTGCAGCAATATTCCAACATCTAGTGGAAAGCCTTCCTAGAAGAGTGGAGGTTGTTACAGCAGCAAAGGGGGACAAACTGCCCATGATTTTGAAATTAGATGATCGACTGGCAGGTGTCCACATATTGTGGTCATGTACTGTATATTGCCGCATGCTAACGCATCTCAACATCTGGATCTTGCTAACCAGGCCATAGTATGGGGTAAACTGTTGCTAGCATAGATAGCTAGCTGCCTTCATAAGAAGCCTGTTTTGTGTCATTTTGGTTGCTCGGGTAAAATTGTATTAAACATCAACCAATGTGTTACAGTTTGTCTTAGTTTTAGTTATCCCAAGAGTTTACATTGCAATTAACAAGCAGCTAAGTTAAGAATGCGATCGCAAGCTTTTACTTTAAATGTTTTACCTATTCTAGCTAGCTAGCTAACCTTAACCCCTATCCTCTGTTCCACTAATTAGTGCTGTGAGTATGACAGACAGTTAAAACTTACCGTTGACAGTGGTGGTACAGTGGCATCGCGCCACATTATGCTTGATCAGGTGTAATATCAAAGAACATACCTTTCTTAGAAGAGTTAGCTAATATGACTGCTCAGTGATCACTATTGTCTCTTGCGTCTTCTGCCAGCAAAGACAGTCAACGCAACAGCCATTTATGAGGTCAGGTGGTAGCCTGTTTTACTTTGCGATTGGCTGGAAGAGAGTCCAATTTATAATTTTTCTTCTACTTTTCCTGGCTGGAAAAGTAACAAAATGTTGTTGCTAGCAGTTTTGAATCTGAATTTAGAAACTGAACTTGAAAACTATATTTGAATATTGAATTTTATTGAAATTGTATTTTAAAACTGAATGCAATATTCATTCACTTCAGTTTCAAATCATGAAATAAAAGTTCAATTTATGAATTATATGATTCAATTTGTGAATTACGAATTCAAAAATGTTGAATTCAAATTCAATATCATTACACAAATTCAAAATTATAAAATTCAATATCCTAACACAAATTCAAAATATTAAATTGAAATACAATTTCTGTTGGCACTGAAATCGCTCCATAGTTAGCACTTGGTGGCCTATAGCAAAAAACGCCCAAAAAAAGGCTTTAGATGAGGCAGGTGAACCTGCAGCCACAACACTTCAATAACACTTTTTACATTTAAGTCATTTAGCAGACGCTCTTATCCAGAGCGACTTGCAAATTGGTGCATTCACCTTATGATATCCAGTGGAACAACCACTTTACAATAGTGCATCTAACTCTTTTAAGGGGGGGGGGGTTAGAAGGATTACTTTATCCTATCCTAGGTATTCCTTAAAGAGGTGGGGTTTCAGGTGTCTCCGGAAGGTGGTGATTGACTCCGCTGACCTGGCGTCGTGAGGGAGTTTGTTCCACCATTGGGGTGCCAGAGCAGCGAACAGTTTTGACTGGGCTGAGCGGGAACTGTACTTCCTCAGAGGTAGGGAGGCGAGCAGGCCAGAGGTGGATGAACGCAGTGCCCTTGTTTGGGTGTAGGGCCTGATCAGAGCCTGAAGGTACGGAGGTGCCGTTCCCCTCACAGCTCCGTAGGCAAGCACCATGGTCTTGTAGCGTATGCGAGCTTCAACTGGAAGCCAGTGGAGAGAGCGGAGGAGCGGGGTGACGTGAGAGAACTTGGGAAAGTTGAACACCAGACGGGCTGCGGCGTTCTGGATGAGTTGTAGGGGTTTAATGGCACAGGCAGGGAGCCCAGCCAACAGCGAGTTGCAGTAATCCAGACGGGAGATGACAAGTGCCTGGATTAGGACCTGCGCCGCTTCCTGCGTGAGGCAGGGTCGTACTCTGCGAATGTTGTAGAGCATGAACCTACAGGAACGGGTCACCGCCTTGATGTTAGTTGAGAACGACAGGTGTTGTCCAGGATCACGCCAAGGTTCTTAGCACTCTGGGAGGAGGACACAATGGAGTTGTCAACCGTGATGGCGAGATCATGGAACGGGCAGTCCTTCCCCGGGAGGAAGAGCAGCTCCGTCTTGCCGAGGTTCAGCTTGAGGTGGTGATCCGTCATCCACACTGATATGTCTGCCAGACATGCAGAGATGCGATTCACCACCTGGTTATCAGAGGGGGGAAAGGAGAAGATTAATTGTGTGTCGTCTGCATAGCAATGATAGGAGAGACCATGTGAGGATATGACAGAGCCAAGTGACTTGGTGTATAGCGAGAATAGGAGAGGGCCTAGAACAGAGCCCTGGGGGACACCAGTGGTGAGAGCACGTGGTGCGGAGACAGATTCTCGCCACGCCAACTGGTAGGAGCGACCTGTCAGGTAGGACGCAATCCAAGCGTGGGCCGCGCCGGAGATGCCCAGCTCGGAGAGGGTGGAGAGGAGGATCTGATGGTTCACAGTATCAAAGGCAGCCGATAGGTCTAGAAGGATGAGAGCACAGGAGAGAGAGTTAGCTTTAGCAGTGCGGAGCGCCTCCGTGACACAGAGAAGAGCAGTCTCAGTTGAATGACTAGTCTTGAAACCTGACTGATTTGGATCAAGAAGGTCATTCTGAGAGAGATAGCAGGAGAGCTGGCCAAGGACGGCACGTTCAAGAGTTTTGGAGAGAAAAGAAAGAAGGGATACTGGTCTGTAGTTGTTGACATCGGAGGGATCGAGTGTAGGTTTTTTCAGAAGGGGTGCAACTCTCGCTCTCTTGAAGACGGAAGGGACGTAGCCAGCGGTCAAGGATGAGTTGATGAGCTCACTTGACATGAGATCTTCTCTAAGCATGACAGGCAGTGGCGACTTTAGCATGCCAGCAAAGCGACTTCACAACTCAACACTTAACAATACATTAATTGCACTATAACAGTGACAAACGGTGCCCACAAACTGTTTGGGCCTACATAAAGCTGTCTTAACAGCAGAGTCCCAACACCTTACCACAGCTACACCTGGCTATCAGCTGAGCCTTGTCTGGCAGCGAAACAGTTCATTCAGCCTCATTTACTGCCTTTAAAAAACATAGCTGACATGGCTGACTTACTTAAACAAATGTGGTTTCTAATGACAATTGAGATGTACAAACTATGGCATAAAGGGACGACGAGCGGATAAGAGGCCATTTCTAATTTCGATAAAGACTAATGAGCGAGCTAGGAAGGACGTAGTCAATATAACTATTGGTTCAGCACTTTTGAAATGTACAGATACATAATTGAGATCATGGGCCGTTCTTAACGTATTCTCCCTGTAAAACCAAGTCAAAAGTAGGAGAAATAAAAGGGGCAAATAAGCAGCGCAATGAAAGCTTTTACAGTATTCTATGATGATATTTCTCAAAATCAGGCTATAGGATACATGTGCACCACCAACAGCTAACAGCCTACTACACAACATACACTTAGTAGTACTTTCTTAGCTACAGTATACATATCTCCCTGGCATGTTGCATCATTTATGCAGCAGCATACAAGACATTTTTGGACTCACCTTGTGTTGTGCTCACTTGAACAGGAAGGTGTTTCACGGCGATTTTTTCTTGTGTGCAAGTTTATGGTGCATTCAAGTCAACTGGGAACAAGGTTGAATTATGACATCATTGATCTTCAGGTCGGAGCTCTAGAAAGAGGCCCGAGTTCCCGACTTGGAATAACGAATTGGATGACCGCTCAAAATGTATTTTCTCATTTTTTCAGAGTTCCCAGTTGTCTTGAACTCACTGCGATTTTCCAGTTCTGAGTTTCCAGAAGTCATGTTGAATTGACAGCATGACCAATGTGTTCAATATTTTTTGGGCCATGGTGTTGCATGTGTATTAAGCTTGGAAAAGAGAGCATTAATCCCAGACTTGGACCACACACCCACTCCACTGAATATCAGGCTAGTGGTTGCTTTGCAATGCTTGCAGTTAGCAACTGATTCCTTCCAAACAACTCATTGTTGAATTTGCGATTTCCAACTTGTTGTGTAATGTTTATGTCCAATTGCCGATGAGCACCGATATAATTTCTCTTCATACAGTATGACAATGATTGAAAAGGATTTGCCAGTAGATTGTCGACTTGATTCATGAAGACAACTGCTTGTCTAGCTTACTAGCTAAGATTTTGAAAGTATGATGTTGACATGATCTGTCCAATCAAAGCCACGGTAGATATAATGCAATTTGACATACATTTTATCTGTGGCCAATGACCTTGAACTTCTTGGATGGGCACTTCTAATGTAACTCTATGGCAGCACCAAGGGGCTTGAAATGTCGAGCTCTCGCCGTAGATTTTGCGTTGACGTAGTGTCACCACGAGTGACAGAACACTGAGCAAATCACGGGGCAACTAGAGAACAGTACCAACCGCTACGCTCCGTATTTTCCACTGGCTGCCCCACCACCATAGAAAGCACTGAGCTAGGCTGAAACACCTGCATTTTGGACCTGCCTTACTCAAGAAAGCAAAGTGACCAGGTTTGCATGCCCCTTTATTAACTAAATTATTATTATTTGTACATTGTTTGCACACTGATATGTGACGTGTATTAATGCCATAATATCACACAAAACAGGCAATTTAAAAAAATCTAATGTAGCTAAACAGGTGGGGTTCTGCCCCCACTTGCCCTGAACGACGGTCGCCACTGCTGTGTGTGGGTGAGAGAGATAGATTGATGTAGTAGTGAGTGACGGGTCAAGAGAGTAAAAGAGAGGAAGATACACCGTTCCTTCGCACAACAGAAAATGATGATTAAAGGCCTAAGTGAGAAAGAGAACAAAAAAACAACACTCTCCGTTCAAATCGTCCTCTCCTCTTTGTCATGACTGTCCTGATCAGGTCAGGTTACAGGAGACCACAAGCCTACAGATTATCTCTCAACCCCAACAGATGAGGAGAGATCTAAGGGTCTGAAGATGTGGGGGTTTTATGACCCCTCACACCCATGGTAATTCTGAGGCCACAGGAAACATTCCCTTGTCCCTCTCACTATGGAGAACCAGCCTCAGAACTGTAAACATGCAATAAAGGGACTTTGGAACAATGGTTTCCGTTAGCCACAATGGTGGTCATGACGATAGATGGAATATCAAAATGTATGTCATTTTTCGTTCTGTTATTAAAGGTTAATAGATGACGTTATTATGAAAACATTGTAACGTTAAGAGTTTGCCTCGTATATGCTTGATGTTTATACATTGTACGTTGTGTGGAAAATGTCCAAATCAAAGAGAATGTTTCGGTAGAGATGAAATGTGAAGTTAGTTGTCTAAAATTGGATTTGAGTAAAATCTATACCTTGCCCCTCAAACTTGGTACGGCCAGAGAATTGCCCTGAAGGCGGTCACGCCCACTTCTGACCCGAGGGTATAAAACCTGTGAGTGCAGAGTTAACAGATTAGACTAAGTGACCCGAGCTGCAGCCAAAGGTCTAAAAGGTCAACGAACCCAAAACGCAACAAGTTTGAAGACAAAGAAATCTTTTTCTACCCAAGCTACAGATGAGTAGCGGTCTAAGCGGGTGTATTCAAGCCGAACCACCTAGCCTCCACTCCCCATCGAATCGTGGTATCTACACTCTTTCATCTTTACGCTGTGAGCTCTGAGCTACAGAGCTATCTGTCCTCCGAAGACCCCTTCCAGAGCGAGGACAAAGGAACAGGCCAGTAAAGCCAAAGGACACGGACATCGTGTCGTGAGGACACCTAGAGAGGTGCGCAGGAGAAGTGCGTCATTGAGCAGCTTGAACGGTCCACGTGGGAAAATCCACAGAGACCTTCCACAAGTAATTACATCATTATATTCTGACTCATAACAGCAGCAGTTTGGGGCAAGGCGAGGGTTAGAATGAGCATAGCTGACAATTTCACCCAAATGTATATTCCTCTTGTGTACTTTCTCTCTTTTTTAAATCCCCATTTTGGGTAACACGCGCCCTAGTGTGTTGGCCCGTTATACTAAGTTCTAATCAATAGCCTAGAATGTGTTTTTGTGTATGTGTATCTTTTATCATCATTTTAGCTTTTTAGTAAATAAACATTCAACTAAGATTGGTGTGGTGCGAATTCATTAGTGAGACCCGGGTCCGTGCAGAATCCCGGGCTATACGACGTTCAGAACGAGACTGTTAGTGTCACGTTCCTGACCTGTTTTCCCTTGTTTTTGTATTTGTTTAGTATGGTCAGGGCGTGAGTTGGGGTGGGCATTCTATGTTGTGTGTCTAGTTTGTCTGTTTCTGTGTTCAGCCTAATATGGTTCTCAATCAGAGGCAGCTGTTTATCGTTGTCCTTGATTGAGAATCATATATAGGTGGCTTGTTTTGTGTTGGGGATTGTGGGTGGTTGTTTCCTGTCTCTGTGTTTGTGTTCTGCACCAGATAGGACTGTCTCGGTTTTCACGTTTGTTGTTTTGTATTGTTGTAAGTGTTCACAGGTTAAATTAAACATTTTGAACACTAACTGCGCTGCATTTTGGTCCTCTCCTTCATCCCAGGAAGAAAGCCGTTACAGTTAGAGGCAACTGGTTAATTAGCGGCTGTGGTAAAATCGATATTCTGATATTCTTTGAGTTAATTTGGGAAATAGAAACTCAATAAAAACTAGTTTTCCCATGGTGCCCCAGGTTAATGAGTTAATAATTGCTTGATACAGTTAATCACGTAATTAGAAACTTGTAATCATTCGATGAGCAACAGTCGCCACATTAACTAATACAACGTCACGACACCTTGTTTCACTCGTGTTTCTCTGTCTATACGTGCCTCACCTGCCTGTACTTCTATTGTAATGGCTGCCATCACACGGCGCACCGCCTGCGCCTAGACGGTATTGTCAAGCCCGGCATTTTTCCTCAGTTTTGCATTTTAAATTCTTGCTGTAAAGAGAAAAAAGAGGGAGCCAGCCAATGGAGGGTGTGGTTACAGGGGAAACCCAGGACAGGGTTGCCCCCTTATTTTCTTTTGAGAGGTTTGAAGCATTTTCAGGCAGCATAAAGCCCTTTTCCATTATGCCGACATGTACCTGATTCATACCTGCTTGAGCCCCCAAGCCCTATCCAAGCAGACACAGATTACGGAGGGGATTTTTACACATTCCTATTGTGTCTCTTTCAGGGCCATTAGACAAGATTCCTGAAGCGGGATTTACCACCACCTGCCGCTACCAGATGTAATTTAGAAGCTGTCAATCTCCGGTTGGAATGATATGGTTTTGGTACTTAAATACTTAGAGCCTTGTGCATTTTCAAATTAAAAGGGGGGATTGAATAAATTCCGTTTTTTTTTTTAAGGATTTACTGCAGGAGTCATTTCAAAGGTAAAAAGCAGACAAACATTGCAAACAAATAGATCAGTGACTGTATGTACACCAGTGGAGGCTTGTGACTTGAAAAGTTGAGGAGGATGGGAGAACCACGGTATAGGGGCTGAACGCACAGAGACAATAAAGCATGTTTCCTCTGCGTATTTTTTTCATTTAATTGCTAAACGGTAAAACAGATCTGCGTCAGACTATCCTCAAATAAAAGGGGACATTCTGTACTGTCGGCGCCTCAAATAAAACATTGATCTCAAATCCAATAGTATAGAGCCAAATTAAAAGTTTTAGCTTCACTGCCCCAAATACCGGAGGGGAGTATAGTTTTACCAATGACCCCACTTGGATGACACCAGCTGGACTGGTCCTAATGTGCCAGAGGTGGTTCGATGAGAGACCTTGCCTGAGATCGGAATGACGCCTAGGCTTAAGCACAGCATGCTCATACAGTCTTAGACACATTTAAAGTTGTAGCGTCACTAAATATGTAGGGGAGTGTAGTTCGTTGGCAGTCACTCTAATTCCTTCATATAGCAATGTAACGGAGTGTAAATGCACATAGTCGTGCATTGTTAGCATTTATGCGACTCCCGGCTCTTCCATCTCCATTTAGCTTTTATCATCATTTTACTTACCACTACATCTCTGCATAACTATGGTAGATTGACCAATCACATACAGTGGCTTGTGAGGCCTCTCTCAAACTGCTGCATTATCTAAACACAGCTTAGAGTGTATGGGCCAGGTAAATTGTAGGTAAGTTAAATGTAGGTAATGCGTATTATTATACCCCATCTTACCACTTACACACTCACTCTTTAATGCGTCGACTACCCTACCTGAATGGAATGACGCACATCTGAAATGGAGAGAGAATGGATCTTAGCATTTTTGAGGCAACTAGACAGTAATCTTCTTTCATTCGCTCTGTCCTTCAGTGTCTTCCAATGACAGGTATGCTGTGTTTTTGGGCTACAGAATGGGCTTAAGTGAATCTAAATGATCCGGGCGGCTAAAGATTCCTGTGAGTGTGAGTGGCCTGTATTTGGCAAGTGCGTGGATGAATAGTGATGACTGTATTTGGGCGTGTTTGGGGATCAGATTATGAGCCCCATGCTTGATTGCGCGAGTTCCACCCAACCCCACAAGGTTCTGCATATTGTAATTTCCTCTCTCTCTCTCTCTCTCTCTCTCTCTCTCTCTCTCTCTCTCTCTCTATCCCTTATATCTGTCACACAATCTTTCTCTTATTGCCTAGATGTCTTTATTTTACTCTGTTCTATCTCCCACAGCCCCGTACACTAACTTCTTTCACATTCTCTCTGTCATCTGATTTATTTTTTCTCTCTCTCTCTCTCTTTATCTCCCGTTCTTTCTACCCCCTAACTTCTTTCACTTTCTCATCACTCTCTAATCCCATTTCTCTCCTTCAATCACTCACCCTCTCTTTATTGTCACTTTTTTTCGCAATCTCTTTCACCCCCTCCTTCTCCTTTGCTCTCTCTCACCCCCCCTTCTTAATTTTTTCCCATTCGTTCTCTTTCCCATCTATATTTTGGTTTCTCCTCACTCTCTCACTTCCCTCCATCTCTTTCTGTCTTTCTCTATCTGTCTTATCGCTCTGCTATGCCCTTGGCTTTAATATGTCTGGGTGCTTTGATGGTTGCCTCAACGATGAGATGAGTGACAGCTGGGGCCAATTTTCACACTCTAATCGTGATGACATCATCGCTCAGCCACGATTTGGAAGGTTAAAAATACAGGGAGGCATTTACCTCGCAATCTGCTATATCCTACATTGTACAAACACCCTAAAACGCCTATTTTCCAAATACTATGGTAAAGCTCTAACCACTATAACTGCTGCAGAAATTACAAGTCAAATCAGCCAGAAATTGAAAATATCAATTTCAATCCGAGTACGATGGTAGGCGGAGATATCAGAGGGAGGGTTCATCGTAATAGCTGGAAAGAGTGGGAAAGGTATCAAAGACGTTAAACACATGGTTTCCATTCCAGACATTACAATGAGCGCTTCCTCCTATATCATCGTCCACCAGCCACCATTGACTTCTGCAACGGTCAGGATTCAATCCGCAGCGTGTTGTCGACAAGCACTTTGCATTTGACTTAAAAGGTATTTCATTTGTGAATGCAAGTTATAACTGTGCTGTGAGTTCCTGATAAACCACCATGGTCGGTTGTGTTCCTGTAAGTTTGGAGCGTTAGCTGCTTCTTCTTCTTTGCTGAGACCAAGGTTCATTTCCAGATGTGTAGCACCGCAATTCACATCCACATACAATCAACACATCAAATGACTCATCCATATACACATTAAAATACGTCTGTAAAACGGTCCTCTAACAATCATCTGAAATGCCCTAGAGGCATCATTTCCTACAGTTTTAAAATGCATTGAGGATCATTCCAGACGTAAGGTGCAAAAAAAACTGAAAGCGGATCGACCCAACTCAGTGGAGATCGAAGGGATCTGAATGATTTGTTTTCTGCTATTGAATCCATGTATTATTATTAATTTATGAACTAACTCATCCCCCCAAAAATTTAAAGATAGCTTTTTCGTCAATCCAGATGCCCAGCTATTTATAGGCGGGGACAATGAGCACCCAATGAACACCCTCCAATTTACATATGCATAAATCATCAGCTACACTTTTACGTGATTTGTAGAATAGCATATACTTTGTTAAAACGCAAGCAGTTTTGCTAAATCTGAATGAATTCAAGAAATCTCTCCTTTTTTTCTAAGACAACATACATTCTACATGTTGGCCTAGAGCAAACACTCCCTGCCTCCTCCCTGCCTACTCCTGCTTGTTCTTCCTGGGTAGCAGATCCTATGCAGAGATACCGTAGGTTGACATTCTTTGGCCGTAGACCAACACCAGACTTTATATACTCTACTATAAAACAGACCCGAGTTCAAATACTATTTGAAATCTTTTAAATACCTTTATCGTGTGTTCTACCCTGTCTAGAGTGCCAGACGGTCAGGGTTTACAGTTTAGGACTGTTCTATTGGACCATTAGGCCAGGCAAGCTCAATCAAGTATAGAGAAATTATTACAAATGATTTATGGGTGCCCACTTATCGCTCCTAAGGGCCTCTCCCAATCTCCCTGGAGCCGGTTTGATGTACCAAAAATGAAACACAGAGGCATTAGAGAACAATAAAATGAAGATGGATTTCCAATGGCAAATCTCTCTGAGGAGACAGGGAGGTTAGGGAGGGGAAATGAAAGAATTGAGGGAGTGACGGAGTGACCCCAATCACACCTAGCTAGCTGTACATGTTTGGTTCATGTCAACATGCTCGCTCTCTCTCACTCTCTCGCTCTTTTCTTTCACTTGTTCTCTCTATATCTCTCCGTCTCTCGTTCTCTAATTAGCCAACTGGCTTTCATGCCTGCTCCATAAATCTTTCTCTCCAGAAAAACAAAGAAATACAAACAGCACAAACTACACCATCGGCACCGAACAGCGAAGAAGGGAGGGAAATGTCACTCCTCTAAGCCTTCTGATGCTAAGAGCGGCAACACTTGCAGGGAAGTTGAAATAAAATAACTGATACTTGGGCAGTGAAGCTCTTCTGTGGTCTTTGGCATTTCCTATATCCTATCTTGCTATCAGCCCAGCCGTTCTGCTGAAAGTGCTGACGCTTGCGTGCCTGCCGAAACAGTCCGAGCTAACAATAACTCAGCACTGTGCACAGCTCCCCACTTCCCGGTGCCCGATATGAGTGAGCATGTTTTTAATATCTCCCTCATTAATTATTAATGAGATGAGGTACCCCGCCCCTCCGCTATTTATCGAAAACACATTATTTTATAAAATCCCTCCACCTGCTACAACTCCGCTCCTGCTCCAAAATTGCTGTTAACTTCCCACTCCATTCCTTCTCTCGTTCTCTGTCTCGTTCTCTTTCTCATTCTCTCCCTCAATCTATTTCTCTTTCACTCGCTCTCTCGTTCTCTCCTCTCCCTTTCACTTTTCCTCCAATTTTCTCTTGCTTTCCTTCTCCTTTGATCTATTCTGCCGATTTCTGCGCTAACCGACGGCGCAAACAAAGGACGATGGCAACAGACGTCGGGGTAATCTGTTTGCACACTGCTCCAGCGTAAATAGATAACCAAGGGTCTTCTTGCTTTCCTATGCTGCTTACTACCTCCAAATGAATCTATATCAATTGTGGTGCAGCACGTGTTCCAAGTTATTTTGGTGAGTTGATGGTTTCTGAGAGTCGTATTTGGCTGCAAATCTGGGTTCAAATACTACAGATGTACAGTAGGGCTAGGGATAGTCTGCTCTGGACTTGGGGACTGTGAAGAGACCTCTGGTGGCATGTCTTGTGGGGTATGCATTGGTGTCTGAACTGTGTGCTAGTAGTTTAAAAACAGACAGCTCGGTGCATTCAATGGTTCCATTGAAACTGGCATGCTCAATCAAGAGCAGCTGAAGTATTTGAAATGATTTTGAATAGCAGTTGAGCCCAGGTCAATAGAATGTCACTATTGGTATGAAGTGGATTGACATCGGCATTCATTCATGTGTAATATGTGTGAATAGCTGTAGATTAAAGTTTTCCACGGCTAATACTGATGGACATATAGTCAATAGTAGTGGCTTTAGCTGATCTCGGGTCAGTGATTGAAGTTTGGTGATCTAGCTCTATAGACAGCACAGCGCATAGGCCAGTGCCTCAGACTAAGTACAACAGTAGTGGCTTTAGCTGATCTCTGGTCAGTGCTTGAAGTCAGGTGTTCTAGCTCTATAGTACAGCACATAAGCCAGTGCCTCACAGTAAGTACACTGTTGGATGTAACCAACTTGGTATTGAACCCGGTTCGCCTGCGCGACTCAATGCCCCATTATCCCATTGAGCTATAAACCCAGGCATTAGCATTGGGAACTTAGACACGTCTTAAGGTCTCAGGGACGGTTAGTCATCATGCAAGAAAAGTTTACTGATCCAGCTCTGCTGGAACAAAAGTTGCCAGAGGGAGGTTGCTTACTTCCTGGTTCATTGGAGGAGGTCAAGGACCCCGGGCAGGGTGAGGGCACATTGTGGAAGTGGCCATGTAGATGCCAGAGTAAGGATGGATGTACTTAAGGGGCAGGAAACCCTCTACGTTTCACTACTTTTGAGGGTTTATAACTTATTTGTTCACTTTTTGTATTGCCTTAAGATAAACTCCAATAAGACCTTGTGGATCTGCGGCCATATATGAGACCCTTTACATTTTTGAAGAACTTGTGAGGGTGTCCAATTTTCTTTGGAATCTTTTTTTTTTAATAATATGTTAGTGAAATTTTTAATATTGACTGACCTTCATGTCTTAAAGTAATGATTGCGTGTCGTTGCTTATTTGAGCTGTTCTTGCCATAATATGGACTTGGTCTTTTACCAAATAGGGCTGTCTTCTGTATACCCCCTACCTTGTCACAACACAACTGATTGGCTCAAACGTATTAAGAAGGAATGAAATTGTCACGCTCGTCATAACAACTGGACCAAAGCGCAGCGTGATCTGGGTTCCACGTCTTTTTATTTCTATGTGAAACTCAAAGCAAAATAAAACAAAATAAACAAACAAACGATACGTGAAGAAAATGCAGTGCTCACAGGCACTACACAAAAACAAGATCCCACAAAGCACAATGGCGAAATGGCTGCCTAAATATGATAAACAGCTGCCTCTGATTGGGAACCATACCAGGCCAACATAGATATATATATATTCACCTAGATAACCCACCCTAGTCACACCCCGACCTAACCAACATAGAGAATAAAAAGCTCTCTATGGTCAGGGCGTGACAGAAATTCCACAAATGAACTTTTAACAAGGCACACCTATTAATTGAAATGCATTCCAGGTGACTACCTCGTGAATCTGGTTGAGAGAATGCCAAGAGTGTGCAAAGATGACATCAAGGCAAATGGTGGCTAACCTCCTGGAAGGTTCTAATGGGAGAACCTTCCAGGAGGACAACCATCTTTGCAGCTCTCTAACAATCAGGCCTTTATGGTAGAGTGGCAAGACCGAAGCCACTCCTCAGTAAAAGGCACATGACAGCCCGCTTGGAGTTTCCCAAAAGGCACCTAAAGGACTCAGACCATGAGAAACAAGATTCTCTGGTCTGATGAAACAAAGATGTAACTCTTTGGCCTGAATGCCAAGCGTCACGTCTGGAGGAAACTTGGCTCCATCCCTAGGGCGAAGCATGGTGGTGGCAGCATCATTCTGTGGGGTTGTGTTTCAACTGCAGGGACTGGGAGACTAGTCCGAATTGAGGGAAAGATGAACGGAGCAAAGTACAGAGAGATCCTTGATGAAAACCTGCTCCAGAGCGCTCAGGACCTCAGACTGGGGTGAAGGTTCATCTTCCAACAGGACAACAACCCTAAGCACACAGCCAAGACAATGCAGGAGTGGCTTCGGACCAATTCTCAGTACTGAGTAAAGGGTCTGAATACTTACAGAAATGTGATATTTCACTTTGTTTTTGTATTCCTGCACGTTGATCTGGTACTGGTACTCTCTGTATATAGCTCCATTCTCATGTATGTTATTCCTCTTGAGTTACAAGTAATATTGATCTTTCATTTTAACAAAATGTACTCTACATCATTGGGAAGTGCTCTTAGGTAAACATTTCACTGTAAAGCCTACACCCGTTGTATTTGGCACGTGACAAAACACATTGTTATTTTTAATTTTTTTTATCTCACCCCTCCCACCAACACACAGCACACACATACATAATGGACCCGTGGGAAGGTGAGACCAGAACCCAATCTAATTTGAGCTGCCCCAGTCTGCCTGTATTTCCTCATGTTTTACCGCAAGCCCTCTGTCACTGAACTCGTTGTGCGTGGGCTTCTCAAAACTAATCACCATCCTGGGCATTAACAATTGACAAGAGCTGACGCCTCGTCTATTTTTGGCTCCACCGAAGCTACCTGATTACACAACTAGGTCTCCCGGCGTAGTTTGTGTCTTCTAAAAACAGCTCTCTCGTTTTGCAGATGGCTGGAGAACGAGGAGGGGTATGAAAGGGACATTTTAACCATTTTCAACTTCATTTTCATCATCTCCAGCACCCACCCCAATATCAACATAATGTGAACATTTTGCGTTTCTAGGTTTTGTAGATAAAAAGATAGAGGAAGATAAGTGTTTCCAATGACATCGTCGGTGTGCATTTTGTGATTTGAACCAATTATGAGTAGGCATTGCCTCCTAATTGTCTGCTAATTGGATGATGATGTCATTGGAAACACTTAGCTTCCTCATTTTTTTTACTACAAAACATAGAAATGCACCATTTTCACATATGTTGATGTTGGGGTGATGCTAGAGATGGTGAATATGAAGTTTAAAAAAATGAAATGTCCCTTTCTGTCCGAAAAGGCTTTGGAAGAAGTCCATCTGTGCCATGGCGAGGCTTTACTCTGGGTCCAGGGACCCTTTCAAGTTAGCATGCCGACCAACACGCTTAATGGCTATGTCGATTGAGGAAATGCAGTGACAACTCAGACACACACAGACTCAGCCATGTGCACATCTGCACACACACAGTCACACACACACACACACACACACACACATACACCTCTTTCAATTAACCCCCCCCCCCCTAAAACCAGCATACCTACTGTACATACTGTACCTCTTCACTGGAACAGCACTTCACTGGAACAGCACTTCACTAGAACAGCTCTTCACTGGAACAGCTCTTCACTGGAACAGCTCTTCACTGGAACAGCTCTTCACTAGAACAGCTCTTCACTAGAACAGCTCTTCACTGGAACAGCTCTTCACTGGAACAGCTCTTCACTGGGACAGCTCTTCACTGGGACAGCTCTTCACTGGGACAGCTCTTCACTGGAACAGCTCTTCACTGGGACAGCTCTTCACTAGGACAGCTCTTCACTGGAACAGCACTTCACTAGAACAGCTCTTCGCAGGAAAAGCTCTTCACTGGAACAGCTCTTCACTAGAAAATCTCTTCACTGGAAAAGCTCTTCACTGGAAAAGCCCTTCACTGGAACAGCACTTCACTGGAACAGCTCTTCACTGGAACAGCTCTTCACTGGAACAGCTCTTCACTGGAACAGCTCTTCACTGGAACAGCTCTTCACTGGAACAGCTCTTCACTAGAACATCTCTTCACTGGAAAAGCTCTTCACTGGAAAAGCCCTTCACTGGAACAGCACTTCACTGGAACAGCTCTTCACTGGAACAGCACTTCACTGGAACAGCTCTTCACTGGAACAGCTCTTCACTGGAACAGCTCTGCACTGGAACAGCTCTGCACTGGAACAGCTCTGCACTAGAACAGCTCTGCACTAGAACAGCTCTGCACTAGAACAGCACTTCACTGGAACAGCTCTTCACTGGAACAGCTCTTCACTGGAACAGCTCTTCACTGGAACAGCTCTTCACTGGAACAGCTCTTTACTAGAACAGCTCTTTACTAGAACAGCTCTTTACTAGAACAGCTCTTTACTGGAACAGCTCTTTACTGGAACAGCTCTTTACTAGAACAGCTCTTTACTAGAACAGCTCTTTACTAGAACAGCTCTTTACTAGAACAGCTCTTTACTAGAACAGCTCTTCACTAGAACAACTTTTCACTTGAACAGCTCTTCACTGGAACAGCTCTTCACTGGAACAGCTCTTCACTGGAACAGCTCTTCACAGGAACAGCTCTTCACTGGAACAGCTCTTCACTGGAACAGCTCTTCACTGGAACAGCACTTCACTAGAACAGCTCTTCACTGGAACAGCTTTTCACTAGAACAGCTCTTCACTAGAACAGCTCTTCACTAGAACAGCTCTTCACTGGAACAGCACTTCACTGGAACAGCACTTCACTGGAACAGCACTTCACTAGAACAGCTCTTCACTGGAACAGCTCTTCACTGAACAGCTCTGCACTGGAACAGCTCTGCACTGGAACAGCATTTCACAGGAACAGCTCTTCACTGGAACACCTCTTCACTAGAACAGCTCTTCACTAGAACAGCTCTTCACTAGAACAGCTCTTCACTAGAACAGCTCTTCACTAGAACAGCTCTACACTAGAACAGCTCTTCACTGGAACAACCCTTCACTGGAACAGCCCTTCACTGGAACAGCTCTTCACTGGAACAGCTCTTCACTAGAACAGCTCTTTACTGGAACAGCTCTTTACTGGAACAGCTCTTCACTAGAACAGCTCTGCACTAGAACAGCTCTTCACTAGAACAGCTCTTCACTGGAACGAACCTTCACTAGAATAGCCCTTCACCAGAACAGTTCTTCACTAGAACAGCTCTGCACTAGAACAGCTCTTCACTAGAACAGCTCTGCACTAGAACAGCTCTGCACTAGAACAGCTCTGCACTAGAACAGCTCTTCACTGGAACAACCATTCACTAGAACAGCTCTTCACTAGAACAGCTCTGCACTAGAAAAGCTCTTCACTAGAAAAGCTCTTCACTGGAACACCCCTTCACTAGAACAGCTCTTCACTGGAACAGCCCTTCACTGGAACAGCCCTTCACTGGAACAGCCCTTCACTGGAACAGCCCTTCACTGGAACAGCACTTCACTAGAACAGCTCTTCACTAGAACAGCTCTTCACTGGAACAGCTCTTCACTAGAACAGCTCTTCACTAGAACAGCCTTTCACTGGAACAACCCTTCACTGGAACAGCTCTGCACTAGAACAGCTCTTCACTGGGACAGCCCTTCACTGGAACAGCTCTTCACTGGAACAGCCCTTCACTGGAACAACCCTTCACTGGAACAGCCCTTCACTGGAACAGCCCTTCACTGGAACAACCCTTCACTGGAACAGCTCTGCACTGGAACAGCTCTGCACTAGAACAGCTCTGCACTAGAACAGCTCTGCACTGGAACAGTTAAAATAGTGCAAGTGCACATGTCAGTCAGTCAGTCCAATGAGCACACATGGATTAATACAATTTGATTTGATTTGATGATTTGATGTCATGGCAATTATTCAACAAGCCTAGCTTTCCAAATATGCATATTCAAATGAGCACTGATATATGCATACGAGTTATCTTCTACTTGCACACAATCCCGGATCCGGGAGCACCCCCATCAGTAAAAAAGCTGACTAGCATAGCCTAGCATAGCGTCACAAGTAAATACTAGCATCTAAATATCATTAAATCACAAGTCCAAGACACCAGATGAAAGATACACATCTTGTGAATCCAGCCATCATTTCTCATTTTTAAAATGTTTTACAGGGAAGACACAATATGTAAATCTATTAGCTAACCACGATAGCAAAATACATCAGTTTTTTTCCCCACCATTTTTTTCCTGCAGGTAGCTATCACAATTTTGACCGAATAAAGATATAAATAGCCACTAACCAAGAAACAACTTCATCAGATGACAGTCTGATAACATATTTATTGTATAGCATATGTTTTGTTAGAAAAATGTGCATATTTCAGGTATAAATCATAGTTTACCATTGCAGCCACCATCACAACTCTCACCAAAGCAACTAGAATAACTACAGAGACCAACGTGAATTCCTAAATACTCATCATAAAACATTTATGAAAAATACACAGCTTAAAACAATGGAAAGACAAAGATCTTGTGAATCCAGCCAATATTTCAGATTTTTTAAGTGTTTTACAGCGAAAACACAATATAGCATTATATTAGCTTACTACAATAGCCAACCACACAACAGCATTGATTCAAGCCAACAATAGCGATAACGAATAAACCAGCAAAAGATATTAATTTTTTCACTAACCTTCTCAAACTTCTTCAGATGACAGTCCTATAACATCATATTACACAATACATATAGAGTTTGTTCAAAAATGTGCATATTTAGCGGCACAAATCGTGGTTATACAATGAGAATAGTAGCCAAGCTGCCAAAAATATGTCGGGAGAAATCTTGGGAGAGGCACCTAATCTAATCAGTAACTAAATTTAAACTTGACTAAAAAATACAGGTTGGACAGCAAATGAAAGATACATTAGTTCTTAATGCAATCGCTGTGTTAGATTTTTAAAATTAACGTTACTACGACATACAGCGTGCGTTAAAGCGAGACCGTACCGAAATTAATGGAGGAATATGAGTTTTACATTTTTCAACAGAACAACGAATTAATATCATAAATAGTTCTTACTTTTTGATGAGCTCCCATCAGAATCTTGGGCAAGTTGTCCTTTTTCCAAAAGAATCGTTGCTCGGTTGTAGATTGTCGCATTCAACTTTGGAATTAGCAGTAAACATTAGCCATGTGGGCCAGACGTGCCCAACTCACTAGAACGCAGCACAAATAAATACCCGAAAATCGCAATATACTGATATAAACTGATATAACTCGGTTTAAAATAACAACATTATGATGTCTTTAACACCTATATCGAATAAAATCAGAGCCGGATATATCTAAGGGCTATAACGGGAGTTTTCTAGAACGCCATCCTGAGGTCTGTCTTGCGTCATGGCGAACGAGGGAAAGAGAGGACCCCACGTTGCCAGCCCATTTATAAGGCCTCAGATCTGCCTAGCAACTCCATTCCAATTCTCACTAGTTGCTGACATCCAGGGGAAGGCGTATGCAGTGCATCTCAACCAATAGAAGACATGCAAATTAATAAACCGACCTCAGAACAGCCTGCAGATTTCAGATTTCTCACTTCCTCATTGGAAAATTGCTCCAACTCGAGTTCTGTTTTACTCACAGATATAATTCAAACGGTTTTAGAAACTAGAGAGTGTTTTCTATCCAATAGTAATAATAATATGCATATTGTACCAGCAAGAATTGAGTACGAGGCAGTTTAATTTGGGAACGAAATTATTACAAAGTGCAAACAGCACCCCCTATTGAGAAAAGGTTATTCATGTTATTAGCGATACTTGTCAGCTAAATAAAGAATTAGGCCTGGGGATTGTACAGCAGAAAGTTTCCAATTACAACTACACTTTTTCGACCAATGGGAAATGTCCTTTAACCCAGTATGCTTAAAGGAAAAAACCACTCAAAAACAGTATGCTTTATTCCTGTGACACTTTCTGTATTTTGAAAGTTCCATATCTTGAAAACTTGGATTTGCTGACATGCAAAACATTTTGCGACTGTATCAACAGTGGACTAACGAAACAAATATCAAAAAGACAGTTTTTGAGTGGTATTTTCCTTGAACATCAAAAACTGTCCAAATAAATGTCTGTCATCCGAAGTGGCAATTTGTTTATGTTCGAACTCCTTGTAGATAAAGTGAAGACCTTGATTGTAATGTACTGCAGTGTATTTGAGGCGTAGCCCCAACCGAGATACAATCCCAAGTCCAGTGATTGTCAATCCAGCATCTTAGCTGTTACGCCAAGAGTATTGAACCTCTTGATAATGTTGCTATAGATAATCTTCCCCTCCCACAGACCTGTGTGAGTGTCGCCAAGGAGATGCGTTTTGGGGAGGTTAATACGCGCTGACATCACAGAAATGTCATTTCATCCAGCAGAGAATATGCCAGGCAAGCAGCAAGTAAACCAACAAGGCATTAAACGTTTTATTCTTAGCTCCAGCCTCTGGTGCTCTCGCTCTCTGACACAGGCAGACACACACACCGTAACTAAAACACAAGCATACACACACACACATTCTATCTATCTGTAAAACACATACAGTGCACACAAACAAATGCATGCACACGCAAACACACACACTGTCTCGCTATCTCTCCTCCCTTTTTTTGAAATGATATCCAACCACTACACCTCCTTCTGTACTATCCATGTTCTCTCTGCCTCCATCTATTTAAATAACATGGAGAACATACAGTAGGTTATCTGCTTGATTGCCCTGATAGGAATTCATGCGACATGTTCGGTCTGTCACCTCCACAGAAAGCACTGGGATGAGAAACGCATAGGAATCTGTCAGGTAAACAAGTCCTACTATGTGTGGTTGTCAAATCTCTATTTCTCGTGGATCTCAGCAATGTGCATTGTATTTACATATTTGTGTTTCTCTCTCGCTTTCCCTTTGCTGCTTTATCTCTCTCTCTCTCTCTCTCTCTCCACCCTCTCTCTCTCTCTCTCTCCACCCTCTCTCTCTCTCTCCACCCTCTCTCTCTCTACCCTCTCTCTCTCTCTCTCCACCCTCTCTCTCTCTCTCTCTCCACCCTCTCTCTCTCTCTCCACCCTCTCTCTCTCTCTCTCTCCACCCTCTCTCTCTCCTCGCTCTCTGTCTCTCTCTTGCTCTCTGTCTCTCTCTTGCTCTCTGTCTCTCTCTTGCTCTCTGTCTCTCTCTTGCTCTCTGTCTCTCTCTTGCTCTCTGTCTCTCTCTTGCTCTCTGTCTCTCTCCCAATAACACTACAAGATTGAATCCACAGGGCCAGTCACAGGGATTTTCCATGTATGGATCCATACAGTGCACTATACAGCTGAGCTACACGAGCAGTTGTCGCCCATCAATGGTAAATCGCATGTCTCAAGGAGAAACTGCCACTGGTCTCGCCCGTAGAAGGCACCATTTCTGGGGTCAACGGCTCCCTTGCTTCCGGTGATTAGTGTGGGGACATGTGAACGCCTGTGAGAACAAACAGGCCTGCTTTGCTATTCCTCGTCTTTAATCTGTTGGTAATGCCACCAAAACAGCACGGCCAACTTAGGTCTTAGAGCTAGCTATCATGATATCGCAAGTATGGGAGAAAGCTTATTCAGATGGCAGGAGAGAATCGAGAATATCTAAATAAACCAACCCCCCTCTTTTTAGCAGCCGAAATCTCAAGAACAAGGATATTATTTTACTTCAAACGTGTTCATATTACAGACAGAACATTTAACCTGTCTAGGATCAGCGTGGCGCTAGCGGCACACACCCCCCCCCCCCCCACTGAAAAACCAGTGCCGCGAAATTCAAAAAAAATATTTTTTTAAAATATTTAACTTTCACACATTAAAGTCCAATACAGCTAATGAAAGACACAGATCTTGTGAATCCAGTCAACATTTCCGATTTTTAAAATGTTTTACAGGGAAGACACAATATGTAAAGATGTACATCTATTACCTAAAAACACATTAGCATAATCCACCATCTTTTATTTGTCCACCAACACCAGTAGCCATCACCAATTCGGCTAAACTAAGATATTTATAGCCCCTAACCAACAAAAAAACTCATTAGATGACAGTCTGATAACATATTTATGGTATGGGATAGGTTTTGTTAGAAAAAAGTGCATATTTCAGGTAGATGGCATAGGTTACAATTGCACCCACCGTCACAAATGGAATAGAAAAACTACTTAGAGCAACGTGTTTACCTACTTACTAATCATCAAACATTTCTTAAAAATACACAGCGTACAGTAATTGAAAGACACAGATCTTGTAAATCCAGACAATATTTCAGATTGTCTAAGTGTTTTACAGCGAAAACACAATATATCGTTATATTAGCATACCATATGTGCAAACATTACCCCAGCATTGATTCAAGGCAAAAATAGCGATAACGTTATCACCACCAAAATATATTAATTTTTTCACTAACCTTCTCAGAATTCTTCGGATGACACTCCTGTAACATCATATTACAACATACATATAGAGTTTGTTCGAAAATGTGCATATTTAGCCACAAAAATCGTGGTTATACAATGAGAAAAGTAGCCAAGCTGGTCAGAAAATGTCGGGCGCCATCTTGGAGAAAATCTGAAATGTTGTCTGAATTCACAAGATCTGTGTCTTTCCATTGCTATGTGCTGTGTATTTTTAAGAAATGTTTCTCATACCCTCTCTCCATAGACATACCTAGAACATTCACTCAACCATAGACATACCTAGAAACACTCACTCAACACAAACCCATACTCTAAACCCAACACCCCCCTTTTCCATATAACCACCCAAAACGAAACAAAAACACAAACATTACCCATGTCACACCCTGACCTAACTAAAATAATAAAGAAAACAAAGAATACAAAGGCCAGGGCGTGACATAACCCCCCCCTTAAGGTGCGAACTCCGGGCGCACCAGCACACAGTCTAGGGGAGGGTCTGGGTGAGCTTCCTTCCACGGTGGCGGCTCCGGCACTGGTCGGGGTCCCCACCCCACCATAGTCACTACCCGCCTCCGTAGCCTCCTCCCAATGGCCATCCTCCACCTTAACCCCACTGGATTAAGGGGCAGCACCGGACTAAGGGGCAGCACCGGACTAAGGGGCAGCACCGGACTAAGGGGCAGCACCGGACTAAGGGGCAGCACCGGACTAAGGGGCAGCACCGGACTAAGAGGCAGCACCAGGATAAGGGGCAGCACCAGGATAAGGGGCAGCTCCGGACTGAGGGACGGCAGCTCCGGACTGAGGGACGGCAGCTCCGGACTGAGGGACGGCAGCTCCGGACTGAGGGACGGCAGCTCCGGACTGAGGGACGGCAGCTCCGGACTGAGGGACGGCAGCTCCGGACTGAGGGACGGCAGCTCCGGACTGAGGGACGGCAGCTCCGGACTGAGGGACGGCAGCTCCGGACTGAGGAACGGATCCTGGCTGGATGACTCATGGTTGGCTGACGGATCCGGCTGATCCGGGCTGGTGGAAGGCTCTGGCTGCTCATGGCTGGCGGAAGGCTCTGGCTGCTCATGGCTGGCGGATGACTCTGGCTGCTCATGGCTGGCGGATGACTCTGGCTGGTCATGGCTGGCTGAGGAACTCTGGCTGGTCATGGCTGGCTGAGGAACTCTGGCTGGTCATGGCTGGCTGAGGAACTCTGGCAGGTCCTGGCTGAGGAACTCTGGCAGGTCCTGGCTGAGGAACTCCGGCAGGTCCTGGCGTAGGGACTCCGGCAGGTCCTGGCGTAGGGACTCCGGCAGGTCCTGGCGTAGGGACTCCGGCAGGTCCTGGCGTAGGGACTCCGGCAGGTCCTGGCGTAGGGACTCCGGCAGGTCCTGGCGTAGGGACTCCGGCAGGTCCTGGCGTAGGGACTCCGGCAGGTCCTGGCGTAGGGACTCCGGCAGGTCCTGGCGTAGGGACTCCGGCAGGTCCTGGCGTAGGGACTCCGGCAGGTCCTGGCGTAGGGACTCCGGCCGGTCCGGGCGTAGGGACTCCGGCAGGTCCGGGCGTAGGGACTCCGGCAGGTCCGGGCGTAGGGACTCCGGCAGGTCCGGGCGTAGGGACTCCGGCAGGTCCGGGCGTAGGGACTCCGGCAGGTCCGGGCGTAGGGACTCCGGCAGGTCCGGGCGTAGGGACTCCGGCAGGTCCGGGCGTAGGGACTCCGGCAGGTCCGGGCGTAGGGACTCCGGCAGGTCCGGGCGTAGGGACTCCGGCAGGTCCGGGCGTAGGGACTCCGGCAGGTCCGGGCGTTGGGACTCCGGCAGGTCCGGGCGTAGGGACTCCGGCAGGCCCGGGCGTTGGGACTCCGGCAGGCCCGGGCGTTGGGACTCCGGCAGGCCCGGGCGTAGGGACTCCGGCAGGCCCGGGCGTAGGGACTCCGGCAGGCCCGGGCGTAGGGACTCCGGCAGGCCCGGGCGTAGGGACTCCGGCAGGCCCGGGCGTAGGGACTCCGGCAGGTCCGGGCGTAGGGACTCCGGCAGGCCCGGGCGTAGGGACTCCGGCAGGCCCGGGCGTAGGGACTCCGGCAGGCCCGGGCGTAGGGACTCCGGCAGGCCCGGGCGTAGGGACTCCGGCAGGCCCGGGCGTAGGGACTCCGGCAGGCCCGGGCGTAGGGACTCCGGCAGGCCCGGGCGTAGGGACTCCGGCAGGTCCGTGCGTAGGGACTCCGGCAGGTCCGTGCGTAGGGACTCCGGCAGGTCCGGGCTGAGGGACTCCGGCAGGTCCGGGCTGAGGGACTCCGGCAGGTCCGGGCTGAGGGACTCCGGCAGGTCCGGGCTGAGGGACTCCGGCAGGTCCGGGCTGAGGGACTCCGGCAGGTCCGGGCTGAGGGACTCCGGCAGGTCCGGGCTGAGGGACTCCGGCAGGTCCGGGCTGAGGGACTCCGGCAGGTCCGGGCTGAGGGACTCCGGCAGGTCCGGACTGGGTGGCAGCTCATGACTGTAGGGCAGCTCATGACTGTAGGGCAGCTCATGACTGTAGGGCAGCTCATGATTGTAGGGCAGCTCATGACTGTAAGGCAGCTCATGACTGTAGGGCAGCTCTGGCAGCTCCTGACTGGCTGGCGTCTCTGGCAGCTCCTGACTGGCTGGCGTCTCTGGCAGCTGCTGACTGGCTGGCGGCTCTGGCAGCCCTTGACTGATGGACGGCTCTAATGGCTCGGGACAGACAGATGGCTCAGAAGGCGCTGGGCAGACGGATAGCTCAGATGGCGCCGGGTAGACGGATGGCTCAGATGGCGCCGGGTAGCCGGATGGCTCAGATGGCGCCGGGTAGACGGATGACTCACATGGCACCGGGTAGACGGATGACTCACATGGCACCGGGTAGACGGATGACTCACATGGCACCGGGTAGACGGATGGCTCACATGGCACTGGGTAGACGGATGACTCAGATGGCACTGGGTAGACGGATGACTCAGATGGCACTGGGTAGACGGATGACTCAGATGGCACTGGGTAGACGGATGACTCAGATGGCGCTGGGTAGACGGATGACTCAGATGGCGCCGGGTAGACGGATGGCTCAGATGGCGCCGGGTAGACGGATGGCTCAGATGGCGATGGGTAGACTGGCAGCTCTGACGACTCGGGGCAGACTGGCAGCTCTGACGACTCGGGGTAGACTGGCAGCTCTGACGACTCGGGGTAGACTGGCAGCTCTGACGACTCGGGGCAGACTGGCAGCTCTGACGACTCGGGGCAGACTGGCAGCTCTGACGACTCGGGGCAGACTGGCAGCTCTGACGACTCGGGGCAGACTGGCAGCTCTGACGACTCGGGGCAGACTGGCAGCTCTGACGACTCGGGGCAGACTGGCAGCTCTGACGACTCGGGGCAGACTGGCAGCTCTGACGACTCGGGGCAGACTGGCAGCTCTGACGACTCGGGGCAGACTGGCAGCTCTGACGACTCGGGGCAGACTGGCAGCTCTGACGACTCGGGGCAGACTGGCAGCTCTGGCAGCTCTGGCCGGCTGAGACGCACTATAGGCCTGGTGCGTGGTGCCGGAACTGGTGGTACCGGGCTAGGGACACGCACCTGAAGGCTAGTGCGGGGAGAAGGAACAGGGCATACTGGACCCTGGATACGCACATTAGGCCTAGTGCGTGGTGCCGGAACTGGTGGTACCGGGCTGGGGCCACACATCTCAGGGCTAGTGCGGGGAGCAGCAACAGGACACACTGGGCTCTCAAAGCGCACTATAGGCCTAGTGCGTGGTTCCGGCACAGGTGGTACCGGAATGAGGACACGCACCTCAGGGCGAGTGCGGGGAGAAGCAACAATGCGAACAGGGCTCTGGAGACACCCTGGAATCCTGGGGCGTGGTGCCGGAACTGGTGGTACCGGGCTGGGACGGGAAGGTGTTACAGGAGGTGTAGGACTAGGAATGCACACAGGAGACCTGGTTCGTGGAACTGTCATTCCCAGACGGTTAGCACGCAACTCAGGACGAGCATGAAGAGCTGACTCAGGTAACATCACATCCCGCACACGCTCTGTCGGGTGGATGTCGTGCCTCACGCACCAACACAGCAGCTCCCTCTTCTCACTCTCCTCCAAACTCCTCAATAAATCCTTCACAGTTTCTGTATTCTTCCCACACCCTTGGATCCTGCGGCGTGGTGCCGGAACTGGTGGTACCGGGCTGGGACGGGAAGGTGTTACAGGAGGTGTAGGACTAGGAATGCACACAGGAGGCCTGGTTCGTGGAACTGTCATTCCGACGGGTAGCACGCAACTCAGGACGAGCATGAAGAGCTGACTCAGGTAACATCACTTCCCGCACACGCTCTGTCGGGTGGATGTCGTGCCTCACGCACCAACACAGCAGCTTCCTTTCTTCACTCTCCTCCAAACTCCTCAATAAATCCTTAACAGTTTCTGTATCCTTCCCACACCCTGGAATCCTGGGGCGTGGTGCCGGAACTGGTGGTACCGGGATGGGACGGGAAGGTGTTACAGGAGGTGTAGGACTAGGAATGCACACAGGAGGCCTGGTTCGTGGAACTGTCATTCCGACGGGTAGCACGCAACTCAGGACGAGCATGAAGAGCTGACTCAGGTAACATCACATCCCGCACACGCTCTGTCAGGTGGATGTCGTGCCTCACGCACCAACACAGCAGCTCCCTCTTTTCACTCTCCTCCAAACTCCTCAATAAATCCTTAACAGTCTCTATATCCTTCCCATTGCTCACCTCCAGTATCTGCACAACGGGCTCTGGCTCCCTCCTTTCACGCTGCTTGGTCCTGAATGGTCGGGTCATTCTGTCACGATTGACCATGGGAGAGAGAGAGGACCAAGGCGCAGCATGTAAAAAAGACATCTTCTCTTTATTTAGGAGAAAAACGAACGAAGCAAAATAACAAATAGACGACCGTGAAGCTAGAACCGAACGAAATGCAAACATGCAACCTAGACACAGACCTAGACAATGACCCGACAAAAACCTGATGCCTATGACCGCCTAAAATATGGCTCCCAATCAGAGACAAATGAAAGACATCTGTCTCTAATTGAGAACCACTCAGGCAGCCATAGACATACCTAGAACATTCACTCAACCATAGACATACCTAGAAACACTCACTCAACACAAACCCATACTCTAAACCCAACACCCCCCTTTTCCATATAACCACCCAAAACGAAACAAAAACACAAACATTACCCATGTCACACCCTGACCTAACTAAAATAATAAAGAAAACAAAGAATACAAAGGCCAGGGCGTGACACTCATCCTCTTTCTCCCTCCATCTCATACCCTCTCTCTCCCTCCATCTCTCATCCTCTCTCTCCCTTCATCTCTCATCCTCTCTCTCCCTTCATCTCATACCCTCTCTCTCCCTCCATCTCATGCCCTCTCTCTCCCTCGCTCTCTCTCTCTCTTACTTTATCTGCCCTTGTCTTTCATCATCGCTCTCCTTCAGTAGAGGACAGAGGACAGTAAAGACCAACCAAGTGAATGCCAGTTAGTTGTGTGTGAAGTGCTAAACCAAGCCCTGAACGAGGCCTGTCGGTCCCCAGGAGTGTGCAAGGTCAGTCCCATCCTTCAGGCTACTGTAGCTATGTTGTTGTGGCCTGGCTGGTCTGGTCACACACACCCAACATGCATACACACACTGTGGCGGTCATTATATTATGTCAGCCGGTGATTGTCAAGCAAATAACTGACGGTCTTACGGTAATTGACCGTTAATTAACACGCATGCAGACATCTACTATACATCTATTTTAAAAAGTTGAATAAATAAATGTAATATAGCCTACACCATCACAATAAATCCATTATTTATTTTAGACACGTCCCAAGAAACGTGATATGAAGAAAATGTAGTCCATTTCAGAAGAACATAATAGCATACTCTGAGTTGTCCTTGTGTTAGGCCCTGATCTGTCTATGCCATATGGCTGTGAGCTACACTAGTTAATTAATTTAGCAGACAAGATTTGCTTAGAATTCCATGGCATTATATTATATTATTTTATAGCATTAAGAATACAATCGAACATAGCTGAATAGAATAAAGGAAAGGATATTTTCTACAAACGATTTGAGGGAGTACGCATATGAGGCTATTCTGTGTTGAACGGTTAACAAAGAAAATGCGGCAATAGTCTATGTGCCAGGGGGCTGGGGACAGTCTGATATATCTGGTAGTGTTATCATGTCTTATCTGGTGTCCTGTGTGTATTTAATTATGCTCACTCTAATTATCTATCTCTCCCTCCTCTCCCAGAGAACCTGAGACCTAGGACAATGCCTCAGGACTAACTGGCCTGATGACTCCTGGCTGTTCCCAGTCCACCTGATCGTGCTGCTTCTCCAGCTTCAACTGTTTTGCCTGTGGCTATGGAATTCTGTCCTGTTCACCGGGACGTGCTACCTTGTCCCGAACCTGCTAATTTTGACTCTCCCTCTCTCTACCTCTCTCTTATTTAACCTTTATTTAATGTGGCAAGTCATTTAAGAACAAATTCTTGATTACAATGACGGCTTACACCGGCCAAACCCGGACGACACTGGGCCAATTGTGCGCTGCCCTATGGGACTCCCAATCACAGCCTAGATGCTCGTCTATGAAAAGGCAGCTGACATTTAAGTCTGAGGTACTGACCTGTTGCACCCTCTACACCCACTGTGGTTATTATCTGACCCTGCTGGTCACCTTTGAACATTTGAACATCTTGAAGAACTATCTGGCCTCAATGGCCATGTACTCTTATAATCTCCACAGCCAGAAGGGGACTGGAACTCCTCCGAGCCTGGTTCCTCTCTAGGTTTCTTCCTAGGTTCCAGCCTTTCTAGGGAGTTTTTACTAGCCACCGTGCTTCTAAATCTGCATTGCTTGCTGTTTGGGGTTTTAGGCTGGGTTTCTGTACAAGCACTTTGTGACATCTGCTGATGTAAAAAAGGATTTATAAACAGGTTCTCCTATATGCTTAATTTAGAGTTATTTTTTAAATTTTAGTTGTGATACAAATGTTGGGCTATATGTCTCTCAGATATATCAACTCTTATTACACGGAACCCAAACCGGCTGCGCGCGTGCGCCATCGTGTGCCATCGTGCATAAATGTAGTTTGTTCCCCTACACCAAACGCGATCACAACACGCAGGTTCAAATATTAAAACAAACTCTGAACAAATTACATTAGTTTGGGGACAGGTTGAAAAGCACTAAACATTTATTTCAATTTAGCTAGTTAGCTGGTACTTGCTAGCTAATTTGTTCTAATTAGCTAGTTTAACAGTATAACTTTAGACCGTCCCCTCGCCCCGACACAGGCGCGAACCAGGGACCCTCTGCGCACATCAACAGGTAACGATGCTTCGTGGGTGACTGTTGTTGATGTGTGCAGAGGGTCCCTGGTTCGCGCCCGGGTCGGCACGAGGGGACGGACTAAAGTTATACTGTTACATTGATGCTGTTGACCCGGATCACTGGTTGCTGCGGAAAAGGAGGAGGTCGAAAGGGGGGTGAATGTAACCGATGTGAAATGGCTAGCTAGGTAGCGGTGGTGCGCGCTAGCAGCCTTTCGGTCGGTGACTTCACTTGCTCTGAAACCTTGAAGTAGTGGTTCCCCTTGCTCTCCCCCAACCCGCGGCTTTTGTGGAGCGATGGGTAACGATGCTTCATGGGTGACTGTTGTTGATGTGCGCAGAGGGTCCCTGGTTCGCGCCCGTGGGAACCACTACTTCAAGGTTTCAGAGCAAGTGACGTCACCGACTGAAAGGCTGCTAGCGCGCACCACCGCTACCTAGCTAGCCATTTCACATCGGTTACATTCACCCCCTTTTCGACCTCCTCCTTTTCCGCAGCAACCAGTGATCCGGGTCAACAGCATCAATGTAACAGTTTAACTTTAGTCCGCGAACCAGGGACCCTCTGCACACATCAACAACAGTCACCCACGAAGCATCGTTACCCATCGCTCCACAAAAGCCGCGGCCTTTGCAGAGCAAGGGGAACCACTACTTCAAGGTTTCAGAGCAAGTGACGTCACCGACTGAAAGGCTGCTAGCGCGCACCACCGCTATCTAGCTAGCCATTTCACATCAGTTACATTAGCTTGCTGTTTTTTTCCTGGGATATAAACATTGAGTTGTTGTTTTACCTGAAATGCACAAGGTCCTCTACTCCGACAATTAATCCACACATAAAACGGTCAACCGAATTTTTTCTAGTCATCTCCTTCCAGGCTTTTTCATCTTTGAACTTATATGTGATTGGCATCTAAACTTTCATAGTATCACCACAACGACCGGCAAAACAGTTCGTCTTTCAATCACCCACGTGGGTATAACCAATGAGGAGATGGCATGTGGGTACCTGCTTCTATAAACCAATGAGAAGATGGGAAAGGAGGGTTTCCGGGTTGGAGGGAGTAGTCACATTCTGCTTCGCTCCACAGGTAGTATTACCATTTCATTCTCATTTTCATTTTCATTACAGTACAACGGTTTTATTTGTTTGATCTTAGCTAGCTACATAGCCGTCTTTGTATCAAACATAATTGTGTAGTTATTGAGGTTCGCTAGCCAGCTATTTTCGACGTAACGTAACTTAGCCAGCTAGCTACCGAATAGCAGCATTGTAGAAACGAGTGCATTACAACGGAACGACTTGATTAGTGTAGTGTTAGCTGGCTATAATGTTGTCTTTGCTATCTTTGATTTGTTTGATCTTAGCTAGCTACTTAGCTAGCTACATAGCCATCTTTGTATCAAAGATAATTGTGTAGTTATTGAGGTTCGCTGAGGTTCGCTAGCCAGGTATTCTCATCCTAATGTAACGTAACGTAACGTAGTCAACCCTGCTAGCTAGCCAGCTAGCCACCGAATAGCAGCACTATAGAAACGATTACATTACAACGGAACGACTTGATTAGTGTATTGTTAGCTAGCTACATAGTTGTCTTTGCTATCTTTGTATCTAAGATAATTGTGTAGTTTGGAGTAATTATCGGTTAGCTAGCCAGCTATTTTCGCCTGCCGCGCTGCCGTCCTCCTACCTAGCCAACACTGCTAGCTAACACTGCTAGCTAGCCAACTTCTACCGAATAGCAGCACTGTAGAAACTTACATTACAACGGAACGACTTGATTAGCGTAGTGTTAGCTAGCTACATAGTTGTCTTTGCTGTCCTTGTATCCAAGATAATTGTGTAGTTTAGAGAAATTTACAGAAATTGTCGAGGTTACCTAGCCAGCTTCACTTTCAACAACGCAGCCACTGCTAGCCAGCCTACTTCACCAGCCAGCAGTACTATATCATTTTAGTCAATAAGATCTTTTATTTTATTTTTTTTGCAACGTAAGCTTAACTTTCTGAACATTCGAGACGTGTAGTCCACTTGTCATTCTAATCTCCTTTGCATTAGCGTAGCCTCTTCTGTAGCCTGTCAACTATGTGTCTGTCTATCCCTGTTCTCTCCTCTCTGCACAGACCATACAAACGCTTCACACCGCGTGGCCGCGACCACCCTAACCTGGTGGTCCCAGCCCGCACGACCCACGTGGAGTTCCAGGTCTCCGGTAGCCTCTGGAACTGCCGATCTGCGACCAACAAGGCAGAGCTCATCTCAGCCTATGCTTCCCTCCAGTCCCTCGACTTCTTGGCACTGACGGAAACATGGCTCACCACAGATAACACTGCTACTCCTACTGCTCTCTCTTCGTCTGCCCACGTGTTCTCGCACACCCCGAGAGCTTCTGGTCAGCGGGGTGGTGGCACCGGGATCCTCATCTCTCCCAAGTGGTCATTCTCTCTTTCTCCCCTTACCCATCTGTCTATCGCCTCCTTTGAATTCCATGCTGTCACAGTTACCAGCCCTTTCAAGCTTAACATCCTTATCATTTATCGCCCTCCAGGTTCCCTCGGAGAGTTCATCAATGAGCTTGATGCCTTGATAAGCTCCTTTCCTGAGGACGGCTCACCTCTCACAGTTCTGGGTGACTTTAACCTCCCCACGTCTACCTTTGACTCATTCCTCTCTGCCTCCTTCTTTCCACTCCTCTCCTCTTTTGACCTCACCCTCTCACCTTCCCCCCCTACTCACAAGGCAGGCAATACGCTTGACCTCATCTTTACTAGATGCTGTTCTTCCACTAACCTCATTGCAACTCCCCTCCAAGTCTCCGACCACTACCTTGTATCCTTTTCCCTCTCGCTCTCATCCAACACTTCCCACACTGCCCCTACTCGGATGGTATCGCGCCGTCCCAACCTTCGCTCTCTCTCCCCCGCTACTCTCTCCTCTTCCATCCTATCATCTCTTCCCTCTGCTCAAACCTTCTCCAACCTATCTCCTAATTCTGCCTCCTCAACCCTCCTCTCCTCCCTTTCTGCATCCTTTGACTCTCTATGTCCCCTATCCTCCAGGCCGGCTCGGTCCTCCCCTCCCGCTCCGTGGCTCGACGACTCATTGCGAGCTCACAGAACAGGGCTCCGGGCAGCCGAGCGGAAATGGAGGAAAACTCGCCTCCCTGCGGACCTGGCATCCTTTCACTCCCTCCTCTCTACATTTTCCTCTTCTGTCTCTGCTGCTAAAGCCACTTTCTACCACTCTAAATTCCAAGCATCTGCCTCTAACCCTAGGAAGCTCTTTGCCACCTTCTCCTCCCTCCTGAATCCTCCTCCCCCTCCCCCCCCTCCTCCCTCTCTGCAGACGACTTCGTCAACCATTTCGAAAAGAAGGTCGACGACATCCGATCCTCGATTGCTAAGTCTAACGACACCGCTGGTTCTGCTCACACTGCCCTACCCTGTGCTCTGACCTCTTTCTCCCCTCTCTCTCCAGATGAAATCTCGCGTCTTGTGACGGCCGGCCGCCCAACAACCTGCCCGCTTGACCCTATCCCCTCCTCTCTTCTCCAGACCATTTCCGGAGACCTTCTCCCTTACCTCACCTCGCTCATCAACTCATCCTTGACCGCTGGCTACGTCCCTTCCGTCTTCAAGAGAGCGAGAGTTGCACCCCTTCTGAAAAAACCTACACTCGATCCCTCCGATGTCAACAACTACAGACCAGTATCCCTTCTTTCTTTTCTCTCCAAAACTCTTGAACGTGCCGTCCTTGGCCAGCTCTCCTGCTATCTCTCTCAGAATGACCTTCTTGATCCAAATCAGTCAGGTTTCAAGACTAGTCACTCAACTGAGACTGCTCTTCTCTGTATCACGGAGGCGCTCCGCACTGCTAAAGCTAACTCTCTCTCCTCTGCTCTCATCCTTCTAGACCTATCGGCTGCCTTCGATACTGTGAACCATCAGATCCTCCTCTCCACCCTCTCCGAGTTGGGCACCTCCGGCGCGGCCCACGCTTGGATTGCGTCCTACCTGACAGGTCGCTCCTACCAGGTGGCGTGGCGAGAATCTGTCTCCTCACCACGCGCTCTCACCACTGGTGTCCCCCAGGGCTCTGTTCTAGGCCCTCTCCTATTCTCGCTATACACCAAGTCACTTGGCTGTGTCATAACTTCACATGGTCTCTCCTATCATTGCTATGCAGACGACACACAATTAATCTTCTCCTTTCCCCCTTCTGATGACCAGGTGGCGAATCGCATCTCTGCATGTCTGGCAGACATATCAGTGTGGATGACGGATCACCACCTCAAGCTGAACCTCGGCAAGACGGAGCTGCTCTTCCTCCCGGGGAAGGACTGCCCGTTCCATGATCTCGCCATCACGGTTGACAACTCCATTGTGTCCTCCTCCCAGAGCGCTAAGAACCCTGGCGTGATCCTGGACAACACCCTGTCGTTCTCAACTAACATCAAGGCGGTGGCCCGTTCCTGTAGGTTCATGCTCTACAACATCCGCAGAGTACGACCCTGCCTCACACAGGAAGCGGCGCAGGTCCTAATCCAGGCACTTGTCATCTCCCGTCTGGATTACTGCAACTCGCTGTTGGCTGGGCTCCCTGCCTGTGCCATTAAACCCCTACAACTCATCCAGAACGCCGCAGCCCGTCTGGTGTTCAACCTTCCCAAGTTCTCTCACGTCACCCCGCTCCTCCGCTCTCTCCACTGGCTTCCAGTTGAAGCTCGCATCCGCTACAAGACCATGGTGCTTGCCTACGGAGCTGTGAGGGGAACGGCACCTCAGTACCTTCAGGCTCTAATCAGGCCCTACACCCAAACAAGGGCACTGCGTTCATCCACCTCTGGCCTGCTCGCCTCCCTACCACTGAGGAAGTACAGTTCCCGCTCAGCCCAGTCAAAACTGTTCGCTGCTCTGGCACCCCAATGGTGGAACAAACTCCCTCACGACGCCAGGACAGCGGAGTCAATCACCACCTTCCGGAGACACCTGAAACCCCACCTCTTCAAGGAATACCTAGGATAGGATAAAGCAATCCTTCTGACCCCCCCCCCCCCTTAAAATATTTAGATGCACTATTGTAAAGTGGCTGTTCCACTGGATGTCATAAGGTGAATGCACCAATTTGTAAGTCGCTCTGGATAAGAGCGTCTGCTAAATGACTTAAATGTAAATGTAATGGGAGAGGCAGGACTTGCAGCGCGATCTGCGTCAGAAATAGAAAGGACTAATGTTTTAGCCCTTGGCAACGCAGACGCTCGTTGACGGGCGCGAGCAGTGTGGGTGCAATAATTGAATAACATAGATTTCTAAATTTATTTTGCAACACTCGCGCACGCGACGCGAGCGGTGAGTCAGGGTATTAGCCAATGCCCTTCACGTGATCGGGTCCTTTTCACAGGCCTCGTGGGTCCTTCTCACAGGCTACAAGTGAAGACAGACACATTGGGGACGCAACTGTGTGCTTCCTTATCGAAGTCTGAGGTGCATATTGAAGATGTCAGAAGAACTGTCCACATTTACTTTTCGTAAGCCAACAAGATGAGTATGCCTAACGAACAGCAAAAGCACTAGCTTTGGTCAATCTACTATCCCCCATAGTACAAAAGTTTACCTATTCTGTGCGAGAAATTCATATTCCAAACATAGTCTGGGACAGTTGTGGGATGCGATAGATTCCAAATGAATACAACCACTAGCATCAAAAAACAATTTTGTACACAATGTGGCTGATGCAACAGATTAGAACATTTAGCTTAAAATGTTGATAAACTATTAAGCTATTTCTTCACATTATAAGTGCAGCATTGTGCACACAGCAGTAGGATATATGCACGAATGTTCCAAAATGCAATTCATTAGCGGGAAAACACCATTCTCAAAAGCAACCGCAAATGCGATTATGCACGTAATGCTTATGGTGGAAATTACAAGCTTATGTTATGATACTTTTATTGCATCAAATGGTTGCTTTATGCAACAGAATAGAGGTTTCTTATAACTCTCTATTTTGTCTGTGTGAACTGAAAGTGGGCCTCTGGGAGATAACAGTAACAGGAGATTTACGATGTCTTTGGGGATACCACATTCCAGAGCATGGGTTAATGTTTCTGTTCTATATGGTACCAGGGAGACATGGCTCCAGTATGGAGTTAAGGGGCCAGACACTGGTCTCTACACAATGAGAACTGTTGTTACAGTTGTGAATTATAAGTATCTTTCATACAAATCTTAACCTTGTGACCCATTCCATACATCTGTTGTTTGTCATGTAGACTGAAGGAGGATGGACTTTGCTATAAAATGGCGTGGCTCAAACCAGCTCGTTGAGTTCTCAGTGATCACCTCCAGGGGTGATTACCAACCAGCTCCATTACTGCAGTAATTAAATAATAAAGTTGGATTGTTTTGAAGAAATCTAAGTCTCTCCTTTTGATAACAATAATTCCACCACATGCTTTATTATAAAGGTACATTTTTATGGTGAAAATGATCTTACCGAAACTTGAAACTCACGTGCCGCCTATGTATGCCAGTTAGATTCTACGGTTGTAAAGCAGATTAATGTGCTTAATTTTAAGAAGTTATTTGGCCACTTTAGTTGTGATACAAACCTTATCAAAACATAGGCCTATGGGCTATGCTACATGAGGTATGCGACTATGAATTGAAACAGTAGAGTGAAAAAAGGCATGCGCTATTTCTTGCCTTACTGCACACGAGCTTGGCGTCATTCACCAGTGGTATCATTCAGATTTGATATGCTAATATTGGCACCCATCAGACTATTCTTGATTTAATCTTGTCTTTACATAAAGAAATAATATGTGTGTGAATTTTGTTTAGATTTAGAATGGACCATTATCATGCGCTTGTCTGGAAACAGGGTCAGGGGGAAACAAATACATGTCATCTATGCACTTAAATAGTGAATGGAGGATGCCTTTCCCACGGTTCATTTTCATGCCAGCCAGGTAGGTTATGCTCCTGTTGTAAAGAGACGCAATGTGCTTAATATTAGGAAAGTTGAGAAATAAATATAGTATAGAAAGCTGATGGGATCCTCCTCTTTTTAATAGAGGCCATTGAAAAAGTTTTCTTACAAATTTCCATAGCCTATAGAAATGTTGTGCAACATGAGCTCATTGGTTCTTATGAAGAGTATGATTAGATTTTCAATCACATTTGCATTTGCTGAGTACCAGGCAGTTAGCAAGTTTGGTAGGCTACTAATGACCATCAGCAGCATCCGAGCTTGGAGAAGCCTAGCTACCGTGACAAATAGGTCACGTGGCATTTGACTGTAGTCCTGACTCGTGATCGCTGGCGTTGCGGCACGGTCACCATAACAGACACACAAACACACACACACACACAGGCTACTGTAGCTATTGTCTGATCTGGTCGCCTGTAACGGTTCCACTGCCTTCTGACCTCTGTGTCTGTCTGTATCTGTAATGACAGCCCCAGGGCCCTATATGCCCACTGCTGTTAAGGGGACAAAACTTTACATAATCGATGCTGGTCTTCTATGACATGGGGCCGGAGCAGAGGCTGGGGGTGTGTCAACAACTACAGGAATAAATGCATGGGTAGTAGTGTGTGGGTTTTGTGTGTGTGTGTGTGCACGTGTGTGTATGCACGTGTATGTGTGTGCACCAATAAAATTATGTTTGTGTGCAGAGGTACAGTACAATTGTAGTAACACATACCCACCCACCCACCCACGCACACACACACACACACACACACACACACACACACACACACACACACACACACACACACACACACACACACACACACACACACACACACACACACACACACACACACACACACACACACACACACACACACACACACACACACACACACACACACACACACACACTAAGAAGAGACTGTCTCTCTTCTTCATTATGTCTAATAAAAGGACCAGCCTATTGGCACACACACTGACAACTGAAATGTATCATTGTTCCTAATACGTCGCATTGGCCAGTGTTAATAGAAAATAGGCATTTGAAGCACCTTTCTGAGGCGCCTATATCCATGGCTCCAATCACCATCTGTCATATGAAATAGAAAATGAGCTCCTCTATCCCTCCTCTATCCCTCCCTAAGCCTTCCGATCCCTTACCCCGATTTTGACATTAATCCCAAAGGATATATTGGACTTTTAGCGGAATCAGGGAATGTGCAAATATACCCACGGCTTCAGTCCTCAAATCATCGTCTGCCCATCAGCAAAGTCTGGAGTTGTCAGAGGATTGTTGTCAAAAGAGAAGAGAGTTTACATTTAGGAATTCAATTTATTTGCAATTTTTTTGAAGGATTGGGGGATTTTGTGGAAATGAGTCTTGAAATTCTCGTAAGTGTTGTTCTTCGTATTGCTTTTTTACAAGGAGGCGTGATGGGAAATCTTGACGTATTAAAGAGTTTGTTGCTTTTGATTTCAAATATCTTTATCCTTTGAGGCATATCTTATCCCTGTAAAATAGGTCTTCTTTGCATGCCTTATACAGCCTACTTAGCTGCATAGAGGAAGAAACTCCAGCACAGCACTACTCTTCTATTCTCCATAATGTATTGAACAGACCTCCCACAAACCATTTCGGTCCATAGACCTTCAACGTGATATTAGCACATAGCTTTGAGAGCTTGTGTGCGTGTGTGTGTGTGTGTGTGTGTGTGTGTGTGTGTGTGTGTGTGTGTGTGTGTGTGTGACCACACTGTCGTCTAAGCACTCTGTCTATAACATTATTATCATCTACCCAGTGAGCCACATGTTCCTCCAGGCTTGTTAAGGTAAAAAACACACGCACACATACATACGAAAAACTCACAGAGGGCGGAATGGCCACCTAGGACCATTGCTTGCTCCAGCTAGGGGCATCCCTCTGGCTCCCTCCATCTCTCCTTGTGTGTTTACACCCATCATTTTCATTTCGTCCCGGCCTTGTGGTGCAGTCTGCTTTTTATGGTAGTCATTAAATGTAGAAAGCTCACAAGAGGACGCCACTGCACACGCTAATTCCGCATTCAGATGAAATCATCCGTGATGTCGCCGGAATAAATTGGGCAGTCTGAATATGCCACTTTATAATGAAAAGCTCTAAAAAATAAACCGGCGATGGCAGTCTCATCTCTTAATAGAGTGCTTTAGCCATTTTGAAAACCCTGGGTGTGTCCTAAATGGTGCCCTATTCCCTAGTGCACTACTTTTGAACCAAGGCCCATAGGGCTCTGGTCAAAAGTAGTGGACAATGTAGGGAATAGGGTGCTATTTGGGACTCAAACATCTTTAGTGGGATCGTTGGTCTTTTACGCTTTGAGAGGTCAATGCGAAGTCCACGGCTATTTAGCGAAAGGTCCGCCATAGACGACTAGATATGCGTCTCAATGACACTTTTGAAGGGAAAAATAAGTTCTGTCCGGTCTGCTTCGGGAGGGAGACATTGAGTCTATATTGAAGAGATGGTGTTGCGACAGTTATGTGACATTTGTGTTAATTAACTAGTACCCTTTTCAAACTACTGAGCTGAGCTGAACTGAGTTGCAAATGAAAACTATGAAAAGAAAATGCTTTACAGTCTTGTCGGTCATTGGAAATGACCAAGAAGCAAAAGCAGCCTTTTCACATTTCTCACTGATCTGTCACATATTTCACTGCTTGCTCACTGAACAGCCAGTCACGTTTTGGGCGGATTACAGCTTTTTGTTCATTAAAACCACATCTACAAATCTGCCAGTAAAACACGTGGTATTAAAATGGAATGTGTGTGAATAAGTGTCAGCCAAATTCAGTCGAATGCAAAACATTCACACACACACCCGTGCACACGCACACTCTCATGCATTGATACACACACACACTCGTGAATATGCACGCATGCTCACACACACATGCACAAACACACACTCCCTGTGCAGCTCCAATGCAGGCTTGACATTGGTCGTGACCTAATTAACCGCTCATGTGCAAGCACACTCTTTCTTGTCTCCCGCCAGAGGTTCTAAAAATATCCACACATGCTCAATGAAATATGACTGCGCTTCGGTCTAAATAATGTAAAGGACTGGTTAAAGAGTTCGATGTCTAGAATATCGTACACGGCACGTTCACAGCCCAGGCCAACACCTCATGTCCACCAGATGCATCAAACTCTTTGCTTTTCCCGGGCGGAAGTCATGCAAAGTCAATGGAGCAGAGGGTGCCGCTCTAGGCTGCAGTGCGTTCTGTGTACCGCGCGCTTTCAATATGTTCAACTCATCCGTTGCTTTACTATGCTTTTCTAATTACTTCCGTGTGTGAGGGTTTTTCCCGGTTCAAAACCAATAGGTTTCTTGAAGCTCGAAGACACATATGGTTCTCAGAATGGTATGTGCTAGCTGGAAAAGCATCCGGCACAAATGATTGAGTACTAATCTACCAAGGCACTGATGAAGGGTAAGGACCACTTCTCACAATATTCAAGTGGATAAAAAGTGCAGAAACAATACAACTGGTAATAGTTATTTAAGACCCACTTGCATTTTTCCTCCTTACCACTGAAACTGCAAGATAACCGTTGTATGTAGTATGGCCAGTAGTGGTATAGGGAAACTGTACTAGTGGGAACAAATAAAAAAGGATTTAACCTCTACCGAGCACCTACCCCGGGTCCGGGAGCACCCCCCCCCCCCCCCCCCCCCCCCACACTGATTAGCATCGCTAGCATAGCGTCACAATTAAATAGTAGCATCTAAATATAATTAAATCACAAGTCCAAGACACCTAATGAAAGATACAGATCCTGTGAATAAAGCCACCATTTCAGATTTTTTAAATGTTTTACAGGGAAGACACAATATGTAAATCTATTAGCTAAACACGTTAGCAAAAATCACCATTTTTCTTGTCCACCATTTTCTCTCAACACCAGTAGCTATCACCAATTCGGATAAACTAAGATATTGATAGCGACTAACCAAGAAAAAACCTCCTCAGATGACAGTCTGATAACATATTTATGGTATAGGATAGGTTTTGTTAGAAAAATGTGCATATTTCAGGTAGATGTCATAGGTTACAATTGCACCCACCGTCACAAATGGACTAGAATAACTACATAGAGCAACGTGTTTACCTACTTACTAATCATCAAACATTTCGTAAAAATACACAGCATACACTAATCGAAAGACACAGATCCTGTGAATACAGACAATATTTCAGATTTTCTAAGTGTCTTACAGCGAAAACACAATAAATCGTTATATTAGCATACCACATATGCAAACGTAATCAGAGCATTGATTCTAGCCAAAGAGAGCGATAACGTAAACATCGCCAAAATATATTAATTTTTTCACTAACCTTCTCAGAATTCTTCCGATGACACTCCTGTAACATCAAATTACACAATCCATATAGAGTTTGATCGAAAATGTGCATATTTAGCGGCACAAATCGTGCTTACACAATGGAAATACTGTCCAACTACTCAAGCAATCTGCCCGGCAGCATCATGATAATACAACTATTTTTATCGAAAACTATTCATAAACTTGACTAAAAAAATACAGGTTGGCCATGAAATGAAAGATGCATTAGTTATTAATGCAACCGCTAAGTTAGATTTTTAAAATTAACGTTACTAGACATACAGTGTGCGTTACAGACAGACTAGTGCCGCAATAACGGCGTCACTATTTACCGTTATTGAGTTTACATTTTTCCACATAAAAATGGAATAACATCATAAATAGCTCTTACTTTTCGACGAGCTTCCATCGGAATCTTGGCCAAGTGGTACTTTTGTCCAAAAGAATCGTTGCTTGGTTGTAAAACGTTGCATTCAACTTCTGATATAGCAGCTAACTATAGCTAACAATTGCTAACATTAGCTAACGTGTCCAAATCCTCATTACGCAATACTGAGGAAATTCCGAAAATTAGCAATATACTCGCATAATCTGATATAACTCGGTTTCAAATAGCTTCGTTATGATGTTTCTAACACCTATATCAAATTAAATTACAGACTGATATATATAAAGTTCATTACTTAGCGTTCGAAAATGGCATCCCTAGGTCTCTCTCTGCGTAAAGTTCAACGTCGAAAAGAAGGCGTACCTCACTCCTTGGTCTTTTATAACCTCTGACAGCTACGTAGGAAGCCCATTCCACTTCTCATTGGTTACTGACATCCAGGGGAAGGCGGGTGCAGTTCGTGTCGTTCCATAGGATATACACACCCCTTTAAACTGAACTGAGATAAGAGCTTCGCTCTCAGACCTTCGCCAAACCTGTCATGGATTTCGCTGTAGAAAGAGTTCTGTTCCACTCAGAGACATAATTCAAACGGCTATAGAAACTAGATAGTGTTTTCTATCCAATAATAACAATAATATGCATATTGTACGATCAAGAATTGAGTAGGAAGCCGTTTCATCTGTAGAGACAATTATGCTAATTTGAAACAGCACCCCCTATAGTCGCAAGAAGTTAAGCTTCACTGTCGTTTTTGTATTGTTTATTGTTTTTGTTGGCGTCATTCCAAAATAAAAGTAATGTACGCTTACCACGCAGCGCTTTGGTCCAGTTCTTCCAGCATCGGCCGTGACAACCAGAACCTCAGGTTGAGTCTTGAAGGGAAGTCAAAGTCCAAATCCAAGGGAATAACCCCCGAAAAAGACAAAAAGGTTCAACCAATTCAAGTCAATGATCCAACATAAGTCCAAAAGATCCAATGAAAACAGAATTGAACCATTCAATGTCTATTTTCAATCAAAGCAGTGTGCGTGAATTCATGTCAGTTGACAACACAACCAAATTTGAGTTGGCTGATGTCTGTGCCCAGTGGAAAGCGTCATTGAAATCAAGTACATTTTAGAAATGTGTGTTGCATGTGTGTTGCAAACCTCAGCAGGTAGGTTGGAAAATACGAAACACTCGGAGACGATAAAGAGTAAGGTTGAATCCAGGCAAAGGCACACTTTTTTCTATTGTTTTGAAACGACACATCTGCACATTGCTGTTCTAATAATTTGTTTCATTCAGTAGGTTATATTATAAGCTTTTGCTGCGCACTAAATCATGTTTTAGAAAAATAGTGAACTTGGAGGCAAAGAAGAGAAGTAGCCTCGGATGTAAGATGCAAACCTTGGATTCTACCTGAGGGGTTAAAAACTCATGACAAACCTCTGCGCCACAGAGATTTGACAAATTATGGGGGAAAAAGTGTATCTGAACATCAAATGCTGCTGTTTGTCACAGATCTGCAGATGCCACTAATATGCATTGTGTTAAAAGCTCAAAGTAATGAACTGTTTTTTGGCACAATTTGGTGAAAGCCCCAAAGGCTTTAGAAAGCCTAGTTTTCCCATAACTACTAATTCAAGATGGCACTTTTGGGTTGGTCACACCTCCAACCACACCCATACCTGCAACCTTAAAGGCCCACTGCTTAATAGGCATGTATCAGCACGTTATAGTGTGTTATTGACGAGACAGCCCACAGGGACGAGGCGAGGGCCCTGGGAGAGTGGTGCCAGGAAAATAACCTCTCACTCAACGTCAACAAAACAAAGGACCTGATCGTGGACTACCGGAAACAGCAGAGCGAGCACGCCCCTGTCCACATGGACAGGATCGCAGTGGAGAAGGTGGAAAGCTTGAAGTTCCTTGGCGTACACATCTCTGACGATTTGAAATGGTCCACCAACACAGATAGCGTGGTGAAGAAGGCGCAATATCGCCTCTTCAACCTCAGGAGGCTGAAGAATTTGGCTTGGCCCCTAAAACAGATGTAAAATTGAGACCATCCTGTCGGGCTGTATCACTGCTTGGTACGGCAACTGCACCACTCATAACCGGAGGGCTCTCCAGAGGGTGGTGTGGTATGCCCAACGCATCACCGGGGGCAAACACCTGCCCTCCAGGACACCTACAACACCCAATGTCAAAGGAAGGCCAAAAAGATCATCAAGGACATCCACCACCCGAGCCACAGCCTGTTCACCCGGCTATCATGCAGAAGGCGAGGTCAGTACAGGTGCATCTAAACTGGGAAAGAGAGACAGAATATGTTTTTCAGTCTTAAGACCATCAGACTGTTAAATAGCCAAAACTAGCCGGCTTCCACCCGGTTACACAACCCTCCACCTTAGAAGCTGCTGCCTTATATACATAGACTTAGAATAACTGGCCACTTTAATAATGCAACACTAGTCACTTTAATAATGTTTAAATAATGTTTACATACTACTTTACTAATCTCAAATGTACAGTTGAAGTCGGAAGATTACATACTCTTAGGTTGGAAAGAGTAAACCTCGTTTTTCAACCACTCCACAAATTTCTTGTTAACAAACAATAGTTTTGGCAAGTCGGTTAGGACATCTCCTTTGTGCATGACACAAGTCATTTTTCCAACAATTGTTTACAGACAGATTATTTCACTTATAATTCACTGTTTCACAATTCCAGTGGGTCAGATGCTTACATACTGTGCCTTTAAACAGCTTGGAAAATTCCAGAAAATGATGGCTTTAGAAGCTTCTAGTAGGCTAATTGACATCATTTGAGTCAATTGGAGGTGTACCTGTGGATGTATTTGAGGCCTACCTTCAAACTCAGCGCCAAACTTTACTTGGCATCATGGGAAAATCAAAAGAAATCAGCCAAAACCTCAGAAAAAGATTGTTCCCAAGGATGAACCATCCTTGGGAACAATTTCCAAACGCCTGAAGGTACCACGTTCATCTGCACAAACAACAGAACGCACGTATAAACACCGTGAGATCACACAGCCGTCATACCGCTCAAGAAGATGTGTTCTGTGTACTAGAGATGAACGTACTTTGGTGCGAAAAGTGCAAATTATCCCAGAACAAAAGCAAAGGACCTTGTGAAGATGCTGGAGGAAGGTAAAAAGGTATCTATATCCACAGTAAAACATCGACATAACCTGAAAGCCCACTCAGCAAGGAAGAAGCCACTGCTCCGAAACGCCATAAAAAAAGCCAGACTACGGTTTGCAACTGCACATGAGGACAAATATCATACTTTTGGAGAAATGTCCTCTGGTCTGATGAAACAAAAATAGAACTGTTTTGCCATAATGACCAATGTTATGTTTGGAGGAGAAAGGGGGAGGCTTGCAAGCTTAAGAACACCATCCCAACTGTGAAGCATGGAGTTGGCAGCATCATGTTGTGGGGGTGCTTTGCTGCAGGAGGGACAAGTGCACTTCACAAAATAGATGGCATCATGAGGTAGGAAAATGATGTGGTTATATTGAAGCAACATCAAGACATCAGTCAGGAAGTTAAAGCTTGTTTGCAAATGGGTCTTCCAACTGGACAATGGCCCCAAGCATACTTCCAAAGTTGTGGGAAAAAGGCTTAACCTCTCTTGGGCACGTGAGACGGTAGCGTCCCACCTCTTCAACAGCCAGTGAAACTGCTCGGTGCCAAATTCAAATGCAGAAATACTCATTATAAAAATTCAGAAAACAAAACATATTTTACATAGGTTTAAAGATCAACTTCTTGTGAATCCAACCACGGTGCCAGATTTTAAAAATGCTTTACGGCGATAGCATACCTTACGATTATGAGAACATAGCCCACAAGACAAATCATTACAAACAGTAGCAGCCAGATAGAACAGTTACACAATTTAAAAATAGAGATACAATTAATCCCTTTCCTTTAATGATCTTCATATGGTTGCACTCAGCAGATATTCATTTACTCAATAAATGTTCCTTTTGTTCGATAAAGTCTCTATATACCCAAAAACCTCTGTTTTGTTTGCGCGTTTTCTTCAGTAATCCACAGGCTCAAACGCAGTCAAAACAGGAAGACAAAAAAATCCAAATTGTATCCGTAAAGTTCATAGAAACATGTCAAGCGATGTTCATATTCAAACCTCAGGTTGTTTTTAGCCTAAATAATCGATAATATTTCAACCGGACAATAACATCGTCAATATAAAATGTAAACAAGAAACGCACTCTCTCAGTTGTGCACATGAAAAAGCTCTGTGAAACTTTAGGGTCCAGTCATTGACTGCTCTTACTTCCTAATTTTTTTGAATACAAGACTGAAACACTTTCTAAAGACTGTTGACATCTATTGGAAGGCATAGAAACTGCAATTTGAGTCCTAAGTCAATGGATATTGTAATGGCATTGAATAGAAAACTACAAAACCAAAAAGAAAACTACTTCCTGAATGGATTTTTCTCAGATTTTCGCCTGCCAAATCAGTTCTGTTATACTCACAGACACTATTGTAACAGTTTTGGAAACTTTAGAGTGTTTTCTATCCAAATCTACCAGTTATATACACATCATATCTTCCAGGCCTGAGAAGCAGGCCGTTTAATTTGGGCATACTTTTCATCCAAAATTCCGAATGCTGCCCCTGCCCTAGAGAAGTTAAATTACTAAATTATTAACAGTTTTGGAAACTTTTGAGTGTTTTCTATCCAAATCTACCAGTTATATGCATATCATATCTTCTGGGCCCGAGAAACAGGCAGTTTAATTTGGGCATGCATTTCATCCAAAATTCCGAATGCTGCCGCCTACCCTAGAGAAGTTAAGGACAACAAAGTCAAGGTGTTGGAGTGGCCATCACAAAGCCCTGACCTCAATTCTATAGAAAATTTGTGGGCAGAGCTGAAAAAGCGTGTGTGAGCAAGGAGGCCAACAAACCTGACTCAGTTACACCAGCTCTGTCAGTAGGAATGGGCCAAAATTCACCCAACTTATTGTGGGAAGCTTGTGGAAGGCTACCCGAAAAGTTTAACCCGAGTTAAAAGATGTAAAGGCAATGATACCAAATACAAATTGAGTGTATGTAAACTTCTGTCACGCCCTGACCTGACCTCCAGGAGGTAATGGCAGGGGACAGGACTCTGCCATGAAAGCAGGTAGAAACAGTGCAGGAGGAACGGCGAAGATTTAAGGGGACACGTTTAGCACGGAAGCCCGAGAGGCAGCCCCAATAAAAAAAAAAGTGGGGGAGCACACGAGGAGATTGGCTGAGTCAGACGGTCCCCAGCCCGGGGTCTCCGGAGACGGTCATTTCACGGCGCCCTTAACCAAACATTCAATAGATAGGTCCAGTTATGTGGAGATAGCCCCACTCTCTGCCATTGCAGGCAAAGGTCCAAAATAATTTGGAGAGTATATAAGAGAAAAATGCACCGGTTGTGAGATCAATCACCCCAGCCAACGACGACATCCGTGTTTATATGACCCACCCCGGTACTACTTCTTCAACCATTTTGAGGAGCTGGTGAAAAGACTGTGGTCCAGCCGCTTTATACCATCAATGGTCAGAGCCCTGGAGTCTATGGGTCTTGTGCCATCTATTCCCAGACTTTACGGTGTAACCAAGGCGTTCCTATATGAACTGAAGGAGGACATCTACATCCACGAGAAACTCAAATACAAGGAAGCTTTGGTGGCTGATGTGGTGACTTTCTGGCTCAATAAACCCCAAGAGAACGAGTAACAATATATATTTTTTATTTAGATGTAAATCAATGGGTAACTACATGTGTATGATGTTAGAGAGAATAAACACATTATTCTTTTGAGAGAATTTACAAATGTTATTGTCACGTTCCTGACCTTATTTCCTTTGTTTAGTCTTTGTTTAGTTGGTCAGGACGTGAGCTGGGTGGGTATATTCCATGTTATGTGTTTTCATTGGTTTAGGGTTGTCTAACTAGCCTTATATGGTTCTCAATCAGAGGCAGGTGTTTTACGTTGTCTCTGATTGGGAACCATATTAAGGTAGGCTGTTCTCACTGTTTGTTTGTGGGTGATTGTTCCTGTTCGTTGCGTTCTTTGTGTTCTAGATTCACATGTTCAGGACTGTAGCGTCGTTGGTTTCGTTTTGTTTATTTGTTTTTGTTCGTGTTGAATAAGTGTTCTAATAAATATGGATACATACCATGCTGTAATTTGGTCCTCCTCTCCCTCAACCAACGACGAGAGTCGTTACAGTTATGCAGCAAATTATTGAAAATAATGTGAAAAATGTATCGCACTACACAACCCACAATACAGGGGCTAATGCAGAGCGTGTGCTAACAATGGAGCAAATCATGAGTCATGTAAGACATACGGGCGAGACTCTACAATGGACACAACTGGTATCCCGTCTTGTGGATGATTCTGAAGAACTAGAAGCATCCTTGTCTAAGATTTTACTTTATTTGTTTGAAACACCGTTTAATTGTAACATGTATCATATTTGTTGTTTATATACTTATATAACGGATGTGTGTGTATTAAAAATTCAGCGATTATAAGCTTGTAAATGTAAACGAAGTATACAAGGTGTTGCATGCATGGGTCACTGAAACAACGGGTACTAATATCCTGCTACGTATCCTGAAGTGTATGAATGCGTAATACTTAATGTTTGCAAAACTAAAAATGCAAAATTAAAATGAAATGTTCTCGTTATTTGAAAAGGGCTCATTAATGCTATTGTACATCAGAGAGGCAAGAAGGAGAGAAGATTATATTATACCCCCTTTTAACACAGGGTCTTATGGGGGGAGGAAGCGGTTCCAGAGAGCTATAGCCGAAGAAACAGGTAGCGGGTTAGGCGCTGCTCAAGAGAATGATTGGCTAGCAGAGCAGGATGCTTACACTCTGCATAAACCTGTGCGGAAACAATTTCCACGAAATAGAGTTTTTTCTACTCATCCCTTGTCCCAGTTTCAGGCGGATCTATGTGACATGGCCCTTGCAGATAAAAATGATGGAAATCGCTACATGCTAACGGTTATAGATATTTTCTCTAAAATGGCATTTGTAAGGGTCTTAAAAAATAAGAGTGTGGCAGAGGTGACCCAGGCCTTTGACTCTATCTTGAAGGAAGGAGGAGCACCCAAGAAAGTGCAGACCGACGGCGGTAAATAATTTTTTTATAATACTTTTCAGAAACTCATCAAGAAGCACGATGTTGTACATTTTGCTACAGGTTCGGATTTGAAAGCTTCAGTTGTTGAACGCTTTAACAGAACTTTGAAGGAGAGGATGTGGAAGTACTTTACAGCTCACAACAACCATAGATATGTAGATATAGTTCAAGATTTAGTAAAGGGGTACAACTACAGCTACCGTAGGAGTGTACGGATGAAGCCCTCTGAGGTCTCTTCTGAAAAGAACTTTCAAGTCTTTAAAAATCTGTATGGTTTGTGGTTTGCTCTCCCTTCGCCGTAAGAAAAAAAAAAATTAAATTCATAGTGGGGGACTTGGTATGTATATCCAAATTGAGGGGTGTTTTCGACAAAAAAATATGAGCAAGGTTCAAATCAAATCAAGTTTATTTTATATAGCCCTTCGTACATCAGCTAATATCTCGAAGTGCTGTACAGAAACCCAGCCTAAAACCCCAAACAGCAAGCAATGCAGGTGTAGAAGCACGGTGGCTGGGAAAAACTCCCTAGAAAGGTCAAAACCTAGGAAGAAACCTAGAGAGGAACCAGGCTATGAGAGGTGGCCAGTCCTCTTCTGGCTGTGCCGGGTGGAGATTATAACAGAACATGGCCAAGATGTTCAAAATGTTCATAAATGAACAGTATGGTCAAATAATAATCAGGAATAAATGTCAGTTAGCTTTTCATAGCCGATCATTAAGAGTTGAAAACAGCAGGTCTGGGACAGGTAGCACGTCCGGTGGACAGGTCAGGGTTCCATAACCGCAGGCAGAACAGTTGAAACTGAAACAGCAGCAAGGCCAGGTGGACTGGGGACAGCAAGGAGTCATCATGCCCGGTAGTCCTGACGCATGGTCCTAGGGCTCAGGTCATCCGAGAGAGAGAAAGAAAGAGAGAAGGAGAGAATTAGTGAGAGCACACTTAAATTCACACAGGACACTGGATAAGACAGGAGAAGTACTCCAGATATAACCAACTGACCCTAGCCCCCCGACACAAACTACTGCAGCATAAATACTGGAGGCTGAGACAGGAGGGGTCAGGAGACACTGTGGCCCCATCCGATGATACCCCCGGACAGGGCCAAACAGGAAGGATATAACCCCACCCACTTTGCCAAAGCACAGCCCCCACACCACCAGAGGGAAATATTCAACCACCAATTTACCATCCTGAGAAAAGGCTGAGTATAGCCCACAAAGATCTCCACCACAGCACAAACCAAGGGGGGGCGCCAACCCAGACAGGAAGATCACGTTAGTAACTCAACCCACTCAAGTGACGCACCCCTCCCAGGGAGGGCATGAAAGAGCACCAGTAAGTCAGTGACTCAGCCCCTGTAATAGGGTTAGAGGCAGAGAATCCCAGTGGAGAGAGGGGAACCAGCCAGGCAGAGACAGCAAGGGCGGTTCGTTGCTCCAGAGCCTTTCCGTTCACCTTCACACTCCTGGGCAGACTACACTCAATCATATGACCTACTGAAGAGATAAGTCTTCAGTAAAGACTTAAAGGTTGAGACCGAGTTTTCGTCTCTCCATTCCATAAAAATGGAGATCTATAGGAGAAAGCCCTGCCTCCAGCTGTTTGCTTAGAAATTCTAGGGACAATTAGGAGGTCTGCGTCTTGTGACCGTAGCGTACGTGTAGGTATGTACGGCAGGACCAACTCGGAAAGATAGGTAGGAGCAAGCCCATGTAACGCTTTATAGGTTAACAGTAAAACCTTGAAATCAGCCCTTGCCTTAACAGGAAGCCAGTGTAGAGAAGCTAGCACTGGAGTAATATGATCAAATTTCTTGGTTCTAGTCAGGTTACAGCTATGAGTTGATCACCGTTACCGAATGTCTACCGCATATACCCCCGGTCTACAAGTTAAAAGATTATGACGGGGAGCTTATAGAGGGTTCCTTTTATGAGAAGGAATTACAGAAGGTACAGTTGGGAAAGACAAAGTCTTATGTGGAGTTAGCCCCACTCTCTGCCATTGCAGACAACGGTCCAAAATAATTTTTCATCCCAGGCCATGGTGACAACTACCTGGTCCTTATTGCATTTACGTCTCAAGGTGACCAAAAGAGATGGTACTAATATTGCAGACGATGCCAAAGTGAGTCTCATTAATTACCCAGTGGCCTCCATCTTCTCCCAAGTGGATGTGACTTTGGGTGAACGCCTTATCAGTCAAAGCAGTGCCACCTATCCTTATAGGGCTATCCTGGAATGTTAACTAAACTACTCCGAAGACACTCTGAAGACACAATTCAGCGACGGGCTGTTTAGCAAGGATACTGCAGGAGCATCTATGGAATCGACAGACCCTTCCACCGGTGCAAACAAAGGACTGGAGGCACGCGCACGCTACTGTGTCGAATCTCGAGTTTCATCAGCTAGGGCCTATACACACTGACATTTTCTTTCAAGAACGTTTACTCTTAAATTCAGTTGATTTAAGGCTAAAATGAACCAGGGACAGTTTCATCTGATGTCTGCCCAAGATGGTAACTTTAGTTTAAAAGTGTTGGGGGCTACGCTTTTTATTTTTAAAAAGTGTCTGTATCTCCGGCAGTTCGTCTGGGTCATTCACAGGCTTTGATGAAAGGAAATGCCCTTTACCCTCTCCAAAGAATTACCATGAAAACCTTTAGCATACCGATGGGAAGTAGAATCTGTAGTCAATAAAACCTTTTTCTAGGCCCTTTACCCCGCTACATGGTTACAGGCTTGGTTGATCACACCTCTGATACGGGCAGCTTACATAACAAAAAAAATAATTTTATTCAACATTTCAATGCAGAGTATGTAGGTCTCTGTCAGGACGGACATCAGGTCCCTGCTAAGGCTTTCCAACCACAATTTAATAACAACATATCTGTGCGAGAATTTTACAATCTATTCCTGGCTACAGGGAGGCATCTGAAAGATCTCTCTTTACCTATTGACAGAAATGATTTTGCAGAGGGCATGCTTTCAATTTATCACCTGATGATGACACCTCAGGAAATCTGTCGGTGGTGTCCCAAGGTAACCTCAGGCTGGAAATGCGTTTCCGTACACCTTTAGCCTGTACAGTTAGCATGATTGTTTATGCATGCTCTGGTTCAATCTTGGAAGTGAATGCCCGAAGACTTAGTGGATTATTATTAATTAAGGATCGTTGAGCAAAAACATGAATACCCAAGAGCTAGAAGGTCTCATGAGCCGCTTGATTGGAAAACAATTTTGTGGAGTGTGGGCTTGTGATGAACTACCTATTGAGAAATGGCAGGTCCATCATATGAGAACCCTTGACAACATCGCCCTGAAAGATATAAATATTCGAATACATTTAAGATATATTAATATATTAACACAGTTCTCGCTGTTAGGCCTTGGGGTTTAGTTAAATTACCTCTCTTTTTTTGGTGCCTGCTGTTCTGGGGAATCCTGGATAACTCGGGTCCTATCCCTATGTCCTCTGGCTGTAACGATCGTCGTTGTCACGTTCCTGACCGGTTTTCTGTTATTTTGTATGTGTTTGACGGTCAGGGCGTGAGTTTGGGTGGGTAGTCTATGTTATGTGTTTCTATGTTTGTTTAGGGTGACCTGATATGGCTCTCAATTAGAGGCAGGTGGTTTTCATTTCCTCTGATTGAGAGCCATATTAAGGTAGGTGTTTTCACACTGTTTGTTTGTGGGTGGTTGTCTCCTGTGTCTGTGTTTGTTGCGCCACACGGGACTGTTTTCGGTTTGTTTGTTCGGTTTATGTAGTCTGTTCCTGTTTCATGCGTTCTTCGTTATATGTAAGTTCGTTAGTTCAGGTCTGTCTACATCGTTTATTATTTTGTAAGTCATTCCAAGTGTTTTTCGTGTTCATCTTCGTTTTGTTCAATAAATTCATGATGTCATATTCCAACGCTGCATTTTGGTCGAATCACTACTCCTCTTCGGAGGAAGAGGAAAGCCGTTACAGTCGTCCTCGTCTGCTGAGGAATAGGAAGGATCGGACCAAAATGCAGCGTGGTACGTGTCCATGTTAAATTTATTAAACTGAACACTGAATACAAAATAACAAAGGTGAAACAACGAAAAAACGAAACAGTCCTATCAGGTGACACAACACAAAACAGGAAACAACTACCCACAACACAGGTGGGAACAGGCTACCTAAGTATGGTTCTCAATCAGAGACAACGATTTACAGCTGCCTCTGATTGGGAACCATACCAGGCCAAACACAGAAATACAAAACATAGAACAAAACATAGAATGCCCAGCCCAACTTACACCCTGACCAAACCAAAATAGAGACATAAATAAGGAACTAAGGTCAGAACGTGACACTGGCTTTGTAGATTCTGCAGGGTTTGTGTAGCTATCATTGGAGTCTGAAAAAAAAACTTATTTGACATTGTTTTAACATATTCTATCAAAAAATGTATAACAGAAAAAAAAGTATAATAGGGTCATACCGTATCCATAGAGAGCATGTTCTTGAATCCAATTGTTTTCAGTCCAGTTGCCCTTCTCGGGCCAGGATGATTCTGCGCGGTGCATTTGTGCCAAAGTATTGTGATGCGCCGTAAATGCTAGTGATGTAGCGATTGGCTGGAGGTTCCAGAGGGTGTGTAGCTGTGTGTTAAATCTGCGCTTCTTTTGTTGTTTGGAGTTATGGTAAAGCCGTTCGTACAGAACGGTAGAATATCGTCTGTTTCATTACCCTGGAAGTCATTCAGAGTCCATAATGCCTCAGGTATTCTTGTTAGGGTTCTGTCCGATGTAAGCACAAGATTAGCTTTTTAAAATAGTGTAAACACTTTTTGTTTTAATGTATAAATATTATTACGCATTTTATTTTTGGCCTTACGTCGAAAATAGCTTGATGGGGACGGCTGCGAAATGAACCGGCCGCTGTTTGCACGTCTGATTCCTCATCTAATGTTGGATAATCCAAATCAATTATTCCCGGTAGCAGCTGTGTAAATGTTGGGTATCCTATAGACGTTTTTTAAATAATATTAAAATACACTGCTCAAAAAAATAAAGGGAACACTTAAACAACACAATGTAACTCCAAGTCAATCACACTTCTGTGAAATCAAACTGTCCACTTAGGAAGCAACACTGATTGACAATACATTTCACATGCTGTTGTGCAAATGGAATAGACAACAGGTGGAAATTATAGGCAATTAGCAAGACACCCCCAATAAAGGAGTGGTTCTGCAGGTGGTGACCACAGACCACTTCTCAGTTCCTATGTTTCCTGGATGATGTTTTGGTCACTTTTGAATGCTGGCGGTGCTCTCACTCTAGTGGTAGCATGAGACGGAGTCTACAACCCACACAAGTGGCTCAGGTAGTGCAGCTCATCCAGGATGGCACATCAATGCGAGCTGTGGCAAGAAGGTTGGCTGTGTCTGTCAGCGCAGTGTCCAGAGCATGGAGGCGCTACCAGGAGACAGGCCAGTACATCAGGAGACGTGGAGGAGGTCGTAGGAGGGCAACAACCCAGCAGCAGGACCGCTACCTCCGCCTTTGTGCAAGGAGGAGCACGAGGAGCACTGCCAGAGCCCTGCAAAATGACCTCCAGCAGGCCACAACTGTGCATGTGTCTGCTCAAACGGTCAGAAACAGACTCCATGAGGGTGGTATGAGGGCCCGACGTCCACAGGTGGGGGTTGTGCTTACAGCCCAACACCGTGCAGGACGTTTGGCATTTGCCAGAGAACACCAAGATTGGCAAATTCGCCACTGGCGCCCTGTGCTCTTCACAGATGAAAGCAGGTTCACACTGAGCACGTGACAGACGTGACAGAGTCTTGAGACGCCGTGGAGAACGTTTTGCTGCCTGCAACATCCTCCAGCATAACCGATTTGGCAGTGGGTCAGTCATGGTGTGGGGTGGCATTTCTTTTGGGGCCGCACAGCCCTCCATGTGCTCGCCAAAGGTAGCCTGACTGCCATTAGGTACCGAGATGCGATCCTCAGACCCCTTGTGAGACCATATGCTGGTGCGGTTGGCCCTGGGTTCCTCCTAATGCAAGACAATGCTAGACCTCATGTGGCTAGAGTGTGTCAGCATTTCCTGCAAGAGGAAGGCATTGATGCTATGGACTGGCCCGCCCGTTCCCCAGACCTGAATCCAATTGAGCACATCTGGGACATCATGTCTCGCTCCATTCACCAACGCCATGTTGCACCACAGACTGTCCAGGAGTTGGCGGATGCTTTAGTCCAGGTTTGGGAGGAGATGCCTCAGGAGACCATCCGCCACCTCATCAGGAGCATGCCCATGCGTTGTAGGGAGGTCATACAGGCACGTGGAGGCCACACACACTACTGAGCCTCATTTTGACTTGTTTTAAGGACATTACATCAAAGTTGGATCAGCCTGTAGTGTGGTTTTCCACTTTAATTTTGAGTGTGACTCCAAATCCAGACCTCCATGGGTTGATAAATTTGATTTCCATTGATAATTTTTGTGTGATTTTGTTGTCAGCACATTCAACTATGTAAAGAAAAAAGTATTTAATAAGAATAGTTCATTCATTCAGATCTAGGATGTGTTATTTTAGTGTTCCCTTTATTTTTTTGAGCAGTGTATATTTATACGAAATATATACATTTTAACTTTAAAAAATACATACAATTGACATAAAAACATACCTAAAAATTTGATGTCCACCCCTTTTTGAATATCTGTAAAAACCATATATAACAACGGTTTAATATTTGAAGAAACCTTATTAGAGAGAGTTCCAAACAGTGCAGTAATTTCGTAATATCAAACATTTCCCACAAACTACCTAACGCACACAAAATCTAATATATTATTTCCAAATCCTCACCTTCAAAATTCTCCATGTGTATAGGCTTGCAGAAAGGCTTGAAAATACTTTTCAGATGAGCAGCTGTGTCCTAACTGTCAGTCGTAGGAAAGACTGTATTTATATTAAAATATAAAAACATTGTTTTAAAACAACTGCAGAGACACACACCCCCCCGAAAAACCCATTGTTTTGAAACACACACACACACATTTCCCAGAAAGCCTTTCTCTGAGACAGACAGACGGAGAGAGAAAAACTGAGATTCCATTCGTTAAAGGTGAGATACAATTTTAAAACCCTTTATTTAATTTGAAATATTTAGTACAGACCTTTTAAACATGTTATAATTAGTTAAACAATTTGACTATTCCTTTCTTACAGAAAAGGAGGAGGCTATATGGTTAACCCAGACACCCGTCAGTGTCTAATTCCCCATCTTTCCGAAAGCGTCTCTTCCCTGCACGATGTCCAGCACACTGTCTCTTCCCTGCACGATGTTCAGTATGTTTTCTTTACCTGGATAGATCAAACGTCTTGCCTTTAGACCCTGGGTTTGTCTTAAGAAGAGAAGCACCCAGCGGCGTAATTGTTCACGATGTTGGAAAAGATTGTCCAGCTGTTTCATCATGGCAAGGAATATATGATAATCGCTCCACTTATTAAAGCTAAAGACAGGCACAAAATAGTTCACATCCTTGCAGGCTTTTGAAAATACATATGAACTAACCAATTTTGTAGCATTGGAACTATTGAATTGGGCACATGCTAAAATTGTCACTTTGGAGTCTGGACTATACGCCACTAAAGAGATTCTTATGCCTTTCAAATCATCTCACCCGCAGACTTCCTCTTCCAGCGTGTACCCGGGCAGATCGAACACTCAGGGCGTGTTCGATCTGGCATAGCGCCAGCCATATCTTAAGCCATTCTCTCATGCAGGAGAAAAACTCCCGGGTTTTGTTTGATAAATGGCGCTGTGGCCGCTGTTTGTGAAAATCTTCACAGTTGAATCCTCCGGTTGGAAAATGTAACCCATATGTCCGTCACTCATATCCAGCACTCCATTAAAACAATCAGGGGCATCACGCAGAATGTTTTCAATGTTTTTGTCATTGTGTTCTTGACACGAGGCACAAAGTTCACCTACAATTGGCCTAGGAGACATGTTTAATTTATTATTTAATGTTTTGGTTTATTTTAATTTCTTAAGTGGTTTATCGAGATCTCTTGTAGTGTTCAGCTCTTACTTATAATGCGGCTGCCCCAATGACCCCGGACATTCCTGTTTCATAGACAACAGCCCTAAGTTCCCTACAACAGGGGGGCCATGCTCTTCGAAATGTTCAAACACATTCCCCAGTTCAACGAGATCCCTACACATCAATCATCATGACAGCTTTACTTCAAAGGAACAGATGCACTATCTGGTTAAATAAACACTCACTCTAAAGCGTGAGAACTTCCTGACAGGATGTACATATATGGGCACACCCTAGAGAGCGTGAGAACTTCCGGACAGGATGTCCTGCAGGATGTCCATATATGGGCATACACACGTGACCCATAAAATAGGGTCATAAATCACACGTTTGACGTGTGCCGTCTACTGTATTCTCTCGTCTATGGATCTCCAGAGGATGAAGTTCGTCACCAGCGGCAGACACACGTCGCTTTACTCTCTTCCAATATCTGGAGTGTTTCCAGATGATCCATCCTTACTAGTAATTTATATCAAGTGATTCATGAAGTCTATGTTCTCCTGTTACGTGTGTGAGTGGTTGATAGCGACATCTCCTCCTCTCCTCTTTTTTTAATGGCGGCTAAGGAGTGACCCATTCGGCCCAGACGGAGTGGTGAGAAAAGCTTCCAGAGTCAAATTCCCCAGGTCTAAAATCACCTTATTCCTTCCTCCCTTCTCCTTTCACATCACATACGCCTCTATCATCCTAGGCGAATACATGAAACATTCAAAATCATTTTTTATATAAACCGGCTTAGATAAGGAGCCACTGCTTAACGATGGCAGTAATACTAATAATTATTTCTTATCTACAGCGGCGTGGATGAAGGGGGGGGTTTGATCCTAAGCTCTCGAAGGTAATGATGGTGGGTGAATAGCGATAGCAGGAGCCCCTTATTACGCTTGTGTGTTTTTGTGCTTCATGTTCCTTCATCTCCTGCTATGATGAAGGTCAAAATGGCCGCCAGATTGGCGTTCACTGCGGGATGACAATGACTCATCATTCATTTGATGTAACTTTGCCGTTCTGTGCCACTTCTAGCAGCACTTTTAAAAGAAGACATGTTTAATTAAACACTATGTTTAATCACTTGAGTTGGTTTAACTAGTTAACTATCAAACCAGCTGTATTAGTCATGAAAGATTGGGTGGTAATTGTTTTTGAACTCATTTTGATCCACGGTCAGGATTCATTATACTGTCTTTATGTGTAAAGAAAGTTCCAAAACTTTAACGGTGGTTGGTAAACATACATTTTCCAAAGATCTAAGTCGGCCATGACATAGTAGTGTCACACCCTGATCTGTTTCACCTGTCTTTGTGATTGTCTCCACCCCCTTACGGGTGTCACCCATCTTCCCCATTATCCCCTGTGTATTTATACCGGTGTTCTCTGTTTGTCTGTTGCCAGTTCGTCTCGTTTGTCAAGTCAACCAGCGTTTTTGTGTCTAAGCTCCTGCCTTTTCCAGTCTCTCTTTTTCTCTCCCTCCTGGTTTTTACCCTTGCCTGTCCTGACTCTGAGCCCGCCTGCCTGACCACTCTGCCTGACCCTGACTCTGAGCCCGCCTGCCGACCTGTGCCTTTGCCCCACCTCTGGATTATTGACCTCTGCCTACCCTGAGCCTGCCTGCCATCCGGTACCGTTGCTCCACCTCTGGTTTACTGACCCCTGCCCGCCTTGACCTGTCTATTGCCTGCCCCTGTTGGATAATTAAACCATCTTGCATCTGGGTCTTACCTTCATACCTGACAGTAGTATTTACTTGTGGAACGGTTAGGTGTGTGTGTCAGACATGGCCAAACGCCTGGGCTGTGTTCATTGGGCACTAGGTGAAAGCAAACAGTTCTGAAACATGCAGGGACCACCTGTACTTGTCCAATAGAAAACATTCACTTTCATTACAAAATTTCGTACAGTTTTACCCATTGAGTGCATTAATGAACATGACCCAGGCACTGTCATGGAAATTGTAGGCAAGGACGAGGCAGACGGATCGCTTTTCAAACCCCATTCACAGCCACTTGCATGGCTCTTTTAGGCCCTCATCCCTCTCTGTCACTGTGGCACAGATATCGTCAGGAGGGGGGAAGATGTCTATGAAAAACGTATCAGGTATCATTGATATTGGTATGAAAGACGAATGGTGTCAGTTGAATCCTTCCCCTACTGGGATGCTATTATGGAGAAGAAGAAAAAAAGGAGGGATGGAGAGATGGGAGAGCAGAGAGTGGGGGAGGAGGTGGCTGTGAGAGGCTTTTAAAATGCAAACACCTTTATTAATACACGTATATTGATTTGGATCATCTCGAAAATCACATTACTGTTTCCGGCGCTTGTGACGCACAAGTCTGCCCGACGAAAATAGCCAAAGCTGGAAAGCTGCAAAAAATATTACCAGAATGGATAATGCAACGAGGCTGATTTAGACTGCAGGTTTAGGCCTTCACACAGACAATGGATTCAAGCACTCAGCTCTGCATGCGTTGACACTGGACATATAGAGCTGGACAATTGAGACAGAAAAGAACATAACCCCTCAAATACAATTCTTCTAAAGAGGAAGAGGTAATGGGCTAACAATGACCGAAATGAGAATGTATATGAATGGTTAACGCGTTACAGGTTAAACCGAGGGGGAGTGGGGTTCGACTAAGCCAGTGGTCACCAACCTTTTCTGAGTCGAGATCACTTTCGGAGTCAAAACGCATGCGGAGATCTACCGCTCTGATTTTCTATTAACGTGACTTTAAAAAAATGAAGCCTATGGAACATTTAACCATTTAAAAACAGTACTGTAGCAATGAGGTTTGTGCATTAAGCTATTGGCCCAATACATTATCACCGCATACTGGCTTTGCTTGAATTTACCTGCCAACGTATTGTTCGGGACATTTAAAAAAATATGTATTTCAAAGGTTGAGGTAGGTTATATGATCACACCGATAATAGATCCATTGTTATATTACTTGTGAGGCACAGCTGAGTGAGCATACATTTAAATAATTCGCTTTTTATTTGACTGGGATGATGACGCCTGCATCTGATGGTCAGTTTCAGCGGAGGGAGGGAGAGAGCAGGAGACTGGTTGAGAGCAGCAGACCAGCTGATGGCGAAACTCGAGTCGCACCGCATTATTTCTGCCTCATGCACAAATTCATGTTACTCCTATGAACAGAGAAAGTGAAATATTCCTTGATATTAAAAAAGACCCAAGCCGCTAATAATAACAACAACGCAAGCCTATAGCTACACTTTCCTACTCATTCATTACTGCTGCACTGCTTGTTGTAGCGCTGAGTGGAAATGGGAAGAACGCGCATTGTATGGCTTATAAAAGTGTTGAATACAAAGTTTGAACAGTGCTGAGTAAGAACTTAAATGTGAACTCACTCATAAAAAACACCAGCTCTTTGCTGTATTCGTTGACAGTCTCTCTCTAGTCATCGTTTTAAACGTTTTGAAATCTCACAGTATCAATTTTGCCGTAGCTTTCTTTTATGCCGGCTATGTTACTGCAGACTTGGTCATCTGAGCAATCTGATTGGCCAGCGGTTGCTTGATTTCCTCTCCAGGCCCACCTGGAAGGCAGAGTTTGTACCTTCAGACACATGAAATGGCAACAGTTTGCCTACCCGGTGCGCTGGGCAGCTGAATTGAATTGGCTGCACCTACCACCAACAGCCCGAAACTAATTAAAAAATAGGAACACAAGGCTTTATCGTTGGGTTTTTTACATAAATGTTTGGGATCGACTAGAAATGCCTTGGACCGGTTGGTGACCACTGTACTAAGCTATATGGAATTGTTTTCATACGGTCATACCAAGGATAATTTTGCTATTTGATTTAAAATTTTAAGACCCCTTGAAGTACCAAAAAACTATACCACAAATGTATTTGATGAAACATTTTATTCAGCCTTACTGCTTATTGAATAAGTGTAACGTGTGCACTGGGAGTCGGGAAGCAAGGTAAGGGAGTGAATAACTTAATAAATGATATAAACATAATACAAAACAAGCAACGCACAGACATGAAACTGAAACAGAAGCAGTAACGGACCGGTCACCTCTGCTGAGGCGCTGGAACCTGTCAATCCGGATGAGGCGCGGGAGAATGGCGACCTAGACCGCCAGAGCGAGCATATGTGACAAACAGATTCACTACATGGAACGACCGATAGTCCCCCCTCCCCCCCCAAATCTAAAGGAAGTTTGTTCTGAAGTGTATGTCCTATATCCGAGAGCTATAAGAAAGATCAGGAAATATATTTATTTAAAAAATACACGTATTGAACCCCTTATTCTTGGCACTAAACAGTCTCCATAATATACTGTACTTCCATTTTAAAAAATCAACTGGTACCGGGTGACCTTCAGACGAGTCTTGTGAGGCCTGTGGCTGTACTAGAGCAAAAACAACTGACATGTAAGTGTTCGTGAGAGTCTCACCATTCCACAAAGGGGTTATTAGTGTGTAGCCCAAACTGTTCGGACACTACAGACAGAAGTTGGCAGATCAGCTGTATCGAATTCAGACGCTTGTGGGGGTCGTAGAGCAAAACGGAGAACACCATCGTCTTTGCGAGAGTCTCATCATTCCATAGAGGGGCCAAACCATTCAGACGCTACAGACGATTTTTTGAGAAGACCGATTTTCTGGATGTCTTATGGTCTGACAAACACCGCTCTAGCTCTGTCGCCATTCACCACAGTCCTGGTCCTGTGTGGCTCAGCTGGTAGAACATGGCAGAGCATGGCGTTGCAACGCCAGGGTTGTGGGTTTGATTCCCAAAGGGTACCAGTGTCAAAATGGATGCACTCACTACTTACTGTATGTCGCTCTGGATAAGAGTGCCTGCTAAAATGTGGAAGTGCGACGTTGGTGGATTGAGACGCATCCAAAGCACCAGATATCTCAAGCTTAAACTAACAGATTTTTATGAGTATTTTTTTATTAACCTAATTCGATTTTTGTGGGGGAGCAGACATCGACTCTAGGTTAATTTGTCCATTTTATTAATGTTTTCTCTGGATATGTTGTTGTATTGTCAAAACATTATAATTGCCATGACACTGGAATAACTATTTGGCCATCAACGGTTCCAACTTACCTCACTGTACAATAGCACAAAGGAGAGCCTTGGAAGTAACATTGGTTGGAGTGACTAGATGTTCCAACCAGTCCCAAGAAGCAAGTCAAAATTATAGGCTGTTGTATTGGAACATAACGCTTACCTTTACAGTTTTTTACAATCGCTAGGACCCATTTCTCAATAGGTAGGTCACTTTTTCACACTCTTCACACAGTGAGCACAAGAGCAGTCTATTTGGGGCGAAACTGTGGATCATTTTTTCATTGCTTTGGCACAAAATGCATTCAATGACTACAACTTTCAAATTTGATCAATTGTTTTCTCACTCAGACACAACCACCAACAAAACTCTATGTACCTACAGTCCTATTTGAACATGTTTACATAGTCTTTTCAAAACTGTTCAACTTAAATTCAAAACCTAACATAACACAAAATTGAATAAGACAGCAATTTGCTACATTTCTACAGTAATACTGCATTGAAATATATTCCAAATCTAAAAAATTAAATACTATCAAAATAGTTAGACCAACCACAGCTGATTTCCATTGTAGCTGAACACCTACCCAGGTGTTAGTCTTTCAATTGCATTACCATCTATATTAAAGGGGACATTTTAGGAATAATGCTGTACTGTGATGTAAACATGGACCCAGCCAGAAATAGAGAAGTGGCTGACAGAGGAAGAAGAGTGGCTGCGAGAGGGAGAGGAGTACGTATGCGTGGTGGAAGAAGACTGAGACGAAGATCAAGAGCTGTAGCCTCAGATGAGATTAGGGCTGCTATAATTGATCCTGTAATAAATCATGGTCTATCAATGATAGAGGCTGGTCTGAGAGTACAGCCAAATCTGCAACGCTCAACAGTATCATCTACTGTTACATATTTCCGGCAAAACAACAAGGTAAGATGTGGTAAGATCTGACTGAACTGCACATTACAGAGGTAAGTTGAGCAAAGCCTCCAAACCCACTTGTGTGTCATTGTTTTTGTATTTCTGCTTAGGACCCAACAATTACCTCCCACAGGCGGTAAAGGAAGGATTTTCACTGCTGTGCAGGAAACTAAAATTGTTGATATGATCATCAGAAACAATGGCATAAAACTCACAGAGATTCGGGACAGAGTGTTGGCAGACAACATTACATTTGGAGATATTCACAATGTAAGCATAACAACTATTTCTAGAGTCTTGAAACAACATCAAGTCAGGATGAAGCAGTTGTACACTGTCCCCTTTGAGAGGAACTCTGAACGAACAAGCAACTTAGGAACCCATATTTCCAGTTAAGATGACTATAGAATACAGAACTGGTTTTGAACAAAACCAAACAGGGCAGAGGTACATAATGGCATGTTTTTAGGTATAATGTAAACTACCATAATAGCCTAACTCTTATGTTGCCTTAATAACCTGTTGGGGATGGGGGCGCTGTTTAGACTATTTATGCTAATTGGGTAATTTTTGAAACGGCTTCCCACAAAATCCTTGATCGTACAATATGCATATTATTATTATTGGATAGAAAACAGTCTATAGTTTCTATAGGAGTTGAAATTTTGTCTCTAAGTGGAACAGAGCCCATTCTACAGCAATTTCCCTGACATGGATTCAGATTTCAGAAATGTTGGCCACTGTTCTGAAGTCAGTTAAAACGGCACTGATATTGCTATGACTATACGGACACTTCTTACGTCTTCCCCTGGATGCCTTTACGTGATGACGATTCCAATGGGGTCGATTGCGCGTTCACAGGCCCCACAAATGAAAAAACCCTGAAGCTAGTCATTCTTTTGGAGCTGCGTCATGCGCCTAGAGGACACCGGCCCGCTCCTGTTCCAAGCATTAGTGAAGGGGGTAATATTACTCGGGTCATGTTTCTACTCGTTATGGGAGTTAAAAACATCATAAGGTAGTTAATTTAAAGCGTTTTATAGCAATTTATATCCGTTTAGTGCGATTTTGGGACATTTATTTTTGCAACTATGTGAATAGTTGGGCACGCTTTTCAGTTCATCCCGAACGCAGTAGGCATTTCCACATGGCAAGAGGACAGCTTTCCACCAAAAGACGATTGCTCTCAAGAAAGGATCCTTTGCCCAAGATACTGATGGAAGAACAGCTCAAGGTAGGACATTTTTATTATGATAAATCGTGTTTCTGTCGAAACATTTTAGTGGCTTAGGACGCCATGTTTTATGACGTAGCTTCGCTAGGCGCAAACTGTATTGAAAAGTAAGGATAAATTAAAAAATGTTATTCCGCAATTGTATTAAGAATTAAATTGTCTATCAATCCCTGTCCACCCTATATTTTTTTAGTCACGTTTATGAGTATTTATGTATAAGAGTAGATCACTGTCTAAGTGGCGCAAGGACTTTTTCTGACCAGCTTGTCTACATTTCACATTGTCTAACCATGATTTTGGTGGCTAAATATAAACATTTGCGATCAAACTCTATATGGAATGTGTAATATGATGTTACAGGAGTGTCATCGGAAGAATTCTGAGAAGGTTAGTGAAAAAATTAATATCTTTTGGCGATGTTGACTTTTATCGCTCACTTTGGCTAGAATCAATGCTGGGCTGCTATGTGCTATGTGCTACGCTAATATAACGATTTATTGTGTTTTCGCTGTAAGTGTAACGGGTGACGCTCTCCTCATCCTCGGACGAGGTGAGGAGAGAAGGATCTTCAGACCAAAACGCAGGCTCAGGGAAATAAGCCATCTTTATTATAAATTACGATGGCACACGAAACGAAACAAACACTTTCAAAACTACAAAATAACAAAACGACGTTGACGAGACCTGAACATAAACTTACATAACTAAACATAAACTTACGTACAGGAAACAGACGACATCGAAACGAAAACGAAACAAACGCTACAGTCCCATGTGGTACGAACATAACATACGGACACAGGAGACAATCACCCACAAACAAACAGTGAGAATGCCCTACCTAAATATGACTCTTAATTAGAGGCAAACGCAAACCACCTGCCTCTAATCAAGAGCCATACCAGGCAAACCGAAACCAACATAGAAACAGATAACATAGAATGCCCACCCAACCTCACGTCCTGACCAACTAACACACAAAAACTAACATAAATAGGTCAGGAACGTGACAGTAAGACACTTAGAAAATCTGAAATATTGTCTGTATTCACAGGATCTGTGTCTTTCGATTCGTGTATGCTGTGTATTTTTACGAAATGTTTGATGATTAGTAAGTAGGTAAACACGTTGCTCTAAGTAGTTTTTCTATTCCATTTGTGACGGTGGGTGCAATTGTAACCTATGCCATCTACCTGAAATATGCACTTTTTTCTAACAAAACCTATCCCATACCATAAATATGTTATCAGACTGTCATCTAATGAGTTTTTTTGTTGGTTAGGGGCTATAAATATCTTAGTTTAGCCGAATTGGTGATGGCTACTGGTGTTGGTGGACAAATAAAAGATGGTGGATTATGCTAATGTGTTTTTAGGTAATAGATGTACATCTTTACATATTGTGTCTTCCCTGTAAAACATTTTAAAAATCGGACAAGTTGACTGGATTCACAAGATCTGTGTCTTTCATTAGCTGTATTGGACTTTAATGTGTGAAAGTTAAATATTTAAAAAAAATATTTTTTTTGAATTTCGCGGCACTGGTTTTTCAGTGGGGGGGGGGGGGGGTGTGCCGCTAGCGCCACGCTGATCCTAGACAGGTTAAAGAGTCAGGGAGATTGAAGCCAGGCAAACACCCGATACATTCATCTACAGTATGTGGATGAGGTTAGTTTCAACTTGGCCAAAACACAGCGGAGGAGAAGAAATGTGGAAAAAGAGCCACAGTGGATGTCCAGGGCCAGAGGGGTGCCAACATCACAATGTGTGCAGCAATATCCTCTAATGGATTGCTGTTACACAAACGGCTAATTGGGCCACACAACACAAGCGTCTCATTTCATTCCTGGATGACCTCTTTGGAAGGGTTGTGCCAGGTGAGGAAAGGGTTGCAGTGAGGTGAAATCGGCCAACGTTTGTAATTGTATGGGACAATGTGGCATTTCACCACTCCCGTGCAGTCACAGAGTGGTTTGCAGGACATCCCAGGATGGTGTCACTTTTCCTCCAACCTTACTCTCCATTCCTCGACCCCATAGAGGAATTATTTTCCTCATGGAGGTGGAAGGTTTATGACCACCATCCACATGATCAAATGTCCCTCCTGGACGCAATGAATGCTGGATGCCTGGTCATATCTGCAAAAGATTGCCAGGGATGGACCAGGCATGCCAAAATATTCTTTCCTAGGTGTATTGCCCAAGATGACATAAGATGTGATGTGGATGAGAACCTGTGGCCAAATGCAGAAGACAGGGTTGACTAGTATTGCTACTGTATCTGTATCGGTAGATGGTGTAAATACAAATTATTGTATTTTGGAATCACTCAATGCCAAAAAAGGACACAAAGCATATTGCATCATTTCTGATCCATACCTGCAACATACAGTTGAAGTCCGAAGTTTACATACACTTAGGTTGGAGTCATTAAAACTCGTTTTTTAACCACTCCAAATATTTCTTGTTAACAAACTATAGTTTTGGCAAGTCGGTTACGACATCTACTTTGTGCATGACACAAGTCATTTTTCAAACAATTGTTTACAGACAGATTATTTCACTGTATCACAATTCCAGTGGGTCAGAAGTTTACATACACTAAGTTGACGTGCCTTTAAACAGCTTGGAAAATTCCAGAAAATTATGTCATGGCTTTAGAAGCTTCTGATAGTCTACATTACATTTTTTTGAGTCAATTGGAGGTGTACCTGTGTATTTATTTCAAGAGCTACCTTCCAACTCAGTGCCTCTTTGCTTGACATCATGGGAAAATCAAAATAAATCAGCCAAGACCTCAGACAAAATAATTGTAGACCTCCACAAGTCTGGTTCATCTTTGGGAGCAATTTCCAAATGCCTAAAGGTACCACGTTCATCTGTACAGGCAATAGTACGCAAGTTTAAACACCATGGGACCCCGCAACCGCCATACCGCTCAGGAAGGAGACACGTTCGGTCTCCTAGAGATGAACGTACTTTGGTGCGAAAAGTGAAAAACAATCCCAGAACAACAGTAACAGACATTGTGAAGATGCTGGAGGAAACAGGTACAAAAGGAACTATATCCACAGTAAAACGAGTCCTATATGGACATAACCTGAAAGGCCACTCAACAAGGAAGAAGCCACTGCTCCAAAACTGCCATTAAAAAGCCAGATTACGGTTTGGAACTGCACATGGGGACAAAGATTGTACTTTTTGGAGAAATGTCCTCTGGTCTGATGAAACAAAATGTAACTGTTTGGCCATAATGACCATTGTTATGTTTGGAGGAAAAAGGGGGAGGCTTGCAAGCCGAAGAACATCATCCCAACCGTGAAGCACGGGGGTGGCAGCATCGTGTTGTGGGGGTGCTTTGGTGCAGAAGGGACTGGTGCACTTCACAAAATAGATGGCATCATGAGAGATAAATTATGTGGATATATTGAAGCAACATCTCAAGACATCAGTCATGAAGTTAAAGCTTGGTCGCAAATGGGTCTTCCAAATGGACAATGACCACAAACATACTTCCAAAGTTGTGGCAAAATGGCTTAAGGACAGCAAAGTCAAGGTATTGGAGTGACAATCACAAAGATCTGACCACAATCCTATAGAAAATTTGTGGGCAGAGCTGAAAAAGCGTGTGCGAGCAAGGAGGCCTACAAACCTGACTCAGTTATACCAACTCTGTCAGGAGGAATGGGACAAATTTCACCCAACTTATTGTGGGAAGCAGGTGGAAGGCTACCCAAAACGTTTGACCCAAGTTAAACAATTTAAAGGCAATGCTACCAAATACTAATTGAGTATATGTGAACTTCTGACCCACTGGGGATGTGATGAAAGAAATAAAAGCTGAATTAAATAATTCTCTCTACTATTATTCTGACATTTCACATTCTTAAAATAAACTGGTGATCCTAACTGACCTGAGACAGGGAATTTTTACTTGGATTAAATGTCAGGAATTGTGGAAAAACTGAGTTTAAATGTATTTGGCTAAGGTGAATGTAAAACTTCCGACTTCAACTGTATATTGCAGTGAATTCTAAACAGTAGAGAGGTGTCATTCTTGTTATGTAAAGATCTTTTACAGAAGAGAACATTGTGTAACGCTACCTGTTGTTAGTGTTTTTAGGTCATTGTTTTATGAGTGACAAAGTGTGCTTGTTGGGTGACCACCTTTTCTAGAGCTAAGGAAGAATGAGTTGATTTGAGACGTGTGAAGTGTTTTGGTAATTTTACTGCATTTTGGATGTGAAATGAACTGCTGTGCCAAGCTGAAAGTTGGTTAGGAGGGTTTTGAAAAAGTTACCTAAATATTGAGAAATGGGTCCTAGCGATTGTAAAAAAAATATATATATATATTATTTTTTAAACTGTAATACCAAGTGAATTAAATGATGATAAATGATTTGATGATGATGATTAAAATCTCACTGTTCAGTGGAGAGAGAGAAAAAAATAGAGAGAGTCAAGGGAGGGAGAGACAATGAGAGAAGTGGAGGGAGAGAGAGTGGAGGGAGAGAGAGAGGCAGCAAGAGAGTGTGGGGGGTCAGGGGGCCTCAGAAGGGCTGGGATAAGCAAAGAGGTCACTCACCATACTCACCCGACTGCTGATGGCCAAATCATTTATAATGAGACATTAAGAAATATTGAATCATTTTCTGATACTGTTAGGGTTCGTTCCTTACGTCCTTCTTTGTCAATCATTGGTTCATTGGTGAAATTAGCATTATGACAATATCTTTAATTAAATCATTCAAAAACCTTTATTAATGCAATTGCAGACAGAAGTTGACAAACAGGAACATAGCACGCATGTTTCTGAGTAAGTTCTGCCTCAAACAAAAGGTCTCCAGTGGTTTTATTAAACCGAAGTCCCGCCTTAGTGATGTCACTGACTATGTCATTACCTTTTTACTCCTGAGACCAAAACCCTATATAAACAATGGCTATGGGTGTTATCTTAAACTTAGCAGTAAACGTCCACTCCCCAAAGCTGATTTCTTGTGGAATGTTTGACTGGCCTTATCTCCTCCACTCCCCTGCAGAGCTCCTTCTTCACAGTCACACATTACTCAGAGGGGCCTCTTCATAATGAAATAGAGAGAAATAAAAAAAATTGTGGAATACTAAACCTCTACAATGAATTTGTATTGTTAATCTGTAGTCTATGACCCTATAAATGTAAAGAGGGAGGGGTCTTATAAGCCCTCCCTTTCTATTAATGTAACATAAGCATAATCAATTATTCTAATACTCCAAACATTTGTACGGCGAGGTCCAGTCTCCAAACTGTCACAAGATATATCGTCTGACTGGCACCCCCAGGTTGTGTCTCATCTGGAAATGAATGAGTAGGGTGAAGTGGCCCATAGACACTGATCTTGCATCAGTTTAGCATTTTCCCCACTAATGGTTAGGATTGGAACAGAGAAAGCTGATCCAAGATCTGTACCTAGAGGAAACGTAACCCCAGATGATCCCTGAATGTCGGTCTAGACCATTGTTACAAACAAAGAGCATTTTGGTTCAGTTGGCAACTCCTTTTGCATACAAAGTACAACGTTGCTGTGGGGTTCCCAATAATAGTGTATAGCAAGTCATAAATACTTTCACACATACTTGCATACTAGTTGGAATGCATGCTAAATGCTAGTGTAGCGACCAAATAGGTTTCGGTGTCAATAATGTCAATATCAAAGGTGGCCAGACCACACACTTGTGTGACAGACTTGTGTCATGTGACATATTTGTGTGTCATTTTTCTTCTTGGTGAGGGAATATTAGCGTGTTTCGCCTTCCAACGCATGGTGAATGTTTGGAGGTTGCTGGACTCCGTTTTCCCGGGGGGGTACAGCACTTGTAACATCCTTTAGCATCACACCTCTGTATCCCCCTCTGTGCTTTTTAGCTGCTTTGCTTTCAGTGACATTGCGGCCAAACCCTCCCTGTCCTTTGTGAAGTGCGTTTGTGTGCATATGCGTGTGTTTGTGTGTGTGTTTGTGTGTGTGTGTGTGTGTGTGTGTGTGTGTGTGTGTGTGTGTGTGTGTGTGCACGCGTGTGTGAATTACTCAGGCTTCTGGGTTGTGTGTATACAAAATATTTAAGTACCTTTGAACGGGGTATGGTAGTAGGTGCCAGGCACACCGGTTTGTGTCAAAAACGCTGCCGGGTGTTTCATGCTCAACAGTTTCCTGTGTATCAAGAATGGTCCAGGCAACTTGACGCAACTGTGAGAAGCATTGGAGTCAACATGGACCAGCATCCCTGTGGAACGCTTTTGACACCTTGTGGAGTCCATGTCCTGATGAATTGAGGCTGTTCTGAAGGCAAAAAGGGGGGGGGGGGGCAACTCAATATTAGGAAGGTGTTCCTAATGTTTAGTATACTCAGTCTATATCACACAACCAAGATCCCTTCTCTGTTCCTGAATAGATATACATTTAACACGAGACACAAACCGCAGAGGACACTGCACACATATTCTATGGACGCATCCTTCTAGGCAGAGTTCCTCTGTTCAGTTTCTGTGTTCTTTTACCCATCTTAATCTTTTATTTTTATTGGCCAGTCTGAGATTTGGCTTTTTCTTTGCAACTCTGCCTAGAAGGCCAGCATCCCGGAGTCGCCTCTTCACTGTTGACTTTGAGACTGGGGTTTTGCGGGTACTATTTAATGACGCAGCCAGTTGAGGACTTGTGAGGCGTCTGTTTCTCAAACTAGACACTCTAATGTACTTGTCCTCTTGCTCAGTTGTGCACCGGGACCTCCTAGTCTAAAGAAGGCTAGTTTTATTGCTTCTTTAAATCAGACAAACAGTTTTCAGCTGTGCTAACATAATTGCAAAAGGGTTTTCTAATGATCAATTAGCCTTTTATCCCTCCTGCTGTGTTCTGGTCAAATTGGACCGATTTACAAGTTTTCTCTCTGAAAGATTTTGTTAAATTAATTAATCTGATTGTCATAAGGTTCGATGTCTTTGTCCACACAGGTCATTTTCATAAAATTTTGGGTGTTTTATTTAACTTTGGTACACCTGTGATGTTCCCAGTCATTAGAAATTAATGGGTGAGACTACAATTAGTGTATTCAATTCAGGCACATGCCCATTCATCAGATGGACCCACTTCCTCTCCCAGACCCCCACATGCATTTGTGTTTGAGCACACACACACCTCACTCCCCTTCTTGGCTTCCATGGCAACCCCCACGGGATTTCAATAATATATAGAACTTTTCTCGCAGCTCTGGTATATAAAGCTTTTTTGAGACCTTGCTCACAATTCATTCTGTGGCAGCACAATGACCAAACAATATTCTGTATGTGAGGCTCTTGATCATATCTTTGATCATGACATTGGTGAGGAGGAGAGAGTCCTTGTTAAACTTTGACACAAAGTAGTCTGTGATCAATAGCACAGTATGTTTTATCTGAGCATTTGTTATAGTCAAAATAATCCATACATTATGCTTTTTTAAACTCAAAAACAAGTTGTATGAGCTCAGGTCAATGAGGCCTACAGGACTACTTTTTAGGACCCTGTCTTTCAAAGATAATTCGTAAAAATCAAAATAACTACACAGATCTTCATTGTAAAGGGTTTAAACACTGTCTCTCATGATTGTTCAATGAGCCATAAACAATTAATGAACATGCACCTGTGGAACGGTGGTTAAGACACTAACAGCTTACAGACGGTAGGCAATTAAGGTCACAGTTATGAAAACTTAGGACACTAACCAGGCCTTTCTACTGACTCTGAAAAACACCAAAAGAAAGATGCCCAGGGTCCCTGCTCATCTGCATGAACGTGCCTTAGGCAAGCTGCAAGGAGGCATGAGGACTGCAGATGTGGCTAGTGCAATAAATTACAATGTCTGTACTGTGAGACGCCTAACACAGCGGTACAGGGAGACAAGACGGACAGCTGATCGTCCTCGCCTTGGCAGACCACGTGTAACAACACCTCCACAGATATCGGTACATCCGAACATCACACCTGCGGGACACGTACAGGATGGCAACAACAACTGCCTGAGTTACACCAGGAACGCACAATCCCTCGATCAGTGCTCAGACTGTCCGCAATAGGCTGAGAGAGGCTGGACTGAGGGCTTGTAGGCCTGTTGTAAGTGCTCTTCACTGACGAGTCACGGTTTTGTCTCACCGGGGTGATGGTCGGATTCGCGTTTATCATCGAAGGAACGAGCGTTACACCGAGGCCTGTACTCTGGAGCGGGATGGATTTGGAGGTGGAGGGTCCGTCATGGTCTGGGGTGGTGTGTCACAGCATCATCGGACTGAGCTTGTTGTCATTGCAGGCAATCTCAATGCTGTGCGTTACAGGGAAGACATCCTCCTCCCTCATGTGGTACCCTTCCTGCAGGCTCATCCTGACATGACCCTCCAGCATGACAATTCCACCAGCCATACTGCTCATTCTGTGCGTGATTTCCTGCAAGACAGGAATGTCAGTGTTCTGCCATGGACAGCGAAGAGACCGGATCTCAATCCTATTGAGCACGTCTGGGACCTGTTGGGTCGGAGGGTGAGGGCTAGGGCCATTCCCCCCAGAAATGTCCGGGAACGTGCAGGTGCCTTGGAGGAAGAGTGGGGTAACATTTCACAGCAAGAACTGGCAAATCTGGTACAGTCCATGAAGAGGAGATGCACTGCAGTACTTAATGCAGCTGGTGGCCACACCAGATACTGACTGTCACTTTTGATTTTGACCCCCCCCCCCCTTTGTTCAGGGACACATTATTCAATTTCTGTTAGTCACATGTCTGTGGAACTTGTTCCGTTTATGTCTCAGTTGTTGAATCTTGTTATGTTCATACAAATATTTACACATGCAAAGTTTGCTGAAAATAAACACAGATGACAGTGAGAGGACGTTTCCTTTTTTGCTGACTTTATATACCAGTTTCATTAAGGAACAAAAAAATAGACAGCTGTGTCATATAGATTGCAAAATAGTTGGGAAGAGATTTTCAATGTACCGATTCCATGGCACATGGTTTATGAACTGACACACAATGTTCCGCTCCTCCTGAAAGCCTTAATCTGCTCACTTAAATTCATCGAGATCTTGGTCATGGTGCTAGAGTATATTGTTACAGCATAATCAAAGTGAGGACAATTGGCGATCTGCTGTATACTTGGATTTTTGTAACCTGGAGTCATACCTTTCCAGTACTCCCCACATTGGAATAACAAAAGAAGCCATTCACCCATGATGGGCTATTAGCAGGACAATAGACTTGCCAAGAAGGAGGGTAGGAAAGGAGGGTTGGGGGCGCATTGTATTTAAAGACACTGCACAGTAGCTTAATAGACATATGCATTTTGAAATAGCAAATAAAAAAATGAATTCAATAATTCATTTAAATAACATATAAAAGCCCCTTAGATATTCTCTGTAAGGTTTTACATTCCTAAATCAATATCACAGACCAGATTTGCCCTAACAAAAATGCCACTTAGATATTCATTTAGAATCCTCCAATCCTCTAAATTGAATTAGATCTATTTTTTAAACAAGCCATAGAAAGTTGGTTACAATTTCATTTTAATCCACCAGAAAAGACAGAACAAGTAATACAACAAATATTGTGGTTAATCTCAAATACACTAATTGATAAAAAAAAAAAAAAAAATAACAGCAGAACGTTCTCCACACGTTCTCCACAGCGTCTCCAGACTCTGTCACGTCTGTCACATGTGCTCATGTGCTCAGTGTGAACCTGCTTTCATCTGTGAAGAGCACAGGGCGCCAGTGGCGAATTTGCCAATCTTGGTGTTCTCTGGCAAATGCGAAACGTCCTGCACGGTGTTGGGCTGTAAGCACAACCCCCACCTGTGGACGTCGGGCCCTCATACCACCCTCACGGAGTCTGTTTCTGACCGTTTGAGCAGACACATGCACATTTGTGGCCTGCTGGAGGTCATTTTTCAGGGCTCTGGTAGTGCACCTCCTTGCACAAAGGCGGAGGTAGCGGTCCTGCTGCTGGGTTGTTGCCCTCCTACGGCCTCATCCACATCTCCTGATGTACTGGCCTGTCTCCTGGTAGCGCCTGCATGCTCTGGACACTACGCTGACAGACACAGCAAACCTTTTTGCCACAGTTCGCATTGATGTGCCATCCTGGATGAACTGCACTACCTGAGCAACTTGTGTGGGTTGTAGACTCCGTCTCATGCTACCACTAGAGTGAGAGCACCGCCAGCATTCAAAAGTGACCAAAACATCAGCCAGGAAGCATAGGAACTGAGAAGTGGTCTGTGGTCACCACCTGCAGAATCACTCCTGTTGTGGGGGGTGTCTTGCAAATTGCCTATAATTTCCACCTTTTGTCTATTCCATTTGCACAACAGCATGTGAAATGTATTGTCAATCAGTGTTGCTTCCTAAGTGGACAGTTTGATTTCACAGAAGTGTGATTGACTTGGAGTTACATTGTGTTGTTTAAGTGTACCCTTTATTTTTTTGAGCAGTGTATATACAGAAAATGTCTTACAGAGCCATTCCATAAATCAAACTGTTCAACTGTCTTCTGACTGTGATTAGAGCGATGTTGATGTTGTGCCATGATGCCAGCATCTTCAACCATCAGTGAGTCGATGGCTTGAATAGTCTCGCCGGAAATGGAATACAATGTAAAAATGTGAAGCATACAGTGAAGACCAGCAGTCAATTTATTTAAGCATTATTTTTTAGCATTATTAGGCCTACGTAACAGTATTGTAGCCTACTGTATCTGCTCATTTTCCTGGGCTTTCGCGTTCGGCGTAACACAGGTGAATAGCACTGTCCATAATCTCCAAGTTTAACAGTTTTTTATCGACATATTTAATTATTCAAGGGTCCTTTCTCTTCTCTGTGCTGGAGTTCTTTTAATAAGAATACAAAACAAGCCATCCTCCCTTGATGGGCTATCAGCAGGACAATAGACTCTCACTAGAGTCCACCAAATGCATTGTTTTGTAACCACATCTGGATAGATCCATAACATATTACTATGGGAATAAATATCCCTGAATGACAGAAATATTGTAATAAAATAGACAAATGAAGGGAACAAATTGTTGCTTACTGGAACAACCAAAGTCATCCAATTGTTACAATAGGATTTGAAGCAATAGTCTACCTGTGCGTGGTCAACTATTTCAGCACCGTTTCACGCTGCTCTGAGACAAGCATGGGGACTGGTCTTGATAAATCAATGAGATTTTTATTTTCACTGAATCTCCGTTTGGGTATTGGTTAGACTACAATTAGGGTATGGAAATGTTAGGATTATTTTGCTCTTCACTCGCAGTCACTTAGCAGCCTACTCCCGACCGGTCACTTTGTACAGCGTCATATTTTCCTAACGGAAACCCAGAGGGTTTCGTTTTTATTACATTTTTTGGAATAGAAACACTATAGTATTAATCAAATTAATTAAGCTACATTTCTTAGCTTTTCTTAAAATTTGCAAAAAAAGGTTTTAAATTCTCTAGTACAGCCAACATTAAAAACAGTCAAATTCTTCTCAAAGATGCCCTCTGGTGGTCAAACTAGCACTAACTATCATTAATGGCTGACACTTAAATAACGTGCCATAGAATTCTGAGGCAGCCCGCAAGCTGTGCTGCAGTACAACGCAACTTTTAAAGGAAGAACCACTGGCTATATCCAGGAAAGCAAAAAGCTGTCCCTGAAATAGTGTAGAAGAGATAATACAAAAGACACTGCTGTGACTCTTATGTGGATGATGTTACAAATATTTGTTAGTCTGATGTGATTAATAAGGAGCATCCAGATGCTGCATTTGATGAATTTATGAAATTGCTCCTTCCAATAATTGATAAACATGCACCTCTTAAGAAGTGCAGTGTCAGAACTGTTTGGGCTTAATGGATTGATAAGGAATTGAAAACTGTATGGTTGAAAGAGATGGATTGGCTAAGAAAGGAGTGGCTAATAAGTCTGGCTACACATTTGACCGTCTGACTTACTGCAAACTGAGAAATGATTCGACTGAACTCAACAAAAAGATGAAGAAACTGTATTATGAAGTGAAGATGAATGATTTAAAGGATTATTTAAAAAAATATTATGAGTACTTTAAATGAATCGAATCAGATAGCTTGTTCATCACGAAACCATTTGATATTGCTAATAATTTGAAAGATTACTTCATTAGCAAAGTGAGCAAACTTAGGAAGGAAATTCCTACAATGAAAAGTGTGCCATCGTGCTCATGCATTAAAAAAAAATTATGAAAGAAAAGCATTGTAAGTTTGAATTTTGTAAAGTTAGAGTGGTGATGTGGGAAAATTATTGTTATCGATCAATAATGACAAACCTCCTGGCATTGACAACTTAGATGGAAAGCTACTGAGGATGGTAGCTGACTCTATAGCCACTCCTATCTGTCATATCTTTAATCTGAGCCTAGAGGAAAGTATTTGACCTCAGGCCTGGAGGGAAGCCATAGTCATTCCGTTACCCAAGAGTGGTAAAGCGGCCTTTACTGGTTTTAACAGCAGATCTTTCAGCCTGCTGCCAGCTCTTAGCAAACTGTTGGAAAAAATAGTGTTTGACCAAATACAATGTTATTTCTCTCTAAACAAATTAACAACAGACGCTCGTATTTGGCTGGCTGAAGCCAAATTTCTTGGCTGGGCCAAGAAAAAGGGCGCTACTAAGGAGGAAGAATTAAGTAGCCAGAAGCAGACAGAGAGGACTCCCACGTCTCCCACAGAGATTTCACCTAAACTCAAATTAGGGGGAGGGAAAATCTAGACGACGAGGTGGTGGTAATGAAACGGAGGCAGCCGCGTCAGGTGCCGCCCGCCCCGTTACACCCTCCCCCATATGCTGGTCCTCAGGGGGCTGAGGGAGGAAGAGAGGAAGAGGCACAGAAAGGAGGACAGGATTTAGCAAACTTATTGAAAAAGTGGATAGAGGTAGAGAAAGGGAGAAAGTTGAGAAAAGTGGATAGAGACAGTCAAAAGAAAGGGGGAGATAGATGCTTTAACTGTCACAAACCGGGTCATTTTGCTAGAGATTGTGAGGCACCGTGTAAACACTGCAATAAAGTAGCCCATAATCACCGAGACTGTAAAAAGAGAGAACAGGTTGAGTCAGAGCATCTGACAGTAACTATCGGGGTAATTGTAGACAAACATAAAGGAGGCCTTAAGGGGAAGGGACTTAAGAGAGAAGGGGGGGGGGGTGACAGGATCAGATGCTAGAAAATGTTTTAATGGCGATGAGATAGGACATTACAACAGGTCAAATTGAAAGACTAATTCCTTCAAAATAATAGCGAGACGATTTCGATGTAATACGTTGTCTTGCCTAAATGGTCTGCGGGAATAACCTATTGAGAATGGAGTGGTATTTAAATGACTGAATCATAGAAGAGACCGTTACCTAAATCTAATGAATTCTAAATAATAGCGGCGAGATAATTGAGATAGAGTTGTGCCCACCGAAATGTGTTTTTATTCTTATGGATTGACTGATGTCGGATAAAAGCTTTGTGATAGTTTCTGGTTATTGATTCTTGGTTTGATTGTTTAGGTAACAGCAGGGAATTGGAACAGGAAGTTAATGTATTCTAACATTATAATCTGTTTCCATTACGTGGAACAATGTCAGGTCAGTAAAGTGGATTGCAGGTTGAGTTCATTTTATTTTACAGGGATAGTGCACATTAATCACAGTTGTGTGTGTCTAATGGCAGGGCATTCCTATCAAGCATTTTGAGAGACTGTTTGCAGACAGACTAAATGGGTTTTAATGTTGCCAAGCAAGCTTGGGCAGAACTAGTCAAGTAGTAGGGGAATTTCAGAGATTTGAAGTAAAGTATTGTATCCAAGGGTAGCACATGTTCAATTAAGTACATATAACCATTGAGGAAATGTACAACTTATGATTGGAGGGAGTACAATGGAATTATCATTATTATTAGGTTTTGTTTGTAGTCAACGTTTGGGTTTCTGAATCGGGGGAGTATAATGAATGCTGACCAAGTGTTTTTTTCTGGGAAAAGGAGTGCTTCATTGTCTCTCTTTGGAATGTTTTCTGGGGGCTGTAATCTTGAAGGGAACGAGTGAGATAGAGGCATATTTCTACTAAATTGAAAAGGTCTGGAAATGCTTTGTTTGTTTTTAACCTTTGGGTTTGAGGAGATTCCATTTGTCCTTTAGACACGATATCTTAAAGGGGTATACACACATATGGAATATTAGAAGTTGTATTTTCCGAGTTTTAATTAAACACGTGAATTCTTTAGATAAAGGGAATGTTCTGGAACCTGGGATACAACTTGTAGAAAATGTTTGATGGTTTTTCTTTCATTTGTCTAATATAGTAAGAAACACTACTGTGAAAGGGTGGTATGACTTTTGACCTCTATCATGGCTTTCCTTTGTGTTCTGATCAGCCTCATGGGAGGGCCATTTGGATAATGAATTTAAGGTCATTTGTAAAACTGATTTTAAGGTGGCTTAAGTAATATTTAGAAATCTAGCAAAGTTTTATTTTCCTTCAGGGAGTCAGCTGTTGTTGTATGCAGTGTAAGACATTTGACACTTAGAGATTACTACCATAGACATGTGATTTTTCTAAAATCCACGAGTTCAGACAGGGAGACAGTGAGACATTTAGTAAATATTTGGAAACAACCCATATTTAATACTGACGGTTGTGGGAAGGAGCGACAGACAGATAGTAGAAAAGGCAGACGGAGAAGGGCTCCCCCGCCCTATGTGGAGGCCTAAGGTGACCTTGATGGTTTGGGAGTATGAGTAGAAGGAGGGGGGTGGGGGGGTGGCCAGGAAGTGAGTAAGCTAGAGAGAGAGCAGAAGGCATTTGAGGAGAATGAGAGGGAGAGACTGGGAGTGAGGAGCAGGAGACCTGGAGCATTACGAAGGTTAGAATCTCATAATAAGCCAGGATTGAGAGAAGATAGAAGTGACACAGAATAATTAGAAGACGATGAGATGATACCCCAATTGCCACTCATTAGCGTACTTATAGAGAAGGGCACTCCGATTGTGCTGCACTGACAAATGACTGATTGTTTGAAAGAAATTGAAAAGAAGATTGTGGCAGCTGTACTGTTAGATTTCAGTGCAACCTTTGATATTATTGACCAAACCTGTTGTTGAGAAAACGTATCTGTTATGGCTTGTCAACTTATGCTATATTCTGGATCCAGAGCTATCTATCTAATATAACCCAGAGGGGTTTCTTTAATGGAAGCTTCTCTAATGTCAAACATGTAAAGTGCGGTGTACTGCAGGCCAGCTCTCTAGGCCCTCTACTCTTTTCTATTTTTACCAATGACCTGCCACTGGCATTAAACAAAGCTTGTGTGTCCATGTATGCTGATGATTCAACCATATACGCATCAGCAACCACAGCTAATGAAGTCACTGAAACCCTTTGACAAAGAGTTGCAGTCTGTTTTGGAATAGGTGGCCAGTCAATTATAAAATGTGTTATTGTATCTTTATTTAACTAAGCAAGTCAGTTAAGAAAAAAATGCTTATTTTCAATGACAGCCTAGGAACAGTGGCATAACTTTCTTGTTAAGTGGCAGAATGATTTTGTATTTATTTTTATTTTTTACCTTTTCAGCTTGGGGATTTGATCTGGCAACCTTTCGGTTACTAATCCAATGCTCTAACCACTAGGCTACCTGCAGCACTAGTCCTGAACATCTCTAAAACTAAGAGCATTGTAAACTGTCATGGTCAAAACGTATACTGTAGATTCAATGGCTGCAAAGATAGGGAAAGGTCTGTCTGTAATAAAGAGATGCTCTGCTTTTTTGACACCACACTCCACAAAGCAAGTCCTGCAGGCTCTAGTTGTATCTTATCTTGATCATTGTCCAGTCATATGGTCAAGTGTTCCAAAGAAGACCTAGTTAAACTGCAGCTGACCCAGAACAGAGCCGCATGTCTTGCTCTTCATTGTAATCAGAGGTCTAATATTCATACTATGTATGCCAGTCTCTCTTGGCTAAGAAAGACTGTGTCACTTCTGACACACACACTTACCCCACCAGACATGCACCAGGGGTCTTATCACAGTCCCCAGGTCCAGAACATATTCAAAGAAATGTATAGTATTATACAGAGTCATGAGTGCATAGAACTCCCTTCAATCTTATATAGTGCAAGCGAACAGCAAACCTGGTTTAAAAAAAACTAACTAAGCAACCCCTCATGGCACAACACCTCTCTCCCATGTGACCTACTTCTTGTGTGTATACAGTGCCATGCAAAAGTATTCACCCCCTTGGTGTTTTTTCCTATTTTGTTGCATTACAACCTGTAATTTAAATTCATTTTTATTTGGATTTCATGTAATGGACATACACAAAATAGTCCAAATTGGTGAAGTGAAATGAAAAACCAAAAAAATATATATATTGTTTTTAATTAAAAATTAAAAACAGAAAAGTGGTATGTGCATAGGTATCACCCCCTTTGCTATGAAGACCCTAAATAATATCTGGTGCAACCAATTACCTTCAGAAGTCACATAATTAGTTAAATAAAGACCACCTGTGTGCAATCTAAGTGTCACATGATCTGTCACATAATCTCAGTATATATACACACACCTGTTCTGAAAGGCCCCAGAGTCTGCAACACCACTAAACAAGGGGCACCACCAAGCAAGCGGCACTATGAAGACCAAGGAGCTCTCCAAACATGTCAAGGACAAATTTGTGGAGAAGTACGGATCAGGGTTGGGTTACAAAAAAATATCCTAAACTTTGAACATCCCACGGAGCACCATTAAATCCATTATCGAAAATGTAAATAATATGGCACCACAACAAACACTGCCAAGAGAGGGCCGCCCACCAAAACTCACAGACCAGGCAAGGAGGGCATTAATCAGAGAGGCAACAAAAAGACCAAAGATAACTCTGAAGGAGCTGCAAAGCTCCACAGCGGAGATTGGAGTATCTGTCCATAGGACATCTTTAAGCCATACACTCCACAGAGCTGGGCATTACAGAAGAGTGGCCAGAAAAAAAGCCATTGCCTAAAGAAAAACATAAGCAAAAACATTTGGTGTTCGCCAAAAGGCATGTGGGAGACTCCCCAAACATCTGGAACAAGGTACGCTGGTCAGATGAGACTAAAATTGAGCTTTTTGGCCATCAAGGAAAATGCTGTCTGGCGCAAACCCAACACCTCTCATCACCCCGAGAACAACATCCCCACAGTGAAGCATGGTGGTGGCAGCATCATGCTGTGGGGGTGTTTTTCATCGACAGGGACTGGGAAACTGGTCAGAATTGAAGGAATGATGGATGGCGCTAAATACAGGGAAATTCTTGAGGGAAACCTGTTTCAGTCTTCTAGAGATTTGAGACTGGGACAGAGGTTCACCTTCAAGCAGGACAATGACCCTAAGCATACTGATAAATCAACACTTCAGTACTTTAAGGGGAAACATTTAAATGTCTTGGAATGGCCTTGTCAAAGCCCAGACCTCAATCCAATTGAGAATCTGTGGTATGACTGTGGTAAGATTGCTGTACACCAGCGGAATCCATCCAACTTGAAGGAGCTGGAGCAGTTTTGCCTTGAAGAATGGGCAAAAATCCCGGTGGCTAGATGTGCCAAGCTTATAGAGACATACCCCAAGACACTTGCAGCTGTAATTGCTGCAAAAGGTGGTTCTGGGGGGATGAATAGTTATGCACGCTCAAGTTCTGTTTTTTGTCTTATTTCTTTTTTGTTTCACAATAAAACATACTTTGCATCTTCAAAGTGGTAGGCATGTTGTGTAAATCCAATGATACTAACCCCCCCAAAATCTATTTTAACCCCAGGTTGTAAGGTACTAAAATAGTAAAAATGCCAAGGGGGGGGGGGGGGGGGGGGGATACTTTCGCAAGCCACTGTACGTGTACACTGACATGTATGAGTGACTGATAGATGCACACACACACTACATGTTAATGTTTTTAAATGTATGTAAATTGCAACGTTTTTTGTCTGTAATGTTTTTTTCATTATGTGTCGGACCCCAGTAAGACTAGCTGTCTCCATTGGCGTCTGGGGATCCTAATAAATCAAATAAAAAACTAAATGAAGTACTTGTTTATGCCTTCTTACACAAATGAAAAATGGCCAACATGAGAGATCTTTTTTTAAAACATTTTTCTCAACAGAGACAACTGGTGACAAAGGAGCCTCCTTGTCATTCAATGTTGAACCCATCTCTCTTTCTCGCTCCCTCTCTTCTTGTCTCATTCTGTCTCTACCCTTCTTCATGGATGCACTATGTGGGGCCCTATCTGTCCTCATTGCCCTGATTGGCTGGGCAACACCCCGAGTTGACATGGTCCATTCAGAAGACGGGGAATAGAAGTGTAATACTTCCATCATTGAGCAACAGAGAGGGTCGTTCTCAATTCATTTTCTCATGATTTCTTACATCCTCTCTCCACACATCCTTCATAAAACCCTTAAAGAAGAAGGTCAGAGGGGTGAGAGAAAGAGGTGAGGAGATATGGGAGGAATCGTGGAAAGAAATTATGAAAGAGCTCTAAAGAGAGAAAGAGAGAAACACCTGACCAAACGGGCACCCCCCCTCCTTTCAACATGGATAATTGGGTAATATTTGGTTGAGACGTCAATCAACGAGATTCCGACCCAGCCCAGCCACAACCTATATTCACCAACTCAAAAAGACAGCCAAAGGTAGTTGAATTTCCAATGTGTTATCACTATGCTTTCAACCTAAAAGCATAATCAAATTCCAATGTTTGATTTTTGGTTTAGTTTTCACCCAAATGTCTACTACTGCACTTTCAACCATTTAAAAGCACAGCAAAGTTCAAATGGGAATACAATGTCAGATATTTAGTTTATTTATAAAGCAGATTAATGTTATATCACTGGGGCGGCAGGTAGCTTAGTGGTAAAAGCGTTGGGCCAGTAACTGAAAGGTTGCAAGATTGAATCCCTGAGATGACAAGGTAAAAATCTGTTGTTCTGCCCCTGAACAAGGCAGTTAACCCACTGTTCCTAGGCTGTCATTGTAAATAAGAATTTGTTCTTAACTGACTTGCCTATATAACAAAGGTTAAATAAAATAAAAACTGTGCTTCATCTAATAGTAGAATCAGATTACCTGGATTGCAGTTGAGATTACATTAAAAGTACATGGTCCAAGTGACCATTGCGATTCGAGAGTATGCACCGATTATTACAGCAATTGTGAAGATCTGCGATGACCGATGTATGCTATCTTGAACGTGCATGCTTTATATGATTACATTAGAAGTAACCTAAACTTTTTTGACATGGATGTGTTACTGATTTTAAGTTTGAATATTACATTATTTTGTAAGATAGCTCTATCTTGCATTACAAAAGTAACAAAATGCAATGCAACCAAATATAAAGATTTAAAGGAGATGTATCTGCTGCTTGGATGGGTCCATGTGAGCCACTGGATTAATCCCATTCTTGATCTTAACTCTTTCTGGTTAAATTGGAGACGTGAATCCAACATATAATTTGTTAACTTGGCGACAGGTTAATAGGCTATTTATTGGATTTCAAAATTATACTGAATTGTGTTTGGTTGTCAACGCAACCAGATATCCCCATTTGAAGATGTATCTTCTGCTTGGTTAGTTACGTTTGTGCCACTGACTTAGTATGGCTTTAATTCCAGTTTGTCTACAAATTAACAATAGATATGTTGGATTCACGTCTCCATCGCAACCAAATATCAAAGGACTAAATGAAATCAAACTTTATTTAAAGTGCAATTGATTTAGTCCTTTGACTTAGTCCTAACTTTGATATTTTATTGAAATGGAGATGTGAATCCAACATATCAGTTATTAATGTGTAGACTATATCTGCATTTTTTGCATTGGATGTGTCTCAATCCACCGCAGCCGCCTATGTCGCCCTTCCGCATCTGCGGTGAAAGGTGACAGAGCTAGAGCGGTGTTTGTCAGACCATGAGAACTCCCGAAATTCGGTCTTCTCACAAAAATTGTGTGTCGCATCCCAGCGGTTCGGAAATGGAAAGATAGAAAGATGGAGACTCACGATGGTGTTCTCCGTTTTGCTCTACGACCTCCAGAAGTGTAAGGTGACTCATCTGAAGATGGTACAGCTGATCTGCCAACTTCTGTCTGCAGCGACCAAACAGTTTGGGCTACACACTAATATGACCCCTCTGTGGAAAGGTGAGATTCTCACGAACACGTACATGTTGGTGGCCACAAGACTCATCTGAAGGTTCCCCAATACCAGTTGAAAAAAATGTATGGAGACTGTTTAGTGTCTTATATTTCTCAGATATAAGACACTAAACAGTTTACGACTAGGGCTTTTCAGGTTGCGCTTTCAGAGGTGAGTTTGATTTGCAGAGCAGCATGTGCCTGATTCCAAATCAGTTGCCGTGCGGTTAGACTGCATGCCCTGGGAATGGAAGGTCAGGGGTTTGATCACTGGTGGAGTCATACTGAAGAAAATGGGACCTGAAGCTTCTCCGCTTGCCATTCAGCAATAAAGCTGAAGTATGTAGCCGTGTGCGTGACCTGACAGAATTCACATAGAAATGTATGTTATAGATCTGTCACTGATTCTCACTGAAAGCACGTCTGATATGTGGTCGATCCATTCTGTGTATGCTATTTCTATGTATTCCCCCTCAAGTTCAGTGTTCGCATCTTTTTACTTTAGGTTTTGTACACCACCAAAATATATTTCACAGCCGTTTAGACGGTATACTTATTTTCTACACTAAACACAAAACAGCATGTTTTGTCACATAAACCTTTAGAGTAACTAAAACGGGAAGCTCCCGCGCTCAGGTCTGTTCAACGCTGGTCCGACCAATCTGATTCCACGCTTCAAGATTGCTTCGATCACGTGGATTGGGATATGTTCCGCATTGCGTCAAACAACAACATTGACGAATACGCTGATTCGGTAAGCAAATTTATTAGCAAGTGCATCGGCGATGTCGTACCCACAGCAACTATTAAAACATTCCCAAACCAGAAACTGTGGATTGATGGCAGCATGCGCGCGAAACTGAATGCGCGAACCACTGCTTTTAACCAGGGCAAGGTGACTGGAAACATGACCGAATACAAACAGTGTAGCTATTCCCTCCGGCAAGGCAATCAAACAAGCTAAGCATCAGTATAGAGACAAAGTAGAGTCGCAATTCAACGGCTCAGACACAAGAGGTATGTGGCAGGGTCAACAGTCAATCACGGATTACAAAAAGAAAACCAGCCCCGTCGCGGACCAGGATGTCTTGCTCCCAGACAGACTAAACAAATGATTTGCCCGCTTTGAGGACAATGCAATGCCACTGACACGGCCCGCTACCAAAACCTGCGGACTCTCCTTTACTCCAGCCGACGTGAGTAAAACATTTAAACGTGTTAACCCTCGCAAGGCTGCAGGCCCAGACGGCATCCCCAGCCGCGTCCTCAGAGCATGCGCAGACCAGCTGGCTGGTGTGTTTACGGACATATTCAATCTTTCTTTTTCCCAGTCTGCTCTTCCCACATGCTTCAAGAGGGCCACCATTGTTCCTGTTCCCAAGAAAGCTAAGGTAACTGAGATAAACGACTACCGCCCTGTAGCACTCACTTCAGTCATCATGAGGTGCTTTGAGAGACTAGTCAAGGAACCATATCACCTCCACCCTACCTGACACCCTAGACCACAGGTGTCAAACTCATTCCACGGGGGGCCGAGTGTCTGCGGGTTTTCGCTCCTCCCTTGTACTTGATTGATGAATTAACATCACTAATTAGTTAGGAACTCCCCACATCTGGTTGTCTAGGGCTTTATTGAAAGGAAAAACCAAAAACCTGCAGACACTAGGCCCTCCGTGGAATGAGTTTGACACCCCTGCCCTAGACCCACTCCAATTTGCTTACCGCCCCAATAGGTCCACAGACGACGCAATCACAACCACACTGCACACTGCCCTAACATATCTGGACAAGAGGAATACCTATGTGAGAATGCTGTTCATCGACTACAGCTCAGCATTTAACACCATAGTACCCTCCAAACTCATCATCAAGCTCGAGACCCTGGGTCTCGACCCCGCTCTGTGCAACTGGGTACTGGACTTCCTGACGGGCCGCCCCCAGGTGGTGAGGGTAGGTAACAACATCCCCACTCCTCTGATCCTCAACACTGGGGCCCCACAAGGGTGCGTTCTGAGCCCTCTCCTGTACTCCCTGTTCACCCACAACTGCGTGGCCATGCACGCATCCAACTCAATCATCAAGTTTGCAGACGACACTACAGTGGTAGGCTTGATTACCAACAACGACGAGACTGCCCAGAGGGAGGAGGTGAGGGCCTTCGGAGTGTGGTGTCAGGAAAATAACCTCACACTCGACGTCAACAAAACAAAGGAGATGATCGTGGACTTCAGGAAACAGCAGAAGGAGCACCCCCCTATCCACATCGGCGGGACAGTAGTGGAGAGGGTAGTAAGTTTTAAGTTCCTCGGCGTACACATCACAGACAAACTGAATTGGTCCACCCACACAGCCAGCATGGTGAAGAAGGCGCAGCAGAGCCTCTTCAACCTCAGGAGGCTGAACAAATTCGGCTTGTCACCAAAGCACTTACAAACTTTTACAGATGCACAATCGAGCGCATCCTGTCGGGCTGTATCACCGCCTGGTACAGCAACTGCTCCGCCCACAACCGTAAGGCTCTCGAGAGGGTAGTGAGGTCTGCACAACGCATCACCGGGGGCAAACTACCTGCCCTCCAGGACACCTACACCACCCGATGTCACAGGAAGGCCATAAAGATCATCAAGGACAACAACCACCCGAGCCACTGCCTGTTCACCCCGCTATCATCCAGAAGGCGAGGTCAGTACAGGTGCATCAAAGCAGGGACCGAGAGACTGAAAAACAGCTTCTATCTCAAGGCCATCAGACTGTTAAACAGCCACCACTAACATTGAGTGGCTGCTGCCAACATACTGACTCAACTCCAGCCACTTTAACAATGTAAAAATGTATGAAAAAATGTATCACTAGCCACTTTAAACAATGCCACTTTTATATGTTTACATACCCTACATTACTCATCTCATATGTATATACTGTACTCGATACCATCTACTGCATCTTGCCTATGCCGTTCTGTACCATCACTCATTCATATATTTTTATGTACATATTCTTCATTCCTTTACACTTGTGTGTATAAGGTAGTTGTTGTGAAATTGTCAGGTTAGATTACTCATTGGTTATTACTGCATTGTTGGAACTAGAAGCACAAGCATTTCGCTACACTTGCATTAACATCTACTAACCATGTGTATGTGACAAATCAAATTTGATTTGTTTTGAGTTTTAGCAAGCAGATAATGGCGGAGCGATTGTTCCATAATTGGGGGTAAGGCCCTGCGTCAAACTAGCATCCTGTTTGGGGGGGAGTACAGGAGATTCTGTTCTGACTCGGACAAGGCCTAATAACTTATGTACCGGATGGAGGGAGTTGAAACCTGGCTGAGAAGCATCAAGGGCAAGTGAGCAGCCGGACAATGTAAAAAATGCCATACTGTTTGATCAAACTTCATATTGTCCTGATACAAGGGGCTGGTAGTCCTGTATTCAATGGTTTGTACAATGATCACAAAGTACAACATGAATAACAACAAGGAGTCTTAATTAATATCTCATGATAAAGTCTGTACATTTTCTACGTATGTTCAAGAAATGCGTTGTCATCCAAAGGGAGAGGAGTTACCACATTCTGTGACTGATTCAGCGCCAGCGCAACCTTGGTTATTGGGAAACAGTACGGCTGCGAGTGACGCATTTTAACTGGGATCTAACAATGAGCTTAGCGGCGCTAATTGAAATACTGGGAAATGAGGCCCAGGTTGGTGGTGAGATCATCACACATTTATTTTGTCTCGACTCACCACGACGAACACTCCAACCACCAGGGACCAACCAGAACCGACCAGGGTCATGTTCATTAGGGCCCGCAACAGAAAATTGTAAACACATTTTGCAACGGAAAATGCAGACGAGCATTTCCTTTTAGACCAGCTAGTTCCATCTTTTTTCAGTCCATGTTCTTCCATTCTGTGCCTGATGAACACCAGCCAGGGGAAGATTTGATCCAGAGTCAGGGCCAAGCCACCCAGCAGTCATTCCACAATCAGGTCAGCATGGTCAGTCACCTGCGGTTCACTTCACCCCCTTCTCCCTGGCCTCCCGAGGTGGACAGATGCTCACTGAAAAAAACAGGCAGGACAAAGCCAAGAGCAAATATAAAAAATGCCCTGCTCAAACATATTTATACAGTATTCTGGTCCCTTCCTGCAGACTTATAACCTCTTTTGGCACTAGGATCTACAACACAGAGTCCGTTTGTAAACAAAGTGGATGTCAAAAGCACAGTTCAGCTTTTCGCAACCAGTGCAATTGTGGTGGCCCACTAACCCCGCTGCCCACACACGTTAGGCAATAACAAGGACAACGGGCCGAGTCACGCACAATCGAGGCGCCTATGTCATTCGTCCTTAAACAAAGGCAATACTCATCACTACAAGACAAAGTAGACTATAGCCGGCCCAGATTGACATGCAAATAAAAAGATTGATCAAACCGGAATGATGACGGGATAGCAATCGAAAGTGGGTATTCATTTCATGAATCCGCCTTGTTGAAGTTTATTTATCTGTAAATCTGTGCGGGACAGCAGGCTGTTGGAGATTGCGCAGACTGAAAATGCACCAGCCTGAATGCACATGATGCGCTGTTCCAAGTTCATTTTCATTTTTGTCAAATCATTTTTGTTAATGTAATTCATGAAGGCACACTTTTAAATATTATCAATCACAACAAATGAGCATATCCATTATCGTAATGACCCTTCAGTTTGTGTCTGTGCCCAGCTAGCACAGTGGATCTGGGACGATTCCGGCTGAGAGTCGGGGCACTGGGCTGAGAGTCAGACTCAGCCGACATCATGTGGCCCGAGTCTGGGCCGCCTTCGGCAGTATTACTTATGGCTAGGATGTGGGGATTGAACTCGGGCCGAATCCAGTGTGAGTTTTCTGACCCAAATGTATTACTTGGAGATCGGGGCGATTGGGGTAAAACTCAGATGATTACACAGGCTGCTTTATATACAGAGTTGAAGTCGGAAGTTTACATACACCTTAGCCAAATACATTTAAACTCAGTTTCACAATTCCTGACATTTAATCCTAGTAAAAAAAATCGCTGTCTTAGGTCAGTTAGGATCACCACTTTATTTTAAGAATGTGAAATGTCAGAATAATACACTCAATAATAATAACTTACACTCAATAAGTATTTGCTAGCATTGCCTTTAAATTGTTTAACTTGGGTCAAACGTTTCGAGGAGCCTTCCACAAGCTTCCCACAATAAGTTGGGTGAATTTTAGCCAATTCCTCCTGACAGAGCTGGTGTAACTGAGTCAGGTTTGTAGGGCTCCTTGCTCGCACATGCTTTTTCAGTTCTGCCCACAAATGTTATATAGGATTGAGGTCAGGGCTTTGTGATGGCCACTCCAATACCTTGACTTTGTTGTCCTTAAGCCATTTTGCCACAACTTTGGGGTCATTGTCCATTTGTAAGACCCATCTGCGACAAAGCTTTAACTTTCTGACTGATGTCTTGAGATGTTGCTTCAAAATATCCACATAATTTTCATCCCTCACGATGCCAACTATTTTGTGAAGTGCACCAGTCCCTCCTGCTGCAAAGCACCCCCACAACATGATGCTGCCACCCCTGTGCTTCACGGTTAGCAGGGTGTTCGTCGGCTTGCAAGCCTCGGCTTGCTATAACAATGGTTATTATGGCCAAACAGTTCAATTTTTGTTTCATCAGACCAGAGGACATTTCTACAAAAAGTATGATCTTTGTCCCCATGTGCAGTTGCAAACCGTAGTCTGGCTTTTTAATGGCGGTTTTGGAGCAGTGGCTTCTTCCTTGCTGAGCGGCCATTCAGGTTATGTCGCTATATGACTCGTTTTACTGTGGATGTAGATACTTTTGTACATGTTTCCTCCAGCATCTTCACAAGGTCCTTTGCTGTTGTTCTGGGATTGATTCTCCTTCCTGAGCGGTATGACAGCTGCGTGGTCCCATGGTGTTTATACTTGCACACTATTGTTTGTACAGATGAACGTGGTACCGTCAGGCGTTTGGAAATTGCTCCCAAGGATGAACCAGACTTGTGGAATTCTACAATTTCTTTCCTGAGGTCTTGTCTTGGCTGATTTCTTTTGATTTTCCCATGATGTCAAGCAAAGAGTCACTGGGTTTTAAGGTGGGCCTTGAATTACATCCACAGGTACACCTCCAATTGACTCAAATTATGTCAATTAGCCTATCAGAAGCTTCTAAAGCTATGACATAATTTTCTGGAATTTTCCAAGCTGTTTAAAGGCACAGTCAACTTAGTGTATGTAAACTTCTGACCCACTGGAATTGTGATACATTGAATTATAAGTGAAATAATCTGTCTGTCAACAATTGTTGAAAAACATTACTTGTGTTGTGCACAAAGTAGATGTCCTAACCGACTTGCCAAAACTATAGTTTGCTAACAAGAAATGTGTGGAGTGGTTGAAAAACGAGATTTAATGACTCCAACCTAAGTGTATGTAAACTTCTGACTTTTATTGTAATTAACATTTCATTATTTATTTTTCTATATTTTCTAATTGTGTCTGTGTTCAAAAAATACAATGAACATTTAAATGAAATTCTTTGAGTCCTGTGTAGTATTTTAGTATTTTGATACTTTGTGCAAGGCAATTGATAAGCATCAAACATTGTGGATGGAGCCTTCCGACTGTTGCAGAGGTCTAAGATACTGCATCACAGTACAAATTGCGTTGCTACAGATACTGGTTCGAGATCCATGAGGCGACGCACAATTGGCCCAGCGTCTTCCGAGTTAGGGGAGGGTTTGGCTGGTCGGGACGTCCTTGCCCCATCACGCAGTAGCGACTCCTGTGGCGGGCCACATCTTAATATTTAAAATTTCTAAATCGGGTAATTTTGTATATATATTTTTATTAAATTGCATTGGGCCGCTTCTGGGTGGATTCTGGTAAGATGCCGGCAAAGTCGGCTGAATTCCGGTAGATGGAAACGGATTCTGGGCAGTCATTCATTTTGATTCCGGGCTGAGAACGACACACAATTCTGGGCCGATTCAATCAGTTCCGACCCCCCAGAAGAGAGCCACTTCTGGGCCGATTTTACCCAACTGTCTTTACTAAGTATATTTCCTGATGTATAACTAAATAACTTTCCAAGAAAATATGACATTGGTGACAAAGATGACATTGGATTTGAACAAACTGAACTGCAATATGTGTGTGCTCGTGTTCTGTTGTGTTGTACTGAAACAGGAGCACCCATGTCTGTATCTGAACCTTTATTTTGCATATGAACGATTCTTCAGATCCATGCATACAAAGAGCTCACAGAGATAGAGAGAGCGAGAAAGAGACAGAAAGGGAATAAGAAGTGAGGGAGAAAGAAATCCCATACTTACAAACATATTTATTCCACCGAATGATGGGAACAGTTCCGCAGGACATCGTGAAACAGCAGCAATCCCCAAAACATATTGCTTCCTCCTCCAAAGGAAGGAGTGTAACAGTGTCACACCCCAACAAAAATGATCATTAACATTCGGTAAAATCTGCAAAACACTTTTGGTTATGTTTGTGACCAGACATTGCAGAAATGTTCTGTCTTTCATGGCATGATATATTTGTCATTTGTAGGTTTGCAAAATTCAGGTAACTCCACAAATGTTCCCAGTTTTCCATAAATCTTGGTTGGAATTTTTGAGAAATTACAGGAATTTTGCAACCCTAGTCATTTTCTTTCATCGGATTATCGATGTTGGTGAAATGAACCTGATATATATTCTTGTATCTCTATATAGCATATACTTCATACAAAATAAAAACATATAATATGTCTTACATAGAGTCACTGTTATCATCACTGTAAACATGAAAACAAAAGTACATTATATATTTTTTAAGTATCGAAAAAACTAACAAAAGCGATTTTTGCAAGACAAAGATACATTTTCCCCATTTCGCTTTGATTGTATAGAGGTGAAGATAGCACAGATCACGGACGGTTCAGAAAGTGGAAGCCGTTTTGTTTTTGTATTTGGTAATTGTTCTCCATTCACTTATATTTTTTAAACTAATTTAACTCTTTTATGTCACATTGGTTCCCTTAATCCCCCCTCCCCCTTTGTTCATGTGTGTGTCTGTGTGTTAGTATCACCCAGTCCCAAATCTCTCCCTACCCCTTCCCCTGGGCTCCTTAACCCCTCCGATGTTTATAGATCTGCAGTGTACTGGATAGGTACAAGGAGCAAAATGGTGAAGCTTGAGCTTCCCCCATATTGCATGTTTCCACTTTACAGATGTATAGACATCGAAGGGTTCGCGCCATGGGGGAGGGGTAGGGAGGGCACTGGGACCAGCTGATCCTCTCACACCGACTCCACCTTGACTTGGTTGTTGTTGGTGATGAGCGGCGACGGCTTGCTCTTGAACCGCTCGGCCGCGTCGTTGGAGCTGCCGTGGAAGAAGATTCGCGCCGTGCACACCGACACCACGATGCGCTTGTACTCGCGTCGGAAGTTCTGGTTGAGCATCCCGTACACGATGGCATTAAGGCAGCTGTTGAAGTAGGCCATGAAGTAGCTCGCCACAAAGAGCCACTCGGGGATGAGAGGCACGACCACCTCTGGGTTGATGGCCACCGCCAGCCCGATGAAGTTGAGCGGTGCCCAGCACACGGCGAACAGCACAAACACCACGAACATAGTCACGAAGTTCCTCACGTCGTTTGGCGTCAGTTTCGGTCTATTGTCCGGTTTGACCCGTCGCCTAACTTGAATGACCAGGATCCAGATCCTCAGGTAGCAGTAGGTGACGATCATGATCGGTAGGATGAAGTGGAAGAAGACCACGGCGATGGTGTACGCCGAACTCGCCGACTGCTCGAACGTACACGAATACACCCTGGGGTCATACTGCAACGAACCCACGAAGAGATTCGGCACGATGGCCACAATGGTCAACGCCCAGATGAGTAGGACGTAACACACTGAGTTCTTGTCACTGTACAGCTTGTCGTACTTAAGGCTGTGACATATATAACAGTAGCGGTTGATGGCAATGCCGGTGATGTTGAAGATGGAGCCGATGACGCTGACGCCCATGAGAAAACCGCTGATCTGGCAGTGGACATAGCCCAGGTTCCAGCCTTTGTGGAAGATGGAGGAGAGGACCAGAGGGTAGGGGTAGATGGCCACCACCAGGTCGGCCACGGCCAGGCTTACCACAAAGATGTTGCCTGGAGACACAGAGAGAGAGAGAGAGAGAGAGAGAGAGAGAGAGAGAGAGATTGAGAGCATAGAGAGAGGAGGAGAGAGAAAGAGAGAGCATAGAGAGAGCATAGAGAGAGATAGAGAAATAACATATAGATAAGGAGAAAGAAAACAAAGACCATGGCAATTAGTAAATATTCTATCCTTTCACAATGAGCACAATCAAAGTCATCAAGACAAACACAATGTTAATGTCACTGAATAAGTGGCTGAATGGACGGACAGGTAATTGTGTTTCGGTTCTTTCAGCCAGCGAGGGTTGACTCATTTATTTACATTTACCATTTTGCATACCTCTCACTACACAGCAATCTGCTTCAAGGCTACTACTTTGACAACTAGGTGCTTATGATGAGAGAAAAACAATGCCTTTGAATCTGCATATGCTTGTGTAAATGTGCATGTCAGTGTGTGAATGTCAGTGTGTGAATGTCATTGTGTGTGTGTGTGTTTCTTTGTTTGTTTCTTAGTTAGGGAACATCAATAAATTACACAATGTCAATGAGACAATATTTTCATGTTGCACACCTTTAGGTTCTCGTTAAATTCTTTCAATATTTGTATATGAATTTCTACAATTTATAGTTGTTTTTAGGTTTTTAAGTCATTGAAATTTAGAGCTACTGGAATTTTAACACATTCTCCAAGTATAATGTGTAATTTACTGATGGTCCCTAACTAGCCCCATAAGGATATCCAAAGTCAACCCACATTTACCACAGACATTACGATTGGGTCGCGTGCAGCAAAGATGGTGGATAAATGAAGATAGTTGACCCAGGCCGTTAGCTATTGAAAAAATAAATTACGTTCCGGTCTACTTAATTGGGTGTGTCTCCCATAGACACCAATGCAATAGCAGCTGGGTCTGGTCTACTTAGTTCAATGACTTTCATTGAACCAAAACATTTTACAGAATAAACAGCAAGTGTGGTGTCTCGCTTCATCTTCCGTCTCTAGCGTGCACCTGCACTGAATCCATAATTACTTGTGTGCTGCCAGCTGTGGGCATGTGGACAGGTGGACAGGATTGAACGTTTGAAACCAACCTAACATTTACGTTGTGACGCAGTCACGACAAGTCTCACAAAAATACATTTTGGCCAAGACTGACTGTATGACCAGAATGATCCTATTTACACTTCGTAGTCAGTTATGACAGTAGAATAAATGTTTCTGACTCATATTGATGCCACATAGGCTGTTTTCTAAATGAGAAGATGTTTTTTAACCATTTACTGCAGTGGGCAAAATCCGGGTCATAGACTGTTTCTTGGTAGTCTTAAACAAATCTACTTTGAAACACAAGTATACACCTCACACACATGGTTATGGGCGACAACAAAAAAGAAGACACCTGTACCATGGCAGATATACAGTTGAAATGTATTCAATTTTGAGTTTGCATTCCAATATTTCACTTTATATACACCACAGAAGATTGAAATATAACAAAACCATTTGACATAGAAACATCATTTTTTATCATCTTTATTAATTATGAAATTAAATTAATAACTTTCCACCGATGAGGAAAAAGTGGGTGCTTTTGGTCATTGACTGCAGGAAAGGGCTTTCAGACCCTTTTTCAAGTGAAGTGAGTGCATGACATGCCACTTCACCCAGAGAAGGAGAAGGAGGACGATTATATTCTGACACGGTCACACTCAGGCTTGCGCATGCAAAAACACACGCAAGCACGCTAGTTAGTTCCAAGTTTGCTTTAATTATGCAAAGCCAGTATTTTTCTCCGCGTTTGCCCGGCAGATCTTCTGAAGGGTGAAATTGTATGCGTAAAAGGAAAAGCTCAAATTTACTCAAGCAGTCAGTTAACAACTTTACAGTACCTACAGTACTGTGTGTGTGTGTGTCATAAACCTGGTCCTGTTAGTGACGAGTTCCTCGTGTGTCAGATGTGAGCTAAACATAAAGACAGCATAGTACTACGCTTCTACAACATCGCTACAACGACTCAGCAAAACATTGCAATAGCGTTGAAGTATCGTCTTTCCAAACACATCACTTCTTGACTTCCAGCTACGATCTATCACACAGATCAGTTCCCAGACGCCTCTGGGAAATGTGTCAGTCTCTCCGGCACGCCAGTGGCAACGGACACATAAGCACAACAAAACCCAGGTCTGCCCGGCACCTTCCCTCTCTTTCTGTCTCCCCCCCCCCACGTAGCATACCAGACATTCTTTCATGGCCGAAGACCTTTCCTGCATTAAATTAAGCTACGTCCTCCTGGATCTGTCATCCAGGAGCCCTCTGTAAGAGGATGATGTGCACGTGCTATTGTCACGATTAGCAGGACGAAGGGACTTAACAAAAGGTCTGGCGGCTAAAACAAAGAGATGTTTCTCAAGCTACGTGGTGAGAGCTTACGGGTGGAGACAGTAAGGGTCGAGGAGTTTGTCTTTAAGACCTATAAGACCAGGATTGCACTACCCCTCAGCGCGAGACTCGCTAAAGCAAAGCTGGGGCCGGGGTTTAGACTATTTGAGCTGCTTGGAGTGTCAATACAGAGCCTAGACCTTGACAAGGTTGTGAGACAGAGCCCTACAGGCAGCTCGGCTGGCTTTCAAGTGCCCTGAGGCCTGGCTTCTATCAGCTCTTGTCACCGTGGAGGGTAGACCCGGTGATTGACACACCACTCAAAAGTATTAATTTAGCTAAAGGGGAGATACATTTTCATTCACTTTCATTCATTTTTATTCACTCATCAACTTTGATAAGGATTTATGCATGAGGGAATCCCCTCTGCTCCTTTTCTTTGGCAGGCAGTGGAGATACATTTTTGCAATGGAGCAGCATGATTAAGATGCCTTCAATACCTGGAGCGACATGCCCTTTTTTAAGGACGGCAGGTAGAGCGAGTCCGAGTGAGTCCAAGCACGTCAGCGCCGGCCAACTGTAGCCTCGCGGTTACGCTCCGCTAGTGAGGTGGGGATTTTAACGCCTAGAGTCCAAGTGTAAACTCCGCAACTTGAGGGTCAGCGAGGCACCAAGGTCGAAGTGTCAGTAAGCGGAGGAGGTTACAAGGGCCCTAACTCTATTACCCCTGGCACTGTATTATGCATGGGCTAGCTAGCTGTTAAAAAGTCATCTATGATAACGTATGGCAGCGGTGTCAAGTGTGCTCCCTCTAGGTCACCACGCTGCTCGTTATGGCGCACACCTGTCACCATCGTTATGCTCACTTGCACGTCATCAGACTCACCTGGACTCCATCACCTCCCTGATTACCTGCCCTATATATGTCACTCCCTTTGGTTCCTTCCCCAGGCGTCATTGTTCCTGGGTCATGTCTGTGCGTTATTTGTGTTACGTGTTAGTTTCATTTATTTATTAAAACACTCACTCCCTGAACTTGCTTCCAGACTCTCAGCACACATTGTTACAGAATAACGCCTCACCTAAGGGAAGCATCAGGGAGTGTTTTTTTGTTTTGTGTGTCAGTGGGAATGACGTCGGGTCCGGGAGCCACTACAGGCTCTCATGCCTCAGTCAGATCGCCAGTCTCCCCTGCCTCCACCGGCTTGTCAGGCTCTCATGCCTCAGTCAGATCGCCAGTCTCCCCTGCCTCCACCGGCTTGTCAGGCTCTCATGCCTCAGCCAGAGACAAGTTCCCGGGCATCAGCAGGGGTGACCGGTCCGCTCCTGATCCCCGGGATCCTCGACGTCCTGTGGCTGGAGCTGAATGCGCCGGGGAGGGGGTACCATCACGTATGCTCTCTCTCCGGCGCTCTAGGTCACCATGCTCCCGTGTCTCAGCCGGATTGACAGGTTTCCTGTGCCTCAGTAGAGGTGTCCGCTCCTGATCCCCGGGATCGTCATTTTAGTCGGCGTCCTGCGGCTTGAGCCGTGTGTTGGAGAGGGGGTACTTGAACGTGTGCTCCCTCTACGGCCTCTAGGTCACCAGGCTGCTCGTTATGGCGCACACCTGTCACCATCGTTGCGCGCACCTGCGCGTCATCAAGCTCACCTGGACTATATCACCACCCTGATTACCTTCCTAATATACTGTATGTTACTCCCTTTGGTTACTTCCCCAGGCGTTATTGTTTCTGTTCCTTTGTCATGTCTGTGCGTTGTTTGTGTTACCCGTTGGTTTCATTTATTTATGAAAACACTCACTCCCTGAACTTGCTTCCCGACTGTCAGCGCACATTGTTACAAGCGGTTTCCCAAACTAGGGGAGATGAACAAATGAAAAAGGAACTCAGTTGGACTTTCAAATTACAGTACACTTGAAAGTTGTAATAGTAAAATGCACAAGGTGGAATTTCAAAATTGGCTAGTGCATCATCAGTTCCTCTTGTCCAGTCAGTCATTGTAGAGAGAGCTATTTAGAACTTGTCAGAAATTCCCAGTTGATCAACTAGCCCATGTCATCTGATGTCTTGATTTTGTTGTACATTTTGAGTCACTCAGATATCACATAAGACATAAATGTGTAAAATTGCAGGGAATTAGCTTAAAAACAGCAAAACAAGAGGGGTGTGAACCGTGTCATGAACAGTGCTTGTGCACGTAAAACATAGATGTGGGTGAATGAATATCTGACATTCATGAATTGTAACTTCACATTTAACGTTCACCTTCTGTACTTGGGCATCGATAAAATGGTTAATAATTAAAGTGTTTCTTTCACAAAAGTTATGTGGTAACACTGGCTTATTAAGTCAATAATGGTGTTACAAAATTGATCTGTGTCACAGATGGGCATGACGGGTATTTAGTCGGGACTAGTTGGAATTCACCCAAAATATTCCACCGCTGCCACCAGCACAACAAAGATCAAATGTGATGGCTCCAAACAAACAAAAAACTTTGACATTATTGGATTTGCAGATATTGTGTTTATGAATGAGGGCTGGTGACAGGCATGGATGATGAGGCCCGTCTCTCCAGAGTTAATCTGTTCTCTCCTCTCTACTAAGGCTATTTCAAGAGCGGACCATAAAACAAACGGCTTAGAAATGAAAATGGCCAGCCCCAGAAATGCAAGCAGTGTAGAGTATCAGCGAGATCACACCAGATATTACTTAAATATTCTGTCCAGGTCCCCAGGACGTCAGGAGACGCCTTCAATACCATCCACTAGGGGCAACGTGAGCATGTATTACCAGCAAGTAGGCACATGGCTCCGAGGATCACAGGTTCAATCCCAGTGCTATGCTCTGGTTATTATTGTTTCTGTTTTAACCTTAAACCAAACCTTAACCCTTGCCTTAACCAGTCAGAATAATTTGGTAGATTTGGGCTCGCCTGCCTGGTTTATTCTCTCTCTCTCTTGCTCTCTGGGCATAAGCAGATTCTGCAATTACAATCAATACAAAGCAACACAACCTTATAGAACATAAACGCAATATGTTATCCTATATGCAATATGTAAACATTTGGCAATCGACCAATTCACACCAGCAGACATAACAAAGCAAAATATGAACCAATACAAAGCAACCATGGAATGCACAAGACGACCACAAAAGACAACACAGACAAAGCGAATCCTACAATTCGAGACAGTATAAATGGAAGCTGATTCTGCAGTAAGCTACCGCACTTGAACTGTCATTGCCACCAGTTAATAAATCACAGGAGTCAAGAGCTACCATACGAGGCGGACTAGTGCCAGAGGAGAGAAGAAAGAACCCGACTGCAGTCCCAAGAGATTCACATTACCACAGATATTTCAAGGCCCTTACCTAACTCTTGACATTTCGGAGAGTGCTTTTGACTTGTTCCATCTGGGATTCTGTCTCTTTTTCTCTCAGACAAGGGTGCAGCTTTTGGCATAAGATGTCTTGCAGACAGACTGTCAGGTCAGGGTGCTTCCCTCTGTCTGTATTCAGAGAGAACTCTTCAGACGAGTGAGTCTTTTAATTCTGTGCACGTTTACATTTTGCTAAGTGCAACAAAGTACTTTTATGGGCGCTTGAAGACCTCAGGAAATGACTTTCACTGTTATATTCATGGAAATCAGAAAACAATCGTCAAGTTCTTCCAATTCCCCATATATTTATCTTAGTGTTCGGCACAGCAAGACAAATCCTAGGGTGTGATAGCGCTGTGGTTTAACAATACTCAGATAGACTTGAGTCAACTGAATCCCACATTGCACCTACTCACAGAACATGCCACAAAAAAATTCCACCAAAGTTGCCCATCCTCCCTAGTTCACGATCTCATTCTCAATTTGCCGGGCTGCTAGTCAATTTTTACGGACCGCTAGACCACAGCGTGTCGCGGCTTTGAAGACCATACATTGTGCATGTACCTGTCTCTCCTCGGGAAGCTGAGGAAGCCGCGATGACAAAACACCATGGGTGGTGTCACACTGGATGTCAACACGGCCCACACAGCTGGTGGCACGAAGCGAGATGACAGGACCAGCCGTGTTGGTCGTGGAGCCAGACAGAACCCCCCTGGGCGGAGTTGTTCGCTGTCATGTTGTCACTCCGATTACGGCATCCTTCATTTGTGAAGTTTTGCCTTCTCCAATGTTAATTGCAACCTCTCCTCCAAAAACATAGACGTAAAACATCAAACCTGTGGACGGGCGCTAGTTAAGGTATTGTATTTGTTCATACCTGAACTGAGTGACAAAGGCTGTTTGTGTCACCGTTCTAGATGTAGCACTGACCTGCAGGTTTAACAACCCCAGACAACATCTTCAATGTGTCATTATGACAGAGAAATTACAATTCTGTCCAACACGAGGATCTGAAAAGCTACATTTTAGGCTAGCTAGCTGTTAGGATGTACAGTCACTGACTGCTACACAATAACACATTAGCTGCATCATTTTCCCAAACACTCATCTTGCTTCTAGTTCTGAGCGATTAGTGCTTTTTGAGGTTAGTTCAGTTTCTGTTCAATTATTCATTTTTTATTTATTTTGATTATATGATTATTTGGGTTGAAAACTGTAACAGTTCTTCAAAGTAAATAAGGCATACTTTTATGACTGCTGAATATCAGCTATCAATCTCTTTATCAAAAATGAACAAAATGGAATTAAAATCATTGAACAGATGTCGGTAAATTAGTTGTAAAAAAAATTAAAATGAACGAAATTTCGGTTAATCGCTCAGCACTACTTGCTTTACATGGGGCCCTGGCCTGTTGTGTAAGGGCTACTGTACTTGAGGCCCTGAGGAGGGTGTGGGTTGGGTGAGACATGTGGGTCATGGCTTGTCATAGCCCCGGGCACCACTGCACCTTACCTCAGCTGCTCACAAAATCAAATCGTATTTGTCACATGCCCTGAATACAACCTTACAGTGCAATGCTTACTTACAAACTGTCACGACTTCAACCGAGGCAGGCTCTCCTTCCCGTTCGGGTGGCGCTCGGCGGTCGTCGTCACCGGCCTACTAGCTGCCACTGACTCTTTTTCCTCCCCCTCCTTATGTGTTTATTTGTATCACCTGGTTTGAGTTAATTGGTAATTAGTGTGGCTTTATTAGTCAGCCAGCCTGTATGCTTATTTGTGCGGGATTGTTCGTCTGTAGCTGTGGATTTCGGGAGTGGTGTATTGTATTGTATACTGGGTTTGTCTCCCGTATTAGTAGACAGGTGTTTATGACACCCTGTAAGTCCGTGTTGGACATTTTGGTTTGCCGGTTGGAAATTAAAAATCACCACATTGAAGTTCTGCTGTTCCTGCGTCTGATTTCACACCCCCCGACACCCAGGTCGTTACACAAACCCTTAACCAACAACGCTTTAAGAAGTTTTAAGATGAAAAAAAGTCTTAAGTAAAACATTGGAAATAAAAGTAACAAATAATTAAACAGCAGCAGTAAAATAACAATAGCGAGACTATATACGGGGGAACCGGTAAAGAGTCAATGTGTGGGGGCACCGGTTAGTCGAGGTAACTAAGGTAATATGTACATGTAGGTAGAGTTAAAGTGACTATGCATAGATAATACATAGAGAGTAGCAGCAGGGTAAAAGAGGGGTCTGGGTAGCCGTTTGGTTAGCTGTTCAGGAGTCTTATGGCTTGCGGGTAGAAGCTGTTTAGAAGCCTTTTGGACCTAGACTTGGTGCTCCGGTACCGCTTGCCGTGCGGAAGCAGAGAGAAAAGTCTATGACAATGGTGGCAAAAAAATGTAGGGCCTTCCTCTGACACTGCCTGGTGTATAGGTCCTGGATGGCAGGAATCTTGGTCCCAGTGATGTACTGGGCCGTATGCACTACCTTCTGTAGTGCCTTGCAGTCAGGATGTTCTTGATGGTGCAGCTGTAGAACATTTTGAGGAACTGAGGACCCATGCCAAATCTTTCAGTCTCCTGAGGGGGAATAGGCTTTGTCGTGCCCTCTTCACGACTGTCTCAGTGTTTTTGGACCATGATAGTTTGTTGGTGATGTGGACACCAAGGAACTAGAAGCTCTCAACGTGCTCCACTGCAGCCCCGTCGATGAGAATGGGGGCGTGCTCGGTCCTCCTTTTCCTGTAGTCCCCAATCATCTCCTTTGTCTTGATCATGTTGAGGGAGAGGTTGTTGTCCTGGTACCACACGGCCAGGTTGCTGACCTCCTCCCTACAGGCTGTCTCATCGTTATTGGTGATCAGGCCTACCACTGTTGTGTCATCTGCAAACGTGATGATGGTGTTGGAGGCATGCATGACCATGCAGTCATGAGTGAACAGGGAGTACAGGAGGGGACTGAGTGAGCACCCCTGAGGGGCCCCCGTGTTGGGGATCAGCATGGCGGATGCGTTATTACCTACCCTTACCACCTGGGGGTGGCCTGTCAGGAAGTCCAGGATCCAGTTGCAGAGGGAGGTGTTTTGTCCCAGGGTCCTTAGCATAGTGATGAGCTTTGCGGGTACTATGGTGTTGAACGCTGAGCTGTAGTCAATGAATAGCATTCTCACATAGGTGTTCCTTTTGTCCAGGTGTGAAAGCGCAGAGTTTGTTTACAAATATACATAGACCGCCACTCCTTGTCTTACCAGAGGCCGCTGTTCTATCCTGGCGAAAAAGCTTAAAACCTGCCAGCTGTATGTTATTCATGTCATCGTTAAGCCGCGACTCGTGAAACATAAAATATTACAGTTTTTAATGTCTCATTGGTAGGATATACAGTACGTGATCGTAGTTTGTCTATTTTATTATCGATTGATTGTACGTTGGCTAATAGAACCGATGGTAAAGGTAGATTACCCTCTTGTCGACGGATCCTTACAAGGCACCTGGACCTTCGTCCCCGATATCTCTGTCTTTCTCCTGCGAATGACAGGGATGAGGGCCTTGTCGGGTGTCTGAAGTAAATCCTTCCCGTTTGACTCGTTGAAGAAAAACGATTCCTTCAGTACGGGGTGAGTAATTGCTATCCTGATATCTAGAAGCTCTCGGCAGAAACATTATGTACAAAATAAGTTACAAATAACGCAAAAAAACATACACAACAGCACAATTGGTTACGGGATTGTAAAACGGCAGCCATCTCCTTTGGCGCCATTCTGTATTTTTTCAGAGATCCACCATCAGATACAGTAGTAAGAGAAAAATAGATTCACAGAACCACACCCCCAATGCACCACAGCTGCAGTCCCTGATCCACTTCCTGGGCACTGTGAATGCAAAACTAGGACCCTACACTGGCACTGTGTTGCACTGTTCTGGACTGTGCGCTAGAGAAAAGGATGTCAAAGCGCAAGGCTGCCTGTTTCTGGATCCATACTGAGTGGGTTCGCAAATAAAAACCCATTCGGTCCTAAATTGCAATCCCATCAACCCTTTTTCTGCCGTTAAATATCAGAGGATCAAAGTGATTTCCGTGTCCCACCAGAGGTCCACTGTAATGATGGCCACCACATCAGGAGTATCACAGGAGTGTTGGCACCTGCCCGGGTGCTTTGGGCGAGCCCCAGGGTCCAACTCCATTATTTTCGAAAGGGGCCCTTTGATTTTCAGCTTTGTGGCATAAGGATACAGGCTAGGGATAGCCTAGCAGCAGGAATCAAAGTGTTGTCCAAAGCCGCAGTAAGATTATCACATTCCCTCCACCTCCAATTAGACACCCAGGGGAATTTGTTTTGAGTGGGTGCGTGAGTTTTGATTTGGAGAGGCAAGCCTGGGCACGGCACAATAGGGGACTGATGAGGTGACTCAGATAGGGGGGAAACGGACTGAAAGTTCAGCCAGGACACAAGGATTACAGGACACGAGCGTGGGAGAGGTCTTAGTTGGAAGTGATTCTGGGGCTATTCTCAATGATTTTTTTCTCAAGGAATGCTAGGTGGCTAACAGGCTAACAAACCATGTATTGCAGTCAAATTCCATTAGGTGGTGGAGCGCGAACACTAAGAAAAATGGACAGAAAACCCATAGCATCGTGATATACAGAGAAGAGGTTTACCCCTCCTTTTTTCTCCCTTCCCATATAAACTGGTTGGAATCAACGTTGTTTCCATGTCATTTCAACAACAAAAATTCAACGATGACGTTGAATCAACGGGGAAAACTGCTAGGATTTTTGAAAAAGTCATCAATGTAAGGGAATTTCATTTTTTTTCACCCAACTGTTCACCTAAATCCAATACAATGGTGAAATGTTTTGTTGAATTCACATTAGTTGACAACTCAACCAAATATAAATCAAAACTAGACGTTGAACTGACGTCTGTGCCCAGTGGGTTTCCTGCATATAGGAAACTAAATATGCAGGGTTTGGGCTCCATTTTGCAATTACTAGCAAGGGTTGGAACCGGTTCAGGAAACAGAACCGAAAACCTCAAAATTACATTTTTTGAGAAACAGAATCAGAACCGGGAATGAAAGTGATCTATAATGTGCCGGAATAGAACCGTTATTTTAAAAGCATGGTAGCCAGTTAATAACGTTATTTTACTTTCTGGGCATTTTTTTCCAGTCCCACAAAAACACACAAAGCACGTATGCAAAGCCCTCACTCTGTCACTCAGAAACATATTCCAGCGTCTGCTTGCCAGCTGAAAATCTATTCCAGTGTGTGTGCGTGCGTATGCTACCTACTCCTGCCCCTCCAAAGCACAGGCTACTGTAGCTTACTGACATTACAAGCCTGATTCAGAAATTAGGGAGAGAGCTTTTTTTATTAAAGAAGAATGGATTCACTTGTTCAATGCTAGTTAAGGATACTACAGTTATCACGTTTTACATTGGATTTATTAACTACGAAAGGGTAAGAAGTGTTTTTATTTGAACTCTGGTGCCGCTCGGCACACACAAACCTGTTAGCTAGCTATCTAGTCCAATGTTAAAAAGGAGATAGCCTCAATGGCACTGCCCATGCTGTCACAGACGCTATAATGGCACAGATACGACAATGAGTCCTCTGAAGTAGTAAATCTTCTTCTATGAGTTGGTAAACAAACTAAATGGGTGAATACTGCCACCTGGAGTGTGTTGTTTGAACAGGTCTAAAGCCCAGGTTGGTGATTTACTGCCACCTGCAGTTATGAAATGTTTCTTCATGAGTCTAATTCATTGGCTGATCCCCCCCCTGATGACCGCGATAGAATTATGTGACCCTTACTTAAACCATGAGGAGTCCCACCCAGTTGACTACTTTAAAATGGTGAAAGTCCTCATTGGCAATATCCATGCAAACATGTGTTATTTCCAAGTAGTGATCTCTATTTATCTCTACGGATTGAACCCATTAAGCCTTTAAGCTTTCGAAGTCCTCATAAAAACACCATTTAATGATGAGCTACTCGCTGTCGTTCAAATTGTAAACAGAAGACCGACCCATTGAAAAAGCTACCTATAGGTAGATAAAGACATTTTGGTAGCATAGCACTATGCTGGCTGTTTGACAAATGGCGGGAGATTGGGGGTAGGGTGTGGGTGTTTGATAATTTTTTTCTTGATTAAGTTACTAATTAAAACGCTATCTATGGTTAACGTACTTTTTTTTGTACAATTATTATCTTTAGAGAGGAAGATTTGGTGCATTACAGTTGGGTGAGTGTGCGCTTGTTTGGATGGTACTGAATATCCCCATAATTAAAATAGACTATTAAGATGGACTGGATAGTGGGTTATTTTACAAAAAATGACGGGTTTAAAGTTGAAATGAAATCTGAACTAAATTGATATGAGATTGGTACATTGGCCAACTCATTAGTAGGGAAACCATGAAGCCTTCGATAAGAAAATATATTTACGAAGCTGCAATATCTCACATTATTCCTACAGCTACCTCTTAATTGTATTCCTCCCAAATGAAAAAGCCTTGACATACTGTTTGCAATGACCATTTGAAAAAAACAGGTTTAGTTTGTGGCCTACAGTAGCTGAATACTACACACCAACACAATACCAATACACATCTGGTAAAACATACACAATTAATATTCCTTTAAGAAATAATGTTGTTTATCAGTGTAAATGTTCCCCTAGATGCTGATCAGGGGTCAGTTTTGCATAAAACTCACTAATGGTTAAGGTTAGGATTGGGGGAGGGGAAGCTGATCCTAGATCTGTACCTAGGGTAAACTTCACTCCGGAGTGTGGTTTATCCATTGCTACTGTAAGTGACAGTGCTTGTTCAGGGTTTTGACTAAAATATGTTGGCCAAGCAGTGTCTAGCCAATGGTTTAACATCTGCCTGCTGAGCCTCTAAATTCGGATTGCTTGGCGTGACGGTTGTTATTCTTACCACCCATATCTTTATTAAGCAGATGACCTAGCCCCAGCTGACTTAAAAGAGCTCAAATTTAATCTCCTTAAACTTTGAATGGGAATGCGTTGCATAATATGTCAATCTCATATCTTCCCATTTTCCAATGATATTCTATGACTTTGTTGTCTTGTGTCTTTTCTAATGAAACCGACCCCCCTTGATGAAAAGATAAACCATGCAGTTTATCCCTCTCACGTGAATAATTTGGCCGTATAGGATGACTAGCAGCCAAGCCTTATGGGTAAGGTTCTGTAGGTAAAATAACATTTTGAAATGTTTCGAAATGGGGAGGCACTACCTGCAGATTTTTCGTTTTTCCATTTACCCAACTGAACAACACCCTGGTTAGTAAGGGACCTGTTAATGCATAAGCTGTCACCCGGCCCAACAATATTCTGTTTAAATCAAATCAAATCTAATTTTATCTGTCACATGCGCCGGATACAACAGGTGCAGACCTTACACTGCTGACACCGCCTGGTATAGAGGTCCTAGATGGCAGGAAGCTTGGTCCCAGTGATGTACTGGGCCGTACGCACTACCCTTTGTAGTGCCTTGCGGTCAGAGGCCGAGCAGTTGCCATACCAGGCAATGATGCAACTAGTCAGGATGATCTCGATGGTGCAGCTGTAGAACCTTTTTAAGGATCTGAGGACCGATGCCTTGTTGTGTCCTCTTCACGACCGTCTTAGTTTGTTTGGACCATGATAGTTTGTTGGTGATGGACAACAAGGAACTTGAAGCTCTTAACCTGCTCCACTACAGCCCGGTCGACGGGAATGGGGGCGTGCTCAGTCCTCCTTTTTCTGTAGTCCAAAATCATCTCCTTGATCACGTGTCTTGATCATGTGATATTGATCACGTTGAGTGAGAGGTTGTTGTCCTGGCACCACACAGCCAGGTCTCTGACCTCCTCTAACCTCCAAGTCTCTGAACATGTTTATGCAACATGTTCATCATCAAAGTCGTGCCAATACCTTATCCGGAATTCTGAGCATTTAGTCACATTTATTAATCCCTATATTAAAAAACGATCCACTATCTTCAATTCAACATTAAAATGAATCCTATTTTCCACAACAGTGAGTTGATCCCATCCCACCACTCTCTCCCTCCATCCCAGACAGCTCAGATACTCCTGTAATTACTTCTCTGACAGCTCGGCGAGAGGCCCCAAAATTACACAAAATAAATAAGCCACGCGTTGGGGTTGACGGAACACACACACTTTCCCTGGCACACACACACTCGCTCTCTCTTTCCCTTTCTGTCTCTCTCTCTCTCTCGCTCTCTCTTTCTCTCTCTCTCTCACACGCACACATAAACACACCCTAAAACAGATTAAATCATAGCAACACACACAGATAGTAACACAACTACACACACACACACACTAGGGATGTGCATCTCTCCTTTGATGAACGATTCAATACGCATCTAGATGCATGGGCTCCGATATAATACAGGAACGATATGTTTTAGTTTGAAACGATTCGATGGGATTCGGGGAACGAATTGATGCGACGCGGTTCGATATGATTCGATGCAACTTTTTGTTGTTGTTGCATGAACACATTAATTTTCCATTTTAAATGAATATCTGATGCTGATGGGTCAGGAGCTGGGCCTCTCTGAGCTGGATCTGTCTGAGGTGACTTCTCTTAGCTAAATGGACCTCTGTTGGTGTGTGTATGTGTTTGTGTCAATGTCAATGGTGTGTGTAGGCACCTGAGCTGAGCCATTGGGCAGACTGAGCATCTACCACCCCACTATCAGATTAGGAAAGGGGGAAATGTTTGCTTTTATTCCCCCCACTTTTTTTCTGAAATAACCATCATGCACTGATTGGAAGTTTTTTGAGCTAGTACTATGTCAATATATATATTTAGAAATTAGCATGGCATTTATACAATTTATATAATGCATCTTTTGATTTTACCCCATCTCGAAAGCGAATGGTTTCGACCGTTTTGAATTTTATAGAGCCAATGAATGCGAAATGTTCTTTATGAAATTACCCTGTTCATGTAACAATGACCAAATACACTTGACTGTTTAAAGCAAAACTACCAAAACGATTTCTTATGGTGAACCTGAACAACAATCTAAATAAAATCTGAATGATTGAAAATCCCAATCAGCAGTCCGATGCCACTTTTAGTTTCTATACTGCTTTGTGTCGCCTACTGTGGGATTGGGGGGAGCACAAACAGATGTTACATTTTATTTCACAAGCTCTCATTTACAACTGCGACCTGGCCAAGGTAAAGCAAAGCAGTGCGACACAAACAACAACACAGAGTTACACATGGAATAAACCAGCGTACAGTCAATAACACAATAGAAAAAAAGAAAGTCTATATACAGTGTGTGCAAATGGGGTGAGGAGGTAAGGCAATAAATAGGCCGTAGTAGCGAAGTAATTACAAATTAGCAAATTAACACTGGAGTGATAGATGTGCAGTTGATGATGTGCAAGTAGAAATGCTGGTGTGCAAAAGAGCAGTAAAGTAAATAAAAACAATATGGGGATGAGGTAGGTAGATTGGATGGGCTATTTACAGATGGGCTATGTACAGCTGCAGCGATCGGTTAGCTGCTCAGAAAGCTGATGTTTAAAGTTAGTGAGGGAAATATAAGTCTCCAGCTGCAGTGATTTTTGCAATTCGTTCCAGTCATTGGCAGCAGAGAACTGGAAGGAAAGACAGCCAAAGGAGGTGTTGGCTTTGGGGATGACCAGTGAGATATACCTGATGGAGTGCGTGCTACGGGTGGGTGTTGTTATAGTGACCAGTGAGCTGAGATAAGGCGGAGCTTTACCTAGCATAGACTTATAGTTGACCTGGAGCCAGTGGGTCTGGCGACGAATAGGTAGCGAGGGCCAGCCGACTAGAAGGACATCAGGGTTGGCGGAGTGTGCTAAAGCAGTGAGTAAGGGTTTTTCGGTTACAGAAGAAAACAAATGAGAGTGCCTGGGGACACGCATGGCCTGGGTTAACCTCCACATCACCCGAGGAACAGAGGAGGAGTAGGATGAGGGTACGGCTAAAGGCTATCAAAACTGGTCGTCTACTTCATTGGGGACAGAGAATATGGGAGAGCTAGTTAAGACAACAATTGGTAAGACAACAACAGCTAATCAGCTAAGACAATAACAACAGGCAAAATGGCGATGAATGGGCAGAGATGGTCAGTTAGGGCCTGAGTTCGAGGCTGGGGCCGACAGATAAAAAATATTTAAAAAATATTTTAGAAATAAATAAACAAAATGGAGTACCGTGATTAATGAACAGTCCAGTAGGCATCAGCTATGTAGCCAAGTGATCATAGGGTCCAGTGAACAGCAATAGATGAAACAGGGAAGCCGGCGTTGTTGTTACTACGCTAGCAAGCGGGAGACACGGCGTTTAAAGTTAGCAGGCCGGGGTTAGTAAGAGCGTCTGCTCCGATGTCCGGTTGAGGGCACAGCGGATGGAGTTACGTCGGCAGACCAGTCGTGGTGGTATGGCGGTGTGCCGTGTCGACAAAAGGGTCCAGGCCAGTTGGCGAAAGAGGTATTGTAATTGTAGTAATTTTGTTTGCTAGCCGGGAGATGCGCCTGGCTCGCGGCTAACTGGTGCTAGCTTTGGGAAAAGGGCGTTAGCCGCTATAGCCACTCGGTAGCAGCTAGCTAGCAGCAATGATCCGATGCAAAGGTCCAGCGCTTACGGCAAGGATCCGGTGGAGTAGTGAATTCTAGCTGTGTTGGGGTAGAGTCCGGGGGGCATCAGCTGTGTAGCCGAGTGATCACTGAGCAGGCCGGGAGGTGGGCCTGGCTCAGAGCTAGCTTCGGGGATGGGTCACTCGGTGGCAGCTGTGATGATCAGGAGTAATGGTCCAGGGCTTACGGCAGGAATCCGGCATTGTAGTGGAGAAAACAGTCCAATACTGGCAGGCTGGCAAGTATTATCCAGACTAAAAGCGTCTGGAGTCTGTGCAGAAAGTGAAGGCCGCTAGCAGTGGCTGACAATGACTAAACAGCTAGTAGCTAATTAGCTGATTCGCTTCTGATGGCTAGCTCCTGATGGAGATCTGGCTATGAGGTCTAAAAATAGTGGATCCGTATCACATTGGGTGAGGCGGGTTACCGGAAGGTATATTGAAAATAAATTGAAATATATACAAAAAAAGACAAAAAAGACAAAAATGTACATGGGAGAACGTCAAACCACGTCTGCACTGCTACGCCATCTTGGAACTATTGTGAACAATGTGAAACATTGAAGAGTGCTTAGACACACACTGGAGAGAGGCACACACACACACCCACACACACACTGGAGAAAGAGATACACACACACACACACACACACACACACAAATACAGAGATATACACACACACGCACACAGTGGAGAAAGAGATGCACACACACGACAGAGATACACACACAAACTGAAAAGAGAGCCACACACTGACTCACACACATACCCCTCTATTTGACCGACTGACTGGGTTCGAGCACCAATATCCTGCACGCCACAACAGTGTTTTGGCCTGCTGAGCTATTACCTCAGGGACCTATAGCACAAGTCTTCAGGTCTTAGAGAGTTCAACGTTTGAAAACACGGACCAGCAGGCAGAAACATAGCAAACAGGATTGGGTCAGAATGTTCCAGGGAAACAGCAGCCTCACACACACACACACACACACACACACACACACACACACACACACACACACACACACACACACACACACACACACACACACACACACACACACACACACACACACACCACAGGAGAGACTTGGGAGACGGAGCTGAGCGTTGCAGTTTGGGAGTGTGCAGAGAGAGCTACACCAGATAAATGATGAATTAGTCATTCTCAGTCTGTAGATACAGCTCAACTGAGTCTGGGCTGAATACACACACATCCTATACTAGTGGAGCTCCACCCCATTTGAATCTTCACAAGGCATGGTGTGAAGTCAAAAGGTGCCTCCAGATTCTAGAGTAATGAGCAGGGCTTTTCAAGGTCCTGGGGGGAACCACAGGGTATGCGTTCTAGGACAGTACTAATACACCTGATGCAAGTAATTAACTACATACTCCGGTATAGAGGTCCAGGGCCTAGACAGGTCCAGGCTCTAGATTCACAAAACCTTCTTAAGGCATTTCTTCTTAACTGACATTTTTACCTTAACTATAGACTTAAGAAGAAAGTTAAGCAAAGTTGCTATTCCTCAAACTTTCTTGGAAATTATGTTGCCCTATTTCTTATGTTTCTCCTGAAGCAAAAAGTTAAGAATTAATTTGATTCTTGAAAATAAAGTTATTGGAAATGTTCTTAACTCCAAGATAGCTAAACCCTTTGTCTTAAACTCATGGCAGTGAGAGAAAAAGCTCAAGAAAGCAATTGAACATGTTGAATTCACTCACAAACGTCATCTGAAATTTTCAGTATTGATTATTTTAAACCCAAGAACATGTTTTAGAACAGTAATCTCAGTAAGAAATATGCAAACAAGATTGCTAGCTAGCTAGCTAAAATGGTTGCCAAGCAACAAACATCGTTGAGAAGTTCCTGAGAAAATCATTCAATCTTATGATATTGTTGAGGAATTGCACTTACGAACTAACTTATGAAATTCTTAAGTTTTTGCGTAGCAGTGTTTTGTGAATCTGGGCGCAGGACAGAAATAAAGAGTATCAGTAGAACCGGTCAGCTAATAGGGAGCTAGGAAATTAAGTTAATTAAGAGCACATTCTCATTTAAAAATACGACAGGAATAGAGAGTAGAGAGATTGAATGAGCCCATTGGAAACTGAGGGCCAGGTTTGGAATTTAGCCAGGACATTGAGATTAACACTCCAACAGCAGTACACACCTTTTATATTAGGATAAGCCATGACTAGAATACAGTATATACATCTAAAATGGGTAAAACAGTATGTAAACCTTATTAAACATTATTAAAGTACATAGGGCTGCAGTCTCTAAAGTGCAGGGTAGAGGTACCGAGTGGTAGACGGCTAACCCTAACCCTAACCCTAACATTGAATAAGGTTCAGGGCACTGTACTGGGCGAAGGCCGACTAGTGGTGACTGTTTAACAGTCTGATGGCCTGGAGATAGAAGTTGTTTATCAGTCTCTCGGTCCCAGTGTTGATGCACCTGTACTGTTTCTGCCTTTTAGATGGTAGTGTGGTGAACAGGCTGTGGCTCGGGTGGCTGAGGTCCTTGATGATCTTCTTGACCTTCCTGTGACACCGGGTGCTGTAGATATCCTGGAGGGCAGTCAGTGTGCCCCCAATGATGTGTTGGGCTCTCACCTGTAGGCTGTCTCATGTTGTTGGTAATCAGGCTTACCACTGTTGTGTCGTCAGCAAACTTGATGATTGAGCTGGAGATGAGCGTGGCCGCACAGTCATGGGTGAACAGGGGCTATAGGAGGGGACTGAGCATGCACCCCTGAGGGGCCCCCGTGTTGAGGATCAGCGTGGTGGAAGCGTTGTTGCTTCCCGGGGTTGGCCCGCCAGGAAGTCCAAGGCCCAGTTGCACATGGAGGGGTTCAGACTCGGGGCCTGGTATGCCAAATAGTGTTCCCCTGCCAAAAAGTGAATTACTTGGTTTGGAAGAAGGACGAAAGGAAGGTGAGACCTGGAAAACCTCGCTGCTCTTTCGCTCCTAGCTGGGGTCACCATCTTTTAAGGTGAATATAAAAAAATCTCAGATAATAACTATTTGCATTTGCACACAAAATAACCTGAAGCTAGTTTTAGCTTCCTTAACACTGATATTTCTCTCTTTGTCTTCCTAGGGTTACCTCGGTGGAAGCCAACAATCTTCTCCAGTTGGAGGAGTTGGACGTTCGACCACTGAAAGCACTGACGCCCTACATTTCGGTGAAGCCCAATAGACAAAGTATATTAAGCTTTGGTTGACATTTGAGGAAGCAAGAAACGGTAGTTATGCTGAGCTTATAAAAATATACCTCTTGAATTTACCTCTCCAAATGACTTTAGGACCATCGACTGTCCAAGCCCCTCCAGGAGGTATCCCATTCACCAGAACCAGTGAGTTCGGATGAGTCTGATTCTCTGTGCTTGGAGTCGGAGGGGTACCAGCTTGAGGTAGGCTATACCTTCCAAAAGTGTTGAAAAGTACATATCTCCCATTTATAACACTGCACTAATCCATCACATTTTCTCACAGTAAAGTGTAACCTGTGTGTTTGCTTGTTTATGTCTGTCTCCTTCTCTGTTCCCTTTAACTTTGCTCCTGTTCTCCAGGACCTAGGGGTTCTGCCCAATACCCAGACATGGGTGTTGCCAAACACCCAGACAGGTCCCCCATTACCAACCACCCTCCAACTTTCAATACATCATCTACAGCTACTGTTATTGTCATGTTGTCATTATCTGCTAAGAAAGATTTACACAGATACACAGATGAACTAAAAACACGAGAACTGTAAACACTCAGAACAAAGAGAGCAGCAGTGCCTGGACTTTGCCGTCTCCCTCTTCACGTCCCCCTTCTGAGACCGGCTGCCTGTGGAGAACAAGTGACAGGCAGAACCTCCCACCCACACAGCAACCACCTCCTCAATATTCCACACACCAGAATTCAGCATTTTAGTCTATGATTGCTATGTTTGCCAGACAACAAAGCATCCTTCACTCATGCTGCCAAACATACCCTCGTAAAACTGACCATCCTACCGATCCTCGACTTCGGTGATGTCATCTATAAAATAGCCTCCAACACTCTACTCAAACTGGATGCAGTCTGTCACAGTGCCATTCGTTTTGTCACCAAAGCCCCATACACTACCCACCATTGCGACCTGTACGCTCTCGTTGGTTGGCCCTCGCTTCATACTCATCGCCAAACCCACTGGCTACAGGTTATCTACAAGTCTCTGCTAGGTAAAGCCCCGCCTTATCTCAGCTCACTGGTCATCATAGCAGCACCCACTCGTAGCACGCTCTCCAGCAGGTATATCTCACTGGTCACCCCCAAAGTCAATTCCTCCTTTGGTCGTCTTTCCTTCCAGTTCTCTGCTGCCAATGACTGGAACGAACTGCAAAAATCTCTGAAGCTGGAGACTCATATCTCCCTCACTAGCTTTAAGCACCAGCTGTCAGAGCAGCTCACAGATCACTGCACCTGTACATAGCCCATCTGTAAACAGCCCATCTATCTACCTCCCTCATCCCCATACTGTATTTATTTATCTTGCTCCTTTGCACCCCAGTATCTCTACTTGCACCTTCATCTTCTGTACATCTACCATTCCAGTGTTTAATTGCTATATTGTAATTACTTCGCGACCATGGCCTATTTATTGCCTTAACTCCCTTATCTTACCACATTTGCACTCACTGTATATAGACTTTCTGTTTTCTTTTGTTCTACTGTATTATTGACTATGTTTTGTTTATTCCATGTGTAACTCTGTGTTGTTGTATGTGTCGAATTGCTATGCTTTATCTTGGCCAGGTCGCAGTTGCAAATGAGTGTCACGCCCTGGCCTTAGTATTATTTGTTTTCTTTATTATTTTAGTTAGGTCAGGGTGTGACATGGGGTATGTGTGTGTTTGGGGTATTATATGGTAGAGGGGGTGTTGGTGGTAGTGTATGGGTTTGTGTTGAGTGTATGTATCTAGCTGTGTCTATGGTTGTGTGGAGTTCTCTAGGAGAGTCTATGGTTGCCTGAATGGGTTCTCAATTAGAGACAGCTGGTTTCTGTTGTCTCTAATTGGGAACCATATTTAAGGCGATCATAGGCTTTAGCTGTTTGTGGGTCATTGTATATGTCGAACGAAAGTAGTTTGTGTGTGCACTTGCGTTTTAAGTTTCACGATCGTTTGTTGTTTTTGTTAGTTTGTATAAGTGTTACGTGTTCATCTTCGTCGTTGTAATAAAAGAAGATGTATTCAAGTCATGTTGCGCCTTGGTCCTCTCATTCACGTCAACACGATCGTGACAGAATGACCCACCAAACCCGGATCAAGCAACATGACCAGCGGCAACAGGATCAAGGCATTAAGGATTCATGGACATGGGAGGAGATTTTAGATGGAAAGGGACCTTGGGCACAACCGGGAGAATATCGCCTCCCTCGTGAAGAGCTGGAGGCAGCGAAAGCCGAGGAGGCGATATGAGGAGGCAGCACGGAGGCAAGGCTGGAGGCCCGCGAGTACTACCCAATAATTTCTTGGGGGGGCTAAGAGGTAGTAGGCCGAGGGCAGGTAGGAGACCTGCGCCCACTTCCCAGGCTAACCGTGGAGAGCGGGAGTACGGGCGGACACCGTGTTACGCAGTAGAGCGCACGGTGTTTCCTGTACGTGTTCATAGCCCGGTGCGGGTTATTCCACCTCCCCGCACTGGTAGGGCTAGATTGGGCATTGAGCCAGGTGCCATGATGCCGGCTCAACGCATCTGGTCTCCAGTGCGTCTCCTCGGGCCGGTATACATGGCACCAGCCTTACGCATGGTGTCCCCGGTTCGCCTACATAGCCCGGTGCGGGTTATTCCACCTCCCCGCACTGGTCGGGCGACGGGGAGCATTCAACCAGGTAAGGTTGGGCAGGCTCGGTGTTCAAGGGAACCAGTACGCCTGCACGGTCCGGTATTTCCGGCGCCACCTCCCCGCCCCAGTTCAGTTCCACCAGTGCCTACACCACGTAACAGGCTTCCAGTGTGTCTCCAGAGCCCTGTTTCTCCTCCACGCACTCGTCCTATGGTGCGTGTCTCCAGCCCGGTACCACCAATTCCGGCACCACGCACTAAGCCTCCTGTACGTCTCCAGATTCCTGTGCATCCTGTTGCTGCTCCCCGCACTAGCCCTGAGATGCGTGTCCCCAGTCCGGTACCACCAGTTCCGGCCCCACGCACTAGGCCTAATGTGCGTCCTCAGGGTCCAGTATGCCCTGTTCCTTCTCCCCGCACTAGCCTGAAAGTGCGTGCCTTTAGCCCGGTGCCTCCAGTTCCGGCACCACGCACCAGGCCTACAGTGCGCCTCATCCGACCAGAGCCATCCGTCTCCCCAGCGCCGTCTGAGCCATCCGTCTCCCCAGCGCCATCTGAGCCATCCGTCTGCCCAGTGCCGTCTGAGCCATCCGTCTGTCCAGAGCCATTAGAGCCGCCCGTCTGTCCCGAGCCGTCAGAGCCGTTAGTCAGTCAGGAGCCGCTAGAGCCATTCGTCAGTCAGGATCTGCCAGAGCCGCCAACCAGACAGGATCTGCCAGAGCCGCCAACCAGACAGGATCTGCCAGAGCCGCCAACCAGACAGGATCTGCCAGAGCCGCCAACCAGACAGGATCTGCCAGAGCCGCCAACCAGACAGGATCTGCCAGAGCCGTCAGCCAGCCATGAGCGTCCAGATCCGTCAGCCAGCCATGAGCCGTCCAACCAGGATCCGCCAGAGCCATCATCCAGCCAGGATCTGCCCATTATCCTGGTTCTGCCCCTTATCCTGGTGCTGCCCCTTAGTCCGGTGCTGCCCCTTAGTCCAGGGCTTCCCCTTGGTCCGGTGCTGCCCCTTAATCCAGTGGGGTTAATGTAGAGGTTGGCCATTTGGGGGAGGCTACGTAAGCGGGTAGTGACTATGGTGGGGTGGGGACCACGACCAGTGCCGGAGCCGCCGCCGTGGAAGGACGCCCACCCAGACCCTCCCCTAGACTATGGGCTGGTGCGCCCGGAGTTCGCACCTTAAGGGGGGGGTTATGTCACGCCCTGGCCTTAGTAGTATTTGTTTTCTTTATTATTTTAGTTAGGTCAGGGTGTGACATGGGGTATGTGTGTGTTTGGGGTATTATATGGTAGAGGGAGTGTTGGTGGTAGTGTATGGGTTTGTGTTGAGTGTATGTATCTAGCTGTGTCTATGGTTGTGTGGAGTTTTCTAGGAGAGTCTATGGTTGCCTGAATGGGTTCTCAATTAGAGACAGCTGGTTTCTGTTGTCTCTAATTGGGAACCATATTTAAGGCGATCATAGGCTTTAGCTGTTTGTGGGTCATTGTATATGTCAAACGTAAGTAGTTTGTGTGTGCACTTGCGTTTCAAGTTTCACGATCGTTTGTTGTTTTTGTTAGTTGGTATAAGTGTTACGTGTTCATCTTCGTCGTTGTAATAAAAGAAGATGTATTCAAGTCATGTTGCGCCTTGGTCCTCTCATTCACGTCAACACGATCGTGACAATGAGAACTTGTTCTCAACTAGCATACTGGATAAGTTAATATTGTTATGACAGTTTGGACAGGGAATTAGAAACTGTTGACAGCATATGACAATGTAATGCTTAAATATACTATAAACCAGGGCTGGGAATTGCCAGGGACCTGACGGTATGATATTATCACGATAATTAGGTGCCGATATGATATGCATTATAAGATGTCGCCGAAGAGGATGGGTGACGTTTTACATGCTCCTAACCAACTGTGCTATTTTGTTAGTTTTTTTGCGTTGTTTGTAATCTATTTTATTACTTATTTTAGAAATAATGTTGTTGCTACCGTCTCTTATGACCAAAAATAACTTCTGGAAATCAGAACAGCGATTACTCATCACAAACTGGAAGAAGATTTTTCCTTTAACGAGTCCGACGAGAAGGATATACTGCTTTCCCGGGAACAGGCCCAAATCCCCGTCATTTGCGTGAAGAAAAGACAGAGGAAAAGAGGGTTTAGGTCGGGCTGCCTTCTGAGAATTTGTAGGCGAGCGAGAACTTCCACAGCCATCCGTTCTACTTGCTAACATGCAATCATTAGAAAATAAAAATTGATGACCTACGATTACGATTAAACCTGTCTAGGATCAGCGTGGCGCTAGCGGTACACCCCCCCCCCCCCCCACTGAAAAACCAGTGCCGCGAAATTCAAAAAAAATATTTTTTTTAAATATTTAACTTTCACACATTAAAGTCCAATACAGCTAATGAAAGACACAGATCTTGTGAATCCAGTCAACATTTCCGATTTTTAAAATGTTTTACAGGGAAGACACAATATGTAAAGATGTACATCTATTACCTAAAAACACATTAGCATAATCCACCATCTTTTATTTGTCCACCAACACCAGTAGCCATCACCAATTCGGCTAAACTAAGATATTTATAGCCCCTAACCAACAAAAAAACTCATTAGATGACAGTCTGATAACATATTTATGGTATGGGATAGGTTTTGTTAGAAAAAAGTGCATATTTCAGGTATATGGCATAGTTTACAATTGCACCCACCATCACAAATGGACTAGAATAATTACAATGAGCAACGTGTTTACCTAACTACTAATCATCAAACATTTCGTAAAAATACACAGCATACACGAATCGAAAGACACAGATCCTGTGAATACAGACAATATTTCAGATTTTCTAAGTGTCTTACAGCGAAAACACAATAAATCGTTATATTAGCTTAGCACATAGCAATTAGCAGCCCAGCATTGATTCTAGCCAAAGTGAGCGATAAAAGTCAACATCGCCAAAAGATATTAATTTTTTCACTAACCTTCTCAGAATTCTTCCGATGACACTCCTGTAACATCACATTACAACATGCATATACAGTTTGATCGAAAATGTTTATATTTAGCCACCAAAATCATGGTTAGACAATGTGAAATGTAGACAAGCTGGTAAAGAAAACGTCCTTGCGCCACTTAGACAGTGATCTACTCTTATACATAAATACTCATAAACGTGACTAAAAAATATAGGGTGGACAGGGATTGATAGACAATTTAATTCTTAATACAATTGCGTTATTACATTTTTTTAATTTATCCTTACTTTTCAATACAGTTTGCGCCAAGCGAAGCTACGTCAAAAAACATGGCGTCCTAAGCCACTAAAATGTTTCGACAGAAACACGATTTATCATAATAAAAATGTCCTACCTTGAGCTGTTCTTCCATCAGTATCTTGGGCAAAGGATCCTTTCTTGGGAGAAATCGTCTTTTGGTGGAAAGCTGTCCTCTTGCCATGTGGAAATGTCAACTGCGTTCGGGATGAACTGAAAAGCGTGCCCAACTTTTCACATCGTTGCAAAAATAAATGTCCCAAAATCGCACTAAACGGATATAAATTGCTATAAAACGCTTTAAATTAACTACCTTATGATGTTTTTAACTCCTATAACGAGTGAAAAGATGACCGGAGAAATATAACAGGCTAAACTAACGCTTGGAACAGGTGCGCGCCGGTGTCCTCTAGGCTCATGACGCAGCTCCCAAAGAATGACTAGCTTCAGGGTTTTTTCATTTGTAGGGCCTGTGAACGCGCAATCGACCCCGTTGGAATCGTCATCACGTAAAGGCATCCAGGGGAAGACGTAAGAAGTGTCCGTATAGTCATAGCAACGACAGTGCCCTTTTAACTGACTTCAGAAGAGTGGCCAACATTTCTCAAATCTGACTCCATGTCAGGGAAATTGCTGTAGAATGGGCTCTGTTCCACTTAGAGACAAAATTTCAACTCCTATAGAAACTATAGACTGTTTTCTATCCAATAATAATAATAATATGCATATTGTACGATCAAGGATTTTGTGGGAAGCCGTTTAAAAAATTAGCCAAATTAGCATAAATAGTCTAAACAGCGCCCCCATCCCCAACAGGTTAATCTACCACCGGCAGAACAGAGAAGAAGCCATGTCTGGTAAGACGAGGGGTGGGAGGATGTGTCTTTTGTCAATAACAGCTTGTGCGCGATGTATAATATTAAAGAAGTCTAGAGGTATTGCTCGCCTGAGGAAGAGTACCTTATGATAAGCTGTAGACCACACTATCTACCTAGAGAGTTCTCATCTAAACTCAGCAAAAAAATAAATGTCCCTGTCTTTCAAAGATAATTCGTAAAAATCCAAATAACTTCACAGATCTTCATTGTAAAGGGATTAAACATGTTCCCCATCCATGTTCAATGAACCATAAACAATTAATGAACATGCACCTGTGGAACGGCCGTGAAGACACTAACAGCTTACAGATGGTAGGCAATTAAGGTCACAGTTATGAAAACTTAGGACACTAAAGAGGACTTTCTGCTGACTCTGAAAAACAACAAAAGAAAGATGCTCAGGGTCCCTGCTCATCTGCGTGAACGTGCCTTAGGCAAGCTGCAAGGAGGCATGAGGACTGCAGATGTGGCCAGGGCAATAAATTGCAATGTCCGTACTGTGAGACGCCTAAGACAGTGCTACAGGGAGACAGGACGGACAGCTGATCGTCCTCGCAGTGGCAGACCACGTGTAACAACACCTGCACAGGATCGGTACATCCGAACATCACACCTGCGGGACAGGTACAGGATGGCAACATCAACTGCTTGAGTTACACCAGGAACGCACAATCCCTACATCAGTGCTCAGACTGTCCTCAATAGGCTAAGAGACGCTGGACTGAGGGATTGTTGGCCTGTTGTAAGGCAGGTCCTCACCAGACATCACCAGGTACAACGTCGCCGATGGGCACAAATCCACGGTCACTGGACCAGACAGGTCTGGCAAAAATGACTCTTCACTGAGGAGACGGTTTTGTCTCACTAGAGGTGATAGTCGGACTTGCGTTTATCATCGAAGGAATGAGCGTTACACCGAGGCCTGTACTCTGGAGCGGGATCGATTTGGAGGTGGAGGGTCCATCATGGTCTGGGGCGGTGTGTCACAGCATCATCGGACTGAGCTTGTTGTCATTGCAGCAATCTCAACACTGTGCGTTACAGGGAAGACATCCTCCTCCCTCATGTGGTACCCTTCCTGCTGGTTCATTCTGACATGACCCTCCAGCATGACAATGCCACCAGCCATACTGCTCGTTCTGTGCATGATTTCCTGCAAGACAGGAATGTCAGTGTTCTGCCATGGCCAGCGAAGAGCCCGGATCTCAATCCCATTGAGCACGTCTGGGACCTGTTGTATCGGAGAGTGAGGGCTAGGGCCATTCCCCCCAGAAATGTGAGGGAACTTGCAGGTGCCTTGGTGGAAGAGTGGGGTAACATCTCACAGCAAGAACTGGCAAATCTGGTGCAGTTCATGAGGATGAGATGCACTACAGTACTTAATGCAGCTGGTGGCCACACAAGATACTGACTGTTACTTTGATTTTGACCCCCCCCCCCCCCCCCCCTTTGTTCAGGGACACATTATTCCATTTCTGTTAGTCACATGTCTGTGGAACTTGTTCAGTTTGTCTCAGTTGTTGAATCTTGTTATGTTCATACAAATATTTACATATGTTAAGTTTGCTGAAAATAAACGCAGTTGACAGTGAGAGGTTTCTTTTTTGCTGGGTTTATATTATTCGTAGCCATCTATTTACCACCCCAGACTGATGCTGGCACTAAGACCTCACTCAACCAACTCTATAAGGCCATAAACAAACAAGAAAATGTTAATACAGAAGCGGTGCTCCTAGTGGCCGGGGACTTTAATGCAGGCAAACTTAAATCATTTTTACCAGCATGTCACATGTGCAACCAGAACGAAAAAAACTCTAGACCACCTTAACTCCACACACAAAGCTCTCCCTCACCCTCCGTTTGGCAAATCTGACCATAATTCTTTCCTCCTGATTCCTGCTTACAAGCAAAAACGAAAGCAGGAAGTAATAGTGACTCGCTCAGTACGGAAGTGGTTAGATGCTGCGGATGCTACTCTACAGGACTGTTTTGCTAGCACAGACTGGAATGTGTTCCGGGATTCATCCAATGGCATTGAGGAGTATACCACTTCAGTCATCGGCTTCATCAATAAGTCAATCGACGACGTTGTCCCCAAAGTGATCGTACATACATATCCCAACCAGAAGCCATGGATTACAGGCAACAACAGCATCAAGCTAAAGGCTAGAGCTGCTGCTTTCAAAGAGGGGGAACTAATCACGACGCTTATAAGAAATCCCGCTATGCCCTCAGATCAACCATCAAACAAGCAAAGCTTCAATACAGGATTAAGATTGAATCCTACTACACCGGCTCTATTACGGACTACAAAGGGAAACCCAGGCGTGAGCTGCCCAGTGACGTGAGCCTACCAGACGAGCGAAATGCCTTTTATGCTCGCTTCGAGGAAAGCAACACTGAAGTATGCACAATAGCACCAGCTGTTCTGGATGACTGTGTGATAATGCTCTCGGTAGCCGATGTGAGCGAAACCTTTAAACAGGTCAACATTCACAAAGCCGCAGGGCCAGACGAATTACCAGGACGTGTACTCAAAGCATGCGTGGACCAACTGGCAAGTGTCTTCACTGACATTTTCAACCTCTCCCTGACCGAGTCTGTAATGTTTCAAGCAAACCACAATAGTCCCTGTGCCCAAGGAAGCCATGGTAACCTGCCTAAATCGTTACCACCCCGTAGCACTCAAGTCAGTAGCCATGAAGTGCTTTGAAAAGCTGGTTATGGCTCACATCAACAGCATCCTCCCAGATACCCTGAGCCACTCCAATTCGCATACCGCCCCAATACATACACAGATGACGCAATCTCAATCGCACTCCACACTGCCCTTTACCACCAGAACAAAAGAAACACCTATGTGATAATGCTGTTCATTGACTACAACTCAGCGTTCAACACCATATTGCCCACGAAGCTCATCACTAAGGTAAGGACCCTGGGACTAAACACCTCCTTTTGCAACTGAATCCTGCACTTCCTGACAGGGCCGCCCCAAGGATGTAAGGGTAGGCAACAACACATCTGCCACACTGATCCTCAACACTGGGGCCCCTCAGGGGTGTGTACTTAGTCCCCTAGTCCCCTTATGTACTCCCTGTTCACCCACGACTGGCCAAACACGACTCCAACACCATCATTAAGTTTGCTGACAACACAACAGTGTGTCAGTTTTGCACTTCTGCAACAGCCTGATCACTGGCAACAATGAGACATCCTATAGGGAGGAGGTCAGAGAACTGGCAGTGTGGTGCCAGGACAACAACCTCTCCCTCAATGTGAGCAAGACAAAGGAGCTGATCGTGGACTACAGGAAATGGCGGGCCGAAAAGGCCCCCATTAACATCGACGGGGCTGTAGTGGTGCGGGCCGAGAGTTTCAAGTTCCTTGGTGTCCACATCACCAACAAACTATCATGGTTCAAACACGCCAAGACAATTGAGAAGAGGACACGGCAAAACAAATTCCCCCTCAGGAGACTGAAAAGATTAGGCATGGGTCTCCAGATCCTCAGAACGTTCTACAGCTGCACTATCGAGAACATCCTGACCGGTTGCATCACCGTATGGCAACTGCTCACCATCTGGCCGCAAGGCACTACAGAGTGTAGTGCGTACGGCCCAGTACATCACCGGGGCCAAGCTTCCTGCCATCCAGGACCTATATAATAGTCAATGTCAGAGGAAAGCCCATAAAATTGTCAGAGACTCCAGTCACCCAAGTCATAGACTGTTTTCTCTGCTACCACACGGCAGGCGGTACCGGAGCGCCAAGTCTAGGTCCAAAAGGCTCCTTAACTGCTTCTACGCCCAAGCCAAGACTGCTGAACAATTAATCAAATCACCACCTGACTATTTACATTGACCCCCTCCCCCATTTGTTTTGTATACTGATCCTACTCGCTGTTTATTATCTATGCATAGTCACTTAACCCCTACCTACATGTAGTAATTACCTCAACTAACCTGTACCCCTCACACACTGACTCAGTACTGGTACCCCCTGTATATAGCCTCGTTATTGTTATGTTATTGTGTTAAATTTTTTACTTTTGTTTATTTGGTAAATATTTTCTTAACTGAACTGCACTGTTGGTTAAGGGCTTGTAAGTAAGCATTTCAAGGTAAGATCTACAGTTGTTGTATTCATCGCATGTGACAAAAGAAGTTTGATTTGATATGTATTGCGATTCTCACAATTCTATACGTATTGCGATTGGATACGGTTATTTTATTGCAATTCAATGTTTCAAACATATTGCTCACAATATGTCTGCTGCAGTGGGACGAGAGAGCTATGAGAAAACGAGTCATCGAAATACAAGTGCTGAAAACAAATTGGAGGTCCAGCCAACAAGGACAAAAACATAATATTGTCAAAACAATGAAATAAAACATATAATCAAAAATAATAATCTGACATGTAACTGTATAGATTTTCCCCCCATCACTACTATAAACCCTGTTGCAAAAAATGAAAAAAGTTGAGATCAGATAAAGTTGCAATATAGTGGAAAACTGACATTTCCTTTCTTTTTTCATTCCTATCTCTCTGTCGCCTCCCTTCCAGTCTCTGTCTCTGTCCCTTCCTGTCGCTCTCTTCCTCCCTCCCCTCCACTCCTCTCTCTCTCTCTCTCTCTCTATCCCCCCTCTCTCTCTCACTCTCTATTTCCTTCTGTTATGAGCAGCAGAATGAAATGTGGGATAATCCACGAGGTAACGACAGCAAAACTACTACGGTCTGATTTGGCATTTGATACAGAGCGCAGCTCACTCGAATTGGAAGCCACACCATTTCTGACAGATGAGAAATATCAGTGAACCACACCCATGCACCCACCTTCCAACCGCCAAATGCGCCAAAACCTCCCAGCAGCGCTGCTCATCAATGTTATCTTTTCCCCTAAAATACCAGAGGTGATATCAATTATAGAAAAACGCGAGGCTGTCTTCACCGCCACATTAGCTCGGAAGTCACTCTTTTTGGATTCGTAACACATCCGAAAGTGTTTTCTGACAGGCTCAAGGTCTCTGAGAAACTAGCGTTTTGGACGTGAGGGTATTTTATGGTTGATATCTTATTTCCTACTGCATCATTTTCAAATGCCATTTCATCGCTGTCGGAGCGCACGGGGGCGGCTCTGGACTAGCTGGCTTGGACAAGGGCTAAGCAGCCAGGAAGGCGAAGGGAGATTGTAGCGGATTTGAAAGTCTATGAAATTGGTTCATTCATGTAGAGAACAATTTCAAAGAGTTTGTTTATGGCCTGTTAAAAGAAATCATACAGCTTGGAAGGAAAACAATTTGCACCCCCTTTCACATTAGCGTTAGCAAATGGAACGTTACTGTTCCATCCTCCATTCTTGTCAATGGTAAATTCTAAAAAAATATATATAAAATTATACAAGAGATGTCTTTGCAGTTTGTAACATACAGTTCACATACTGGAGGTATAAATATTCTTAGAAACTTTGGCAACAATCTGTTACTATTAGACAATTTCTATATGTAGCGCAATTCATGATGTATGCATTAAGTAAGGCTTTATTAATGCATTTACTGAAAATATAGGGTGTTACTAGGAGCCATGAGCTGTTCTAGATTTTTATAACAAGTCAAAGGTTTCTCACTATGTGACAATGACAGTGGAGGAGAAGTCAGAGGGGGTGCTTACTTGTCCCTAAGGTCCATCCATACAAGGGAATGTATAACGCCCTATGGGAGAAGCTGACACCAATGTCCTCTGGTACATGGACGGCCCTGTCACCATAGTGACACATACAGTACTGTGAAGTACAACTGTGGTCGTTGACACAATGTCTACATCCCAAATTGCACCCTATTCCCTACATAGTGCACTACTATGGGCCCTGGTTAAAAATTTGTGCACTGTGTAGGGAATAGGGTGCTATTTGGGATGCATGTGTTACCAGATCATCAGGCCTCAACAATACAAGCCATTAGCGGTTGGTAAGTTCAATGGAGTGGCCATGGAAAACCTATAGGGTAATATTGGCATATTGTGTGACGAGGACAGGTACGTTAAATGGCTTATCTTGGCAGTTCACAGCTACGTGGTTTCGCTGGTCCTCTATGGCTCAGGTTATAGGAGCGTGGCTCTAGCAACGCCAGGGCCGTAGGTTCGATTCCCGCTGGGTCACATATACATCAAATGTAAGCACTCACTGTAAGTCCTTCTGGAGAGAAGAACTAAATGATAGTACACCTACTCGTCCCATGTCTTTGGCCCTTGTAATCCGCACTGCATTGAGGTTGACAGTGTGATAAGACTTTAAATTCTTTAAGGAGAGAAATGACCATGCAGCAATGTTGAAATGGGATGTCTGGGTGAGAAACCGAATCAACTGTGCACCACAAGACTGTGTTATCCCGCTGAGCTAAAGCCTAGGCATTAGCTCTGTGTGCTAATTCAAGTCTCAGGCAAGGTTACTTGTCACCTGAACAGCCCTTACACCTTCAGTGTTAGGTGAATACTAGGATTCCAGGGTAAATGTATCCACAGACAGAAGGGTTGGAACCGGTTCAGGAAACAGAACTACATTTTCTACGACCAGAATCTGAACCGAGAACGAAAGTGAATGTATACTGTTCCAGAACAGAGCCGTTATTTTAAAAGCATGGGAACCGGTTAATAACGTTCTGGTGAACATATTCTCAGAAACGTATTCTGGTGTCTGCCTGCTAGCTGGTGTCTGCCTGTCCCTCTCCCTTCCGAAGCATAGGCTACTGTAGCCTACTGACGTTACCAGCGTGATTCAGAAATACGGGAGAGAGATTTGTATTAGCGAAGAATGGATGAACTTTTTCAATGCTAATTAAGGATACTATAGTCATCACGTTTCAAATTGGATTTATTAACTACAAAAAGGTGAGATGTGTTTTATTTTAATTCTGGTGCCTCTCTGCACCAGTGGTGTAAAGTACCTAAGTAAAAATACTTTTACAACACTGCATTCTTTTTTTTAAATGGTGTACTTTTTAATGCATACATTTTACCTGACACCCAAAAGTACTTGTTACATTTTGAATGCTTAGCAGGACAGAAAAATGGTTCAATTCACACACTTATCAAGAGAACAACCCTGGTCATCCCTACTGGCTATCCGTAAATAAATAAAAAACTGGTTTGCTTAATATAAGGAATGTGAAACGATTTATACTTTTACTTTCGATACTTAAGTATATTTAAAACCAAATACTTTTCGACTTTTACTCAAGTAGTATTTTACTGGGCGACTTTCACTTTTACTTGAGTCATTTTCTATTAAGGTATATTAGCTGTGTTAGCTAGCTAGCAAGCTAGCTCTGGTCCAACATTAATCCAACTTTTGGAAGTTCAAAGACATTCAAAGTTCCTTCATGGAAGCCACACCTCCATAGGTATAATTCTGTGGGCCTAATTCAGATCATGCATGTCATAACAAGATCACCAGCGCTCAAAGCCAAGCCTCCTCCTCCACAGTCTCATGCTCTCTCCCCACCCACAAAATGTCAACCGCATCTCACGCCCTGCATTTGTCTGTCCAATGCATATAAACAATAGCGTGCCTGCTCCATAGCAATTTAATTTCAAAGGTTTAAATATGAGGCTGTCTCCAATTTAAGAGGTTTAAAAGGAACAGAAATTAACGATATTAACCATTTACTTTTTGTTGGGGTTCGAACAGGTTCAGAACTTTATTTATCTGGACGTAAGAGAGGAACGGAACCAAAATAATATTATTTTCAGAACGGAAAATAATTTTAGTTCCAACCTCTGCTGAAAACCCAGATACAGTAATTGATCCTAGCACAAGAAAATACAATCGTTGAATTGTTTTAATCACATGGAATGAGTCAACGCATCTCGCCTTGGGGTGAAACTGGCTTTCTTTCTATCCTGCTGAGCACAAAAACCCACTTGATAAAAGTTTGTCTCTGTAATTACACTTTGAGCATCGTGATACCTTATAATTTCCAACAAATCTGGTGCCCAAAATAAAACGAGGAACATTAGATAAAATTTTTGCTTTTGTTTTTTTCTTCATATTTTGGCTAATATTCCTCTCTTGCTCTTTTTCTCCGGCACACAAAGACAACAGTGATGTTTCATCACCTCGTGTCATCCTTTGCTGGTTTCTGCTTATATGTCATGCTGTTTTCCTTCCTTCCATCCCTCTGTTTCTCTGCCCTTCTTTCTCTCTCTTTTTCTACCTCTCTGCTCTTCTTCATCCTCTCTCTCTCTCCCTTTCCTTCTCTCTCTGCCTCACTCTCTCCATCTTTCTACCTCTCTCCCCTTCTCTGTCTTACTTCTGTGAGTTCTGATTGTGATAAGTGTAACTGGCCAGAGTGAGGATACAGGGTGACCCAGCCAATCTAATAATCACAAGGAAACGCCGGGGCAGCGTTTAGATAAAGCTTGAAGGGGACAAAGTGTCACAGCGGATATTAAAGAAGAACATTCAAGTGCCTATGTGTCTATCGTCAAGTGCCTATGTGTCTATCATCCACTATGGGTTTGTCCCAAAATGGCACCCTATAGTCTATATAGTCCCTATGTGCGCTGGTCAAAAGAGGTTCACTAGAGAATAGGGTGCCATTTGGGACGTACACAGTGAATCAGTTAACCACTCTGAAGGCTGGGGTGAGTGGAGCGTCTCTTGTTTACGTTCATCTATGACACAGTTGAAGTCGGAAATGTACATACACTTAGGTTGGAGTCATTAAAACTCGTTTTTCAACCACTCCACAAATTTCTTGTTAACAAACTATAGTTTTGTCAAGTCGGTTAGGACATCTACTTTGTGCATGACACAAGTCATTTTTCAAACAATTGTTTACAGACAGATTATTTCAATTATAATTCACTGTACCACAATTCCAGTGGGTCAGAAGTTTACATACACTAAGTTGACTGTGCCTTTAAACAGCTTGGAAAATTCCAGAAAATTACGTCATGGCTTTAGAAGCTTCTGATAGGCTAATTGACATCATTTGAGTCAATTGGTGGTGTACCTGTGGATGTATTTCAAGGCCTACCTTCAAACTCAGTGCCTCTTTGCTTGTCATCATGGGAAAATCAAAATAAATCAAGACCAAGGCCAAGACCTCTGAAAAAAATTGTAGACCTCCACAAGTCTGGTTCATCCTTGGAAGCAATTGCCAAATGCCTGAAGGTACCACGTTCATCTGTACAAACAATAGTACGCAAGTACAAACACTATGGGACCACGCAGCCGTCACACCGCTCAAGAAGGAGACGCAGACTGTCTCCTAGAGATGAACGTACTTTGGTGCGAAAAGTGAAAATCAATCCCAGAACAACAGCAACGGACCAAGTGATGATGCTGGAGGAAACAGGTACAAAAGTATCTATATCCACAGTAAAACGAGTCCCATATCGACATAACCTGAAAGGCCGCTCAGCAAGGAAGAAGCTACTGCTCCAAAACCGCTATAAAAAAGCCAGACTACGGTTTGCAACTGCACATGGGGGACAAAGATTGTACTTTTCGGAGAAATGTCCTCTGGTCTGATGAAACTGTTTGGAACTGTTTGGCCATAAGTGGATCACGCCCAAGCTCTTTTGGGGAAACAGACAGGCGCACAGGGGGGGAGAGCTTGCCAGTAACGCCTTGATCACACATACAGTGTCATTGCATTTTGACACACCAGAAGAACCCTGCATTTGCCTTGCAGCATTGCGTGTCAGAGGCAGCTGCAGTGTGTTCAGTGTGGTGCATGCGTTGAATTTATCAAACGCATGTATCAAATCATATAAATGGCTTGACATAAATGGTAGCAGAACACTCTCATTCAAGTGCACATACACGGACACAGACACAGGTAAATAGTGCCATACATGCACTCAAACATATTCAGTTGGCCTTGCTGTTATGATTGTTGTTGTCCTTGATGTCTTTGTTGGTTCTTGCATCGTTCTTTTCTGGTTTTCCTTTCTCTTTTTTCTCTTTTGTTAATTTCGGGGAGGGTCTCTGATGGTTGACAGGCAGCTCTTGGGGAACTGTGGGTGGGATCTTGGGAGGGCTGGCGGTTGGGAGCTTGGGCTGGTGGCTGATGGATCGCTGGTTCAGGTCTCCGTTTTTTGACCTTGTGGGAGATCTGTTAACGTGCCCTTGAGCAGGGTGTCGACCCTGGTTGCTTCTGTGTGTCGCTCTGGATGGGTGTCTGTTAGATGACTAATGTGATGTAGTTGTTGAGCGGCTTCACTGCAAGTATATTGTATGTTTTCTTAATTTTTTTAAGAACCTGATTGTTGAATTTTCATGTTGACGCTGCATACCATTTTGCGCAATGGCGCTGTAAGTGTAATTGAGGCGTAACATGGAACCCAATTCGGCTGCGAGCGTGCGCCATCGTGAGCTATCGTGCATAAATGTATTTTGTCCCCCTACACCAAACGCGATCATGACACGCAGGTTGAAATATCAAAACAAACTCTGAACCAATTATATTAATTTTGGGACAGGTCGAAAAGCATTAAACATTTATGGCAATTTAGCTAGATAGCTTGCACTTGCTAGCTAATTTGTCCTATTTAGCTAGCTTGCTGTTGCTAGCTAATTTGTCCTGGGATATAAACATTAGGTTGTTATTTTACCTGAAATGCACAAGATCCTCTACTCCGGCAATTAATCCACACATAAAATGGTCAACCGAATCGTTTCTAGTCATCTCTCCTCCTTCCAGACCTTTTCTTCTCTTGACTTTATATTGCGATTGTCAACTTTCATAAATTAGTAGCATTACCCCTACTGACCTCGTTCGTCTTCAGTCACCCATGTGGGTATAACCAATAAGAAGATGGCACGTGGGTACCTGCTTCTACAAACCAATGAGGAGATGGGAGAGGCAGGACTGGCAGCGCGATCTGCGTCAGAAATAAAACTGATTTCTATTTTAGCCCTTGGTAACGCAGACGCTCCTCGTTGGCGCGCGCAAGCAGTGTGGGTGCAATAATTGAATAACATAGATTTCGAAATATATTTTGCAACGTGAGCGGTGTGGTCAGCCTAAAAGTGTGTGTGCGTGGGTGTGTGTGTGCATGTTCAAAACATCTCTTATACTCTAACCCGACATATACTACTGTATGCATATGTTGTGCATGGTTCCCCACGGACGAGCATTAGGTTTCTCACGGACAAGCATTAGGAAGGAAGGAATGGGGGATAAAAAAGAGGAAGGAAGAGGTGGGGGATAAAGAAGGGGAAGGAAGAGGTGGGGGATAAAGAAGGGGAAGGAAGAGGTGGGGGATAAAGAAGGGGAAGGAAGAGGTGGGGGATAAAGAAGGGGAAGGAAGAGGTGGGGGATAAAGAAGAGGAAGGAAGAGGTGGGGGATAAAGAAGAGGAAGGAAGAGGTGGGGGATAAAGAAGAGGAAGGAAGAGGTGGGGGATAAAGAAGAGGAAGGAAGAGGTGGGGGATAAAGAAGAGGAAGGAAGAGGTGGGGGATAAAGAAGAGGAAGGAAGAGGTGGGGGATAAAGAAGAGGAAGGAAGAGGTGGGGGATAAAGAAGAGGAAGGAAGAGGTGGGGGATAAAGAAGGGGAAGGAAGAGGTGGGGGATAAAGAAGAGGAAGGAAGAGGTGGGGGATAAAGAAGGGGAAGGAAGAGGTGGGGGATAAAAAAGAGGAAGGAAGGAAGGAAGGAAGGGGGGATAAAGAAGAGGAAGGAAGAGGTGGGGGATAAAGAAGAGGAAGGAAGAGGTGGGGGATAAAGAAGGGGAAGGAAGAGGTGGGGGATAAAGAAGAGGAAGGAAGAGGTGGGGGATAAAGAAGGGGAAGGAAGAGGTGGGGGATAAAGAAGAGGAAGGAAGAGGTGGGGGATAAAGAAGAGGAAGGAAGAGGTGGGGGATAAAGAAGAGGAAGGAAGAGGTGGGGGATAAAGAAGAGGAAGGAAGAGGTGGGGGATAAAGAAGGGGAAGGAAGAGGTGGGGGATAAAGAAGGGGAAGGAAGAGGTGGGGGATAAAGAAGAGGAAGGAAGAGGTGGGGGATAAAGAAGAGGAAGGAAGAGGTGGGGGATAAAGAAGGGGAAGGAAGAGGTGGGGGATAAAGAAGAGGAAGGAAGAGGTGGGGGATAAAGAAGGGGAAGGAAGAGTTGGGGGATAAAAAAGAGGAAGGAAGGAAGGAAGGAAGGAAGGAAGGAAGGAAGGAAGGAAGGGGGGATAAAGAAGAGGAAGGACGAGGTGGGGGATAAAGAAGAGGAAGGAAGAGGTGGGGGATAAAGAAGAGGAAGGAAGAGGTGGGGGATAAAGAAGAGGAAGGAAGAGGTGGGGGATAAAGAAGGGGAAGGAAGAGGTGGGGGATAAAGAAGGGGAAGGAAGAGGTGGGGGATAAAGAAGGGGAAGGAAGAGGTGGGGGATAAAGAAGGGGAAGGAAGAGGTGGGGGATAAAGAAGGGGAAGGAAGAGGTGGGGGATAAAGAAGAGGAAGGAAGAGGTGGGGGATAAAGAAGAGGAAGGAAGAGGTGGGGGATAAAGAAGGGGAAGGAAGAGGTGGGGGATAAAGAAGGGGAAGGAAGAGGTGGGGGATAAAGAAGAGGAAGGAAGAGGTGGGGGATAAAGAAGGGGAAGGAAGAGGTGGGGGATAAAGAAGGGGAAGGAAGAGGTGGGGGATAAAGAAGGGGAAGGAAGAGGTGGGGGATAAAGAAGAGGAAGGAAGAGGTGGGGGATAAAGAAGGGGAAGGAAGAGGTGGGGGATAAAGAAGGGGAAGGAAGAGGTGGGGGATAAAGAAGAGGAAGGAAGGAAGGAAGGAAGGAAGGAAGGAAAGAAGGAAGGAAGGAAGGAAGGAAGGAAGGAAGGAAGGAAGGAAGGAAGGAAGGAAGGAAGGAAGGAAGAGGTGGGGGATAAAGAAGGGGAAGGAAGAGGTGGGGGATAAAGAAGGGGAAGGAAGAGGTGGGGGATAAAGAAGAGGAAGGAAGGAAGGAAGGAAGGAAGGAAAGAAGGAAGGAAGGAAGGAAGGAAGGAAGGAAGGAAGGAAGGAAGGAAGGAAGGAAGGAAGAGGTGGGGGATAAAGATGAGGAAGGAAGATGTGGGGGATAAAGAAGGGGAAGGAAGAGGTGGGGGATAAAGAAGGGGAAGGAAGATGTGGGGGATAAAGAAGGGGAAGGAAGAGGTGGGGGATAAAGAAGGGGAAGGAAGAGGTGGGGGATAAAGAAGGGGAAGGAAGAGGTGGGGGATAAAGAAGGGGAAGGAAGAGGTGGGGGATAAAGAAGGGGAAGGAAGAGGTGGGGGATAAAGAAGGGGAAGGAAGAGGTGGGGGATAAAGAAGGGGAAGGAAGATGTGGGGGATAAAGAAGGGGAAGGAAGAGGTGGGGGATAAAGAAGGGGAAGGAAGAGGTGGGGGATAAAGAAGGGGAAGGAAGAGGTGAGGGATAATGAAGGGGAAGGAAGGAAGAGGTGGGGGATAAAGATAAGGAAGGAAGAGGTGGGGGATAAAGATGAGGAAGGAAGATGTGGGGGATAAAGACGAGGAAGATAGATGTGGGGGATAAAGACGAGGAAGATAGATGTGGGGGATGGGCACGTGGGCTTTTAAGGTACTTGTGAGAGTATTGAAGAGAGAGAGAAACATAGCAACCCATTGGGCACACACTGCTTGAATCAACATTGTTGCCACTCCATTGCAGTTAAATTATGCTGAACAAACAAGAAATAGACGTTGAATTGACATCTGTGCCGTGGGAATGAAATAGGCAAAAAAAAGAGGGACCCAGAAAATTGCTCTATTTTCATCTTCAACGAACAAATTCAACAGATGAGATGTCTCTGTTTCCCTCCCTTTCTATTAGTCTCTCTCTACCTCTCTTTCCCCCCACTCAGCCCATCCCCATGGGAGTTAGCACGACAGAGGATAACAGCAGACTTATAACCAAGCCACACAACTTCACAACACAATCCAATCCTTTCATTAGGTTTGCTCACTGCTCCAGGTTGGCTTGATAGACACATGCACCTGACGGCACTCCAATAGAATTTACATTGGCCAATTAGCAGATCACCAGCAAGGACCACAGTGTCACAGAGAATAGTCCTGCTGGCGTAACTCATAAAAGGGACAAACACACACAGCTGTTCTTGTCCATTCATGTTCTGTACTACGTCATGTTTCATGGTTTGTGTGGACCCCAGGAAGTGTAGCTGCTGCTTTCGCAACAGCTAATGGGAATCCTAATAAAATACACACACACACACACACACACACTGGCAAGCCTACTTGAAGAGGTATTGACAACATCCACTTTTCATTTCTTTCTTGCCCTAGTTGACTGGTGGTGATGTTAAGACTGATTTACGGACGATGTTAAGTGGGTTATGATGAGAACTAAGGAGAACGTTCCCAACACATTATTCATTTATGCAGCTCGGACACACACACACACAGCGAAGCCACCAAAACACACACACACACACACACACACACACACACACACACACACACACAGGGAAGCCACCAACACACACACATACACACAGGGAAGCCACCAACACACATATACAGAGCGAAGGCACCCCAATGTCATGCAACCCTACGGCCACTCTCACCTGAGTCACCTGAGTTTACCCACCATCCTCCTTGGTCCTGACAACGTGCCCTACCCCCCCCCCCCCCCCCCGCCACTGCTTGACTCCTAGTGTGGTCAGCCCCCTGCGGCAACGGACGTCAACAGGAGCATGCAGCTTTTTTGGCCAATGTTCACATGTAAGAGTTGACAAAGATGTTGATCGCAATGTGACTTACCTGGTTATTGTTTTGATGCATTGAGGTGTTGTTTTAAACATGTTCTTACCCTGAAAGAATGGTACCAATTCCCTTGATAGGAAAGTTGTGCTTTGTGTAGTGTAGCGAGGCAAACTCTTTGGTAAAAGACTGGTTCTTGGCTGATGGTTTTGTAGAAACTCTGACAGACGTAATATAAAGTTTGAGCATATCAGCCAAGGTTAGACATATCCAACTTAGACAGTTATGCAACTAAAGAAGACAGGGACTGTGTCTACAGAGAGAATGCGAAAGCAGGTTACTGGTATTCACCTTGCAAGATTGAGTGTTCTCTCATGTATAGAATACAGTCTATACGACCACCGTGTCTACAATGTCTCTGTAGAACTGTGAACAGGGGTTTCAAGGACATAGTTAATGATAGCTTCTCCACTGCAGCCAGAGGAGAAAGCGAGCAAGCACAGTGTTTGAGTAACAATATGTCAAGTGTAGCAGCGTTCACAGGGGTGGGGGATTTGAAACAGATCAGCCAGCCGCTGTTCAATTTCACATAGAGTAGCAGTGGACACCTGGCGCGTGACACTCTACCCACATTCAAATCACCTATAGCTGCACTGATCCAACAGAAAAAGCCAACAGAAAAAGCGAAGTCAAATTGGGATCCCGGAAGGTCTTAAGCCCCAGTCTCACTTTTCCGAGGTGAAAACTCTGGAAACTACTGATAAGGCCAGCCCACTGGATGGGGAAGAAGGACACAGACATTTCATCCCACTTCACGGATGCCCACTTATCACCGTTTCAAAGAGCGGAACTGTTGCTGCTTTGTTTGAGCGTGTTTGGGATTTATATTAGAGGTCGACCGATTAAATCGGCATGGCCGATTAATTAGGGCCGGTTTTCATAACAATCGGTAATCGGCATTTTTGGACGCCGATTATGGCCGATTACATTGCACTCAACGATGAGACTGCGTGGCAGGCTGACCACCTGTTACGCGAGTGCAGCAAGGAGCCAAGGTAAGTTGCTAGCTAGCATTAAACGTATCTTATAAAATACAATCAATCTTAACATAATCACTTGTTAACTACACATGGTTGATGATATTACTAGCTTAACTAGCTTGTCCTGCATTGCAATTAATCAATGCAGTGATTTATCATTGAATCACAGCCTACTTCGCCAAACGGGTGATTTAACAAGCGCATTCATGAAAAAACTAATCGACCCGGTGGCAAAATGTACTCATTCCAAACCTTGTGAAGTAGATACAATACACTACATTCTGGTAATACTTTGTTTGCCACATTGCAATCAGCAAAATGAACATTGGACCTCACAAGACAGGTTCAAAATGGGACTCTTCTTTTGTCTGGTGCACTCCAATGACAGATATTGAGAAGCAGATTATCAGAGAGGTGGACAAAAAGCTTTGTTCACAATACCCATGTATTTTCCTGTCACTCAAACATGCTAGGCTGTCCATTGACCATCCAGACGATTAGTAAATACCAGACCTGTGTCAAATATGAATAAATGAATGAATTTGTATGTCTGATGTTATGACTAAATTATGTTTCTCTTTTTGTTGTGGAATCTCTTTGAACGCAGTGCAATTTCTGTATATAATAGACATTTCTGTGAAAACACAATAAAATACTATCCAATCTAATCGAAATATTTTAATACTTTAGAGTTGCCGTTGGTTAGGTGTTTCTAGTACAATGGAATAGTCCCAAAAGAACAAACCTCAATCTGGTTTGATCCAGAGTTTAATTGGGATATAAAATGGTTTCCCTCTAGATGGAAATCAAACAAGACGCTGGGGGGAATGACTGCAATTTAAATATATCAATTTCCCTCCAAAATGAGGATTTGTCTTTTGTTTTTCAAAGAGCTCTCTAATTTGACGCCACTATGCTGTGTACCAATTTACGTTAAAGAGGTTTAACAACAAAGCCAGTGGGATATTTAGGGACCATAAACGCTTGTCGTAAATGGAGACATACGCAAAGCACTTAAAGCCATATTATATGCTTAGAAATCATGTATTACGCTTGGAGCTACAACAACACTCTGGAGGGGCAGTGGGATTTTCGATTTTATGATGATCCAAAATAACATTAATGAAATGAAAACAAACTTTGGGGACATCCGGTAGCAAATCCAATCATGCTTTGAGCTAAGGCACTTCATTGGGACTTGAAGTTTGAATCTGAAGTTCACCATAACATCATTGATACTTGTAATGTGTATGCATGGAAAGACATGACTTTGATAGTACACATAGGGCTTGTAGACATTATATGGCTTTTACACCAGACTCTATAATCAGACTCTGTAAGATAGACATACGGTGCATTCGGAAAGTATTCAGACCTTTTGACTTTTTCCACATTTTGTTACGTTGCAGCCGTATTCTAAGATGAATGAAATTGTTCTTTCTCCCTCGTCAATCTACACATACAGTACCAGTCAAACGTTTGGACAAATCAAATCAAAGTTTCTTTGTCAGGGTGCGATCTTACAGTGAAATGCTTACTTAACAGGCTCTAACCAACAGTGCAAAAAAAAGGTATTAGGTGAACAATAGGTAAGTAAAGAAATAAAAACCACAGTAAAACAGACAGTGAAAAATAACAGTGGAGAGGCTACATACAGTAGCGAGGCTATAACAGTAGCGAGGCTACATACAGACACCGGTTAGTCGGGCTGATTGAGGTAGTATGTACATGTAGATATGGTTAAAGTGACTATGCATATGATAAATAGAGAGTAGCAGTAGCGTAAAAGAGGGGTTGGCGGGTGGTGGGTGGCGGAATACAATGCAGATAGCCCGTTGGTCGGGCCAATTGAGGTAGTATGTACATGAATGTATAGTTAAAGTGACTATGCAAATGTGAAAAACAGAGAGTAGCAGCAGTGTAAAAGAGGGGATGGAGGGGGGGGTAGCCATTTCAACCGGGTAGCCAACCATAGTCCCGGAAGCCATTTGACTACCTGTTCAGGAGTCTTATGGCTTGGAGGTAAACACTGTTGAGAAGCAGAGAGAACAGTCTATGTCTGGGGTGGCTGGGGTCTTTGACAATTTTCAGGGCCTTCCTCTGACACCGCCTGGTGTAGAGGTCCTAGATGGCAGGCAGCTTAGCCCCAGTGATGTACTGGGCCGTATGCACTACCCTTTGTAGTGCCTTGCGGTCGGAGGCCGAGCAATTGACGTACCAGGCAGTGATGCAACCAGTCAGGATGCTCTCGATGTTGCAGCTGTAGAACCTTTTGAGGATCTGAGGACCCATGCCAAATATTTTTAGTTTCCTGAGGGGGAATAGGCTTTGCCGTGCCCTCTTCACGACTGTCTTGGTGTGTTTGGACCATTCTAGTTCGTTGGTGATGTGGACACCAAGAAACTTGAATCTGTCAACCTGCTCCACTACAGCCCCGTTGATGAGAATGGGGGCGTGCTCGGTCCTCCTTTTCCTGTAGTCCACAATCATCTCCTTAATCTTGGTTGTGTTGAGGGAAAGGTTGTTATTCTTGCACCATCCGGCCAGGTCTCTGACCTCCTTCCTATAGGCTGTCTGGTTGTTGTCGGTGATCAGGCCTACCACTGGCAGATGTGTTGCTACCTACCCTCACCACCTGGGGGCGGCCCGTCAGGAAGTCCAGGATCTAGTTGTAGAGGAAGGTGTTTAGTCCCAGGATACTTAGCTTAATGATAAGCTTTGAGGGTACTATGGTGTTGAACACTGAGCTGTAGTCAATGAATAGCATTCTCACGTAGGTGCTCCTTTTGTCCAGGTGGGAAAGGGCAGTGCGGAGTGCAATAGAGATTGCATCATCTGTGGATCTGTTTGGGCAGTATGCAAATGTGAGTGGGTCTAGGGTTTCTGGGATAATGGTGTTGATGTGAGCCATTACCAGCCTTTCAAAGCACTTCCATGGCTACGGACATGAGGGTCGTTTTCCTGTTGGAAGGTGAACATCCACCCCAGTCTGAGGTCCTGAGCGCTCTGGAGCAGGTTTTCATCAAGGATCTCTCTGTACTTTGCTCCGTTCATCTTTCCCTCGATAATGACTAGTCTCCCAGTCCCTGCCGCTGAAAAACATCCCCAAAGCATGATGTTGCCACTACCATGCATCACCGTAGGGATGGTGCCAGGTTTCCTCCAGACGTGACGCTTGACCAAAGAGTTCAATCTTCGTTTCATCAGACCAGAGAATCTTGTTTCTCATGGTCTGAGTCTCTTTAAGGGTCTTTTGGCAAACTCCAAGCTGGATGTCATGTGCCTTTTACTGAGGACTGGCTTCCGTCTGGCCACTCTATCATAAAGGCCTGATTGGTGGAGTACTGCAGAGATGGTTATCCTTCTGGAAGGTTCCCCCATCTCCACAGAGAAAGTCTGGAGCTCTGTCAGAGTGACCATCGGGTTCTTGGTCACCTAACTGACCAAGAACCTTCTCCCCCGATTGTTCAGTTTGGCCGGGTGGCCAGCTCTAGGAAGAGTCTTGGTGGTTCCAAACCTTCCATTTAATAATGATGGAGGCCACTGTGTTCTTGGGGACCTGCAATTCTGCATAAATGTTTTGGTACCCTTCCCCAGATCTGTGCCTCAACACAATCCTGTCTCGGAGCTCTACGGACAATTCCTTCAAACTCATGGCTTGGATTTTGCTCTGACATGCAAGGTCAAATGTGTCCTTTATATAGACAGGTGTGTGCCTTTCCAAACCATGTCCAATCAATTGAATTTACCACAGGTGGACTCCAATCAAGTTGTAAACACATCTTAAGGAAGATCAACGGAAACAGGATGTACCTGAGCTCAATTTCGAGTTGAATAGTAAAGTATCTGAATACTTATGTAAATAAGGTATTTGTCACGACTTCCACCGAAGTTGGTTCCTCTCCTTGTTCGGGCGACGTTCGGCGGTCGACGTCACCGACCTTCTAGCCATCGCCGATCCACTTTTCATTTTCCATTGGTTTTGTCTTGTCTTCCATCACACCTGGTTCCAATTCCATATATTACATGTTGTGTATTTAACACCCCCAACCCCCCCCCATGTCCTTGTCGGTAATTGTTTGTTGTAGTGCTTGTGCACTGTATGCTGGTATCTACCGGATTTTGTTTGACCCATTTATTGTATTGTTCTGTTGACGTTGGTTTATGGATATTAATCACAACCGTTGTAAATCAGTTTCCGCTCTCCTGCGCCTGACTTCTCTGCCGCCAGTAGCATCGCATTACAGTACTTCTGTTTTTGATTTATTAAAGCATTTGCAAAAAATTATAAAAACCTATTTTCACTTTGTCATTATGGGTAATTGTGTGTAGATTAATGAGGAAATGTTGGTTTTCATCCATTTTAGAATTAGGCTGTAATGTCACAAAATGTTGAAAAAGTCAAGGGGTCTGAAAATATTCCAAATGCACTGTACATGTATGTCATGTCTGCAAGTTCTCTGTTGCCAAGGTTTATTGTCTGTTAGAACCTGCATGATAAATTGAATTGAATGACTTGCCCTCAATCATACACAACATGACTGTACAACACACTGTTGTTGTGCCTGGTGTACTACAAACACACACACAAAACTTTGGCACACAAACAACAGTCTACTTCTGAAAGGATGGAAAACAATAACACATCGCTGGGTTGAGAGAGAGTGCTTCAGATCAGAGTTCAATGTGCAGTCACACACACACACCCACTCTCCTGCGGCACTGCCATTCTGTTCGCTGGCAGAGGGACAGGCCACATGGGCAGATAGACCTAGAAAGTAGAAAAGTTTCTGTGTCAATCAATATGGCCGCCATGAGGCATACGATTTGCCAAAGCAGGGTTTTTTCCTTTTCTCCGGCTTGAATTGAAGGAATGGCACCATCTTTGGGAACTGGGCTGAGAAATTGCAAACGATCCTGAAAGGAATGAACCTAAGGATACAGGGAAACCGGGTGGCTGGCCTGCTTAAGGGATGTTAGTACTCGCCAAATGCTGTCGTGGAAACAGTATTAAGAGAGATACATCATTTTTTCACATGGCTCATGTGAAAAAAGCCTGTGACATAGGTCCATTATTGATGACATCATACAAAGCCAATTATTGTTGTGTAGAAAGCTGACAAAAGACTGAATCGATATTCATGTCAATGTAAATGGTTTCATAGAAAGCAAATATTCTTACTAGGGTTGGGCGGTATTTCATACCTTCATACCGTTCCTGTACCATACGGTATTGCCAGCAGTGCAGACAAGGGGCGCTATTTCTTTCCAAGCATAACAATTAAATTAAATGAACATAAAAGCAAGACAGCAGGGATCTTGATCGAGGACGGGATTAATTGTCTCGGCTGTAACCAAGAAGCTTGATCTAGCAAGTTAGCCACTTAGCTAGCAAGTTAGCCACTTAGTTGGCAAGTTAGCAAACAAATGCCTAGCTGGAGCCCTGAGCTGGAGATAATTGATTTAGCACATCTTAGATACTTAACTTATAGTTAGTTTTAAGCAGTGCTACTTCAGCTACTCTGAACTGACAAAAACGGCTTCATATCAATAGTTTAAAGTAGCTTCCTCGACTTGTCTCCTTTCCTTCATCTGCACTGATGTGAATGGGCTGGACTGGACAGGTGAAGCAGTTGAATAATTCGGGACTACAATTAGGACTTTCAGACCAGTGCAAATGAAGGACAAGAGACAAGGAGTGGGCGTCACTTTAGACTGTTGAGATGCAGCCATTATTGATGCAGAAGAAGGAGAGGGACTGTTGAGATGCACAGAACTCTGTGCACTTACATTTAAATGAATCGGCCATCCCCTCCTCAAAGATCAAAGATGTGCTCCCTAACTGGCCAGTCACAGACTGGGCAGCATAAAATGTGATCAAACTTGTAAAAGCACATATCAAATAAAATAAATTCGCTGCACCTGACAGAATGTTCGATTCTATTTACTGTATAAACTATTAAAAGACTCAAATCCAGGACACAGCGATTGTGCAATTTTGTGTATGTTTATATTAAATGGAAGTGATTACAATGATAAGTAAAGATAGAGAGGGGGGTGGGACGAAGAATTACAGGAAGCCTTAATAATAATGATATTCATCACATTAGGGGGGGCTTAATATGACTGGCACAAATCCATTTTGCTTAAATCACAAAAAAATGCTCTGTGTTTGACAGGTCTAGGTTGTGACAAACAAACGCAACTAATAACATGAAACATCAAAGAAAAGAAAACTAATTTGGGTGGTAAAAAAAATTGTCATTTAGCTAGATACACATTCCAGGAAACGATAAAACACTCAAATCTATCTACAATGTGGGTTCGTCTAGAATTCCAATCTGTCATTGAATGGCGGAACCGGAACCGAAGCGCAAAGCATGTCATTTGGTATTTGGAGAACACACCAGTCTGTAATAATATAGGACTAAATATATATTTTCTCAACAACTTAACTTCTATCTGGCGCACATTTTATCTGTAGCCTATCAAAACACAATGTAATTCGTTTTTATGATATGTATATCATTGCGTTTTCTCACACAATAATGTCATAGGTTCTTATCACAGGGTTACATCAGTACAGTACTTTGGAGTATAATCACTGGAATATAATCATCCAAACATACGTTAAATAATCACGCCACAGTACAATACTATAATGCATTTAAAATATCCACACTACACAACATACAACATAATCCTACATACAGCATTATCCTACATTATAATATCATATCAAACACATTATATAATATCTGGTGATAATAAGGTGGTCGAGACACAGCAGCCCCACTCCGATCCCAATTCATAAAACCGAAGTGCGCACGTGACGCATGTTCCGTCACCTAATCCAAAATGTCCATTGAAAAATCAAACGGATAGTTCAAGATGTTCTCATTCAACTTCCCAGTTTAGTTACATGATTGATAGGATGTGAAACGCAATCCCCAACTAAGCATGCCGAGGCTGTGGCGCAAATGTTTCCTAAAATACACTGCTGTCCATCCTATAATTTCTCTTGAGTGGCTTCAGGCGGCGCTTGTCAATCTCCGCGAGTCTATTTTTCATTCTTGGAAGAGCCTTATTCGTTGACACTTTCTAGTTATTATTTCATCTTTGCTCGCTCGGAGATTAAACAGAGAAGTATTTAGTTAGACATGGTTATTCGGTCTGGTCAGAACAGTTTGCGCGTCCATAGACGGTTATGATACGAGAGCGATAATCTAACTTTCATGACATGCCTATTTAGGCATCCTCGACTGGCCTATATAAAATTTACCGGTATACAACATACATTGTTTAGGGTATAAAATCAAGCTACCAACATTGACACGGCATCCTTTATAACGCTCGGGTAGCTACCTCCAAATGCCACCGGGACATTACTTTCACCGTAGCTTTAAACCCAAGCTAAATTAATTGGGGATATACCAATGTATTTGATTGATTTTCATCGATGTAGGTATTACGCCTATCACAAATTCTGAATCACAAATAAGCCTACTTTTCTTGTTCATTTCGAGATTTGCGCGCGAACAGTGTACACAGCTTTACCCAAACGCCGGTTTGTTGTTGTCATATTTCGGACTCAACTGTATCCGAACAACAATGTTGTGTGAAATACAACACTTTGAAACTTGTATATATACACAATACAATACTTTGGCTACTCCGACCTCATGCACAATAGTACTTTACTCACCTGCATTCCTTAGCTTCTTGTTCCGGTAGACAGAGAATATCACCAAAAGGTTGCCCAAAATATCAACCACGATAGTGAATATCAGAAAGCACCCCAAAGTTGTTGTAACCCACGGGGGGCGATTCAACACTTCCTCGTACGGGTCCAGCGACGACCTGTTCAGATAAGACCCATTTATAATCATTGTATGTTTTGTAACTTTTCCAATTAGCGAAATAAACGTGCCGCCCGTCCCATAAAATGTTGTCTACATTTTGGACACAGGGATGCCGTGGTCTTCTCCCGTGGCTTTCCTCCTCTCCATATTGCCCGTTATAGCTCCCGTAGACAACCTTCTGTTTACCCTTCTAGTCACAATGCTCGTGTGTCAGAGTCTACGCGTACATGGCTATATGTGTACCCATCACATTGTTGGTATGTGACATTCAGAGGCAACTTCAAACCTTCCCATGTTAACATTGTGTTATTACAGTGAGCCTGTCGTGGGTGGTGTCGGGTAAGTGGTAGCCTAATGCTGCCTCTCAGCGCCCGAAAGAGGGAAAAACAGTGGACGGCACTCCTTTATTTCCCGGTGTGTTTTGAAGCCTGGCTGCGAGCTCCCCTCGCAATTATTGCTTTGCTTCCAGCGACTCGTCGTTCCTTTATTCATGCATTCGTTGATCCTTATTTTGAGGAATAGTTCATATTTTATCCATTCCCACATCGATTTATTCACACTTAAAAGAAACAGATAAAATGCACCTTTTTCTAACATATCAATCAATATAAGGATGTTGACTAGCCTATGGCATTATTAAAATAATCCCGATGATTATGCTTAATATCAATTATTGGAATTTATTCCAATTACTATGATAGAGAAAATACTGTTTATTAAAATAACATATTTACTCATATTATGGCGAGACAGAATGATTTAGATAGATGTACGGATGTAAATCCAGATCATATGTTATGATCACAATATATAGGTCAGGGTGAGAGAATATAATGGATGTGCATCTCTCTCTCTCTCGCTCTCTCTCTCTCTCTCTCTCTCTCTCTCTCTCTCTCTCTCTCCCTTCTCTCTCTCTCTCTCTCTCTCTCGCTCTCTCTCTCTCCCTCTCTCTCTCTCTCTCTCTCTCTCTCGCTCTCTCTCTCTCCCTCTCTCTCTCTCTTCCCATGTTAACATTGTGTTATTCTCTCTCTCTCTCTCCCTTCTCTCTCTCTTTCCCTTCTCTCTCTCTCGCTCTCGCTCTCTCTCTCTCTCTCTCTCTCTCTCTGTCCCAACAGCATGTGTTGTAACGCAGAATCCACACGATTAGTATCTACAGAATATCAAGTTAAACTACAAACTCTAACATAGAAACATTCAGTGCATCTCAAATGGCACCCTATGCACTAGTTTTGATCAGGGCTCATTGGGATCTGGTCAAAAGTAGTGCACTATATGGGAATATGCAGACTTATAGAGACAGGTTGAGGAGACTGCTTGTAGCTGAGCTGGGGAAATGTAGTGGAACTGACTCAAAAAGCCAACACACGGTTAAGTTTATTTTACCAAAGGAAATTGCGCCCCTGCGACCTATAAGTACATTTATGATCGCTACTTTCTGCACAAATGCCCACACACACACAGACACACACAAATGTCAGCACATGGCAGGTACTTTATTCCACCTACCCTTATACACACGCACACGCACACACACACGCTGTTGAGGGGTTGTCACCCAAACCTCCTCTGCCATGTGAATGCAACTTTAATGTAGAGACATTCCACTAATATGTCTGCTGTGAGGAAGGCAGTTCATTAAAAAGATTGCGTGGGCTATGTTCTCTCTCACTCTCTAATTCTCTCTCCCCTTCTGTCTTTCATTCACTCTCTTTCCCTCCAGCTCTCCCTCTCCCCATTATCCTTCGCTCTGTGTGTGTGTGTGTGTGTGTGTGTGTGTGTGTGTGTGTGTGTCTCAGTGAGTGAGTCCAGATGCCGTGAGCCAGACCACCTACTCAAAATAGTCTGTCTCACAGTAGAAGGTAGGTCCATCTGTTCAAATTACCTTTACAATCAACCCAGAACATCAGTAGATTACGTGTTGGATTAACGTTGTTAAGGGCTAATTCCAAACCCTAGGGTCTAGGCTTGGTTATTGTCAGCATATTTATCCTTTACTACAAGTAAATTAGGCTCCTAATTATCAGACTGATTACCTCTGCACTATCATTCTGGAAAAGTAACCATTGAAGCCGTTTTGCCCGAGTGGTGTTGCAGAAAAACCCATTTTAAAGTAATTGGATCATATTCAACCAGTCAGAAAACAGAAGCCAAAGCGCCGCTTTTTGCAGAAGTAAAAGAAGTGCATGTCTTCTTTGCAGAGAAAGGCACATCGAGTACCAAGACACAAACCAACTAGGTCTCACAGTCTCACGTCAGAATTAGACGTTCGTCCATGTTTCTCAAACATCAACTTTCGAAGTATATTAGTGTAGTGTTTAAGGTTACGTTTAGGCATTAGCTTAGAATTTTTAAGGTTAGGGTTTAAGTTGAGGTCGTTAACCCCAAAATCTTAAAGTTAGGCATTAACTCAGAATGGTTAAGGTAAGGGTTAAGGTTTGGGATAGGCTTAAACAAAAATCTCTTTCTATCGCTGGATTCGAACTTGCAACCTTTGGAATCAGAGGCAGAAGCTTAGAAAAACGCTCTAGCAAAACCAAAACCTAATTTAAGTTAACTGCGCTCACTGTTGCCCCTAGTGGCCGGTTTCCACATCGTCTCCCGACGTCCTTGGACATGGATGGACGTTGAATACTGACTTGCATCCTGATGACCTGGCTGCAAAAGCATTTTAGCTAACATAGCTATCTACTTACTACCTTGTCTTCAGCAAAGAAATGCCAACTCAACTAAAGCCATATAGTGGCTGTCGACAGTGGTGCTTCGCATTCGCCATCAACTAAACCACCCCCATAGTTCTTCAAAGGACGCTGATTGGTGAGGGCACCAAGCTCACATCTTCCGCCCATAGCCAGGTGTAATCCGTGTTGCAAAACAGAATGTAAACCCGTAAGACTTCTGGGTGGTTGTAGGAGGTTACAGGCTAGTCTCATTCAAATTAAATCTATTTAGCAAAAGCCACTTGTACACGATAGCAGCAGCTTCATCTTGACATCTTGCTCATAGGGCTATATAGATACAATTTGATTTGATTGATTGGGCACTGCTCAAGTAATTCCGTTTGACGGGACAGGGTGTGTCCCAAATGGCACCCTATTCCCGATATAGAGCACTACTTTTGACCAGAGCCCTGAAGTGCACAAAAGGGAACAGGGTGCTGTTTGCGATGCAAACACTGTGTCTGACCGAGCAAGGCTACTGTATGAGGCTACTTTGCATGTCCACCATGCTTTTAGCTTGTCATAAAATGTCAACATATTGCCCTGAAAGCCCATATGAAGTACTATTACTACCTGTCATAAGGTTGGAATGTGTCCATATGTGGTAGTAAAAAAACATTATGCAGACTAAATTGTTAGTGAACCAGGAATGGACTTGAGTTCAGTTGAAGAGAGGGCAAAGGTTACTCCAAACTCATACCTTGGTCCCTGCATGATACACGCGCACACATAGTCAGGCGCGGGTTCACGTTCGCACGCACAAGTACAGACACAATTGTCCCAGCGTCGCCCGGGTTTGGCCGGGGTAGGCCAGTCATTGTAAATAAGAATTTGTCCTTAACTGACTTGCCTAGTTAAATAAAGGTTACATAAAAAAATAATAAAAGACCCCAGAATGCTGTGTGGTCAGAAACGTGCTATCCCCATCCTAATGAGCACTTCCACAGTTTCCCCTCCTGCTGAACTTATCCCTCTGTGGACCCAATCCCTGTTTGTCTGATGTTTAATTGTGCGTGCATCCAAACCACCACATAGTTCATGCCAGTTCTCATTGGACATGATTCTCAGTTATCTGAACCATGAGAGGTCAGATGTGTGTGTGATGTGTGTGTGAATGTGGACATCTTCTTCCATTAAACATCCGTCTCATCCTAGTTCTGACCGGACATTCTGTAGGGGTTGCTACCGGCCTTAAGCCAGCACCTAAGGTTTCTTATTGCATTCATGGTACCTTCGATTCTCTACAACCATACCCCTATTTTTTACTGCTTAATCTCATGATACACTACAGACAGACAGACAGACAGAGAGAGAGAGACAGACAGACAGACAGACAGACAGACAGACAGACAGACAGAGAGAGAGACAGAGAGACAGAGACAGAGACAGAGAGAGAGAGAGAGAGAGAGAGAGAGAGAGAGAGAGAGAGAGAGAGAGAGAGAGAGAGAGAGAGAGAGAGAGAGAGAGAGAGAGAGAGAGAATGTAGGGAGGGGAGAAAATGAGAGAGAGAGAGAGAGATTCTAAGTTCTGAGACCGTTTGACAGTGTTGTGATCTGTTGAGTTTTCGATCATCCTCTTTGGGTCTGATACTGGCCAACCAAACCGAAACACCCCCACACTATTTCAGACAATAGAGAATGAGTGGGAAAACCAATGCACCCTTTTTAGTCGAAACAAGAATCCTAGTCACAGTGGAAGTGAATCTCACAAAGCATCCGCAAAAACGAGAATCACACACATGCTGCTGCGTTATCGATCAATAATACATCTATGGTTTGAATGAAATGAAAAGGCACTGAAGTGAGCAGAGACGGAAAGGGGAACAGAGTACACACTACACACACTTCTGAATGAATGAGAGCAAGAGAGGGGGGGCGAGACAGACTGTGTGTGTGTGTGTGTGTGTGTGTGTGTGTGTGTGTGTGTGTGTGTGTGTGTGTGTGTGTGTGTGTGTGTGTGTGTGTGTGTGTGTGTGTGTGTGTGTGTGTGTGTGTGTGTGTGTGTGTGTGTGTGTGTGTGAAACAGAACAAAGACACAATTAGACCCAACCAAATCATGAGAAAACAAAAATATCATTACTTCACACATTGGATAGAATTTATTTTAAAAACGGATTAAACTAGAATCCTATTTGGCCCTAAACAGAGAGTACACGGTGACAGAATACCTGACCACTGAGACTGACCCAAAATTAAGGAAATATTTGAATATGTACAGAAGGCAGACCTGTCTCTCAAGAGTAGACAGGCTATGTGCACAATGCCCACAAAATAAAGTGGAAACAGCTGCACTTCCTAACCTCCTGCCAAATGTATGACCATTTTAAAGACACATATTTCCCTCAGATTACACAGACCCACAAAGAATTCGAAAACAAATCCAATTTTAAATAAACTCCCATATCTATTGGGTGAAATACCACAGTATGCAATCACAGCAGCAATATTTGTGACCTGTTGCCTCAAGAAAAGGGCAACCAGTGAAGAACAAACAATTTCGTATTGTATTTTCACTTTTGTTTGTGATATATTTCACTTGCTTTGGCAATGTTAACATATGTTTCCAATGCCAATAAAGCCCTTTAATTTAATTTAATTGAGGGAAAGAGAGAGAGAGCGAGAGAGAGAGCGAGAGAGAGGAGGGAGAGGCTGCCTATTTCGTCTGGTCTACTCAGATTACTGTATGTCTTCACTGAGATTCTAGAACAGAGAACAGATACAGGCATGACGCCACTGCCTCTGGGCCCTCTTTAATTACCAGGGCCTCTAAAAGGAAGGGACTGTTGATCTAGGATCAGGTCCCCCCTGTCCATCTAATCTCATTATCTTCCAAAAGGTAAAACTGATCCTACTCTTACTCTGAGACACTCAGTACAGTACAACCTGGGTGGGTGATATTTGTTGGAGCTTTATAAGATTGCAGTTGTTGCTGAAATACTTCCATAGACTGGGATTACTGGGATTTCCATGGGGGCGAGCTTCACATGAAAGAGAGGTGGGATGGAGCGATGGACGGAGAGAGAGAGATGAAGGGAGATGCCAAAGAGATAGAGATATCTGTAAATGAAATGGCAGAGAGGGGAATGAGAGGGGAGGGGAGCGAGAGAGAAAGAGAGAGACATGCAAATAGGGAGGCAGAGAGAGAGAAGAGAGGGTGAAAGAGGTAGAGAGAGAGAGGGAGAGACCGGAGAGAGAGAAACTCCATGGACAGGAAGGACATGGAATCTAGACAGGGAACAAGAGAGTCATCTGAGTGTCACAGCTCTGGGGTTAGGTGTCGGAGGGGGCAGATAGGTGTCGGACCCAAAGAAGACTAACAAAAAAGACATGACAGACAAAATGTACACGTACATTTACAAACTTAAACAAATATTTATCATTTTATAAATCTGAAAGGTAAAATATAACATTCAATAAGCAGATTCAGTATCTGTCCAGTCATGTGGTCGATTTGGTTTCATAGATTTTAAAAAATCTTTCTTGAATGTGAATTTACTATTTGCTTGGGAAATATGAGTTGGTAAGGAGTTCCATTCAGTGATAGTTCTGTACAGTGCCTTCAGAAAGTATTCACACCCTTTGACTTTTTCCACATTATGTAACGTTACTGCCTTATTCTGAAATTGATTAAATAAATACAAAATGCTCAGCAATCTGCACGCAATACCCCATAATAACAAAGTAAAAACAGGTTTTTTGAATTTTTTGTAAATGTATTAAAAATACAAAAACTGAAATACCTTATTTACATAAGTATTCAGACACTTTGCTATGAGACTCGATATTGAGCTCAGGTGCATCCTGTTTTCATTGATCATCCTTGAGATGTTTCTACAACTTGATTGGAGTCCACCTGTGGTATATTCAATTGATTGGACATGATTTGGAAAGGCACACACCTGTCTATATAAGGTCACAAAGTTGACAGTGCATGTCAGAGAAAAAAACAAGCCATGAGGTCGAAGGAATTGTCTGTAGAGCTCTGAGACAGGATTGTGTCGAGGCACAGATCTGGGGAAGGGTACCAAAAAATGTCTGCAGCATCATTCCTAAATGGAAAAAGTTTGGAACCACCAAGACTCTTCCTAGAGCTGGCCACCAAGCCAAACTGAGTAATCAGGGGACCTAGGCATGGGTCAGGAAAGTGACTAAGAACCCGATGGTCACTCTGGCAGAGCTCTAGAGTTCCTCTGTGGACGTCTGGAGGAAACCTGGCACCATCCCCACTGTGAAGCATGGTGGTGGCAGCATCATGATGTGGGGACATTTATCAGTAGCAGGGACTCAGAGACTAGTCATAATAGAGGCAAGGATGAACAGAGCAAAGTACAGAGAGATCCTTGATGAAAACCTGCTTCAGAGTGCTCAGGACCTCAGACTGGGGCGAAGGTTCACCCTTCCAGCAGGACAACGACCCTAAGCCCATAGGCAAGACAACGCAGGAGTGGGCTTCAGGACAAGTTTCTGAATGTCCTTGAGAGGCCCAGTCAGAGCCCGGACTTGAACCCGATCGAACATCTCTGGAGAGCCTTGAAAATAGCTGTTGCTGAAACGCTCGCCATCCAACCTGACAGAGCTTGAGAGGATCTGCAGAGAAGAATGGGAGAAACTTGTCCCAATACAGATGAGCCAGGCTTGTAGCGTCATACCCAAGAACACTTTTAAGGTGTAATCACTGCCAAAGGTGCTTCAACAAAGTACTGAGTAAAGGGTCTGAATACTAATGTAAATGTCATATTTCAAAAAAGTATTTTTTATTGATTTTTTTACCGTTATTTTACCAGGTAAGTTGACTGAGAACACGTTCTCATTTGCAGCAACGACCTGGGGAATAGTTACAGGGGAGAGGAGGGGGATGAATGAGCCAATTGTAAACTGGGGACTTTTAGGTGACCATGATGGTTTGAGGGCCAGATTGGGAATTTAGCCAGGACACTGGGGTTAACACCCCTACTCTTACGATAAGTGCCATGGGATCTTTAATGACCTCAGAGAGTCAGGACACCCGTTTAACGTCCCATCCGAAAGACGGCACCCTACACAGGTCAGTGTCCCCAATCACTGCCCTGGGGCATTGGGATATTTTTTAGACCAGAGGAAAGAGTGCCTCCTACTGGCCCTCCAACACCACTTCCAGCAGCATCTGGTCTCCCATCCAGGGACTGACCAGGACCAACTCTGCTTAGCTTCAGAAGCAAGCCAGCAGTGGTATGCAGAGTGGTATGCTGCTGGTATGAGGGGACGGGACAATGTAATCCATTTTAGAATAAGGAGTCTGAATACTTTCTGAATACAATGTATATAACTGTTAATTTGAGAAGATTTGTCCTTGGTCCGTAGGAGCAATATAAAATGGGGTCATGGAGGGGGTGATGGAGGGAATGATAATGAGCGTAATGGAGGGGGTGATGAAGAGGGTGATGAGGGTAATGGAGGGGTGATGGAGGGGTTTTGAAGAGAGTGATGGAGGGGTGTTGAAGAGAGTGATGATGAAGGGAGTGATAGAGGGGTGACGAAGAGGGAAATTAAGAGGGTAATGGAGGTGTGATGAAGGGGGTAATGGAGGGGTGATGAAGGGAGTATTGAAGAGGGTAATGGAGGGGTGATGAAGGGAGTAATGAAGAGGGTAATGAAGGGAGTAATGAAGAGGGTAATGGAGGGGTGATGAAGGGAGTAATGAAGAGGGTAATGGAGGGGTGATGAAGGGAGTAATGAAGGGGTGATGGAGGGGTGATGAAGAGGGTAATGGAGAGGTGATGAAGGGAGTAATGAAGAGGGTAATGGAGGGGTGATGAAGGGAGTGATGGAGCGGTGATGAATTTATCAACCTCTCTCATTCTCCTCCTCACTTTCTCTCTCCCTCTCCCTGTCTCTCCCTCCTGCTCTTTCTTTCCCTATTCTCTCTCTCGCCCTCTCTCTCTCTCTCTCTCTCGCATCACTGTGCTCTGAAGCATTGCGCAGAGGTCCAGAGGCGAGCGTTACTATTTCGTTGGTGTTTTTGTAGTTGACTTGCCACTGTCTTGTTTTTGTAGGTTACCACAGTGACTGGAGAGCCCGGCGGGGCCAGAGAGAGAGAGGTGTATTCTGTGAGACAGAAGGATGAAGCGATCGCTGGTGGTATGTGCGTGTGTGTGCGCGTGTGTGTGTGTGTGTGTGTGTGTGTGTGTGTGTGTGTGTGTGTGTGTGTGTGTGTGTGTGTGTGTGTGTGTGTGTGTGTGTGTGTGTGTGTGTGTGTGTGTGTGTGTGTGTGTGTGTGTGTGTGTGTGTGTGTGTGTGTGTGTGTGTGTGTGTGTGTGTGAGAGAGAATGTGGCTGAGAGCGATAGTTATTTATAAGTCCGTCCCTGTGTATTTTGAGAGGGATGTCAAGGCACGAACCAATGAGATTGTTCGATTCGGTCCGAGAGGTGATGCGACAGACTTCCCTTGCTATGCTGTTTTTTTTTTTTTTTTAGGAACTCATACATACAGTATGCTTGTAAACATATGCATATGCTCATACACACACATGCACACCACACACACAACACCCCATGGAGTATGTGGAACAGTGGAGGCTGGTGGGAAGTGCGAAGTGCTATAGGAGGACGGTTGTGTGGTTGCCATATGCTTAATCTGTTTGATACCAGTCCATCTATTCCATTCCAGCCATTACAATGAGCCCGTCCTCCTATAGCTCCTCCCACCAGCCTCCCTGGATGTGGAACCACGAGAAAGGACAAGAGAATCACCATTATCCCAAAACACCCCCTGCCCCCACCTCAACATTATCACTCTTTCGGAAAAAAACGATCAATACTTTCCTCTCTTTCCTTCTCTTCCCTCCCTGCTATCCAGCACTATTTCTTATTTGTATTTTGGACACATCCTCTTTGGGACATTTAACAACAGCCTTTGCAGATAGTGGTTAAGCTTTCTCCCTTGCCGCTCGCTCCCTGTCTTTGAAAGCTATTGTTTGGGGGAGCGCCACACAAGGTCGATTGCATTGACCGCAGCTCTGGGTGTCTCAGAGTAGGAGTGCTGATCTAGGATCAGGTTTGTTCTAGGATCAGCTAAGCGTATTAATAATGAGCAAACGACTAAACTGATCCTAGATCACCACTTCTGAGACAGTTTGTGAATACGGCATCTGAGATTCTCTTGAAAAGGGAGATGACTGGAGCTGGAGGGGAGAGGGAGCTAAGAGTGAGAGGGAGGCAGAGGGGGATTGAGAGAGAGGTAGAGGCAAAGGGGGAGGGAGAAAGAAGGAGTCTGGAGAAAAAAAGAAAGCAGGGTTGCCACGTCAAAGTTCTCTCATTCAGATTTGGCAGCCCTGTGGGGTGTTTTTCTTCTTCTTCTGTTGAGGCCTTGCAGATTGCAGGGCAGGTGGTGGCAGTGTCTTGTCCTTGAGTGCTCACCCATTCATAGAGTGAACATACCGCCAACAAATGTAGCATGCAGACAATACACGCACCACATAGCCACTGATGTGGACACGCGCACTCGCACAACAACAACCACTGACATGCACACTAACACACATCGTGAGACTGTCACTGACATGGGTGGGCACACATACACGCTCACTGTCAACAGCAGGAGGGAAAAGAGGACCACTATCACCCCCTTGTGGAGGATAAACAGTAGGTCCCTTTTCACCACATCACATGCAACAATGAACCTGACAACCACGGCCTCCATTATCAGTACTATTTCACTATGTTCTCAGATAATAATATACTGAACATGCCGTCTTCTCGGAAACGATAATAGCTTCCAGTAACTGAGAGTCCCAACAAGGACACTTGTGTTGTTGGACACGAATACGTCAGGACGCGCACGTCATTTGATGCTGCTGAGATGTTGTCATTTTATTTCATCACAATCTTCAGAGCATATACATTTTTAACCCTATCACTGTGAGAGGTCTTCATTGCAAGGCTTTTTCTAGATCTAGGATCTAGTGGGGGGAAATGCTAAACTGACCATAGATCAGGGGGCAACTTCACCCCGCATGCATTTTCAGATTGGCTCACCACCATGCTTTACGGGTAACCCAACGAGTCACTAATAACCAATTTGTCACCAAAGGAAGATCTAGAGCCCCCATAGGAAACTGATTAGCCTGGAAGAGGCTGAAGTTCTGCACATATGATTTGGGCACTTTTGCTGAACATTTGTTGCCAATACACTTGTTAAGGTTGAAGAAGAAGAAGTGTATGACTTTCAAATTGAGGTAGATATGCAAAGATATGAGCTCTCTAGTACATGTATATGGCTCTGTCCCAATTATCTCTCCTTCCTCTCAAAGTGTGCACTTGTTCACTTTCCTTCACTTATTGAAAAGGAAATGACTGGTGTAAGAAACATGGTAGAAACTCCCCTCTAGCCACCGTCTCCATTAATCCAATGCTTTTAGATTCATAGGAAGTAGTAAAGTGCCCTTCAGGAGAAATTAGATATTATTGAGACGCAGCCTATGAGTGCTAATGCTGATTCCTCTAATCCAGTTTGATCCAGATGCCATTCTCGGGGCGAAGGATGAGCTCCCCTACGGAGGTCTTCCCACTTCTGACACGCCTCCACGTTGAAGTAGCGCAAGATGGATGCCAGGATCACCTTCTCCTCCATCACGGCAAAGCGCTGACCTGGGGGCAGGGGTGTAACGAGAGCATGTGAGGACACACACTTTGAATCCTCCATTTTGTTTTAATTATGTCTTGTTTTTTGTTGTTGTCGGAAGATAAACTTTAGTTTGTCACTATCATTAAGGTAGTGATAGCTTGTACGCATCTTCGTTGGACAGGCCCCCGGTAGTGGACAGTCCACTTTCAAGCTGATAAAACATTGATCAATACCTGCGATATTGTACAACACAATCCTTGTTTTATTTTAAATCTTTTATTTTGGCTTCAAGTTGAAAATTGCTGCCAAAGGTGACCAATCTTGTGTCATTAATCTCAAATGGAATGATGTTGATTTACCAATTTTCAAAAATGTTGTACTACTTTAAGTGCTACTTGAATTGAATGCTACTTTAATTGAATGTATTAAATGTCTCCTATTCCTACCAAGGTAATTGCGGGAGTCCAGCGGAGAAGGGAACGAAGGCGTACGGTTGTCTCCTGACTCAGTTTCCCGGCAGGAAGCGCTCCCCGGGCGGAACTCCTCTGGTTAGGGGATGTGGCGCGAGTCACGGTGGAGGGAGTAGGGCATGATGATGGCATTGGCACCTTTGGGAACCTTGAACCCGGTCTACAGGCACAACAGTGAAACACAAGCTAGGCTATTAGGTCCACAAAAAGGTATAAGTGGATAAATGAACTAATGAACACAAATAACAAACAAAGAATAGCAAAACGAGATGACTGAACTGGAAAGGTCGCTGGACACACCATTGTTGTAGGTTCATCTTCTATATGGCACAAACCAGCTAACAATTCTAGGGAGATAGAACATTTTTGTAGTGTTACCTGTTATGTTTCCCTGATGTTTGAGTGTCCATTTTGCCGTTAGCTACAGGAACATTCTTTGTGTGTGTTGGCAAAAACCTCCCGAGAACCTATTTAGCATGTGGATGGCTGTCACGTTCCTGACCTTATTTTCCTTTGTTTAGCTTTGTTTAGTTGGTCAGGACTTGAGCTGGGTGGGCAGTCTATGTTATGTGTTTCTATGTTTAGGTTCATTGGTAATTAGCCTTATATGGTTCTCAATCAGGGACAGGTGTTTGACGTTTCCTCTGATTGAGAATCATATAAAGGTAGGCTGTTCACACCGTTTGTTTGTGGGTGATTGTCTTCTGTGTCTGTACCACACGGGACTGTTTCGTTTGTTTAGTCTGTTCCTGTTTGTGTGTTCTTCGTGTTATGTAAGTTCTCATGTCCAGGTCGGTCTACGTCGTTTTTGTAATTTATCAAGTGTGCTTCGTGTTCGTCTTGTTTAAATAAATTCATTATGTACTCCACAAAATCTGCGTTTTGGGTCCGATCCCTGCTCCTCCTCAGACGAGGAGGAGAACAACCGTTACAATGGCTTACCAAGAAAAACTTCCAAAAGGACTAATTTGAGGAAGATGTTAGCTTGATGCCTAAACATCAGTCACATGTACAATGGATTATAGTGAGCAAAAATGAATCATTCTGCCTTTTTTTGGTGAGTGCTCCAACTCCTTTTTACCTCGAATTAGTCATTTTGGAATTTTTTTTGGTCAGCCATTCTCATTATTTTTTTCGTTGTTGTTGAGCACCCCTCCTTTCCTTTTTTTGCCGAACCACAAAGAACCACTTGAACTCTAACCTATTTAGAATGTTTTTGCAATAGAGGGAGAAGAAAATTATTTTAACGTCAAGCAGAATTTACCCAGCATGTGCCCCAAAGTTTGGGAACCACTGCCTCATATACAGCACACCATTTTGATATGCCACAGAACCACTTCGGTGTGACTGTGTTTGAACTCAGTCTGACCCGTGAGAGAAGGATTTGAACGAGAGTCAGCATTGACGAGAACCAAAAGGCTCCGGGCAGAGAAAACAAGATAGAAGCAGAAATAGCGACGGTACACGAGAGGGTTATAATTACCAAATGCCTCCTGCAGAGCCCATTGTCTAGCAGTAATTTGTAAAATTTCTAAACAGAGCTCCTCTAAATCCCAATTACCTGTCTCTGCTCTCTGCTCTCTTTCATCACTGTCTAAATCAACTGCAAAAAATATATATTTTAACCCTCTACTGCATGCATTATGAATGAACCATGCAAAAAAATATATATATATCTGTTTTTCTAAAGTAAAATGGCCCTAAATAAACACATGTAAAATCTCTCTCTCTACATATACAGTTGAAGTAGGAAGTTTACATACACCTTAGCCAAATACATTTAAACTCAGTTTTTCACAATTCCTGACAATTAATCTGAGTAAAAAATCCGTGTCTTAGGTCAGTTAGGATCGCAACTCTATTTTAAGAATGTGAAATGTCAGAGTAATAGAGAGAATGATTTATTTCAGCTTTTATTTCTTTCATCACATTCCCAGTGGGTCAGAAGTTTACATACACTCAATTTGTATTGGTTAGCATTGGCTTTAAATTGTTTAACTTGGGTCAAACGTTTTGGATAGCCTTCCACAAGCTTCCCACAACAAGTTGGGTGAAATTTGGCCCATTCCTCCTGACAGAGCTGGTGTAACTGAGTCAGGTGTGTAGGCCTCCTTGCTCGCACACGCTTTTTCAGCTCTGCCCACAATCTTTCTATGGGAATGAGGTCAGGGCTTTGTGATGGCCACTCCAATACCTTGACTTTGTTGTCCTTAAGCCATTGTGCCACAACTTTGGAAGTATGCTTGGGGTCATTGTCCATTTGGAAGACCCATTTGCGACTAAGCTTCAACTTCCTGACTGATGTCTTGAGATGTTGCTTCAATATATCTACATACTTTTCCTACCTCATGATGCCATTTATTTTGTGAAGTGCACCAGTCCCTCCTGTAGCAAAGCACCCCCACAACATGATGCTGCCACCCCCGTGCTTCACGGTTGGGATGGGGTTCTTCGGCTTGCAAGCCTCCCCCTTTTTCCTCCAAACATAATGATGGTCATTATGGCCTGCTGGAGGTCATTTTGCAGGGCTCTGGCAGTGCACCTCCTTGCACAAAGGCGGAGGTAGCGGTCCTGCTGCTGAGTTCTTGCCCTCCTACGGCCTCCTCCACGTCTCCTGATGTACTGGCCTGTCTCCTGGTAGCGCCTCCATGCTCTGGACACTACGCTGACAGACACAGCAAACCTTCTTGCCACAGCTAGCATTGATGTGCCATCCTGGATGAACTGCACTACCTGAGCCACTTGTGTGGGTTGTAGACTCCGTCTCATGCTACCACTAGAGTGAAAGCACCGGCAGCATTCAAAATTGACCAAAACATCAGCCAGGAAGCATAGGAACTGAGAAGTGGTCTGTGGTCACCACCTGCAGAACCATTCCTTTATTGGGGGTGTCTTGCTAATTGCCTATAATTTCCACCTTTTGTCTATTCCATTTGCACAACAGCATGTGAAATTTATTGTCAATCAGTGTTGCTTCCTAAGTGGACAGTTTGATTTCACAGAAGTGTGATTGACTTGGAGTTACATTGTGTTATTTAAGTGTTCCCTTTATTTTTTTGAGCAGTGTACATCCACAGGTACACCTCCAACTGACTCAAATTATGTCTATTAGCCTATCAAAAGATTCTAAAGCCATGACATAATTTTTTGGAATTTTCAAAGTTATTTAAAGGCACAGTCAACTTAGTGTATGTACACTTCTGACCCACTGGAATTGTGATACAGTGAATTATAAGTGAAATCATCTTAATCAACAATTGTTGAAAAAATTACTTGTGTCATGCACAAAGTAGATGTCCTAACCTAATTTGTGGAGTGGTTGAAAAACGAGTTTTAATGACTCCAACTTAAGTGTATGTAAACTTCTGACTTCAACTGTATATATATATTAGTATATAGTACCAGTCAAACACGTTATTTTGACTCTCAGCCCTCGCCACTTTCCCTTGGGGAATCGACATCGCAACCGGATGTAGTTTGATTGCCATCTTAAGTGGAATTCACTAACGTTGCCCCCTCAGCCCTTGATTTAGCTTCGGTGCGCGAGTGAACAACTTTGATCACTTGTGGGGTTTGTTATGATCCACATTTCATCGCAAACTGTAGTCAGGTGTCATAGTGAATCAACACGGCTGCATTTTCGGAATGTCAGACAAAATTATGAAGCTAGCTTGCTAAAAAATATATATGGGTTTTCTTTGTAATGTGTTTTACATTGTAGATTAATACTGAAGATATCAAAACTATGTAATAAAACATATGGAATCATGTAGTAACCAAAAAATTGTCAAACAATCTAAATATATTTTATATTTGAGATTCTTCAAAGTAGCCACCCCTTGCCTTGACGACAGCTTTGTCATCAAGGCATACTTTACCCCATAATGACAACGCAAAAATAGGTTTTTAGAAATGTTGGCAAATGTATTAAAAATGAAACAAGAAATACCTTATTTCATAAATATTCAGACCTTTTGCTATGCGACTCGAAATTGAGCTCAGGTGGTTCCTGTTTCCATTGATCGTCCTTGAGATGTTTCTACAACTTGATTGGATTCCACCTGTGATGAATTCATTTGATTGGACATGATTTGGAAGGGCACATACCTGTCTGTATACGTTCCCACAATTCACAGTGCATGTCAGAGCAAAAATCAAGCCGTGAGGTTGATGGAATTGTCCGTAGAGCTCCGAGACATTATTGTGTCGAGGCACAGATCTGGGGAAGGCTACCAAAAAATGTCTGCAGCATTTTTATTTTACTAGACAAGTCAGAACACAGTGGCCTCCATCATTCTTAAATGAAAAAAAGTTTGGAACCACTTAGACCCTTCCTAGAGCTGGTATGACCACCATTTGCATGATGCAGGGCGACACATCTCCTTCACAAAGAGTTTATCAGGCTGTTGATTGTGGTCTGTGGAATGTTGTCCCACTCCTCTCAGACAGGTGTATGTTGTCTCACACGCTGTCGTACATGTCGATCCAGCGCATCCCAAACGTGCTCAATCGGGTGAGTATGCAGGCCATGGAAAGGGACATTTTCAGGTTCCAGGAATTGTGTACAGTTTCTTGTGACATGGGGCTGTGCATTATCATTCTGAAACATGAGGTAATGGCGGTGGATGAATGGCAGGGCAATGGGCCTCGGGATCTCGTCACGGTATCTCTGTGCATTCAAACTGCCATCGAGAAAATGCAATTGTGTTCATTGTCCGTAGCTTATGCCTGCCCATACCATAACCCCACCATGGGGCACTCTGTTCACAACGTTCATGTCAGCAAACCGCTCGCCCACACAACGTCATACACGTTGCATGTGGTTGTTAGGCCGTTTGTACGTACCATTAAATTATCTGCCAACAGCTCTGATGAGCATTCCTGTACTCAGCATGCTGAATATACACTCCCTCAAAACTTGAGGCATCTGTGGTATTGTGTTGTGTGACAAAACTCAACATTTTAGAGTGGCCTTTTATTGTTCCCAGCACAAGGTGCACCTGTGTAATGAACATGCTGTTTAATCAGCTTCTTGATATGCCACAACTGTCAGGTGGATGGATTAGGTTGGCAAAGGAGAAATACAAGGATGTAAACAAATTTGTGCATAGAATTTGAGAGAAATAAGCAATTTCTGGGATTTTTTTATTCACTTCACATTATATCCTTGTTAATCTTTTTTAAAGTTTTATTTTAGTATTTGTTGCCGGAACAATAGGCAACTATTAATAACATTTTAAAAAATGTTTTTGTTATAAAAATGAGGCGTTTGAATTATAATTGTATTGTTTTTATTCCTTCACACTATCTGAAATTATTTCCTTGTAAAAATAAGATTATCATTTATATTATTTATTGTAAGTTTGGTTGGAATTTTTTATAATTTCTTTTAGTTGACTTGAAATGGCCACAAGAATAGGACATCTTTTTAACCCACTGAGCCTTTGGACCCGCTAGAACCACCCCACATCCAGACCCGAACCCAGACCCAGATCCGGACCCACCACAGATGATGTCGAGGGCACAGAGGGTGACGTGGTTGAAACAATGGTCCCTTGCCTGCCTCCTTGTCCAGCTTCTCCACCAGCACCTCGGCCTGCTCGTTTATCACCTCCAGGAACTCCGTCAGGGTGGAGAAGTGGAAGGTGGGGGTGAGCAACTTCCGCCGCCGACGTCACTTGTCCCCCGTGCTGGGGAGAGGGAGGTGAGGAGCGAGGGAGGTGGGGAGAAACAGAGGAAGAGAGAGACAGAGGGGTGAGGAGGACAGAGAGAGAGAGGGGGAGGGTGACAAAGAAAGAGAGTGAGACAGACAGACAAAGAAAGGGAGTGAGACAGACAGAAAAAGAAAGGGAAGGGAATCCGAGAGAGGGAGATGCAGAACAAGTGACACAGAGAGAGACTGTGAGAGATCGACAAAAGTTCAGAAAATATGGAGGGAAAGTATTGACGTTTCTCAGAATGTATTGTTCTTTGTCATAAAAAAAAGGACGTGTTTTCCTAATAATTATCGAAGGCTTATCTAAGAATTCCATGTTCCTATCCTGCGTTATAATACATATTTTATGTTGTCTCAAATGCACATACGTTTGATCTTTATCGAATGTGATCTGTTTTGAAACACCCACCTGGTTAGTAGACCAGTGCCGAGCCAAGGGTGTAGGAACTTGTAAGCATAGGCCCGGTCCATATGAACAGAGATGTTCAGAACTGTCGATAGAATCGAATAAATAGAATCAAATAGACAATAGAATAGAAAATAAAATATAGTTTAATTCTTTTCTCAGACGGAACGTTGGTCATTGGCATGGCATCATCATCAGAAAACAGACAGTTAACAGCAACTACATAAAAAAAATTGTTGAAGCAAAGTGAATTCTTTTTGTTTTAGTAGAAAATTTGACTCTTCCACTAGTATTCAATACAGTCGGGTTTGCTTCGGCACGCTTGCACCCAAAGCAACAGGCCAGAATGGGTTTTGATAGCAGTAACTATATATTGATTGTCAGGGTACCAGTATGTGGTGTAATTACTACCTTATTTATGGAGAGTAGATTTCCATCTCTGGAGTGAACCGATGTAGTGTTGAGGTTTCTAAACAAGTGTGACACCAACTTGTATGTATTAGCATATTTAAACACTTTGCCAAACATACAGGTGTTATGCATCAAGTTGATTCAAGTCAATTCTTCGATTAATAAGCCTATCTCAATGGTTTCTGCATGAAACAAAGCGAGGAAGGGTACTGGTCCGATCCAAATCTTCAACAGTGGGGAGTCCCTGAACTGCTCTGTGTAGCCAATGACTTGACGGAAGAAATCTGAAACCAAAGAAAGAGAACTCTGAAGTCAATCACTAGTTCCAAGCTTCTGATTATCTGTAGATTGACAGGGCATTAGACCTTGTAGACTTAATGAATGAGTGAATCAATGAATGTTCGAAGCTCTCCTCCCTAAACTACTGTCCTCTCCTCTCTCTTCCCTTCTCCTCACATCTCCTCTCCTTGCTCAATTCCGGAGTTGGCTTTCAATCTCCGGTATGGACTTCATCTCCCTCCATTTACACAGGTAACTGCTGAGTAGCTGGTAGGTGGCGCAGGTCAGCATTGCAAAGAAGAGGCTCACCCCCAGCAGCCCCAAAACGATCACCATCTCTGGGTAGTACGTGGCCTAAACAACCTCAAACAGGATGTCGGAGACCTGCTGGCTTCACATAATGTCAGGCGGACGTTAATCCTGACCTGTTCCCCAAATGTTCCTGTCATTCCGGCAGCTAGTTCTGATGAATGATTAACCAATAGCGAGGGGGGGGTAAACATGGTTGTTTATTGTTTTTTAAGGTATACTATTTTTTGTCACGCACACACAGAAATACACGTGTGCATGTACCGACAAATATCGAATACATTTGTGATGTTTCACTTGGAGAGAAGCAATTTTGATGTTACTTATAATGCTGCCCTGCACATTTATAATTCTCTAGAATCTAGATCGATGCTTCCTCTTCATGAAGTTATAGAAGAAAAAACATATCATACCATCGCTTTAATAGTTGGTCGCCCATTCCTTGCCCAAAAAGTGGGGCCCTCTAAAGTACTTCACAATCATAAGGTCTAATGCCCCGTACACATTGTGACGTACATTCATTACTCCATACTTCCTTATCACGCAATCTCCGTTCCGTTACTGGACGGAGAGCATAGGGGTTTCACAACGCAAGACAAGATGGAGGCTAGTCTCTCGTCAGAGATCGCATTTATTTTTGGGAGATTGTAAAGTGTGACCTTTTCATTCAAGACGGGATAAACATATTGTTCCGGGTGATAATAAAACATGTTTCGTCAAGTTCCTTTTTCTCAACTTGTTTCTCTAACTTCTAGCAAGTCTCGCTAGCATGCAGATCAGCTAGCTAGCTAGCTAAAAGCAAGGCTAAGTTGATACTGTAGCTAGCAATCTCCACCTAATAATTATCATCAAAAACAAACAGCATTACCATCACAATAAACTTAAACGGGAGGCAACAGTCATGTAATATAATTGGCTTAACAGCCACTGTGTATTATTTAACATTACTATTAAAATAGTACCCACTTATAGGAATGGGTAATTGTTTACAAGTTGCTAGCTATCCCATAAAGCCATCACCAAAAACCACATATTTTCATCTTCTTCTGTGGTTTTGTAATTTTCTGTTCTATTGACGACTCTGGCTGCGCTAAAAATGACACATCTATGGTATGCGGAATCCGTTTCGCAACAGAGCCTTCGAGGCAAGGGGGTGCTGAGACAGCACTCTGTTGCTGCTGTGATACCACTCCGTTGCGGACGGTCCCCATTGAAATGAATGACATCCGGCGCAACGCAATGGACTGCTCAGATGTAATGTGAATGAGGCGTAAAGCCTCGTGCACACTGGTTGTGCCAAACTGTGTGTGTTCTGGCAGAAGTTCATTCTTTCCAACAGGAGGCAAATTCGCACAGCTGTGACTCATCTGCCAGACTAGGATGGATTGCCTGGCTTGCATGCATTGGAGTTTTTCCAACTTCAAATCAAATTGTATTAGTCACATGTGCCAAATACAACCTTACAGTGAAATGCTTACTTACAAGCCCCTAACCAAGAAAGCAGTAAAAAAAATACAAATAAGAATAAAAGAGAAGAGCAGCAGTAAAAACAATAGCGAGCCTATAAACAGGGGGTACCGGTACAGAGTCAATGTGCAGGAGCACCGGTTAGTTGAAGTAATATGTACATGTAAGTAGAGTTATTAAAGTGAATATGCATAGATGATAACAACAGAGAGTAGCAGCAATGCAAAGAGGGAGGGGGGGGGGGTTAATGCAAATAGTCTGGGTGGCCATTTGATTAGATGTTCAGGAGTCTTATGGCTTGGGGGTACAAGCTGTTGAGAAGCCTCTTGGGCCTAGACTTGGTGCTCCGGTATCGCTTGCCGTGCGGTAGCAGAGAGAACAGTCTATGACTAGGGTGGCTGGAGTCTTTGACCATTTTTTGGGGCCTTGTGAATTGCTTTGCCGTGCGGTATCAGGAACGGCAGTAGATAAACCACAGAAGGTGCTAATGTGTAGCATGATCATTCTTGTTGTGATGCGGCGCATGGATTGTGAAGACTATGTCACATTTACACGAATCTCAGTGAAGCAACAATGCAGGCAATATACTGTGTTAATGACAACAGTCCCATTACTAGGACAGATTAAAACGATTCACCATTCAAACAGGATATCTGATTCACAAATCTTTTGAATAAATTGATTTATTTTCTTTAAATGTTAAGTATTTCTTAAAGTTGTGGAAAGGATGGCATAATTTAAGTCATCATGGTTAGAACCCAAATGTTAAACTGATTAAAGGACCCCCTCATCAAAATTCCCTTCTCGCCTCCTGCTTTTTCTCACAGCCTCTCCTCTCATCACCATCTCTGGGTAGTATGTGGCTTAAACAACCTCCAAATGAATGTCTGAGACCTGCTGGCTTCACCTCATATCAGGTGGAATTTAATCCTTACCTGTTCGCCAATTTTCCCTCATATCCCGGCCTCTAGTTATGAATGATTAACCAGTAGGGAGGGGGAAAGAGGTAAACATGGATGTTCATCAAGGGATAGTATTTTGTACTGTCATGCACGCACATGTAGTACATAGTACGAAAAAGTATTTAAAAAAATAAAAACATGAAGGTTTGTTTAAAACTTCTTTGGGATAGGAGGCAGTATTTTCACATCCGGGTGAAAAGCGTGTCCAAAGTAAACTGCCTGCTACTCAGGCCCAGAAGCTAAGATATGCATACTATTAGTATATTTGGATAGAAAACACTCTGAAGTTTCTAAAACTGTTTGAATCATATCTGTGTGTATAACAGAACTTATTTGGCTGGCGAAAACCTGAGGACAAACCATTCAGATTTATTTTTTGGGGTTTGGAAGTCACTCTCTTTTCAATTAGTTTTCATTGGGAATCCAGATTTCTAAGGGACCTTCTTGGAGTTCCTATCGCTTCCACTGGATGTCAACAGTCTTTTGAAATTGGTTGAGGTTTTTCCTTTGAGAAATGAAGAAGTAGCACTGTTCAGAACGAGGGTAGAGGGAAGTGTACTGTTTGATAGAGGCGCTTGACCTGAAAAGCACGCTACACTTTGTTTTCAAAATACTCCCAAGTATTTGTATGAGGCGACTACCTCAAGCTCTAAACCCTCAGAGGTAGTAATCACACTTGTGGGGAGAGGGGCATTCTTCTTAGCAAACCACATGACCTTTGTTTTGGAGGTGTTCTGAACAAGGTTAAGGATAGAGAAAGCTTGTTGGACACTAAGAAAGCTTTGTTGTAGAGCATTTAACACAAAATCCGGAGCAGGACAGCTGAGTATAAGACTGTATCATCTGCATATAAATAGATGAGAGCTTCCTATTGCCTGAGCTATGTTTTTGATGTAAATTGAGAAGAGCGTGGGGCCTAGGATCGAGCCTTGGGGTACTCCCTTGGTGACAGGCATATGTTCTGACTTTATACACTGCACTCTGAGAGAGGTAGTTTGCAAACCAGGCCAAAGACCCCTCAGAGACACAAATACTCCTTTGCCAGCCCACAAGAATGGAATGGTCTATCGCATCAAAAGCTTTGGCCAAGTCAATAAAAATAGCAGCACAACATTGCTTAGAATCAAGGGCAATGGTGACATCATTGAGGACATTTAAGGTTGCAGTGACACATCTATAACCTAAGTGGAAACCAGACTGCATACCCAAGAGAATACTATATACATCAATAAAGCCAGTCAATTGATTATTGACAAGTTTTTCCAACATGTTTGATAAACAGGGCAAAATAGAAATAGGCATGTAACAGTTAGGAACAGCTTGATCTCCCCCTTTAAATAAAGGACAAACCGTGGCTGCCTTCCAAGCAATGGGAACTTCCCCAGAAAGAAGAGACAGGTTCAAAAGGTTGGAGACAGTCTTAGCGATGATAGGGGCAGCAACCTTAAAGGGTCTAAACCATCTGACCCAGATGTTTTTTGGGGGTCAAGTTTAAGAAGCTCCTTTAGCACCTCGGACTCAGTGACCGCCTGCAGGGAGAAACTTTGTAGTGGAGCAGGGGAAAAAGATGAGGAAATGTTAGACGGGCAAGGAGGCATGGCTGAGTCAAATAGGAATCCTGACTTAAGGAAGTGGTGATTAAAGAGCTCAGCCATGTGCTTATTGTCAGTAACAGCCACATCATCAACTTTAAGGGACATGGGCAGCTGTAGGGTTTATTCTCCAGGTCTTTAACAGTTTTCCAGAACTTCTTGGGGTTAGACCCACAGAGAGAGAACTGCTCCTTAAAGTAACTTACTTTGGCTTTCTGGATAGCCTGAGTGCACTTATTTCTCATTTGCCTTGACGAGAGCCAGTCAGCCTGAGTATGCGTGTGCTGAGCCTTTCACCAAATGCAATTCTTGAGGTGGAGTAACTCTGCAAGATCACGTCGAAATTGTTTTAATTCTCATTTTCTTTATGGGGGAGTGTTTGTTAACAATACCACTGAAAATATCATAAAAGATGGTCCAAGATATATTAATTCTTGAAGAATATGTAAATTTATTTTATTTATTTATTTTTATTTTACCAGGTAAGTTGACTGAGAACACATTCTCATTTGCAGCAACGACCTGGGGAATAGTTACATGGGAGAGGATGGGGATGAATGAGCCAATTGTAAACTGGGGATTATTAGGTGACCATGATGGTTTGAGGGCCAGATTGGGAATTTAGCCAGGACACCGGGGTTAACACCCCTACTCTTACGATAAGTGCCATGGGATCTTTAATAAACTCAGAGAGTCAGGACACCCGTTTAACGTCCCATCCGAAAGACGGCACCCTACACAGGGCAGTGTCCCCAATCACTGCACAGGGGCATTGGGATATTTTTTAGACCAGAGGAAAGAGTGCCTCCTACTGGCCCTCCAACACCACTTCCAGCAGCATCTGGTCTCCCATCCAGGGACTGATCAGGACCAACCCTGCTTAGCTTCAGAAGCAAGCCAGCAGTGGTATGCACGTGACCTGAGTTCAACTGAACCCAAAATATAATGGCTATTATCAAATCTAAGTCCAAAAATGGACCAATTGCAGACTGGCAGTTTTATTATTTTTATGAACTTAATGTCAATGACTTGTTCAGACTTGTGATAACTGGGAATCTCACTAAACAGACCACTTCTAAACATACTGGCTTTTGTCCAGGAGATGGCGATAGTGATCAAGCAATAAGTTCCTCATTGGAAAATGTGTAAATAAATGAATAAAATAAGTAGGATGTGTAATAGAAAATGAGTCAAGTCAAAGTCAAAGTCACCCAGTAAAATACTATGAGTAAAAGTCGGAATGTATTTGGTTGTAAATATATTTAAGTATCAAAAGTAAAAAATAATTTCAAATTCCTTATATCAAGCAAACAAGACGCCACCCTTTTCTTGTTATTTGAATTTACAGGAGGCACACTCCAACACTCAGACATCATTTGCAAATGAAGTATGTGTGTTTAGTGAGTCCCCCAGATCAGAGCAGTAGGGAGGACCAGCGATGTTCTCTTGATAAGGGATTTTCCTGTCCTGCTAAGCATTCAAAATGTACTTTTGGGTGTAAGGGAAAATGTATGGAGTAAAAAGTACGTTATTTAAGAACGTAGTGAAGTAAAAGTTGTCAAAATTATAAATAGTAAAGTACAGATACCAAAAGAAAACTACTTAAATAGTGAACCTCAAATTAATTATGTAAACAAGATAAACTGTTCCATTACTACAGTCTGCCATTTCCCTATGTCAATTTAATGTTAGTTCATTCCTTTTGTATCAGGATTCCACCCTTAGTCCCTAAAATAGCAGTTTATCCCTTTGAGGTGTAGAGTAAGACAAAGAGTAAGACAAAATTCCACAATTTATTCCAAAATCAGCGTGGCTATGAATTCATCTGAATCTAAGTAGTAAAAAATGGTTTGGTACACACACATAACTCATTTCTCCTTTGTGGTTTGTCATAGTTTGAGATTTATAAAAGTTTTCTGAGATTTCTAACTTTTCTGTGGTACTTTTACATCCGCCTTCACACGGACTAATATAAATGTTATTTCAGTTGAATATACTCCAAATGATGACATTTGAGGGGTTTGTTTGGCTACCAACCGTTCTGTATTTCTTTCTATATTGCTGACCAGGAAGTGAAAGTAGACCACAGTGAATTTACAGAACCCAAGTTTCTTTATTGCCATCTGGATCAGAGGCATTGTGTCGACAAGAAGCAATACAACCTCACTCCTCGAGCTAATCCATTTCCCCGCCTCTAGGAAATCCCACAGGATTGAGTCCAAATCTTGTGATTTATAGGAGAGTCAACTACGTTATCCACTTCTCTTACTCAACTGACGAAAGGAGCCTCCACTTTGCCCTGTCTTAGAGCTGTAATCACCAAGATTCTATAGGCAACTGGTTTTCAGCCCCATCCATTCTGGAACATGACATTCAAATAGGGACATTTTGTTATAGTCCAGCACAAACACACATGGTTCAACTAAACATCAAGCCCCTGACTTTTTGAATCAGGTACGTTAGAAGGGTTAGTATTTGTAGTGGCTCCCTTACCAATTGACCAAAGCCACTGACCAAGCCTGAAGCGGGGCAGTTTCGGACACATACAGTCCATATTCGAAGTTCCCAAAAGCTAAACGGCAAAAACATTAAATGAGATCCAGGGATACGGTGCCAAAGAAAAAGACAAATAAAGGGAATTCTTTGTTATATCAACAACAACAAAAAATTATCCAATCACTTAAAGAATAGATTACTTGAAATGAAAAATAATATGGTTTATTTATTTGTATGTATGTACGTATGTACTGTATGTATGTATGTATGGATGGATGGATGGATGGATGGATGGATGGGTGGATGGGTGGATGGATGGATGGATGGATGGATGGATGGATGGATGGATGGATGGATGGATGGGTGGATGGGTGGATGGATGGGTGGATGGATGGATGGATGGATGGACGGTCAAAAGACTGTACCGCTCCCGGGTCTAGCTAGGACTCCCTCCGCCCCCGAAAACCCAACTTCCTGCCTTTATCCTGTCATGAACACACTAACCACAGTACAATGAATGAGCAAGAATGGGAGTCAAAAACTAAGGTACACTAATACCAATGGAATATATCTCAATCAGGTAAATATAAATTATAACGGTACGTACCTAACATTTAATCACATACATATTTCATATATTTACACACACATACATGGAGCTCTGTATGTCCTGTCTTTCAAACAAATATGTCTAAATCGACTAGTCTGGAACAAAAATGTGGACGTCCTGTTGACGACATTTACATTACATTACATTTAAGTCATTTAGCAGACGCTCTTATCCAGAGCGACTTACAAATTGGTGCATTCACCTTATGATATCCAGTGGAACAACCACTTTACAATAGTGCATCTAACTCTTTTAAGGGGGGGGGGGGGGGGGGGTTAGAAGGATTACTTTATCCTATCCTAGGTATTCCTTAAAGAGGTGGGGTTTCAGGTGTCTCCGGAAGGTGGTGATTGACTCCGCTGACCTGGCGTCGTGAGGGAGTTTGTTCCACCATTGGGGTGCCAGAGCAGCGAACAGTTTTGACTGGGCTGAGCGGGAACTGTACTTCCTCAGAGGTAGGGAGGCGAGCAGGCCAGAGGTGGATGAACGCAGTGCCCTTGTTTGGGTGTAGGGCCTGATCAGAGCCTGAAGGTACGGAGGTGCCGTTCCCCTCACAGCTCCGTAGGCAAGCACCATGGTCTTGTAGCGGATGCGAGCTTCAACTGGAAGCCAGTGGAGAGAGCGGAGGAGCGGGGTGACGTGAGAGAACTTGGGAAAGTTGAACACCAGACGGGCTGCAGCGTTCTGGATGAGTTGTAGGGGTTTAATGGCACAGGCAGGGAGCCCAGCCAACAGCGAGTTGCAGTAATCCAGACGGGAGATGACAAGTGCCTGGATTAGGACCTGCGCCGCTTCCTGCGTGAGGCAGGGTCGTACTCTGCGAATGTTGTAGAGCATGAACCTACAGGAACGGGTCACCGCCTTGATGTTAGTTGAGAACGACAGGGTGTTGTCCAGGATCACGCCAAGGTTCTTAGCACTCTGGGAGGAGGACACAATGGAGTTGTCAACCGTGATGGCGAGATCATGGAACGGGCAGTCCTTCCCCGGGAGGAAGAGCAGCTCCGTCTTGCCGAGGTTCAGCTTGAGGTGGGGATCCGTCATCCACACTGATATGTCTGCCAGACATGCAGAGATGCGATTCACCACCTGGTTATCAGAGGGGGGAAAGGAGAAGATTAATTGTGTGTCGTCTGCATAGCAATGATAGGAGAGACCATGTGAGGATATGACAGAGCCAAGTGACTTGGTGTATAGCGAGAATAGGAGAGGGCCTAGAACAGAGCCCTGGGGGACACCAGTGGTGAGAGCACATGGTGCGGAGACAGATTCTCGCCACGCCACCTGGTAGGAGCGACCTGTCAGGTAGGACGCATAGGACGACCATTGCCACAGAGGCCATAAGAGATGTAGATCTATAGATTCTAGACTGTATTGATTCACTTATTTACTCATCGCATCGTTGCTTCAGAAACGAGCCAAATAGGGAAAGGAACCCATGTGTTCCAAAGTACTGTACATACGATATGATAACTTGTATATGTGTCTGTGATTGATGCATCAACTTTTGGATATATACCCGTTGATTCTTGAGGAACATAACTTACAAATGTCTCGTGGTCTTCGTTAAACTGCTGTACCGCATTAGAACCCAAAATGTAAGCCTGTTTAACTGTACTGCTTGTAAACAATACAACTGTAAAGCTTAAAAAACATGGTTCAAAGTATAATTGGATGATCAGTCCTTGTGTCCACAGCTTTGTGTATGAGAGTACTTACATTTCTCCTGCTCATCCCTCAGTGTTGGCACTTTGTTATTGTATGAAATGCAGATTTCCCCTTTAAGTGTGCATATCGGAACAGCTCCAGTCTGGCACCGAATGACTTTGAAGCGTGTTAATTGCAGAGCTGTCTGGGAGCTTCCCGTGTGAAATTACAGCCCTGTGATTCGCCGTTGTGTCGTTACCTGGCAACAACAGCAGGAAGAGGGCTGCGCTGACAGGACCTGTGTGCGAAGATAGCTAATTGACAGAGCGCGCTTTACAGTTCCTGAGAATACGTAAGAGGAGGAGGAAGCTCTGGGACTCTATTTGCTCAAACTTGAACTGATTATCACTTTCCTTTATTGATATTCGGAATATGAAGTCTGTAAGGATGAGGATGAAGTTCATTATAACTCGCTTTGAATCTTGTCTTTGGTAATTGGAGAATGAGTTGATCATGGGAATGATTGGGAAGGTGAAGGTATCAGTTACACAATTACATGCTCTGATTGTGTCTATGAGTATCATTTCCTAAGAAAGTCTTATGGCCTTATTTTTCTCTCTCTCTCTCTCTCTCTCTCTCTCTCTCTCTCTCTCTCTCTCTCTCTCTCTCTCTCTCTCTCTCTCTCTCTCTCTCTCTCTCTCTCTCTCTTCCTCCTCCCTCCTCTCTCTTTACTCCTCCCTTTTCCCCCTGAGCTCTCTCTCTCCACATACACACACACACACACACACACACATTTAACCTTTATTTAACTAGGCAAGTCAGTTAAGAACAAATTCTTATTTACAGTGACGGCCAAACCCGGGCGACGATGGGCAAATTGTGCGCTGCCCTATGGGACTCCCAAGCACGGCTGGTTGTGATACAGTCTGGATACACACACCTCTCTCCTCCCCCTCTGTCTGCCCCTCTCTCATCCCCAACCATCTCTATCTCTCTCTCTGTCTCTCTCTATTGATCTCAGTGGCTGCTGGGAGTAAATGACAGGGGGGGGCGGCACCAACTGTGTTGTCAGTCTGCAGTCTTTCCACTCCAGCTCTTCTGCAGGGCCGATCACTGATCAATCCCTCGGCCGTATAAAGCTCACCAGTCTAATGCATTTCTGTAATACCGAGTGACAGAGTGACAGGATGATCAATATGCTAGCCTGGCACTATAGTGCATGTAAGACAAGAATTCCACTTTCCTGTATATTTGTATATTATATTTTATTGTATTTTTATACTGTATTGTATTTTTTATACTGTATTGAGACAGGTTAGAAGTGTAGGAAGGGAGATAAAGGGTAGACGTGGGGATTGAACCCTGGTCTCCGGTGGGGAAACACATAACATATTATGTGACTAGCTCACAGCTTCGGACACACTGTGTGAACTGCTATTAGCACCATAGTCCTCATTGATATAATAGGATGACTGATGCCATTGAGATTAAAAGCATCCTAGATTGTAAGGGAGACGTATCCCAAGTGTGTGGAAAGATAGAAATTAACAATTTAAGACTTACAGTTCACATAATACACTTTTTATACATCGTTTGATATTTGCTAAATATGATTGGCAATTTACATGATGTTTATGTTGGTTTTACCATAAACTTACCATAAAACATTGTAGGATAAGGTATGGAACAAAATAACTCAAGTTTTTGCCAGACTAAAAATGTATTTTAAATAGATTAAATTGAATTAGTTCTCTATATCAAGACAAGGGGTCCCTATGAAGCTTAGAGAGCTGTGTAAATCAAACCAAATCAAATCAAAGTTATTTTGTCACATGCGCACCGAATACAACAGGTAACAATAGACCTTACAGTGAAATGCTTACTTACAAGCTCCAACCAATAGTGCAATTTTTAAGTAAAAAAATAAGTATTAGGTAAACAATAGAGAAGTAAAGAAATAAACATTTAAAAAAGTAAAATGACAGTGAAAATAACAGTAGCGAGGCTATATACAGGTGGTACCGGTACAGAGTCAATGTGCGGGGGCACCGGTTAGTTGGGCTAATTGAGGTAATTGGTACATGCAGATATAGTTAAAGTGACTATGTATAGATGATAAACAGAGAGTAGCAGCAGCGTAAAAGAGGGGGTTGCGGGACCCAATGCAAATAGTCCGGGTAGCCATTTGATTATCTTTTCAGAAGACTTATGGCTTGGGGGGTAAAAGCTGTTGAGAAGCCTTTTGGTCCTAGACTTGGCGCTCCGGTATCGCTTGCTATGTGGTAGCAGAGAGAACAGTCTATGACTAGGGTGGCTGGGGTCTTTGACCATTTTTAGGGCCTTCCTCTGACACCGCCTGGTGTAGAGGTCCTGGATGGCAGGCAGCTTAGCCCCAGTTGTCACGCCCTAGCCATAGAGAGGCTTTTATTGTCTAATTTGGTTAGGCCAGGGTGTGACTAGGGTGGGCATTCTAGTTTCTTTATTTCTATGTTTTCTGTTTCTATGTTTGGCCGGGTATGGTTCTCAATCAGGGACAGCTGTCTATCGTTGTCTTTGATTGGGAATCATACTTAGGCAGCCTGTTTTTCCACCTCAGTTGTGGGTAGTTGTCTGTGTTAGTGGCCTGTATAGCCCAAGTCAGCTTCACGTTCGTTTCTGTTGTTTTTTGTTTTGTTGGCGACATTCAAAATAAAGAGAAATGTACGCTCACCACGCTGCACCTTGGTCCGGTCATTTCCACACTGACGACGTTCGTGACACCAGTGATGTACTGGGCTGTACACACTACCCTCTGTAGTGCCTTGCGGTCGAAGGCCGAGCACTTTCCATACTAGACAGTAATGCAACCAGTCAGGATGCTCTCGATGTTGCAGCTGTAGAACCTTTTGAAGATCTGTTTTGTCGTGCCCTCTTCGCGACTGTCTTGGTGTGTTTGGACCATTCTAGTTCGTTGGTGATGTGGACACCAAGAAACTTGAAGCTCTCAACATGCTCCACTACAGCCCCGTTGATGAGAATGGGGGCGTGCCTGGTCCTCCTTTTCTTGTAGTCCACAATCATTTTCTTAGTCTTGATTACGTTGAGGAATAGGTTGTTATTCTGGCACCACCCGGCCAGGTCTCTGACCTTCTCCCTATAGGCTGTCTCGTCATTGTCGGTGATCAAGCCTACCACTTTTGTGTCATCTGCAAACTTAATGATGGTGTTGGAGTCGTGCCTGGCCATCCAGTTGTGGGTGAACAGAGAGTACAGGAGGGGACTGAGCACGCACCCCTGGGGAGCTCCAGTGTTGAGGATCAGCGTGGCAGATGTGTTGCTACCTACCCTCAACACCTGGGGGCGGCCCGTCAGGAAGTCCAGGATCCAGTTGCAAAGGGAGGTGTTTAGTCCCAGGTTCCTTAGCGTAGTGATGAGCTTTGAGGGTACTATGGTGTTGAACGCTGAGCTTTAGTCAATGAATAGCATTCTCACATAGGTGTTCCTTTTGTCCAGGTGGGAATGAGCAGTGTGGAGTGCGATAGAGATTGCATCATCTGTAAATTACGAAAACCACATAGTCATTCTCTGTCAATGCTAATCTTAACACAAAATGAACCTTTGTTATTATCATGTAGACCTGAGGGTTGTAATTTTGAAGCATTTTGGAAGTTAGCCTGTCTAGGATCAGCGTGGCGCTAGCGGCACACCCCCCCCCCCCCCACTGAAAAACCAGTGCCGTGAAATTCAAAAAAAATATTTTTTTTAAATATTTAACTTTCACACATTAAAGTCCAATACAGCTAATGAAAGACACAGATCTTGTGAATCCAGTCAACTTGTCCGATTTTTAAAATGTTTTACAGGGAAGACACAATATGTAAAGATGTACATCTATTACCTAAAAACACATTAGCATAATCCACCATCTTTTATTTGTCCACCAACACCAGTAGCCATCACCAATTCGACTAAACTAAGATATTTATAGCCCCTAACCAACAAAAAAACTCATCAGATGACAGTCTGATAACATATTTATGGTATGGGATAGGTTTTGTTAGAAAAAAGTGCATATTTCAGGTAGATGGCATAGGTTACAATTGCACCCACCGTCACAAATGGAATAGAAAAACTACTTAGAGCAACGTGTTTACCTACTTACTAATCATCAAACATTTCGTAAAAATACACAGCATACACGAATCGAAAGACACAGATCCTGTGAATACAGACAATATTTCAGATTTTCTAAGTGTCTTACAGCGAAAACACAATAAATCGTTATATTAGCTTAGCACATAGCAATTAGCAGCCCAGCATTGATTCTAGCCAAAGTGAGCGATAAAAGTCAACATCGCCAAAAGATATTAATTTTTTCACTAACCTTCTCAGAATTCTTCCGATGACACTCCTGTAACATCACATTACAACATGCATATACAGTTTGATCGAAAATGTTTATATTTAGCCACCAAAATCATGGTTAGACAATGTGAAATGTAGACAAGCTGGTAAAGAAAAAGTCCTTGCGCCACTTAGACAGTGATCTACTCTTATACATAAATACTCATAAACGTGACTAAAAAATATAGGGTGGACAGGGATTGATAGACAATTTAATTCTTAATACAATTGCGTTATTACATTTTTTAATTTATCCTTACTTTTCAATACAGTTTGCGCCAAGCGAAGCTACGTCAAAAAACATGGCGTCCTAAGCCACTAAAATGTTTCGACAGAAACACGATTTATCATAATAAAAATGTCCTACCTTGAGCTGTTCTTCCATCAGTATCTTGGGCAAAGGATCCTTTCTTGGGAGGAATCGTCTTTTGGTGGAAAGCTGTCCTCTTGCCATGTGAAAATGCCAACTGCGTTCGGGATGAACTGAAAGCGTGCCCACCTATTCACAGCGTTAAAGAAATAAATGTCCCAAAATCGCACTAAACGGATATAAATTGCTATAAAACGCTTTAAATTAACTACCTTATGATGTTTTTAACTCCTATAACGAGTGAAAAGATGACTGGAGAAATATAACAGGCTAAACTAACGCTTGGAACAGGAGCGGGTCGGTGTCCAGCACGCGCGTTACGCAGCAAGGAAAGACTTGCTAGCTACAGGGTTTTTTGATTTATAGGGCCTGTGAACGCGCAATCGACCCCATTGGAATCGTCATCACGTAAAGGCATCCAGGGGAAGACGTAAGAAGTGTCCGTATAGTCATAGCAATATCAGTGCCGTTTTAACTGACTTCAGAACAGTGGCCAACATTTCTGAAATCTGAATCCATGTCAGGGAAATTGCTGTAGAATGGGCTCTGTTCCACTTAGAGACAAAATTTCAACTCCTATAGAAACTATAGACTGTTTTCTATCCAATAATAATAATAATATGCATATTGTACGATCAAGGATTTTGTGGGAAGCCGTTTCAAAAATTAGCCAAATTAGCATAAATAGTCTAAACAGCGCCCCCATCCCCAACAGGTTAATGCTGTTGTAAGCAAAAGTGAAGTTAGCACCACGTCCTGGGATTGCACTTATTTATTGATTGCAATGTGGCTATTTGATTCTGGCAAGGTACCAATTCTTGCAAGGCCGAGCAGTAGCTTGTTTGTGAGCGTTTTATAAAGTTGAACGGTATTGCAGTGGGATTCATAAATCCCTGTTAATTCACAGTCAGTGCTTGCTTGACTTAGTAGTTGTGTATAGCTCAACTTTGGCCTCCAGTACGTCTGTTATTAGTGTGCATGCTGAAACCAAGAACACTAGTGTTATCCACCTTACTTATTAGCATGCTACTGTAATTACACTACTGTAACACTACTGTAATCCTTCTTACTTGTTGAACATAAACAAGGCATTTAGTTGGAGTTTTGTTCTTCATTCAAAAAAGGTTTTATATTGAAATGCATTGCATTACATTCCACACAACCAACAACAGTATAATATTATAATCACTATTTTATTTCATTTGAGTTTGAGAAATGCTATTGAGATGAAAAACATTTCTACATCATTTATTGTACAAATGATTCCTTTAGAAATGTCTATGAGAGGAACACCTCCCTTCAAGTGCCTCCCGGAACAGCCTCTGAGTCCCCTCACTTATTCATGTGTACAGCAGCACTTGTATATCTGCTACATTATTAAGCGGATAACATAATCTGCCCCCGTCTGTCTCAGGAGAGCTGAACCTGCTAGTGTTCCCTCTCTCTTTATGAGCCCCCCCCCCCCCCCCCCCTTCATTCCTCTTGCAATCTATATCTCCCACGAGACCTTTCACTCAGAGCTGTGACCCTACCGTGATCTTTTGGCAAAACACTCTCTCGCTCTCTTTCAGGAACCTTTGAGTCATGTTACTGTGAAGGAGAAGCATAAATCTAATCAAACTACCTAACTGTGTCGGTGTACAGGCTACCAGGAAAGCATTAACACAAGCACACTATTGGTTCATTTAGGGATTTGTTTTGTGTGATTTGAAGCCGTTATGTCCAACCTGATGGACATGTCTTGGAGGTCTTGAAGTAGTAGCCTGTACTGGTGTGTAGTCTACCAGTGTTTGGCTCAATTCTATTTCAATCCATTCATTCAGGAAGTGAATTCTCATTCCCGTAGAATCATTTCTTTTTATTTCAATTCTTGCTGCAGTACGTCTTGCCGAGGCTGAGTTGAAATGGAATTAACCCTGCTGTGAGTTGCTGAAAAGCGGCGCACAATCGGTCCATAGGTCAATGCAGGTGTTTCACATGCTGAACATTTTCAGGTCTTGGGGTAAATACTTTATTTTATTGGTTCAAGGTTATTAAGAGCCATGGTCACCCCTTCTAGGATTCCGGTATAAATTAACATTTGACTCCCTGATGTGTAAAGTGAATAAAATGTTATTACAGCAACATGTGTTGGACAAATTCATGCAATTCTGTTTAATTACACACTCCAATGCGTGTCGCATCAAACACTCTCACTTACACTATCAGCATTACAGTGGAGGCTGCTGAGGGGAGGACGGCTCATAGCAATGGCTGGAACGGGGCAAATGGAATGGTATCAAACACCTGGTTTTTATGTGTTTGACACCATTCTATTCACTCCATTCCAGTCCCAATACGCCATTCCAGTCCCAATACTCCATTCCAGTCCTAATACTCCATTCCAGCCACTATTATGAGCCGTCCTCCCCTCAGCTGTCACGCCCTGACCTTAGTTCCTTGTTTTTCTCTCTATTTTGGTTTGGTCAGGGCGTGAGTTGGGGTGGGCATTCTATGTTTTGTTCTATGTTTTCTGTTGTGTGTCTGCACCAGCCAGAACTGTTTCGGTCGTTATCTTTGTTATTTTTGTTATTTCTGTGTTCATTTAATAAATATGGACACGTACCACGCTGCACCTTGGTCCTCTCCTTCCAACAGCCGTTACATCAGCAGCCTCCACTGCCGTAATAAGATGGATTGCCCGTCTATTGAGCCGCTCTATGGTTGCATTCAAAATGATACCCTGTTCCCTATATAGTGCACTACTTTTGACCAGGGCCCATGGCGTCTCATACCCTGTGGATACAGGACAGTACCTTGCAGCCATGGCGTCTCACACCCTGTGGATACAGGACAGTACCTTGCAGCCATGGCGTCTCATACCCTGTGGATACAGGACAGTACCTTGCAGCCATTGCGTCTCATACCCTGTGGATACAGGACAGTACCTTGTAGCCATGGCGCCTCATACCCTGTGGATACAGGACAGTACCTTGTAGCCATGGCGCCTCATACCCTGTGGATACAGGACAGTAGCTTGCAGCCATGGCGTCTCATACCCTGTGGATACAGGACAGTACCTTGCAGCCATGGCGTCTCATACCCTGTGGATACAGGACAGTACCTTGCAGCCATGGCGTCTCATACCCTGTGGATACAGGACAGTACCTTGCAGCCATTGCGTCTCATACCCTGTGGATACAGGACAGTACCTTGTAGCCATGGCGCCTCATACCCTGTGGATACAGGACAGTAGCTTGCAGCCATGGCGTCTCATACCCTGTGGATACAGGACAGTACCTTGCAGCCATGGCGTCTCATACCCTGTGGATACAGGACAGTACCTTGCAGCCATGGCATCTCATACCCTGTGGATACAGGACAGTACCTTGCAGCCATGGCGTCTCATACCCTATGGATACAGGACAGTACCATGTAGCCATGTTGCAGTAGTGAGGCTCAGCTCTCGAAAACTGAGGTTGGCTGTTATAATATTATCCCTCCTGAGACAGGTTTCTTTAACTGTGCAAGATAGTTCCAGGGATAGAGAGATGGGAAGAAAAGAGAGTGAGGATTTAGAGGTGGATAGGGAGACAGAGCGAGAGAGAGAGAGAGATACTGAAAGGGAGACAAAGAGGAGAGAGGGAGGCAGATACCTAGAAAGATAGACAGGGAGACGGAGAGAGGAGAGGGAAGCAGAAAAGGAGACAGAGACACATAGAGACACTGACAGTGGGAGAAAGAAGAGTAGAGAGGGTAACAGAGAGAGAGGGAAACTGACAGGATTCCAATGCAGATCTGAAATCCCCACAGGAGTGAGACGACTTGCACTGGAGCCAGTGAGCAGGGACTTGAGGGAAAAGGAGTACGCCCAATCGTACTACTTACTGACAGGCATAACATGTTCTGGATACTGGGAGAGAGGTTAGTTAGACCAGTCACAGGAAACAGGGAGAGAGAGAGGGAGGAGAGGAGAGAAAAGGGGAGGTGGGATAACAGAAGAGAAGCAGCAGAGGAAAGAGAGAGTGAATGCACAAAGTGTGGGTCGAGGAGGAGGGTAGAGAGTGTAAGGGAAGAGGAAGGCGAGAGAGAGCAAGCAAGAGAGGAGAGGAAAGAGAGAGGGTAGTAGTGTGAGAAATAGAGAGCGGAAGATAGAGACAGAGGGGTGTGGAGAGTTTAGAGACAGAGAGAGGAAGAGAGAGGGGGAAAGAGGGGAGAGCATAGCGCGAGAGAAAGAGGGAGTGGGAGAGCAAGAGAGGATAGAAAGGGGAAGGAGAGAAGAAGGAGCGAGGGAAAGGTGACCCAGGAGAGGAGAGGAAAAGAAAGAGGGCTAGCGAAAGAAACAGAGAAAGATATAGAGACAGATGGGAACAGAGACAGAGTGAGTGGGATAGGGGGAGGGAGAAGGCAGCAGTACTATATTATCTCTCTTTGTAAAAAAAGAAAAGAAAAGGAAAATCACTGCAGTACATCTCCCCCTCCTCATTTGCTGACAGATGATGTTTAGAGGTCAGACACAGGCAGGTGGCAGCGGTGGGATCCAGAACACACTGGGATATACGTCCCCAATTGCACCCCATTCCCTACATACGAGCCCTGGCCAAAAGTAGTGCACTATGTAGGGAACAGGGTGCCGTTATGGGACACCGTCTGGGTAGTACTGGATCAGAAAGTCAAGGACACCCTTTGCGTCCCAAATGACACCCCAGTGCACTATGGGCCCTGTTCAAAATTAGTGCACTATATAGGAAGTATGCGGCCGTTTTGGAATCATCCAAACACATGGTCATGACCAGAACCATACTGCATGACACAGCCATTAGTCATAGTGACAAGGGCTCAAAAAGGGCATTACATGCTGGAAAATTGATTATAGCCATATACAAATATTGAAACTTTTTATGCTATATAGTGACTTTAAATATTAAAAAATCTGAAATCATGTTCATCCATTTCTTATACTGTGTAGTTGTGACTAATTATATATATATTTTTAAATACATCAATATTACATCGTATACATCTTACATTTTAGGTCAAAGTATTGCATCTTCTTTATCGTTTCCTTCCTATCCGTTATCAACTCTAATCAAAGAGCTCCTACTGCATATACAGTAGCCAGCAGGCACTGTTATAATCAACGAAGTCAGTGGCGTAGTGCTTTTGAACAATGGCTGATGGTGTGTGTTTCTCACTATTGGCTCGTAGACAAGGACAGACTGGGACCAGAAATAGACCCTGGCATTTCTAACACACTGGCCCAATATTTGTCCCCGGGGGCCCCACTCTTAACCATTTCTTGTTCCCTTATTATTCGGCACTATTAGCCGAATAATGTTATTTCTGTGTGAAAACCCAAACTTAGAAAGACCTACTGGGCTATATGTGGACCAGCCCATCTGGCATTTGCCAGAATTTCCCTATGGCCAGTCCATCTCTGCCCAGGTGCTGAGTCAGGTCTCTTCTCACTCTAAAGCCCTGGAGGCTGACAGAACATCAACTGAATTGGGATCAGCAGCGTGGCTCCACTAGGCTATCCCCTCTGCACTGCGCTGTAATGTAATGTAATAAGATTACATCAATACTGAACTGGGATCAGCAGTGTAGCTCTACAGTACTAGGATCTCCCCTCTGTACTGTACTGCAAGTAATAATATAATAATTTGAGAGCTCAGTCCCACCCTGGCTGACAAATCAATCTGTTATCGGTGCTACATGACATCATTACTGAACTGGGATCAGTACCATGGATCTACAGCACTATCCTCTTCTCTGTACTGTAATGTAATGACATTAATACTGAACTGGGATCAGTACCATGGATCTACAGCACTATCCTCTTCTCTGTACTGTAATGTAATGACATTAATACTGAACTGGGATCAGTACCATGGATCTACAGCACTATCCTCTTCTCTGTACTGTAATGTAATGACATTAATACTGAACTGGGATCAGTACCATGGATCTACAGCACTATCCTCTTCTCTGTACTGTAATGTAATGACATTAATACTGAACTGGGATCAGTACCATGGATCTACAGCACTATCCTCTTCTCTGTACTGTAATGTAATGACATTAATACTGAACTGGGATCAGTACCATAGATCTACAGCACTATCCTCTTCTCTGTACTGTAATGTAATGACATTAATACTGAACTGGGATCAGTACCATAGATCTACAGCATTATCCTCTTCTCTGTACTGTAATGTAATGACATTAATACTGAACTGGGATCAGTAGTGTGGATCTGTTAGGCCCAAGTGCAGACAACTGCAATGTCAGTCAGTGTGCAGGGCCTTTTAAATGTCAGTTTGATGCATGTGCAAATCAAATGATAAAAGGCTAGTTGATTTGATTAATCATTGTTCTCAATCACATGCACAGTGGGCAGGGTGCATATGTGTGTGTAGGTGTACGTGTGACTAAGGAAAACACTCTCTGAGTCAAAATGTGCAAACCCTCAGCAAAAATCTCCTTTCCACACTCTCACAGGCCCCCCCGATCCTGAGCTCTGACAGATGTGTGTGTGCGTGTGTGTTTGTCAGTAAGTGCATGTGATTGTGTATGCATGTTTCTGTATTTCCTCACACACACCTCACACACACATTGCATATTCTAGGTTCCATTGGCTGCATCTGTTGGGCCGATAGAGTGGTGGTGGTGATAGTGAGTGGTGGGGGTGATAGTGAGTGGTGGTGGTGATAGTAAGTGGTGGTGGTGATAGTGACTGGTGGTGGTGGTGATAGTGAGTGGTGGGCGTGATAGTGAGTGGTGGTGGTGATAGTAAGTGGTGGTGGTGGTGGTGGTGGTGATAGTGACTGGTGGTGGTGGTGATAGTGAGTGGTGGGCGTGATAGTGAGTGGTGGTGGTGATAGTACGTGGTGGTGGTGGTGATAGTGGTGATAGTGACTGGTGGTGGTGGTGATAGTGAGTGGTGGGCGTGATAGTGAGTGGTGGTGGTGATAGTAAGTGGTGGTGGTGATAGTGACTGGTGGGGGTGGTGATAGTGAGTGGTGGGCGTGATAGTGAGTGGTGGTGGTGATAGTACGTGGTGGTGGTGGTGATAGTGGTGATAGTGACTGGTGGTGGTGGTGATAGTGAGTGGTGGGCGTGATAGTGAGTGGTGGTGGTGATAGTAAGTGGTGGTGGTGATAGTGACTGGTGGGGGTGGTGATAGTGAGTGGTGGTGGTGGTGATAGTGAGTGGTGGTGGTGATAGTGAGTGGTGGTGGTGGTGGTGGTGGTGGTGGTGATAGTGAGTGGTGGTGGTGGTGGTGGTGGTGGTGATAGTGAGTGGTGGTGGTGATAGTGACTTGTGGTGGTAATAATGAGTGGTGGTGGTGGTGGTGGTGATAGTAAGTGGTGGTGGTGATAGTGACTGGTGGGGGTGGTGATAGTGACTGGTGGTGGTGGTGATAGTGAGTGGTGGTGGTGATAGTGAGTGGTGGTGGTGGTGGTGGTGGTGGTGGTGGTGATAGTGAGTGGTGGTGGTGGTGGTGGTGGTGGTGATAGTGAGTGGTGGTGGTGATAGTGACTTGTGGTGGTAATAATGAGTGGTGGTGGTGGTGGTGGTGATAGTGACTAGTGGTGGTGATAGTGACTGGTGGTGGTGGTGGTGATAGTGACTGGGTGGTGGTGGTGGTGATAGTGAGTCGTGGTGGTGATAGTGACTGGTGGTGGTGGTGGTGGTGATAGTGAGTCGTGGTGGTGATAGTGACTGGTGGTGGTGATAGTGAGTCGTGGTGGTGATAGTGACTGGTGGTGGTGGTGGTGATAGTGAGTCGTGGTGGTGATAGTGACTGGTGGTGGTGGTGATAGTGAGTCGTGGTGGCGATAGTGACTGGTGGTGGTGGTGGTGATAGTGAGTCGTGGTGGTGATAGTGACTGGTGGTGGTAATAATGAGTGGTGGTGGTGGTGGTGGTGATAGTGACTAGTGGTGGTGATAGTGACTGGTGGTGGTGGTGGTGGTGATAGTGACTGGTGGTTGTGATTGTGACTGGTGGTGGTAATAATGAGTGGTGGTGGTGGTGATGGTGACTGGTGGTGGTGATGGTGACTGGTGGGGGTGATAGTGACTGGTGGTGGTGATAGTGAGTCGTGGTGGTGATAGTGACTGGTGGTGGTGGTGATAGTGAGTCGTGGTGGCGATGGTGACTGGTGGTGGTGATAGTGAGTCGTGGTGGTGATAGTGACTGGTGGTGGTAATAATGAGTGGTGGTGGTGGTGGTGATAGTGACTAGTGGTGGTGATAGTGACTGGTGGTGGTGGTGGTGATAGTGACTGGTGGTGGTGGTGATAGTGACTGGTGGTGGTGATAGTGACTGGTGGTGGTGATAATGAGTGGTGGTGGTGGTGGTGGTGGTGATAGTGACTGGTGGTGGTGATTGTGACTGGTGGTGGTAATAATGAGTGGTGGTGGTGGTGATGGTGATTGGTGGTGGTGATGGTGACTGGTGGTGGTGATAGTGACTGGTGGTGGTGATAGTGACCGGTGGTGGTGATAATGAGTGGTGGTGGTGGTGGTGATAGTGACTGGTGGTGGTGATAGTGACTGGTGGTGGTGATAATGAGTGGTGGTGGTGGTGATAGTGACTGGTGCTGGTGATAGTGACTGGTGGTGGTAATAATGAGTGGTGTTGGTGATAGTGAGTTGTGATAGTGAGTTGTGATAGTGACTGGTGGTGGTGATAGCGAGTGGTGGTGGTGGTGATAGTGATGGTGATAGTGACTGGTGGTGGTGATAGTGAGTGGTGGTGGTGGTGGTGATAGTGAGTAGTGGTGGTGGTGATAGTGAGTGGTTATAGTGACTGGTGGTGGTGATAGTGAGTGGTGTTGGTGGTGATAGTGAGTGGTGGTGGTGATAGTGAGTGGTGGTGGTGATAGTGAGTGGTGGTGGTGATAGTGAGTACTGGGCATTAGCACCAAGCAACTAGCTTTGGTGCAAGTGGCTTTATCAGGAGACGATTACACTCAGACAACCCCAGCTTTAGTGCACCGAGGCCAAGGAGATCTTAATTCTTAGTGCCCTTAGCTTGCCTGCCTGCCTGGCAGAGTCTATCCACCAGCTGGGTTGGGGCTTGATGCCTGGAAATCTCATTGGAGTAGGCAGATGGTAGTTAAAACATGGTGTTGGAGAGTGGTAACACCAGGGATGTGGGTTTCATTGCTTCATGGGTCAAATATACTGAATATGTGTATCAATGTCATGTGTAAGTCAAATGGCACCCTATACCCTACATTGTACATTACCTTTGTAGTGTTTTATTATTGGACGACTCTGCTCTGCCAAAAAGAGGAACCCCTGGACAAAACCACCATTAATGATTGTACGTGTGATGCAGTTGATTTGCTTATTGGTTATACTGTGCATTGACAGGGTTACATGAGAATATCCCGACCTGTACAGATTTTTTGTAATAACATGCCATTTAGCAGACACATCCAAAGTGGTGCGTGCATACGTTTTGGTACGGGTAGCCCCAGCTGGAATTGAACCCACTATCCTGACGTGAGAAGCACCATGCTCTTCTACTGGGCTATATAGGAGAGGAATAGTGGGGTTTGTAAATATCAAGGAAGAATATGTTCTGCCTCTCTTATCTGTCAGGTACTGAGATGAGTCATGAGAGCAGCCGTGTCCATTTGCATTTTGGTGTTTGAATTTGATTATGCAAATACTGTTATCATGGACAGGGACTGTTGTTAAACATGAACTTCTGGCCCGTTAACCCTGTAGATAAAATGGCCATGATAGCAGAGATAATAGTCTAGTACTCTTTGACTGACTATACTGCAACATTATTTTGCTGTAAAACGAGATCTGTTTCAGTTGTACGAACATGTACACCACAATGTAACACATATGTTGTCACCGAGCTCTGTCAAACTCAACTTGCTTCCCTGAGTTGACATAACTTAATATTTTATGTCAGTGACAAAGAAACAATTTGTTTTAAGTTGAAACACAACACATTTTACAGTTAATATATAAAATGATGATGCATATTAAATAAAGTAAAATAAAGGTGAAATAAATAAAATAAAAATATATACTGCTGAAATAGTTTGTTTTCCCAAGTCAAATAGAGGAGGCAATTGGAAATGGAAGCTACAAAGCTTCAGTTTACTATGGTTTTGACAATCTGTGTGTCTGTAACGAACGTCGTCGGGAGAAGGAGAAGAGGACCAAGGTGCAGCGTGGTAAGTATTCATAATACTTTTAATAAATACGAACACTTGAACAAAAACAACAAAACGACAAACGAACAGTTCTGCAAGGTGCAATACACAAAACAGAAAACAACTACCCACCAAGCACAGGTGGGAATGAGGCTACCTAAGTATGGTTCTCAATCAGAGACAACGATAGACAGCTGCCTCTGATTGAGAACCACACCAGGCCAAACACCTAGAAATACAAAACATAGAACAAAACATAGAACTCACGCCCTGACCAAACCAAAATAGAGACATAAACAAGGAACTAAGGTCAGGGCGTGACAGTGTCCCAAGCTAGGCTTGGGCGGTATACCGTATATACTGTACCGTACACCGGGGTATTTTGAAATACAGATAGCTTGTTTTTTAATACCATCAACAACAAAACACGGGGGTACCCAAAACCTTGTTAGCTATATAAGTTAACTATCTAAGATGTGTCAATGAAATTATCTCCAGCTCAGGGCTCTAGCTGGGCATTTGGTTTGCTAACTTGCTAGCTAAGTGGCTAGATGTCAAGATTAACTTCTTGGTTCATTTGTAAGGCTGAGCCGTGTGTTTTCAGACTGCACAGACAGATGTCTGTCTAGAGTCGTAAACAACATGTCCAACAGAACACATGTTATATAAAACTGATCAACAGACACACTAACCACCCCCCCCCCCCCACACACACACACACACACACACACCCACACTCTCAATCAACACAGAGTGACTCGAGGGTGACCTTTGCTATGGCCCCTGTGGGTAAAAGCTGCCATGTGTCATTTGAGCACCGGGGAAGTCATGACTTGACATGTGCAGTCAGCTGTTAGGGATGCAGCGAGGGGAAGGAAGCTTTCCATCAGCCCCAGTCAACCTGGTGACATTAATGGCTGCGTCTCAATAGTGGAGAGTGGCGTCCTTTCCTCGCCTCCTTTCCTTTATCTGCACTGATCTGAGATTTTGATAATAAAGCGATGCACAGGGGAAAACGATATGCCTCTGTCGTTATTGAGTGAAGTTTAGAAATGGCATTTGATTTCCTCTCTCTTTTCCTATTTGTCTCGATGTCCTTTGGGCTGGTCAACCAGGAGACGTTTCTGTTGAGTTTGCTGGCAGTGGAACCGTTGTCAACACACTGACTTCCTCTGTGAGGTTATATATGAGTTGTTATGCAGAACAACACTTCTGACTCACGGTTGGCACGGAGTACATGTCCTCTTGCTCTCTGGGTTCACGCACTGTGGACTTCGTCACTCACCAGAAGAATAATGGCATGCAGTTGCCTATTCGGAAATCATGAGTGCATGGTTGTCTTCCTGAGTGTGTTTCTGCAGACATGGCCAAACCCTGACAGGTTGTTCCACTGACCTGGCCATTGTGAACCTGGCCTTCCGTCGTGAAGATCTGCCAGGTGCACTTGTGACTGCCTGCACTCTTAGATATGTCGTTGAACAGCACAATTTCATTTCTCAGACACATTTTGTGTCCGTTCCTACTATTAAGATATGCATGTGTTAAAAGCTGAAAACCATACAACACACCCTAAATGTGTTAGATGAATTGACCAATCACATTCCAAATCTGACTTCAGTGTGCATATATGCCACGCCCCCACACCGTGGCCTACAAGCAGCACATTATGAGAAGTCCAACTGACAGCCTAGAGAGAGCCAACCAGCAGGAGGAATACGAAACAAGGTAAAAGTTATCTTTATCTCAATGAGGTGAACATACGGCTAACTTTAATTGTTAACGTTTTAGCCCTGATTTACAAAAATATTAGGTGTGGAAGACGGGTTTGATCCTGTTTCCTCCTGCACTTACTGCTAGGTTAGCCAAGTTAGATAGCTAGGTAGCTTGGTTGGACTGTTCGACCAACACTGATATACTCTCAGAAATGTGAGGCTGACACGTGCGTGTGTGTGTGTCTCGGTCGTCATGGGAAGAAGTGGACCAAAGCGCAGCGTGGTACGTGTTCATTCTATTTATTTATTTAATGAAATGTTTACCGAAGTAAATGAGTGGGCAACTCATTTTCCTCATGTATTATTTTGAATACATTTTGTGCTTGTTTGTTTTTCAGCCCGGAACTAGCATCCCTTCTCTGTACAGTGTGCTTTGGCCTTCCGAACGGAGCAGCCTGCCAATGTGTGAACGTTGCAAGGGACGACAATCAGTGTTGCCAACAATTCTTCAGTGAGAATCGCTATTGGCCCCTTGGTTTGTCGCTAGAAGTTGTTAGATTACGTTTTGCCATTGCCTTGCAATTTGCTTTGCTGCGGCACAGCTGCAGTCCTCGACGTAGCGTTTTGCCCCCTCTCCCACTGCACCCCCCCCCCCCTTGTGCTTCTCTGCCTGTGTGTGCGCAGTTGCTGTGACTTCTGCTGCACATAAAGCTTCTCCCACTCTCGTTTGTGGCAGAATTGAGTGGGAAAAGTTGCAAAATGCTTTCAAAACCTCGGTGGCAAACTCCCCAAAGGCAGCCTGAAAAGTAGCTGAATTTGTCGCTAGCCTCTTTTACCAATAAAAGTCACTGGAGGGGTCTGAAAACTCGCTAAATATAGTGACAAAGTTGCTAAATTGGCAAGACTGAAGACAATGTCACCATCCCCCTGGAGGATGAGAACCTGCACTATTGACAAACTCTTCAAGCTGTACTGGGTTTGCAACTTATCATACCCTATCCAACTTCAGTCCATTCTCCCGTATCTCAGGTACAAAAGTGTCTGAGTTGGTTTCTCTGGACTGCATATCTGACTGGCTAGCATTGAAGCGCAAGGCTCAACTTCTCCACTGTTTTAGTGCCCTGGCTACCACGCGGTGAACAGCGTGAAGCAATCTCGTGCACATGGGCCGATACTGTGTGAGAGTGAACTCTTGCATCTAGCTTATCTCAATATCTGCGATGCTGATCGTGGCAAAGTCATTTCACTGAGTCTATCGTTAATTGAATAAATGGCTATCATTTTTCTACACAGTGGAATATAACACAATATGTGTAAAGAAACAACAACAACACATATTTTGACACACACCCTCCCATTGGGCAAAAACTACTTGAATCAACGTTGTTTCCGTGTTATTTCAACCCGAAAAATCTATGTGATATCGTTGAATCAACGTTGAAAACTGATTGGATTTGCTAAAAAATAATCAAGGCTGTATCATATCCGGCCGTGATTGGGAGTGTCACGCCCTAACCGTAGAGAGTGTTTTATGTCTCTATTTTGGTTTGGTCAGGGTGTGATTTGGGTGGGCAGTCTATGTTCTATGATTTACTATTTCTATGTGTTTGGCCGGGTGTGGTTCTCAATCAGAGGCAGCTGTCTATCGTTGTCTCTGATTGAGAACCATACTGTCCCGTTCTGACCTTAGTTCCTTTTTTATGTCTTTATTTTAGTTGGTCAGGGAGTGAGTTGGGGTGGGCATTCTATGTTGTTTTTCTATGTTTTGTTCTGTTATATTTCTATGTGTTTGGCCTAGTATGGTTCTCAATCAGAGGCAGGTGTCAGTCGTTGTCTCTGATTGGGAGTCGTATTTAGGTAGCCTGTTTTCTATTGTGTTTTGTGGGTGGTTGTTTCCTGTGTTAGTACCATATGGGACTGTTTCGGTTGTTTGTTTGTACTTTTGTTATTTTGTTCAGTGTTCTGTGGATTTATTAAATATTCTCATTATGGACACTTACCACGCTGCACAATGGTCCGATCCTTGCTACTCCTCCTCAGACGAAGAGGACGAGAATCGTTACACTTACTTAGGTAGCCTTTTCCCACCTGTGTTTTGTGGGTAATTATTTTCCGTGTGTGTTTGTGTGCACCTCGGTTGCTTCACGTTCTTTGCTGTTTACCTGTTTGTTTTTTGGTTGTTTCGGTTTCACTTTTATGAAAAGATGTGGAACTACATGCACGCTGCGCCTTGGTAGATTTATGACAGGGAGTCCCATAGGGCGGTGCATAATTGGCCCAGCGTCGTCGGGGTTTGGTCGGAGTAGGCTGTCACTGTAAATAAGATTTTGTTCTTAACCTGTTGGGGATGGGGGCGCTGTTTAGACTATTTATGCTAATGTGGCTAATTTTTTAAACGGCTTCCCACAAAATCCTTGATCGTACAATATGCATATTATTATTATTATTGGATAGAAAACAGTCTATAGTTTCTATAGGAGTTGAAATTTTGTCTCTAAGTGGAACAGAGCCCATTCTACAGCAATTTCCCTGACATGGAGTCAGATTTGAGAAACGTTGGCCACTTTTCTGAAGTCATTTAAACGGGCACTGTCGTTGCTATGACTATACGGACACTTCTTACGTCTTCCCCTGGATGCCTTTACGTGATGACGATTCCAACGGGCTCGATTGCTCGTTCACAGGCCCTACAAATGAAAAAAACCTTTAGCTAGCAAGTCTTTTCTTGCTGCGTAACGCGCGTGGAAGACACCGACCCTCTCCTGTTCCAAGCATTAGTTTAGCCTGTTATATTTCTCCGGTCATCTTTTCACTCGTTATAGGAGTTACAAACATCACAAAGTAGTTAATTTAAAGCGTTTTATAGCAATTTATATCCGTTTAGTGCGATTTTGGGACATTTATTTTTGCAACGATGTGAAAAGTTGGTCACGCTTTTCAGTTCATCCCGAACGTAGTTGACATTTCCACATGGCAAGAGGACAGCTTTCCACCAAAAGACGATTTCTCCCAAGAAAGGATCCTTTGCCCAAGATACTGATGGAAGAACAGCTCAAGGTAGGACATTTTTATTATGATAAATCGTGTTTCTGTCGAAACATTTTAGTGGCTTAGGACGCCATGTTTTTTGACGTAGCTTCGCTTGGCGCAAACTGTATTGAAAAGTAAGGATAAATTAAAAAATGTAATAACGCAATTGTATTAAGAATTAAATTGTCTATCAATCCCTGTCCACCCTATATTTTTTAGTCACGTTTATGAGTATTTATGTATAAGAGTAGATCACTGTCTAAGTGGCGCAAGGACGTTTTCTTTACCAGCTTGTCTACATTTCACATTGTCTAACCATGATTTTGGTGGCTAAATATAAACATTTTCGATCAAACTGTATATGCATGTTGTAATGTGATGTTACAGGAGTGTCATCGGAAGAATTCTGAGAAGGTTAGTGAAAAAATTAATATCTTTTGGCGATGTTGACTTTTATCGCTCACTTTGGCTAGAATCAATGCTGGGCTGCTAATTGCTATGTGCTAAGCTAATATAACGATTTATTGTGTTTTCGCTGTAAGACACTTAGAAAATCTGAAATATTGTCTGTATTCACAGGATCTGTGTCTTTCGATTCGTGTATGCTGTGTATTTTTACGAAATGTTTGATGATTAGTAGTTAGGTAAACACGTTGCTCATTGTAATTATTCTAGTCCATTTGTGATGGTGGGTGCAATTGTAAACTATGCCATCTACCTGAAATATGCACTTTTTTCTAACAAAACCTATCCCATACCATAAATATGTTATCAGACTGTCATCTAATGAGTTTTTTTGTTGGTTAGGGGCTATAAATATCTTAGTTTAGCCGAATTGGTGATGGCTACTGGTGTTGGTGGACAAATAAAAGATGGTGGAATATGCTAATGTGTTTTTAGGTAATAGATGTACATCTTTACATATTGTGTCTTCCCTGTAAAACATTTTAAAAATCGGAAATGTTGACTGGATTCATAAGATCTGTGTCTTTCATTAGCTGTATTGGACTTTAATGTGTGAAAGTTAAATATTTTAAAAAAATATTTTTTTTGAATTTCGCGGCACTGGTTTTTCAGTGGGGGGGGGGGGGGGAGTGCCGCTAGCGGCACGCTGATCCTAGACAGGTTAACTGACTTGCCTAGTTAAATACATTTTAAAAAACTAAAAAAGTCTTTGTCCTTTTTTCACCCAAATGTTAACCTAAATTCAGTGACATGGTGACCTTTTTAGTTGATTTCATGTTAAATTCAACCAAATGTAAATCAAAACTAAACGTTGAACTGACGTCTGTGGGCGGTGTCTAGTTAGGGCCAACGCATGCTGTGTTACTTTTAACATGAAAACATAATGTGTTAAATGTGCCAACACAGGTTATTGTGTTAAAAATAACACAACATCCATCGTCCCTAACCAGACACACGGATATGTTCAAAAATAGCACAACATCTGTTGTTTTTAAAACAACTGTTCTAAGAGTGTGGGTTCAAACCCAGGTCTCCTGCATACCACCGTGTTTAGTTACCACTCAGTGTTACCCTGCTGAGCTAAAGTCTAGGCATTAGCTCTGGGATTTAACGCAATTATTAAGCTCTATCAAAGCCTGTTGGCTAGAAACTGTCTGAAATGAGGAGGAGGGGGCGAAAGAGGAGTGATATTTATTCTCTTTTATCACTCTGTGGTTTCAGAACAGTTGCCTTTGTTTAAATGTCTTATTAAACCTTTTAACGGAGGTGCTGTAATTTACATAACAGTCAAATGGGTTCCTCCCAACAGATTCCGAGCTCATTCCGTTTGGAATGCGAAAGCTTGTTCTGAGAAGAAATCCATCATTCATAGCATTTTTCCTCCTTTTAATTCCGCTTCAGGGAATCCATCCCTTTTTGGTCATGGTGTGACCAGATTTAGATCTCTTTTTAACTGAGGGAATGTTGATACCAAAGAAGGAGAAAAGGAGAGGAGAAAGGAATGTTTGAACTCCCATCCTAAAAATGTATGCTGTAAGACTCAACTGTCCCCAAAAATCGCACAGAAGACATTGATTGTGGTGGGTTTGTCGAGGGTATTTTATCTAGTTTTATTTTATTTCATAGCTCTTCGTCTCTCCTCTTCTGTCTATCATACTTGTATTTGTCTCTCTCCCTCGTTTACCTTTTGACCACCTCGGTCTCTTCTCACATATATTTTTTATCTTCCTCTCTCGCTCTCTCTTTTCCTCCCTTAACCCAGTGTCTTTCTTTCTTCTCTCTCTCCACCCTCCCTCTCTGCTCCCCATCCCCCTTTTCCAGTTGACATAAGCTTGAGCCGCTGGGTCATTTTAAATTATTTAACGCGTGTCGGTTATTAGAGTACATTTTAATTCCCCAAAGCCAGGCATTAAGACCTAAGGTGCTTTAGTACAAACTAAATTGCATTGTTCATCACCTGCAGCCATCTACAAAGCTGCATAGACCGTGGTAGAGGGCAGTTTAAAATGACCTTGCCGTGCAGAGCTGTTGTAACACTTCTGGCCCGACACATACTGCTTCCCAGCAGAGACGTGGGTAAATCCCAGCGTCCACCCTTCCCACTGTTTCTCCAACCTGCCTGTATCCATCCCCATTCTGATTTCCATTCTGTCAAAATACCTTAAAATAAATTGACCATGTAGAATTCTACCTGGTACCAACACTAGCGTAGCTCTGGCTCTAGCTGAATAGAGCTGCTCTCTCCCTGGCAGCCTTGTTCCCTAGCGTAGCTCTAGCTGAATAGAGCTGCTGTCTCCCTGGCAGCCTTGTTCCCTAGTGTACCTCTGGCTCTAGCTGAATAGAGCTGCTCTCTACCTGGCAGCCTTGTTCCCTAGCGTAGCTCTAGCTGAATAGAGCTGCTCTCTCCCTGGCAGCCTTGTTCCCTAGCGTTGCTCTGGCTCCAGCTGAATAGAGCTGCTCTCTCTCTCCCTGGCAGTCTTATTCACTAGTGTACCTCTGGCTCTAGCTGAATAGAGCTGCTCTCTCCCTGGCAGTCTTGTTCCCTAGTGTACCTCTGGCTCTAGCTGAATAGAGCTGCTCTCTCTCTCTCCCTGGCAGTCTTGTTCCCTAGTGTACCTCTGGCTCTAGCTGAATAGAGCTGCTCTCTCTCTCCCTGGCAGTCTTGTTCCCTAGTGTACCTCTGGCTCTAGCTGAATAGAGCTGCTCTCTACCTGGCAGCCTTGTTCCCTAGCGTAGCTCTAGCTGAATAGAGCTGCTCTCTCCCTGGCAGCCTTGTTCCCTAGCGTTGCTCTGGCTCCAGCTGAATAGAGCTGCTCTCTCTCTCCCTGGCAGTCTTGTTCCCTAGTGTACCTCTGGCTCTAGCTGAATAGAGCTGCTCTCTCCCTGGCAGCCTTGGCTTGAGAGGATTAACTGAGCCATTACTTAATTACAGACCAGAGGAAAATCAAGCCGATTGCATTTATATGGAAAATCAGCTTTAGCATTCTACAACAGCCGGTAATGAGAGAGAGGGAGGGAGTATAATATTTATTCCTTTAACATCACATCCTTTTGGGCTCCGGAGTGGCACAGCGGTCTACGGCCCTGCATCTCACTGCTTGAGGCGTCACTACAGATGCCCTGGTTCGAATCCAGGCTGTACCAGGACCGGCAGTGATTGGGAGTCCCATAGGGTGGCGCACAATTAGGCCAGCGTTGTCCGGGTTTGGCTGGTGTTGTCACGTTCCTGACCTGTTTTCCTTTGTTTTGTATTCATTTTAGTTGGTCAGGGCGTGAGTTGGGTGGGTTTGTCTATGTTTGTATTTCTATGTGGGGTTTTGTGTTCGGCCTGGTATGATTCTCAATTAGAGACAGGTGTGTATTGTTTGTCTCTAATTGAGAGTCATACAAAGGCAGCCAGGGTTTCACTGGTGTTTTGTGGGTGTTTGTTCCTGTGTCCACACAGGACAGTTGAAGGTTAGTCACGTTTGTTGTTTTGTAGTTTTTGTAGTGTCTTGTTTTGCTGTGTTCATTAAAAGATGGCTTATTTCCCTCAATCCGCATCTTGGTCCTATCCATGCTCCTCCTCGTTTGAGGAGGAGAACAACAATGACTGCCTTTACAGAAACACCCACCACAACAGGACCAAGCGGATTGAGGAGAGAGAAAAGGAACTACAGCAATGGGGAAAAGAGGAATGGACTTGGGAGGAGATTCTGGACGGAGAAGGACCCTGGGCACAGCCAGTGGAGTGTCGCCGCCCCAAAGCGGAGCTGGAGGCAGCGAAAGCGGAGAGGCGGCATTATGAGGCGCTTGCAAGGCAGAGTGGCTGGAAACCCGAGAGGCTCACCCAAAAATTTCTTGGGGGGGGGGCTAAAGGGGAGTGTGGCGAAGCCGGGTTGGATACCTGAGCCAACTCCCCGGGCTTGCCGTGGAGTAAGAGGGCGTCGTACTGGTCAGACACCGTGTTATGCGGTGAAGCGCACGGTGTCCCCAGTACGCGTGCTTAGCCCAGTGCGGGCTATTCCACCTTGCCGCACTGGGAGGGCTAGGTTGGGCATCGAGCCGGATGCCATGAAGCCGGCCCAACGTATCTGGCCTCCAGTACGTCTCCTCGGGCCGGCGTACATGGCACCAGCCTTACAGGTGGTGTCCCCGGTTCGCCTGCATAGCCCAGTGCGGGCTATTCCACCTCGCCGCACTGGCAGGGCTACGGGGATCATTCAACCTGGTAGGGTTGGGGAGGCTCGGTGCTCAAGAGCACGTGTCCTCCTTCACGGTCCGGTATATCCGGCGCCACCTTCCCACCCCAGCTCAGTACCACCAGTGCCTACACCACGCACCAGGCTTCCAGTCCATCTCCAGAGCCCTGTTCCTGTTCCCCGCACTCGCCCTGAGGTGCGTGCCCTCAGCCCGGTACCTCCAGTTCCGGTACCACGCACCAGGCCTATAGTGCGTCTCAGCCGGCCAGAGTCTGCCGTCTGCCCAGCGGTGCCTGAACGGCCCGTCTGCCCAGCTCCGTCTGAGCCATCTGTCTGCCCAGCTCCGTCTGAGCCATCTGTCTGCCCAGCTCCGTCTGAGCCATCTGTCTGCCCAGCGCCGTCTGAGCCATCTGTCTGCCCAGCGCCGTCTGAGCCATCTGTCTGCCCAGCGCCGTCTGAGCCATCTGTCTGCCCAGCGCCGTCTGAGCCATCTGTCTGCCCAGCGCCGTCTGAGCCATCTGTCTGCCCAGCGCCGTCTGAGCCATCTGTCTGCCCAGCGCCGTCTGAGCCATCTGTCTGCCCAGCGCCGTCTGAGCCATCTGTCTGCCCAGCGCCGTCTGAGCCATCTGTCTGCCCAGCGCCATCTGAGTCAGCCGTCTGCCACGAGCCATTAGAGCCGTCCGTCAGTCAGGAGCCGCTAGAGCCGTCCGTCAGTCAGGAGCCGCCAGAGACGCCCGCCAGTCAGGAGCCGCCAGAGACGCCCGCCAGTCAGGAGCCGCCAGAGACGCCCGCCAGTCAGGAGCCGCCAGAGACGCCCGCCAGTCAGGAGCTGCCAGAGACGCCCGCCAGTCAGGAGCTGCCAGAGACGCCCGCCAGTCAGGAGCTGCCAGAGACGCCCGCCAGTCAGGAGCTGCCAGAGACGCCCGCCAGTCAGGAGCTGCCAGAGACGCCCGCCAGTCAGGAGCTGCCAGAGACGCCCGCCAGTCAGGAGCTGCCAGAGACGCCCGCCAGTCAGGAACTGCCCTACAGTCCGGAGCTGCCCTACAGTCCGGAGCTGCCCTACAGTCCGGAGCTGCCCTACAGTCCGGAGCTGCCACTCAGCCCGGACCTGCCGGAGTCCCTCAGCCAGGACCTGCCGGAGTCCCTCAGCCAGGACCTGCCGGAGTCCCTCAGCCAGGACCTGCCGGAGTCCCTCAGCCAGGACCTGCCGCCCCTTATCCCGGTGCTGCCCCTTGTCCCGGTGCTGCCCCTTGTCCCGGTGCTGCCCCTTGTCCCGGTGCTGCCCCTTGTCCCGGTGCTGCCCCTTGTCCCGGTGCTGCCCCTTGTCCCGGTGCTGGTCGCTCATTTAGGTGGTGTTAGTGGGAGGGTGGTCATTGGGAGGGGGATAAAGAAGCGGGGATTGATTATGGTGGGGTGGGGACCACGACCAGCGCCAGAGCCGCCACCGTGGACAGACGCCCACCCAGACCCTCCCCTAGACTTTGTGCTGGTGCGCCCGGAGTTCGCACCTTAAGGGGGGGGTTCTGTCACGTTCCTGACCTGTTTTCCTTTGTTTTGTATTCATTTTAGTTGGTCAGGGCGTGAGTTGGGTGGGTTTGTCTATGTTTGTATTTCTATGTGGGGTTTTGTGTTCGGCCTGGTATGATTCTCAATTAGAGACAGGTGTGTATTGTTTGTCTCTAATTGAGAGTCATACAAAGGCAGCCAGGGTTTCACTGGTGTTTTGTGGGTGTTTGTTCCTGTGTCCACACAGGACAGTTGAAGGTTAGTCACGTTTGTTGTTTTGTAGTTTTTGTAGTGTCTTGTTTTGCTGTGTTCATTAAAAGATGGCTTATTTCCCTCAATCCGCATCTTGGTCCTATCCATGCTCCTCCTCGTTTGAGGAGGAGAACAACAATGACTGCCTTTACAGGTGTAGGCCGTCATTGTAAATAAGATTTTTTTTTTTTTACTGACCTGCCAAGTCAAATAAAATATGAATTCAGACAGTCTGGTCAACAGAGCGTCGTCGATCTAATAATCACTTAGGATCAAACTGGATTCAATAAACTACAATTTTTTTATTTTTTTATTTCACCTTTATTTAACCAGGTAGGCCAGTTGAGCACAAGTTCTCAATTATACCTGCGACCTGGACAAGATAAAGCAAAGCAGTGCGACACAAACAACAACACAGAGTTACACATGGAATAAACAAACGTACAGTCAATAACGCAATAGAAATAATCTATATACAGTGTGTGCAAATGAGGTAAGATTAGGGAGGTAAAGCAATAAATAGGCCGTAGTGGCGAAGTAATTACAATTTAGCAATTATCACTGGAGTGATAGGTGTGCAGAAGATGAATGTGCAAGTCGAGATACTGGGGTGCAAAGGAGCAAAAAAATAAATATCAATATGTGGATGAGGTAGTTGGATGGGCTACTTAAAGATGGGCTATGCACATGTGCAATGACCTGTGAGCTGCTATGACAGCTGATGCTTAAATTTAGTGAGGGAGATATGAGTCCACAGCTTCAGTGATTTTTTTTATTTTTAAATTGCAATTCGTTCCAGTCATTGGCAGCAGAGAACTGGAAGGAAAGGCGGCCAAAGGAGGAATTGGCTTTGTGGGTGACCAGTGAAATATACCTGCTGGAGCGCCTGCTACGTGTGGGTGCTGCTATGGTGACCAGTGAGCTGAGATAAGGCGGGGCTTAACCTAGCAAAGACTTATAGATGATCTGGAGCCAGTGGGTTTGGCGACGAATATGAAGCGAGGGCCAGCCAACGAGAGCATACAGGTCGCAGTGGTGGGTAGTATATGGGGCATTGGTGATAAAATGGATGGCACTGTGATAGACTGCATCCAATTTTCTGAGTAGAGTGTTGGGGGCTATTTTGTAAATGATATTGCCGAAGTCAAGAATCGGTAGGATAGTCAGTTGTATGAGGGTATGTTTGGCAGCATGGGTGAAGGATGCTTTGTTGCGAAATAGGAAGCCGATTCTAGATTTCATTTTGGATTGGAGATGTTTAATATGAGTCTGGAAGTTCACAGTCTAACCAAACACCTAGGTATTTGTAGTTGTCCACATATTCTAAGTCAGAACCGTCCAGAGTAGTGATGCTGGACGGGCGGGCAGGTGCGGGCAGCGATCGGTTGAAGAGCATGCATTTAGTTTTACTTGCATTTAAGAGCAGTTGGAGGCCATGGAAGGAGAGTTGTATGGCATTGAAGCTTGTCTGGAGGTTAGCTAACAAAGTGTCCAAAGAAGGACCAGAAGTATACAGAATGGTGTCATCTGCATAGAGGTGGATCAGAGAATCACCAGCAGCAAGAGCAAAATCATTGATGTAAACAGAGACAACAGTTGGCCAAAGAATTGAACCCTGTGGCACCCCCATAGAGACTGCCAGAGGTCGGACAACAGGCCCTCCGATTTGACAGACTGAACTCTGTCTGAGAAGTAGTTGGTGAACCAGGCGAGGCAGTCATTTGAGAAACCAAGGCTGTTGAGTCTGCTTATAAGAATGTGGTGATTGACAGAGTCGAAAGCCTTGGCCAGGTTGACGAATACGGCTGCACAGTATTGTCTTTTATCAATGTAGGTTATGATATCGTTTAGGAACTTGAGCGTGGCTGAGGTGCACCCATGACCAGCTCGGAAACCAGATTGCATAGCGGAGAAGGTACGGTGGGATTTGAAATGGTCGGTGATCTGTTTGTTAACTTGCCTTTCGAAGACCTTAGAAGGGCATGGTAGGATAGATATAGGTCTGTAGCAGTTTGGGTCTAGAGTGTCTCCCCCTTTGAAGAGGGAGATGACCGGGCAGCTTTCCAATCTTTGGGGATCTCAGATGATACGAAAGAGAGGTTGAACAGGCTAGTAATAGGGGTTGCAACAATTTTGGTGGATAATTTTAGAAAGAGATGGTCCAGATTGTCTAGCCCAGCTGATTTGCAGCTTTTTCAGAACATCAGCTATCTGGAATCGGGTGAAGGAGAAATGGGGAGGCTTGGGCGCTGGCAGTGCACCTCCTTGCACAAAGGCGGAGGTAGCGGTCCTGCTGCTGGGTTGTTGCCCTCCTACGGCCTTCTCCACGTCTCCTGATGTACTGGCCCGTCTCCTGGTAGCGCCTCCATGCCTTGGACACTATGCTGACAGACACAGCAAACCTTTTTGCCACAGCTCGCATTGATGTGCCATCCTGGATGAACTGCACTACCTGAGCCACTTGTGTGGGTTGTAGACTCTGTCTCATGCTACCAATAGAGTGAGAGCACCGCCAGCATTCAAAAGTGACCAAAACATCAGCCAGGAAGCAGGAACTGAGAAGTGGTCTGTGGTCACCACCTGCAGAATCACTCCTTTTTTGGGGTTGTCTTGCTAATTGCCTATAATTTCCACCTTTTGCCTATTCCATTTGCCCAACAGCATGTGAAATTTATTGTCAATCAGTGTTGCTTCCTAAGTGGACAGTTTGATTTCACAGAAGTGTGATTGACTTGGAGTTACATTGTGTTGTTTAAGTGTTCCCTTTATTTTTTTGAGCAGTTTATTTCTGAATAAGGCTGTAACCTAACAAATGTGGAAAAAGTCAAGGGGTCTGAATATTTTTCGAAGGCACTGTATGCCCTATCCTCTCAGCCCGACCTCCACTTATTGAGCCAGTCAGCAATCAGACCTGGCTCTCCGTTCTCTCCCAGAGAAAAAGGTAAGGTGTGTGTGTGTGTGTGTGTGTGTGTGTGTGTGTGTGTGTGTGTGTGTGTGCGCACAAGTCTCCCAGAGAGCAAGGTGTGGAGGGGAGAGGTGGGTGGAGAGGGCGGTAAAATTAGACGTGTGACTAAACTACACTACAGTGCACCATCTGACAGGGGGTGTTGGTGTGAAGTCCTGGGTCGTGTTCATTATGGCAAATATTTCATAAAACATTTTGCAACAGAAGACAAAAAGTCCAGGTAGTCCCTCCCTGTTTCAGTTTTTTTTCTTCCGTTTTCTTCCGTTCCGCGCCGAATGAACAGGACCTTTTGGTGAAGCTGAATAAAACACATGGGAAAATGTGAAGGAGGATGTTACGTAATAAAGTGTAACGTACGCTCCTAAGGAAAAGACGAGAGGTATTAGGGTGGTTGTGAACTTGTTAAGTATGAGTGGCACTGGCATAGCACATACCCCCTCAAAATACTTTCAATATTATTCATTTCCATGTCGGAAAAGTCCTTGTCCGGAGAAAAAGGATCCCAATGTGTAACTCTCCAAAAAAGTCCTTAAAATAAAAAGATTCTGGCAATAATGGATATTAACTGAAAACATGACCTAGTGTAGTTTCTTGAAGTATCCATCTTTGGTGGGGGGCCCTTGCTGGAACCTTGCGGGGGGCCCTGCGAAACTTCTCTACGCTACTGATGAGTGGTATGTTAATGGAGATAGCAGTTTACAGTTAGATATTTCCTGTGGTGAGGTAGGGGGGTACGGTATGAATGGCATCACCAGGGACGGAGACAATGTGAGCTATGAATCTAATATATAATCAGTAGTCAAAAGTTTGCCTCTGGCATTTTCGGTTGCGTCGCAATTTCGCAACCAGACAGGTCAACTTATTCTTTCGTTGTTTTGCTGGGCAGTGACTGGCAGGTTGCTGGCACAGCTGTCAGACAAAATGCCATCTCCCATCAGAGACAGGAAGAGATGGAGAGAAAAAGGTCCAGACAGAGAAAGACAGAGAGGTTGATACAGACGTGGAAGCGTACTGGTTGTGATGTGCGATGCTTATTGACCCCGTCCCCCGTCCCCCGTCCCCCGTCTGAGCGCACACACACACACAGATACACACACACACACTCACACAGACACACACACACACACAGATACACACACACACACACACACACACACACACACACACACACACACACACACACACACACACACACACACACACACACACACACAAGCTCTCTCTTTCCCTCTCTCTACTTTTCTCCCCCTCTCTCTCTCGCCCCTCTCTAAAACTCTCGCTCACACAGACACTGAGCCATCCATCTGTGTCTGAGCAGAGGTGTGAGAGGTCTGCCTGCCTGCCTTTGGGCATTTGTGTGCACGCGCAGGCTGGTGCACATTTGTTCATGTACTCCTTTGTGTACAGATGTAGGATCTTCAAATTAAGATCGTACACCTGTATGTGCTCACAGGCACTTTTGTGATTGTGTGAGCGCATCTCTTTTTGTGTATTACAGCCTTAACAGTTGGTGTGATGTCTGGTTACACAGGTCCTTCCCTCGTCTCTGGTACTAGCGCTCTCAGCACATCCCAGTATTACTGATAAGGCTGTTCTGAGAACTGCTTGGACAAGCCTTTTCACAGTGGCTGGAAGCTTGATGAAGTCACTGAATTTTATATAAACCGACTTTGATGCCTGGACAGCCTGTGGTTGTGTGGCTGCTATCATTGGAGCTGGTGTTGAGAGATGTGAGGAAGGATAAGTTAGTCAGTTCTTCACTTCATTCAGTTCTTCATATCATAGATATTATACAGTGTGTAATATAGTTGCTACATCCATTTTTGGACTTATAAATGAATGGTATACCCATAGATTCTTGAAGAATATAACTTATAAATGCCTCATGAGCTTAGTTCAACTGTCATACCGCATCAGGACCCAAAATATGAGCTTGTTTTACTCCGATGTTTGTAATGAATGCAATTGTAAACAAACACCGTATAGCCTGAAAACCAGCCAGGTCACCCATGATACAAGTCAGTATCAACGTCCATCTATGTCTGAGGACGTCTGGAGATGACGTGGATACCGGCCACTAGGGGTAGGTAACAGGTTTTGATTTTGGTTTTGCTAGGGCATCAAATGTAAGCATCTTTCTCCGATTCCGAAGGTTGCAAGTTCAAATCCATCAATAGAAAGTTGTTTTTGATATTTTGTTTTAAGCATATCCCAAACCTTAACCATTACCTTAACCATTCTGAGTTAATGCCTAACCTTAAGAATTTGGAGTTAATGCCTGAACTTAATCTTAAACACTTTGAAATTTGACGTTTGAGAAACATGGATGAACGTCTAATTCTGACATGAGACTGTGAGATCTGGTTGCTGAAAACATGGTTAAAACAACAATTTTGATATCATGGATGGTCAGTCCTTGCATCCATTGCTCTGTCTATGAATTTGAGAGTGGTTACATTTCTCCAGGCCCATTCCTTTAGCTTTTTACCAAAATGGAGGCGGGGTGACGGCTTTTGTTCATAACAAGTACATAAGCATTTCATAAATGCTTTAGTAAACTTTAGTCAACAACTGCAGTGGATGTCATGCAGTTGATGCATAAATGCATTTATTTAAAAAAATCTAATTATTTTTGAGAAAAGGATGTTGCCGTTGGCATCAGAGACTTTGGACAATGCTGATGTCAGGTCTTTTTTGGCTTGACAAGCATGTCCCTCCATGGCTGACAAGTGGTGGTTTACGACACATTTCAAAATCCTCACTGTTATCCGAAGGCATCCATCCACCTTGTTCACTCTCTGTCTCTCTCTCTCTCTCCCTCTTTCTTTCTCTCTCTGTCTCATTCTCTCTCTCACACAGTACACCTCTCTCTCTTTCTCTCGCTCTCTTTCCCTCAATGTCTGTCTGTCTCTGTCTCCATAATTTCTCTCTGTCTGTCCCCCACTGACGTACATCAAATAACAGCAGAACGCCAGCTGGCCTAATGTGAAATGAAGTGCCATGAATAAGATGGCCACTTTCAGCTGGCAGTGCCCGCTGTATGGATTAATGCAGGCAGGGGGGGTAGAGCTTGGGGAAAAGGCATAGCGGGCATAATCTGTACTAGGCTGGTCAAGGGAGTTGGGTGGGTGACAAAATCAGCATCTCTAGCCCCTCCACTCCACCGGAGCGAGGTGGAAATTCGATGACAGTGATGGAGGTCTGATGAGGACCAGGTAATGCAGCGTATGTGTAAGGGTCTATGTGTAGCTGGTGCAGAGGAGTCAGGCGCAGGACAGCAGAGATGAGGAAATAAAGGTAACTTTACTCAAAGTCATTAAAATGCAAGAGAATTACCAAGCCCACAAATACGGTCCACAATACAACAAACAATCACTCACAACCAAATGTGGGGAACAGAGGGTTAAATAATAAACAGGTAATTGGGTGAGTGAAACCAGGTGTGTAAGACACAGACAAAACTAATGGAAAATGAAAAGCGGATCGGCGGTGGCTAGAAGACCGGCGACGTCGACCGAACAAGGAGAGGGACCGACTTCGGCGGAAGTCGTGACAGTATAGGAGGGAGGTTAGGGTCTGACAGGAAAATAAAAGGGTGAAGATGACAGGGACAATGTATAATACAGGTCCTGGATTTAAAGGTAAAACGTAGCACAGTTAACCAACTCCAACGCGATTCAGGAGATATTAGATTTGCCTCGACCCGATCAACTGTGTTCCAAGTGAGTCATACTAAATCGGTTGAGATTAACATAAAAATGTACATTATGAGATTAACATTAAAATGGTCTAAAGACAGAATGGAATTTGTTGTGCTGTATATTTAAATTCACCACTTTAGTAAAATACCTCTGATCAAAAGGCACAAATGTTAATTATTTTCAGTGTAATTATTTGTACTACATAACCCTAAAAGGACCTGCGTCAGCAGCATTGGTCTATCACATTTCCGGTCAGGCACTTGATGTGGCCAGCCCTCAAAGCAATATCATCAAAGACAAGTCTGTCTGGAATTTACAGTGGAAGTGGCAACATACTGTAGTGCCCCAACAATGTCCCTGCCTGTGCCCTCTCCACATACCTGCCAACCATCCATTCAGCACCACACGGCGGTGCCCTTAACGCTCACCAGGCCACTGATAAAGACAATATCGGATTTTGGAATGTGTACCCCTCTGGAGGCCAACAGATGGGAACAGCCATGTGAGAGGAAAATCTCAGATAAAGAAGTTATTTTGTCCTATGGAGTGTCGAGTTGACCTTTCTAGCCCTTTAATTGTAGGCTGTGTGAACGACCACACATGAGGCATGGCGCTATGTTTAACCCTTGGACGTGAGATAATTAAAGAGAGACGAGGGGGGGCAGGGAGCCCCCCTTTTCACTGTGGTTGGTCGTGATGGCGTCTACTTGAGAGGTGGGACGGGCGGTATCGAATGATGTCACACCTTTGTTATGTCAGACTGACTGCTGTGCTGAACCCTTTGTGTTCATGAATCGACCTTCAGCTATTAGCTCCGACATTCACAGACACCTTCAAGACAGGAAGTATGTATTTTCAAAGCATCGGAACTAGGCCTCACTGCCCAAGGACCAAGGGCTTGATTCTAAACATTTAATTCTTAGACTCTCAGGCCATGTTCCAATACTTTGAAAAAACGTATTTCCTTCTTTCCACCCCGCATTGAAGTGTGTACTGGGCTAAGTGCTGGGGTCAGATAGGAAGTATTGACTTGTCATGTCTTATTAGTGATTATTTCCATGAAAGAAAAGGATGCATTTTAGTTTCTAAATCCTTGGTTCAGTGAGGCCTAGTTCCAATCCTGACTGGGTATGAGTTAAAAGCAAATCAAGCCAAGAGATCCAGCAGACAAGCCTGACCTCCAGCAAACTAGCTTGCATTTTACATGAACCACCAGTGTATTGGAATGGCCCCAGCCGCCACCCCTAAGTATATCTGCCTGTCACCGGCGGGTCTCTGCATACTTGACGCCACCGCAGCGTCACCCTCTCTCTCCAGACCCAGCGAGGGGCCTGTCCCATGTCTGTCCCCCTGGAGTCGAGGGGACTGGATAAGGGTGCTATTTAAGGGTCCACTATGCCCCGCGGATAACACCCTCCTAAAATAAGGGCTCCACTTGACAACAGTGGGATGCTTTTGGATTTTGCAGTATGAGTATATTTTTTCAAGATGCTAGCAGAAACTAAACAGACCACACACACATATTTGGACACACACGCGCCTGCACGTACACACACACTCTTTGATGTTGTTGGCACCCCTCAAAGGTCATATCAACGAATGGTTATATTTGGCCATCTTTGATCTTGTGTAGAGGGAGGGGCTAGGGACACCAAACTGGATGGACGCTTCATATACAATGTGCCATTAACCACAGATCTAGGATCAGTTACCCTGAACCCCAATCCTTAACCATCAGGGGGATGATAACATCTGACCCTAGATCAGTGGTATGGCCAACTTCTACCAAATCCATTCGGAGGACCACAATGCAAATAAGCCTTCAAGCTTTGTTGTGGTTTTATCCTAGATCATGTTTAATGTATGTAATGTTGTCTCCGGCTGGAGCAGCCTGCTACTTCTCATGATCAAATAAATTCCATCAACCAATCAATCAACATGACTACAGCTGAGAGAGATGTACAGTAGGAGAAGTGCCTCGGCTGGAAATACAAGGCCACTCTCCTCTCTTTCAACTATCGTTTTTCTTTCAGGGGCATTTCTTATGTCTTCACTTCCTTATGAAGTCGTCCCCCACTGATATGCCCACTAGACTGTTCATAGCGACCTACGCTGGAAAAACATTTGAAGAATTCATAAGCGATATGGGTTCCTCTGGTCGTGTGTGCGTGCCCCCTTTCCGCTAGTCTCATTAACTTCTGTCCCAGTGCTGTTACGATGCATTAGTACTCCAGGTAAAATCTATTTGTTCTTAATCATGTTCCTCCACTACGACACCCGTTAAGGGTTTACAACCGTCTGGGCAGGTGTAGCAAAACACTAGCGGTCTAGCGTCTGCTATAAGGACTGGTAATGTAGCAGATAATGTAAAGAATAGGCCTGGACACTCGGGCTAAATTATTCCTTATCGGTTGAATCAATCAATCAAATGTATTTATAAAGTCCTTTTTACATCAGCAGTTGTCACAAAGTGCTCATACAGAAACTCAGCCTAAAACCCCAAACAGCATGCAATGCAGATGAAGAAGCACTGTGGCTAGGAAAACCTCAATAGAAAGGCAGGAAGAAACCTAGAGTGGAACCAGGCTCTGAGGGGTGACCAGTCCTTTTCTGGCTGTGCCGGGTGGAGATTATAGAGCACGTGGCCATTACGGACAGATCGTTCTTCAAGATGTTCCAATGTTCATAGATGACCAGCATTGTCAAATAATAATCACTGTGGAGTTGAGGTCATCTCTATCACTTGAAAGGCCCAGAGTGATGTATCGAAGGCTGGCAGAGCTGCTTGGGTTTCGATAGCTGGTTGGACACTCGTCTCAAAAAAATAAAAAATCTCAAATGTACAATGTACAAGGAGGCATTTTGTGAAACACTACACACAAATGATGCCCTATGTTTCACAAGGAGATTCATATCTAATTTCATTCAGAGCATATAGCTTTCAAAAGCCATTTGGACAGTGACCAAGGTTATGGTAGTGAGTATGAAGCGTCCACTGTGTGGATGCAGCATGTGTCAAACCTGCTCTCAAAGCAATGTGCTTTCCCCTGCCATGACCAGAAACCTCATAGGACATCCACTATATGGGTCATGGGCAACCACTTTACACTTCATCTGAATAATTCAGTGGTGTGTGTGTGTGTGTGTGTGTGTGTGTTAGGCTACATCATACTTTCAATACTCACTGTATGTACAAGTGCCGGAATATTGTTGGTATACGTTCATAGCCATGGTAATACAATGTGTGTGTGTGTGTGCGTATTTGCAATGCGCAGTTATCTATCAAGGTGTGCATTTTATCTTCAGGTATTCTATTAGTCTAACTATGGATCATACACTGCAGGCTCAGTTTGTGCATCCTAACCAGTAGTGCAGAGAATCCGGCTGTATGGGATAAAGGCTTCAATATAGGCCACTGCAATGAAAGCACATGAAGGTATTTTGCAAACTATATTCAGAGGTAGGGGAATGCATTTTGCCCTATTACAGGTGACCTGCACATCTCTCATCTCTATCCCATCCTCCCAGAAGAGCACATAATTGAGCCACCGCCGTTGTCATGACTACGGGAGGGACCAATGAGCTGCTCGCGGCTGCCCGGTAACCTACTGCACGAGGCCATTTTTGCACATGGAGGGGCTCACAGCATATAGCATCATCATCCTCGCGTACAACCGCCCTTTCCCTGGGAAACAATGAGGCAGGCTTGAGCTATTGGATATCTGATAAACGCGAGCTGTTCCTGGGCTGTCAGATTGGGGGCACCCACCCACGACGCACAGAGCATGCGGGAAAAATGTGAGCGCTCGTCTCCTCCTCCTCTTCAGCCAGCCCCTCTTCAGTCAAGAGGTGTTGTCGTGGTGGGACGGCGTTTTGCCAGGAGTAAAGGGACAGTTTCACTGCGATGCTTTCTCCATAGCTCCGAGTGAGAGCAAGTTACCCGGGAGAAAGGGTGGTGCCTTGCTTTTGCCTGGCCGCACCGTGAACTAGCAACGTCCATGCGCGTTTGTTTATTTGAAATCGGACCGAGCCAATTGAGGACGTCGAGGCAGGTGTGCGGTGTCATTCGGAATTGTTCTTGACAAAAGGGTATACGCTGTCCATTTTCTCGTCTCATATCAGATTTGTATGGACTTTAATTCCGGTCAAGCAGGCTCCTGGCGACTAGGTTGATACAGTATTTTGTTGCAGAGCGAATTTCTTCAGATGTCTCCGCGTTCGCATTGAGGTAAGCAATGTAACAGCCACTGCAAGCTGCCGCTACGGCAATTAGCGCACAACTGATAATATTGTAGCTAGTATAACTGAGTTTCATATCAAAGATAAAGCATTATTATCCAATATCCTGAGCAGAGTCGACAATGTTGCCAATGTTGAAAGGAATGCAACAATGGAACATCGTGTTTTGCGGTTTGCTTATTTGGGAATGCATTCACGAAAACAACAGTGTTGATGCTGAGCCTAAATGTCCTCTGCCATAGCGGAATGGTTGGTAGTTTGCCCAATTAATTTGCTATACTGTAGCCTAAAAAATACTCACCATAATTTGAACAACACATTTGATCTTTTATTATGGTGAGTTTCTCCTTGTCAACTTCTAGATAACTCGACTTCAATTCGATTTGATCACATTCCAATGGACCGGTGTTGCCAGTTCTTGGCAATGAGAAAGAAGGATTACGGTAACCCAATCTAGCGTGACCTTCTTGAGCGAGAAAGGATGCACTCGAGTTGATGCGCCAATATTTGGCCACCTTAATTAACATAACAATTAGGCAAGGACCATCATTAAACTGTCATTAGTGGAGACCGGCCCGGGGGTTGTGAGGAGAAAAGGGGATGTCTTGTTGAATACAATAATGACATTGTTGCACTGCTTTTGCTTTTGTGTTTCCCGAACTCGGTCCTGGGGCCCCCGCTGGCAGCCTGGTCTCATAGATTAGATGTAACATAGTACATATAAATCCGGCACACTCAAATTAGTATAATATGTTACTTTTGTTATGGTTACATAAAACAGATGGTTACTTAAGGCAAAAACGAAAGTATGGTGGGTGGGCATATATCTTAACCCAAACCCTAGCCTAGCTAATGTTAGTCAGCTAGCTAACGTTAGCCACCTAGCTAGAATTCGTAAAATAAAATCTTCAAATTCGTAACATATATTACAAATTGTAATTCGTAACATATCATACAAAATGGGAGATGAACATCCACAAAGTAATGCATACTGTACGAAACGTAACATATCATACGGTTGATTAAAGACGTGGAATGTTGATTTAAGGCAGACCCCTGCACTTCTCTGATTCAGAGGGGTTGGGTTAAATGTGGAACACACATTTCAGTTGAAGGAATTCAGTGTTACAACTGACTAGGAATCCCCCTTTCCCTTTCATTAAATGGAGTGTCAAGGATTTACGTACAGAATAATACGAAATGCTTTGAGACCAGGTTGCCCATGGGTGTACATTTTCGTTTTTGCACAAGCACTACACAGCTGATTCAAATAATCAAAGCGTGATGGTTATTTGAATGGGCTGTGTTAGTGCTACGGAAAAACCAACCCATGCTCCCAGCGGGCAGGAGGGCCCAGGCCTGAGTTTGGGAAACCCTGGACTGTGTGACCATTTGCCAAGCCAGCAATCAACCCCATCCATGTTTACTTTCTAAGTTGTATAAGAGATATTGAATGAAACGACTATAGCCTACTTGGAAAACCAGTTATATTTTCTCCAGTTTTTCATACCTCCAAATAATGCCCCCTTCTTCCCTCTTTCATTGAACATTTTAAAACCATAGTGATAAAATTGATTTGAAATTGTTGTCACCCACTCACTTTCACTGATGAACAAAATTACTTTCTTTGGATTCAAATGCTCATTAACCACCCTTCACTCACTGGGCTCTAGCAGAATGGTCTTGTGTCATTACACCGTCCCCACTGCATGGGCATCAAAGGCTTAGTGCACACTAAGAAGATTACTGGCCAATTGTTGCAGCATTACTGGGGTTTCACTTCCTCCACTCACTGCTATGCCCTTCAACAATGGCAATCAGTCTTAACATATGCCATAGTAGGCAATTATTGTCATAAAATTGTAATAATTATTTGCCTAAAGGTGATCATAGGGTGTTGGTTTATGTTTTGTATGAAATTAGTTGATAAGTTATGCGGTAGCACAAAATAAATGACTTGTTTTACGTTTGAATTTTATTTTTAAGTAAGTTGATGGCTTATCATGGCATATTCAGTTGGAGAAATGAGTGCTGTCACATAGAACAGCTGGACTGTCATGTAGGCTATTTAAGTCAGCCATAATACTGTAGTCTCTTTTCACAGCCGCTGTGTCTCAGACATACGGTAGCTCAGTGAGCTCGCTCATGCCCAGAGTCGACATCCCAGATCTGACAGGAAATGTTCAAGAGGCTTGAATCCCTTTTTTTACTGTAACTCGGCCCCAACCCACAAATAAAGGGATGATGTAATGAGGAAAAGTGAAAGGTCGGTGGTAACTTCCTGTTGTCGGTCTAGTCATTTAGTTAGACACGCACGTACAAGCACACACACACACACTCATTTCAATTTCTCCCTCTCTTCCTGCTCAATTTTTTTTTTTTTTATGAATAGTGTGTAATGTTTGGCCGGAGGTAGCCTAGTGGTTAGAGCATTGGGCCAGTAACCGAAAGGTTGCTGGATCGAATCCCCGAGCAGACAAGGTAAAAATCTGACGTTCTGCACTTGATCAAGGCTGTTCCCCCGAGCGCCGACAATGTGGATGTCGATTAAGGCAGCCCCCCGCACCTCTCCGATTCAGAGGGGTTGGGTTAAATGCGGAAGACACATTTCAGTTTAGGGCAGTCAGTTGTACAACTGACTAGGTAACCCTCCTTTCCTTTCCTAATGCTATCACTACGGGAACCGCATACCGTGTCTATGAGTGTACCTGAGAGCGAGTCTGGGGTGTGTGTGTTTGCAGGAGGGTTTGTGTGTAATTCTGGATGTAGTTGTGTGTATTTGGAAACTACTTTGTAACGTGTGTTTGTGTATGAACAAGAGAGAAATCCAACCTTGTCCAATGAAACTCATAATGGGAATCAACAGTTGGCAACTTGGCGTTTGAATGGATGTCACTAAGACGAGCTAGCCAATAAACAGTCCGGAGGGACGGCTTAAATAGAACCATACATTAATGGGACAATCATCGCATTTTCACTTGATTGATGGCCCAGGGAGGGATGGTGTTCCGGTCACCCACCGCTACAGCTATGTGGCTGCACCTGCTACCTGCTCGTTTGAGTTACTGAGTGAGAGCAGAGGGGAGTGGTGCAGGATCTAGGCGGGCTATCTGGGATTTGGAGAATGCCATACGGTTTCTGTCGACAGGACAAAACGGGCCGCACATTCTCTCTCGCTCTGTTTTATTCCCTCTTCTCTCCAGCGCTCCTCCTTTTTCTATTTCCCTCGCTTGCCCATTCACTCTTCCTTTGTCTCTGTCTCGCTCTTTCCTGCTGTAGAAGAAGAGCTGATGGCGTGGCTCAAGTGGTCTGTCTTTGAAAAGCTTGCCTGGACTGTTTCTCAGAACCCTTTTGATAAAAGGGCCGTGGAGCATACTTACTGATCTCCAATACAGCAACTCGATGACCTTTTATTCAGATGTACTGTAGTTTTCCCATGCCAGTTTTCCACAGAAACGTTCGTCTTAGTAAAACCCTTCCAACTATCTTATGTGTTTGCCATCAGTTTACATTTCAGTCATTCTGAGCACGCTCTTACTTACAATGATTTAGTCAGTTAAATTCACTAAAGTATGTAAAACGACTACATGTCACGGTAATTGCGAATTCTTCAAATTGATGAAGTGAAGTTGAAGGTTGCATGCTGTGGACTTTAGGGCTTCCCTCAGAGTAAGCAGCTCAGAGTTGCCCTTTTGCCCTTAGCCTGATTAGCTATAGTGGGATTACATAGTCACACAAGGCTAGATCAGTGGAGAATGGTCTCTTGTCTGGTTTTTAAATAGTCATAGTGTTCTTAGTTTACATTTGTGTTGCTGTTGTCCATTTAATGTTCTGTGTTTTTGGTGTGGACCCTTGTATGAATGGCTGCTGCTTCCTCAACAGCTAATGGGAATCCAAATAGGAATCATAACGGGCTGCATTCTGTTCCAAATGGAGATGGGATGCAAGGATTTGAGAGCCTATAGTGTGACAGAGGAAGCAGGAAGAAGGGATCCGTCCAATCAGCTGTAGACATCTGCAGTGTGGATCCAATGTAGGGCAATTCCATGGAAATAGATTTTTTTTTTTTGCTTAAAATCTATGCCAAACGAAACCATTAATGTCAAAGTTTAAGAAACCATACAACTCAATGCACTTTTAACAATTTCCACAGAAATTTTGATAAAAACACATTTACTTGAAGGACTGTGCAAAGAATTTCATAAATTCTGTTTTATTCGTCCACGTTTTCCCAAAAACGTTACGAAATATCTTCCCTGATTAAAAGATGTCTGCAGAAAGAATGCGGTGTCAGTTATGACACCTTGACTTTGAAAAAATCTCTTTTGATTATTGAACGTGAAGTGGATTTACAGCCGGTAACAGAATTATGGTAACGGAATTACATCATGGGTCCCTGATCTGTGCTACACAGAAATGCATAATTATGTATGTGTCATTCTCTTCATGGTGATGTATCCTAAATGGTTGCACAAATGTATAAATATGCAATATCCTCCTTTTCATATTTGGGTATTATTCTACACACTCGCTATTATTTTAATGAGCCCTGCCCCTAAACAAGACCAACTTTGATTGGTCCGGGTCAGACCAAATCTGAAACGAACATCGTTTGGACATAAGTACAGTAGTAAGTACAGTACATTAGTGTACTCGACTCGAGTGTGTTCTACTGTGTACTTAACTGTACTGTACTTTTTTGTACTGTGCTCTATTCTACAGCACTGTACTCTGCTGTCCAAACTTGTGAACCCAACTGTGAATTGTGACTAATAAGATTTCCCATTGTAGAAAATTGAATTGCAAAAATTAAATTTATGATTTTTTTCTGAGAATTGAGTTTTGATCACTTAATAACTCATAAACAAAATTGATATCGGTAAAAACGCTAATTGCCATGTCTAACTTTTTTACTGAAAGTTCACAGAAGTAACACGTATCTAAATCGCCCTCAGCAGTAGAAGTCCACTTTTACGAGCTGAAAGACGATGGACAGAGTTTACCCATGATGTTGCACAACGATATGTCAAGGTTGGGGGGGGGGGGGTTCTACTAAGCAATATGGCCTTACTGCTAATAGCCCATAGAAATGCTTTGAATAACAGATTCACTACATGGAACAACAGATGGTCCCCCCCAAAAACAATTATTTTAAGGAAGTTTGTTCAGAAAACATATTTTTTTTGGCATGTATTTAACCCCCTATTTTTGGCACTAAATAGTCTCCATATAATCTTCCATTCACTTTTTTCAGCTGGTACCGGGTGGGCCTTCTACGACGGCCTGTGCGTGTCCTAGAGCAAAACAACACTATGTACAGTACCAGTCAAAAGTTGACACACCTACTAATTCCAAGGTTTTTCTTTATTTTTACTATTTCTGCATTGTAGAATAAACACAATGGGACCATGCAGCCGTCATACCGCTCAGAAAGGAGACGCGTTCTGTCTCCTTGAGGTTACGTACTTAGGTGCGAAAAGTGCAAATCAATCCCAGAACAACAGCAAAGGACCTTTTTGGAGAAATATCCTCTGGTCTGATGAAACAAAAATAGAACTGTTTGGCCATAATGACCATCGTAATGTTTGGAGGATAAAGGGGTATGCTTGCAAGTCGAAGAACACCATCCCAACTGTGAAGCACGGTGGTGGCAGCATTATGTTGTGGGGGTGCTTTGCTGCAGGAGGGACTGGTGCACTTCACAAAATAGATGGCATCATGAGGCAGGAAAATTATGTGGATATATTGAAGCAACATCTCAAGACCTCAGTCAGGAAGCTTGGTCGCAAATGGGTCTTCTAAATGGACCATGACCCCAAGCATACTTCCAAAGTTGTAGCAAAATGGCTTAAGGAGAACAAAGTCAAGGTATTGCAGTGGCCATCACAAAGCCCTGACCTCAATCCTATAGAAGTTTTGTGGGTAGAACTGAAAAAGCGTGTGCGAGCAAGGAGGCCTACAAACCTGACTCAGTTACACCAGCTTTGTCAGGAGGAATGGGACAAAATTCCCCCAACTTATTTTGGGAAGCTTGTGGAAGACTACCCAAAACATTTGACCCAAGTTAAACAATTTAAATGCAATGCTACCAAATGCATGTAAACCTCTGACCCACTGGGAATGTGATAAAATAAATTAAAGCTGAAATAAATAATTATCTCTATTATTCTGATATTTCACATTCTTAAAATAAAGTGGTGATCCTAACTGACCTAAGACACAGAATTTTTACGAGTATTACATGTCAGGAATTGTGAAACTGAGTTTAAATGCATTTGGCTAAGGTGTATATAAACTTCCGACTTCAACTGTTCAATCAATCAAATGTATTTATAATGCCCTTTTTACGTTAGCAGATGTCACAAAGTGCTACACAGAAACCCAGCCTAAAACCCCAAACAGCAAGCAATGCAGATGTACAGTAGAAGCACAGTGACTAGGAAAAATTCTCTAGAAAGACAGGAACCTAGGAAGAAACCTAGAGCGGAACCAGGCTCTGACGGGTGGCCAGTCCTCTTCTGGCTGTGCAAGGTAGAGATTATAAGTGTACATGGCTATTAAGGCCAGATTGTTCTTCAAGATGTTCATAGATGACCAGCAGGGTCAAATAATAGTCACAGTGGTTGTAGAGGGTGAAACGGGTCAGAACCTCAGGAGTAAATGTCAGGTGGCTTTTCATAGCCAAGCATTCAGAGGTCGAGATAGCAGATGCGGTAGAGAGAGGGAGTCGAAAACAACAGGTCCGGGACAAGGTAGCACGTCTGGTGAACAGGTCAGGCTTCCCTAGCCGCAGGTAGAACAGTTGAAACTGAAGCAACAGCACGACCAGGTGGGCTGGGTACAACCAGGAGTCATCAGGCCAGGTAGTCCTGAGACATGATTCTTGGGCTCAGATTCTCCCGGAGAGGAGGGGGAGACAGAGAAAATTAGATTGAATTCACACAGGACACCATATAAGACATGATAGTTACACCAGATATAAGACTGACCTAGCCCCCCGACACAGACTATTGCAGCATAGATACTGGAGACAGGGGTGGGTCGGGGGACACTGTGGCCCTGTCCAACGATACCCCCGTACAGGGCCAACCAGGCAGGATGTAACCCCACCCACTTTGCCAAGGCACAGCCCCCACACCACTAGAAGGATATCAACCGACCACCAACGTACTACACTGAGACCAGGCTGAGTATACCCACAAAGATCTCATCCACCGCACGAGCCTGAGAGGGGTGCAAACCTGGACCGGAAGATCACGTCTGTGACTCAACCCACTCAAGTGACGCATCCCTCCGAGGGACAGCATGAAAGAGCACTAGAAAGCCAGTGACTCAGCCCCTGTAATAGGGTCAGAGGCAGAGAATCCCAGTGGGGAGAGGGGAGCCGGCCAGACAGAGACCGCAAGGGCGGTTCGTCGCTGTTCACCTTCTCACCCCTGGGCCAGATTACACTCACTCATCGGATCTACTGAAGAGATGAGTTTTCAGTAAAGATTTAAAGGTCGAGACAGAGTCTGTGTCTCTCCCATGGATAGGCAGATCATTCCGTAAAAATGTAGTTCTATCGGAGAAATCCTGCCCTGCCTCCAGCTGTTTGCTTATAAATTCTAAGGACCATAAGGAGGCCTGTGTCTTTTGACCGTGGCATATGTGTAGGTATGTACGGCAGGACCAAATCATCGGAGAGATGGGTAGGAGCAAGCCCATGTAATGCTTTGTAGTTTAGCAATAAAACCTTGAAATCAGCCCTAGCCTTAACAGGAAGCCAATGTAGAGGCTAGCACACAAATATTTGTTTCTACTCAAATATTTTGGTTCTAGTCAGGATTCTAGCAGCCGTGTTTAGCACTAATTGAAGTTTTTTTTTGTGCTTTATCCAGGTAGCCAGAGATTAGAGCATTGCAGTAGTCTAATCTAGAAGTGACAAGCATGGATTAGGTTTTCTGCATAATTTTTAGGCAAAAAGTTTTGGATTATTGTGATGTTCCTAAAAATGGAAAAATCTGTCCTTAGAATAGTCTTGATATGTTTGTCAAAAGAGGGTGCAGAGTAGTTTTATTTGAGACGACTGTACAACCATTAATTGTCAGATCCAACAGCAGATCTCTTTGATTCTTGCGACCTAGAACTAGCATCTCTTTGTCCGAGTTTAAAAGTAAAACATTTGCCGCCATCCACTTACTTATGTCTGAAACACAGGTGTCCAGGGTAGGCTTAAGCTGTTGTCTGCAAAGCAGTGAAAGTTGACATTGTGTTTCTGAATGACATCCCCAAGAACTAGAATATATAGTGGTCCTAAAACGGAACCTTGAGGAACACAAGTTTACAATTGATTTGTCAGTGGACAAACCATCCACAGAGACAAACCAATATCTTTCTGACAGATAAGATCTAAACCAGGCAAGAACTTGTCTGTGTCGACCAATTCGGGTTTCTAATATCTCCAAAAGAATTTGGTGATCAATGGTGTCAAAAGCAGCACTAAGGTCTAGGAGCACGAGGACAGATGCAGAGCCTTGGTCTGACACCATTAAAAGGTCATTTCCACCTTCACAAGTGCAGTCTGTGCTATGATGGGGTCTAAAACCAGACTGACTGTGCAGACTGTACTGTCTTTCCAAACTAGTAGGAAGACTTCCAGTTTGGTGTGGCGCCATTTCCCTTCCAATTTCCTGGAAGTTCGCTTCAGGGCTCGGGTATTTTCTGTATACCAGGGACCAAATGTCTTTGTTTTTAAGGGTGCAACTGCATCTTGGGTATTACGCAAGGTTAAATTATGATCTTCAATTAGTTGGTTAAATGAGTTTTGTACTCTGACGTCCTTGGGTAGGTGGAGGGAGTCTGGAAGGGCATCTTGGAATCTTTGGTTTGTCCGAGAATTGATGATCCTTGATTGGGGTCTGAGCAGATTATTTGTTTACGATTGCAAGCGTAATAAAATGATGGTCTGATAGGCCAGGATTATGAGGATAAACATTTAGATCCAGAATATTTTTTCCACGGGACAAAACTAGATCCAGGGTATGTCTGGAAATGATGCGGTCTGGAGACATGTTGGACAAAACCTACTGAGTTGATGATAGCGCCAACATCCTTTTGGAGTGGGTCTGTGGACTTTTCCATGTGAATATTAAAGTCACCAAAAATTACAATATCTGCCATGACTACAAGGTCCGATTTGAAAATTCTGGGAACTCTGTGAGGAACGCTGTATACGGCCCAGGAAGCCTGTAAACAATAGTGTGTGTGTATACTTTTTATAACTGAGTGTACAAAACATTAGGAACTCCTTCCTAATATTGCGTTGCACCACCTTTTGACCTCAGAACAGCCTCACTTCGTTGGGGCATGGACTCTACAAGGTGTTGAAAGCATTCCACAAGGATGTTGGCCCATGTTGACTACAATGCTTCCCACAGTTCTGTCAAGTTGGCTGGATGTCCTTTGGGTGCTGGACCATTCTTGATACAAACGGGAAACTGTTGTGAGTGAAAAACCCAGCAGCGTTGCAGTTCTTGACACACTCAAACTGGTGTGCCTGGCACCTACTACCATACCCTGTTTAAAGGCACTTAAATCTTTTGTTTTCCCCATTCACCCTCTGAATGGCACACACACAATCCATGGCTCAATTGTCTCAAGGCTTAAAAATCCTTCTTTTCACCCGTCTCCTCCACTTCATCTACACTGATTTGAAGTGGATTAAACAGGTGACACCAATAAGGGGTTATAGCTTTCACCTGGTCAGTCAATGTGCCTCTGTGTATATGCCTTCATTTTTTAAATTTTTATATAGACTCTTAGCTTTCATTCGGTACCCAATTTGATATACTCCTATGAACTTGCTCCTATGAACTTCAAGTTGGTGCTCATGGGTCCTTTTACATGGACGTGGCCTGGATAAGGAAGTCCCACGGCTGAGTTTCTTGTGACAAAGGACCCAATTGACCTTTACCCTCAGGCAGCTGGATATGACACGTTGTGTGTGTGTCCCAAATGGCACCCTATTCATAGGGCAATGGTCGAAAGTAGTGCACTATATAGGGGTTAGGGTTTCCTTTGGGAGCCGGGCACTATTTTCACAGCTTCAAGGGGGTCGATGTCACCAGAACACCAACCAGATCTTCTCTTTGTGAAAGAGGGCACACAATAGCTTTTTCTCTCTACATGTAGCAGGACTATTGTACTTTTCTGAAGTGCTACAGTGGGTGCTAGTCTAGCAACAGCTATTGCTGAGTCAAGCTAATCCTCTAACGCTTTAGGGCGCTGTAGAATATTCTAGATATCAACACAAAGTACTGAAAGCTTAAGCCTGCAGTGTTTCGATTGTAGGAGTTCTTTCTGAGGTTATTGAATGTATGAGGCCTAAGTTTCTTTATAAGACCGCTTTCAAAGTGTCAAACCAGCTACTCCCTTCCCAGGTCTCGTTTGTTTACGTCCTGTTTGTTGCATGCGGGGGAAAAGTGCAGTGATTCATGGGGGTCAAAGGTCAAGCGCTCTCTGAAAAGGCACAGTGGTGGTGCCCCTCTGGCCCTGGCCCAATGCTTGTTCCTCTGTGACCTTTCTGTGGGCCCGGGGTAGGCGGCGAAAGTGAGCCGTAAAGATTACGGGGGAGGAAAGTATTAATGACAATCCGACATCCGTTTCGCTCTTTTTCTCTCTTTCTCTTTCTCTCCTCTCTGTGTATTCTATTTCCGCGATGACACACGCTACTGGACGGTGTACCAGCTGCGAGAGTAGTTTGCGCCAACGCCTCTGCAATAGGTGCCGGTATAGCGGAACTGGCATTTGGGTATGTAGAGGAAGTACGTGCTACACACACACACCACCCGTGCCACACCCATCCTAAATGCCATGCCACTCTCCCTCTCTCTGGCTTTCCCTCTTTCCCTTCCTTGCTCCTGTCTCTCCCGGTTTGATGAAAGAGGTGTGGCGCTAAAGAAAGCCTCCCGTCTCTAAACCCTGCACCAGTCAAGTATGTGTAAATCCCGGGATTGACACGTCCTCAGCCAAAATGCCAGAGCGCCCCCGCCAACAGTTTGGATCCTGTTACCGGGCAGAATGCGAGGGAAGTAGTGAGCGTGGGTGCCTGATTGGCTGCCGGGCGAGGCGGCAGGAAATGGGCCCGTCGGTGGGTCCCAGGGCAGAGGTGTGAGGGAGTCTGGGAGAGGTTGAGCAGGATTGATGGATGACTCGTGTCATAATGTCCATAATGTTCTTACAGCACTCCTATCATAGGAGAATAATGTTCCCACTTATGACATCGATCTCCCAACACTTGTAAGGTTCAGGCTCAACAGTGGGATGCAGTTTATTTTATATGTGAAGGGTATGTCAACTTTAGCCATAGCCTATGTTGAATTCTATTCGGGGCCATTTTGCCATTAATCTTATAGTGCTGTATCTAACCTTTACATGGCAAAGGTCACATAGCCGACTACTGTATACTGTAGCTCTCTATATGATTTAACTTAGGCCTAGTTTATGTTGCGTTAACCACGGCAACTTATAAACAGGCTATTATGACAGGTTTTATATAATCAGCATACCAGGACAGTGTTCCTTGTTATCCATAGGTGACATATATATTAAGCCAACCATAGAGTAATTATATTTGTATGAAGCCAACCACCCATAAATAAAAATGTCACTGGCTTAAGGTTATTTTCTGGGATGTTTGCTAGTGGGGTGAAATATAGGCCTAAATATAAATATAGGCCGTTTTTTATATTTTTGGTCCATCCCTAAACTGAGGTTGGATGTGCCCCAAATGGCACTCTATTCCAGGGAGAATGCATTACTTTGACCAGAGCCCTAGAGGAAGTACACTCTATAGGGAATAGTGTCATTTGGTACACACAGTGTCACTGTAATTTGTGTTTACCCTGCTCCTCTGCTTTTTATAACTTGTCACTTCCTTAGCTGGGAATGGCTGGACCCATATTGGTGCTGATAATGGATTGAGTGTTGAAATCAGGCCAGTGAGACGATGTTGACGTGCCCCGTCTAGTCCTGATTGGCTCGTGTGTGTGCGCGTGCGCCAGCTTTTCTGGTCTCTGGTACTTTAATGAGATAATTTCAGAGCTGTATGTGCCCCATATTTGGTTAATCATTTTTTTATATCTGTATTACTGAAGTTTCTACCTGAACAGCATTCACGAAAATGCCCAATTTGTGTTTAAATGCCGTAAGACTAGTCAGTACCAGCATCTCTCTTCATGACTAGAATTGAAATGGAACAGACTGGAAATTGCTCTCCTTCTGGCCCTCAAAATAACAGACAGAATGACAGACCGCTCCTTTTAGGTCCATGATCGACCTGAATATCCCCCCCAATGTTACATCATTAGCACATGTCAATTCTCAGCGCGCCGAGATACCGCAGCTATCCCCGGCACGTGTTCGATCGGCGTTTTTTAGCGCTACCAGTTGCCACTTAATCATGACAGCTGACGCCCCAATCGCTGTGGTCCTCAAGGTCTCAGGCTTAGAAGGGGACTACCTCAGTGGCAGGAGACATGTTATGTCGTCAGCGCTGCTTGTTTCCATGGTGGCCGTCGGTACCTTTTTAGAGGGGATTTGAGCGTTACCACTCCATCATTGGCAGGGTGACAGGGGGACTCAGACTGTGCTGATCCGGGACGGGCAGCTGGCTGAATCGATGCTCCATTTACCATTTTGTCACACTGCATAGTTTCTGGACATGCAGGCGGATGATAGTTTCTCCGGGCCTTCTTGTTATCACTGTGCTAGCGGTTCAACTGTTGCTAGCTCTATTGCAAGGACTTAGTTTGTTGTTAGCACAGTTTGCGGTTGACTTGTTGCTAGCTCTATCGCAAGGAGTTAGCTTGTTGTTTAGTATCCATTAGCGTCAAGCTAACTAGTTGAAAGTATTAGCAAAGATGGCACAGTATGAAGACAGGCAGAAACTGCTTCTCGTGACATTGGCTAGCTAAGCTCATGTGCAGAAACACGTCGTCGTGTCTAACGGTCGTCTCGTGCCGAACTGCGCTTGTTCATGCCATCAAATCAAAGGCACTCCTTTGATATAGAGTTGTTTTGGACTAAAATAAAAAACGTGTCAGTTTGTCACTTTCATAAATTTGGAGTAATAACACGTTCAACTACTTGAAGACATTGGCTCCAATCTAGGGTTGTGCCTTTTTAGATTTTGAGAAAATGAACAACTTAAGAATTTTCAAACCACAAACCCAGTCTGCTTGGTTTGCTTGACAAATGTTCCCGGAAGTTTTGCGATGTTGCGCTACTGGGTTTAGAAACTGGTATTAGTTAGCATCAGAATCATTTAAACACCTATTCGATTGACAGTGAGTTCTGTCTCTCAAAGCATGTGGATGATCAAAAGACTTGCAATTCAGGTTGCATGACCTTTATAATTATGCAAATATACTTTTTGTGAAATGAAGTTAGTCTATGTTTTGTACGGTACCTTCACATGCGAGTCATCATATTTATAGCTCACGAATACATGATGTTAAGTAAAGTTCTGAAGTTATCTATACAGACCATTGGCACCATTTTTAACGCAAAATAAACTTATAGCAGTGGATGGAGCACAACTAATTTTTTTCTCTCACATCACAGAAAATGAAAGCATTGTCCTCTCTCCAACAACATGAAAATCTCCATTTCTCTTAGCACGTCCACAGTGGGAACCACGTAATAGGCACTGTGCTGTACGTCAATGTGCCTTTCTGTAAACAGCAGGCCTCACAACAGGAAAACGCTGCACCCCAAATGGCCAAAGTAGCTCTTGTGGTTGGCAATTGTAGGAGTTACCCAAAATCCACAAGAAAAGGGAGGGGTTGTCCACAGCAGTTTCTGTAGGCATGTATGTTATGGAAGCCTCTGCCTGTGGAAACCACTGGAAACAAGTTAAACATCTCTCCATTCGGCTATTTCCTTGAACGCTTCCTCATTTCCTTCATGGCCACTGATTTTAAATTACTCATCTTGACGAAAACAATTAAATGAAAACCTATCCAGTCTTGTCATCCATCTGTTTTGATTGGAAAGTAGGAAATGAATGTATTATATTGGGACGAAGCCCATGAGAGAGCACTTGAGTGTGAGCCGGTGAAGTTCACGGGAGAAATTGCGGTAATGAATTGAGGCTCGTCCACGATAGCTAACTCCTTTTCTTAAATGTGTTGAATCATTGATCAGTATTGGTTACCTCATCAGTGACCACCAGTGAGTTTTTAATTGGACTCATCCAAAGGCTTCATTAAAGGAACTTAATGAACATCTCAGGGACCAGGTGGATGAAGCTTATGTTATGTTGTGTGTGTGTCCCCCCCTTGCTGCATCTATTTGTGTCTGTTTGGTTTACTGCTGCGTTTAGAGAGGTGGAAGTTGTCCAGTAGCTGTGTTACGGCATGCGATGACCAGCCTCTAAATGCAAGGTGAATATAGCTCTGGTTACATCACTTGCCTGCGAATAGCTGGTCGGGATAGGTTGGAAGGGAGGGTGTGTCTGTGTGTGTGTGCTTAATGTTTATGTGCGCCGGATCATCACACTGAGCCTGGCCAACGTTTCTGACAGATGATCAAACTGTCAACAGCAGAGAGCGAAAGATTGTGTACGGCATGTTCCATAAACCATTCGGAGACTGCATGGGCTATATCAAATGTGGCTTGTTGCTCAGCTTCGTTTCTGTACAGAAACTCTACTTTCCATGGCCCTCAATAAGTTAGTGGCACGGACATAGCCGTTCAAATAGCGACGCTGGGGAGAGATGGTTGTGCACTACCTCTGACACCTCACTCCACCAAGTCGACCCATTTCGTCCCCCTTCTCCTATCCATCATTTATTTTTACTGTGCTGCTGATCTGGCCAGAGGAATGCCTGTCTGCTACTGAGCTACTGCACTGCTGGTATCATGCCTGGGATGGGGAAGTGTGTGATGGCTGTACGTGTGTATGTATGTATGTATATTCAGAAGCAGGTCCTGTCACTTTATCCACCCCCCCATACACATTCCCACACACTCTGACCCCCCTACTCTAGGGGTAACTTTCCAGTCCTGTAGTTGCAGCCCTATTTTGAGACGCAGACATGCTATCTCATCACTGCTTCACCTAAAACAGGGAACTCTCTCTCTCTCTTTTTAACTCTCTTTAACTCTGTTTTCTCTTCTCTCTGTTGCATCTGTGTGCTTCCCAGGAACGGACAAACTACACTCTGGATTTAAAGCCTGAGGTGGAGTGTGGAATTGAGATCGCCGATGTCCGTCTCTCCCAAATAAGTCTCCCTGCTTTTGATTTTTATGACGGTAAGATTTGTTTTTTTGGGGCACTCTTGCACTTGCTGTCTGTAAATGAAAGGTAATGGTTTTTGCTGTGTTTGCAGGTGTAATGTCAGTCATAGTAGGCTTTGTTTGAATGGACATGCCTCACAAACCATAGGCTGTCAACCACTTGCGTATTAGTGGACTGGATGTATGATGTTGATAACAATTCATAAGTTGTCATCAAATCAACAATGAGGGGCAAATGTGAATGGAATAGTCCAGCAGTAAGTATTTGCACTCAAAGTATGAATAATTCATTAAGGAGTGATAAACAAGTATTTATTTTACTTTTTTTTTAAAGTTTATTTGCTTTGTTTAGTATTGCATTATAGTATTTGATTTAGGTAATTTATTGTTTTTGATTGTGAAAAATGTAACTTAAAAAAAAAAAAAAAAAAAATTGTGATATGATTAGATTGGCTACTATTTGTCTGTTGGAACAGAACAGTACCACTACATTGCAGCACTGCACTATAGCCAAACCCAACAGTGGACAGGACAAAAATGGTTGCAATGAAAACCCGAGGTTTTTCTTCCCTAACCTCAAAACAGTATTCCGCTTTCATTTGGAACACAGAAACGTCAATCCCAAACCAGGCTCTTCAAATAACCTACAATACAGACACAAAAACAATATGTTGCTTGCATTTTCACTTCTAACATCTTGGCTGCCTGTCCAAATGGTGTATGGCCTTTTAGTGCTTTCGCCTCTGCAATCTTGTCAATGCTCGTCATGTTTACACAGCCTCACTGATCCTGTGCCTCTTGGCTGTCTTGAACACTGATGTGTCATCATATTGCAAATACAACATGGCTATAATATTGAAAGAGAGGGAAAACGGGGGGAAGATGGAGGGAGTGCGATGGATTGAATTTTGTCAAGTAGCAGGAAGACTTCCATAACTCTCCGATTTGAACCCATATTGAAAGAGAACCAAAACCAACCAATTCCCCAAACCCTCCCCTGCCTTTTCTCTCCCTCTCCTACTTCATTCTACCCTTTTCACTTTCACAGAGTGCATCAACACCAGATTATTTTATTTCCCCCCCTCTACAATGATCTGTCCATTAGGCTAGTCTCTGAGGTGTTGAGGAATGCCACCTTGACCCCCCCCCCCCCCCCCTCCCCCCCACCACACCACCACACCCCCACCACACACACATGCGGAGAGAGAGCATGCAGCTCGCTTGGCCCTCGTTCCCCCTGACCTCACACACACACAGGGACACTTTGTTGCATGCCCATTGGCGAATGGGACAGAGACATGTTTACCCCTGCAGGGTTGTGTACGCACAGTGATCAATCGATAGGTCGTTAATGGATGGAATGTGGTTCAGTTTTATTTAGAGGCAAAGGATTTCACTTTAGTTCAGGAAGAAGAGGGCTTGACTGACAAATAGTTGAGAGGGCTCAGTTGAAGTATTTGCAGATGTATCATTAGTTAGATTTCAGTTAGGTTGAAAAATGTTGAAGATAAATGTGTCTGGTTTGGCAACTCATGTTTCTTTTTTTCATCTTCCTCATACCATCCAGTTTAGGGTAATTTGTTAAAAGGCCCTGTCGTACGCAAGGACAAAAGATCTTCCAAAGATTGCTTTGCAGCGAGCAGTGAAAAACAAGCCTCTTGAGTTACAATGCCGTGTAAGAATGTGGAACTCGGCAAACACGTATGCACAGATACACCCACACTTATGCGTGCATACCGAACTACACGCATACAAACACATGTACGCTCACACACACGCACACGGAGGTCAGCAAAAACACCCACAGCACCCACAGACATGCACACACAATAACACACACATTTTCAGGACTATGTAATGTCTGCTATTGCTTACCCGTTAGCTGGGAGAGTGGTGTGTCAGGGTTGTGTCGCAGCTAAACTCTTTAGGCCTGTTGCTATTTGATGACGGCGATGAAAATAGACGTATGATCGTCTGTAACAAGAGCCCAAATCACCAGGAGGGTACTTAAAGTATTATTCTGGTACACAGAATCAAAAGATTGAGACTGGTACCAAAACAAGGGCTCCCCAATCCAACTCGACACACCAAGAGTTTGTCTTTGACATTCTTTACATTTCAAACCTTTTGACTTTGTCACCTTTCCCAGATACTTTAACCTCTGAGTCTATAAACTTTGTTTGCACCGGTGACGTTTTTGATCCACGTGCCCTACGACCTCACGGTGAAATTCTGAAGTGGGAGGAAGTTGCCTAATTGCTCCGGGAAGAGCATTTACTAACTGACTAGAATGTAAACGCAAATAGAGTTCTCTCCCTGCTCCAGACCCCTTCCGGAGGGCAAAGGACCGGTCTAAGGGATGAAAGTATAACCCACTCGCTCTTGTATAAAGACCACCTTATCATCCTACTACCCGTAGTTCACCCTGCACCTGTGTAATTCAGTATATCTATGGGGAGTTAATAGCATTCTTAGCTACAGCTAATTGAAGAATTAAATAATGGTCTGTTGTCATCTACTTCTCTTTTTAATCGTGCCTGTCTAGTAGCCTGATGGTAGGCTATGTCAATATCAATGTTATATCCACCTTAGCATGACATCACCCCTCCTGGTTCGTTCCTGCAGATAGCCGCATTCACCTTCAAAACCATTAGCATTAGCGACGTAGCATTAGCATTCTCTGCACTGGAAGGGCAATTCTCTTTGCGCTAGCTGCTTCACCCCTCATTACACTTTCCTGCATTAGCATTTAGCTATTATCATTAGCGATGTAGCATTAGCATTAAGCCTGCCTGAATAATAATCCTCTCTACACTGAAAGGGCATTTCCTTCAGCACTAGGCTAGCTGCTTCACTCTTACTAACACATTCCCTTCACCTTCAAACTCATTAGCAGTTAGTGTTAGCATTAGCATAGGAGTGTTTTAGAAAAATGAGGTTCTCTAGCCTGCTGTCCAAAGACTCCGCAAGTCCCCTGTGGGGCTTTTCAGCTCTTCGCACGTCACGAAAGGTCTTCTTTCCAAGGCTAAACACCCAATTAACAGACGGTGCTCTTGCTCCCAACTCCCCCGCAACGTCTGTCTCCTCCTCACCGCCTAGCCGCGAATAGGAAAGGTCAAGCCTATTAAATGGATGTCAGGTCGGATTCACAGAGATTGAAAGACGGTATAGAGGCCCTCACCAAGGCTTTTTAATTGCAGGCCTGCAGAGCTGAAGTAGTGCTGTTTTCTTTTCTACCTAGTTGCTCGCCAATGGATTGATTCATGTCACGATTAGAATCGTAGAGAGGGAACACCGTGTTTGGGGCTCAGCCCTCCAAGCATGGAGTTGAAAAGCTCTGTGTCCTATGCCCTCCTAGGACTTTAGAAGCTAGTGCCCTTCTTAGCAGTGGCCCGTTTTAGGACCCTTCTCAGATGATTAGCAGTGACTTGTTTTCACTGATTTGACTTACCAACCTTGGCCTGTCAGTAATGCCTGCTGTTTTACAGAGAAAGTCTCCATAAAGAGACTGTCTGGCAGGGCAGATAACAAAACTGCTTTAACAGTTAGTCAGCCCATGCACTGTGTCGCACAGAGGGATCGAAGGCCCTGTCACATTCCAAGATGGCTTGAAAATGAAAAGTAGGGTTTTGAATATTTGTTGACTATTGTATCTGAAATAAACCGTTTTGCCACGTCTGCAGCATTCCAGTAGACGATTCCACGAGACTCCATAGGACTGAGTGAGCATGGCACGTGAAACGTGAAATATGATCGCGAGACAGCGGTCTACATTGGAGCTCTGTCATACTCTGTCTACTGACTCCACTCTTTTTTTTTTGTGATGTCACATGGTGCCAACGTCTGCCAGGTCTATTCATCAGGGTATGCAATATGGACATGATGGCCTGTGGACAGACAGTCCCTCAGTAGAATAAAGATGTGTGCTGAAATCCACCGTGGCCACACAGACATGCAAGCACCAACACACGCACACACACACACACACACACAGTCCTGCCAGACTGCAGACTTTGTAGATCTACAGAGATAGAGGGACTGACCTAGGAACTGACAGGACCACAGATAGACATAATGACAGAGATGGGCAGACAGAACAACAGAAAGAGTGCCAAATTGAGCAAGATTTATAGGCAGTCCTTTCTCTCCAGGCTACCTTGACTTGTTTATCGCTATCCACATCCCCACACATTGGTAGAGAATCGCATTTTGAATTCAGGCAAATTGCTCATGATAAATATCTACTTTTCTGATGAACCAGTTCTATCTTGTTTTGGATAGCGATCCATCTCTATACTGCAATTACTTCCCATTAGCGCTGACTGTTAATCGCTATGGCCGTGTCCCAGTGGGGTAGAGGAGACAGCGGCCGTAACTCTACCATGCTAATCGTAGCTAGCGCTAATACCCCCGCTAACGCTAATGCCCTTTCTCTGTTTCTGCCTGACGGGAAGGAGTGGTGACGTGAACGAGTCCTATTCTCCTCCCTGTCTCTATTTCCATCTCTCGTTCTTTCTTTTTCGCTCTCCCCCTTTCCCGCCTCTCCCCCTTTCCCGCCTCTCCCCCTTTCCCGCCTCTCCCCCTTTCCCGCCTCTCCCCCTTTCCCGCCTCTCCCCCTTTCCCGCCTCTCCCCCTTTCCCGCCTCTCCCCCTTTCCCGCCTCTCCCCCTTTCCCGCCTCTCCCCCTTTCCCGCCTCTCCCCCTTTCCCGCCTCTCCCCCTTTCCCGCCTCTCCCCCTTTCCCGCCTCACTCTGTCTCCCTCCTCACTCTTCGAATCCTCATCCTGCTCCTCCACAGGTTTCTACTGCTGCTCTATAACAGTAGCACAGTGACCCACACTGGACAGAAGCAACATGGCAGGTTGTCACATCCTATTGCTTTCCCCCCCAGCCACAACGCACAGAGCAGGGCCTTGTGTTAGCTTACATTAGCACTCTCAGGGCAGTGGCTACTGCTCGATGATCTGATGCAGGGCTCTGTTGTTGCCTCGGACCCAGTATGGGTAGTGGGCACGAGGGGGTCAGCGTATTGTCCCCCCCCTCCCGGGATAATTTGTTCACACAGAGGGGGGTTCGCTAATGTGTGGAGAGGTTGAAGAAACAGATGCCAGGTAACAGGGAGATATTATTCTATTTAAAACTGTTAAGTCCAGTGGAGGGCCTGTTGGGGATCAAATGTGATATGGGGTCTAAGCATCATTTAGCAGACGCTCTTATCCAGAGTGACTTACAGGATCAATTAGGGGGAAGTGTCTTGCTCAAATTTACTATACCATAGCAGCCTTTAGCCCACACCGCTTTACTAAAATGAGATAAAGGTGTTCTACACTAGCTGTCTATTTGGCCGGGGCTGTGACGGGATTGTTATACTACATACTGTTTACTGAATACTACTTTAGTGCTGTACCTCAGTACTAAAAGCCTTCTAAATAGTATGAGGACTTTAACCAAATTATCATCAATGTACTATGCAGTAAAAATACTGGGGTATCTGTACTTTACTTTTTATATTTTTGACAACTTTTACTTCACTACATTCTTGAAGAAAAAGTATGTACTTTTTACTCCATACATTTTCCCTGACACCCAAAAGTACTCTTCAATTCAATCGATTGGACATGATTTGGAAAGGTCCCACATTGCATGTCAGAGCAAAAACCAAGCCATGAGGTTGAAGGAATTGCCATAGAGCTCTGGGACAGGATTGCGTTGAGGCACAGATGGGGAAGGGTACCAAAAAATGTCTGCAGCATTGAAGGTCCCCAAGAATACAGGTGCCTCCATCATTCTTAAATGGAAGAAGTTTGGAACCACCAAGACTCTTCCTAGAGCTGGCTGCCCGGGCAAACTGAGCAATTGGGGAAGAGTGGCCTTGGTCAGGGAGGTGACCAAGAACCCAATGGTCACTGACAGAGCTGCAGAGTTCCTCTGTGGAAATGGGAGAACCTTCCAGAAGAACAACCATCTCTGCAGCACTCCACCAATCAGGTCTTTATGGTAGATCGGCCAGACGGAAGCCACTCCTCAGTAAAAGGCACATGAGTGCCCTCTTGGAGTTTGCCAAAAGGCACATAAAGGACTATCAGACCATAAAAAAAAACAAGATTCTCTGGTCTGATGAAACGATTGAACTATTTTTATCCTGAATGCCAAGCGTCTGGTTGAAATCTGGCACCGTCCCTATGGTGCAGTGTGGTGGCAGCATCATATTGTGGGTATGTTTTTCAGCGGCAGGGGCTGGGAGACTAGTCGGGATCGAGGGAAAGATGAACCTGCTCTAGAGCGCTCAGGACCTCCGACTGGGGCGAAGGTTCACCTTCCAACAGGACAACGACCCTAAGCACACAGCCAAGACAACGCAGGAGTGACTTCGGGACAAGTCTCTGAATGTCCTTGGGTGGCTCAGCCAGAGCCCGGACATGAACCTGATCGAACATCTGTGGAGAGACCTGAAATAGCTGTGCAGCAAAACTCCCCATCCAACCTGACAGAGCTTGAGAGGATCTGCAGAGAAGAATGGGAGAAACTACCCAAATACAGGGGTGCCAAGCTTGTAGCGTCATACCCAAGAAGACTCTTGGCTGTAATCACTGCCAAAGGTGCTTCAACAAAGTACTGATTTAAAGGCTCTGAATACTTATATAAATGTGATATTTCTGTAGTAAAAAAATGTCCACCTGTTTTTGCTTTGTCAAAAAAACAATATAATCAATTTTAAATTAAGGCTGTAATGTAACAAAATATGGAAAAGTCAAGGGGTCTGAATACTTTCCGAATGCACTGTATCTGACATATATGAAGGAAATCCACTGGTAGCCGTTTGAATGACAGGCTTTAGTTGATGGGCACATTTTAATTTACAAATTGCGCGACTGCTTTGTCCTGTTACGGTCACTGGTCCTAGATCAGATGTTGCTCTTCGAGAACGTGTTCAATGTGTGGCCAACAGTGGGTTTTACTGACCTAGGATCAGTTAATAAGAAACTGTTATAATCCCAGATTACGACCCACATTTTCATCCATTTCCTTCTCAGGAGTTGTTCTGTACAGCAGTGGAGCTTTTGTGTTGCTTTGTTTATTGTTTTGGGTTTATCTGATTTCATTTCAAAGCTTAATGGGAATCATGCTTTTGCTCGGACAATACCGCCTAGAAGTGCCGGACCAAAATACCCACATCTAAAACCACAATTAGAGCTTTTAAAATTCTTGTATTTTGTTTTGTTCATTGTTTTGGGTTTATTGGATTTCATTTCAAAGTTGAATGCAAATCATGCTTTTGCTCTGACAACACTGCTTTGAAGTAACGCACCTAAATACCCACAGCTAAAACCCCGAGCAACCCATAAAATGGACCGTATCCACCAATAGCATACCAGTCTTCTCAAGCTCTTATTTTGTTTCCCAGGCGTCTCTTTTCCTGTGCCACCGGCCCGAGCTCCCCACATATTTCCCACAAAAATAACTTGGCCCCAATTCTGTTAATTGTGGGAGAGCGTAATTGTGGATTCTATCCTTTTTTTGCCTTGGAGTTGAGGTGTCCCTTCGGCATCGGTCGATTTAAGGGTAGTCTCAGACTCACCATGTCTTGACTGAGATTTACTCTGGACTTGACAGACATTCCTTTGCTTTTACATTTCTGGTCTTCATCGCTCATTCTCTGTCGTAGAGATCCTCACCAAATTGCCAGGCTATGGTTTATTCTCAACTCCACAGAAAATGAACTGGGACTTTGAAACTTTGAATCTCTAGGGCTCTTTTGCCTGTAATATTAAAATGAACTAATTTCACATTTACCTCAGGATATTGCTCTTAGTCAACCTCCATTATTGTCCAAACATTTTTCACAGACAGTTTAAGTAATTCTTTATTGCGTGCTTAAAAATAGACCAAACCAAAAAAATGCTATCGGCTGCATTTTTGGCGTGCGTCTTTAAATAGCCCTTCCCCCGCCCCCTTAGGACTTGCTGACATCTTGCTAGCGCCTGAGTCTGAGTGGGCACTGTGGGGTCGTGACCCCTTGTAGACAAGAACATAGTCAGCTTATCTAACAGCGGCTGTCCGAGTCGCTCATGTGTCTGCGTACACACAAACACATAGACACTCGCGCATACTGTACGAATTCAAACAGTCTGGCCATGTTCACCAACTAACCTGAACTGACACACACACACACAAACAGGAACCTTCCATGTACACTAACCAACCTGAGAACATAAACAGACACACAATCCTCTTTTGAAACGCTGTGTGCATGCGTGTGACTGCGTGTGTATCAAGGAACACAGAGATCGAAACCACCATCTGCGCCTGGTATTTTTCAATGGCAAACATTCTGCCTCCCTGTTTTGACTTTTTACATGAACATTTCACTGAGCGTAACTGCACTGTTATTACCTCGGTCACTGTTGTCAAACAGCATATAGCATGTCTCTTTTGCATCCATTATTTAATCAGGCCTTTCCACTAAAATACACCAACCAGCTCCTTTGAGATATAACCATAGCCTCTAATATGATTAGATTTTCAATTTGAAAAATCTGTATTTGGAGAGGGAGAAATTGGAGACTTTTCCCCGATCTTCCTTGACGTATAAGAGTGCGTTCCAAATGGCACCCTAGTTGCTGTTAGTGCAGTACTTTTGACCAGGGCCAATGGGCGGTATTTGGGACATACCCTAAGTCTGTTTCCAATGTACTTCCCTTATATTTACTGTCACTGAGTGATGCTAGCGGATGGCGCTTAGTGTCATTTTCTGCTGGGTTTTTTTTTCTCCTCAGGGCTGCAGCCAAGTCCATTATATCCCACTCAGTCATATTAACTGTGACGAGGGCCTGTCTTGATTTCCATTAAAGTCAGCCATTTTAAAAACTGCATTCCGCTCGCTTAAATGCATTTCAGATGGCCCGTCTAAAGCATCTGCGACCGCTCTCTCTTACTCAAATAAATTGTGGCCACTTAAGTTTTGTTGAGGTCATCATTATTATAGCACTAGCTCCGACGGGTTGGAAAAGTGCCAAGTCATCGGGGGAGGAGGGGGAGAGGGAAACCCACAAATGGCCACAGAGAACGCTTTAATAGTCACCTCGTCTCTCTCCCAGGTTATCAGCACACACCGACGAGGACTCTCTAAAGTGGAGAATGGTGGGAGGACGCTCTTCACACAAGTCACTATCTAATCTCTGGAGTGCATTTTACATTTAACACCACTGCGCATCGGGAGTGGTTCGATTCACTGATAGAACTTGACTGGAGAAAAAAATATTTCTCTCAAATTTTGTGCACAAATTTGTTTACATCCCTGTTAGTGAACATTTCTCCTTTGCCAAGATAATCCATCCACCTGACAGGTGTGTCATATCAAGAAGCTGATTTAAACAGCATGGTCATTACACAGGTACACCTTGTGCTGGGGACAATAAATTGCCACTCTGAAATGTACAATTTTGTCACACAACACAATGCCACAGATGTCTCAAGTTGTGAGGGAGTGTGCAATTGGTATGTTGACTGCAGGAATGTCCACCAAGCTCTTGCCAGATAATTTAATGTTAATTTTTCTACCATAAGCCACATCCAGCGACGTTTTAGAGAATTTGGCAGTACGTCAAACCGGCCTCACAAGCGCAGACCACGTGTAACCATGCCAGCCCAGGAACTCCACATTTGGCTTCTTTACCCGTAGGATTGTCTGAGACCAGCCATCTGGACAGCTGATGAAACTGAGGAGCCACCCTGTTTTTGGGGGAGAAACTCATTCTGATTGGCTGGGCCTGGCTCACCAGTGGTTGGGCCTATGCCCTCACAGGCCCACCCATTGCTGCGCCCCTGCCCAGTCATGTGAAATCCATAGATTATGCCTAATGAGTTTTTCAGTTGACTGATTTCCTTATATGAGCTGTTACTCCAGTAAAATCGTTGGAATTTTTAATTTATTTTTGTTCAGTATATATTCAGTAATTATATACACAATTTTCCAGAGGTCTCCACCAACACCTAAATTACAATCTACGGATAAACCACTGTGACCCAATAAAATATAACAGCTCTATGCAATCTCAACATATGTTTTTAGGGCTTGAAAATGGAGAGGAAGAAGGGAATACTACTTCTTTGAGATTTGGAGTTCCTCCTCTCCATGCTTTCTGTTCGGTATTACCCACAGATTCTGCCGTTAGCTCAGTTTATTTTAATAATTCAATCAATTGCAAAGCCGAGAACTGAATAAATTCAAGTATGAAAAAGTATTTTCCCACATGGAGTTTAAAGGAAATGCATAATTTATCCGTACAGAGCTTCTACATTAGGCTCAGATTGAATCGCCTTTTTATATCATTCAAAACATCTGTGGTATAGAAAGAGTGACGCTCATAACATACTCGGCGGTACCAGAAGTGTCAGCTGGATATGATTCGTAGGCCTACCCCAGACGTTTTAGTCGAAATGAGATTTTACTCTGTCCTCTAAGGGCACGGGGGTATGGGAGTTGCGCATAGTGCTGCTATATCAATAGACTTCTGAGAGTTATGAGTTTTCCCTCAAGAACAAGCCAACAAAATAACCAGAGAAATTAAAAAAAATCTACTACTATTTATGCGAGCTGGAGTCTGGCATTTTATGTCTGAACTTTGGGAAGGAACTACAGTCCCATTGCTTGCCCCAGAGCACAATTGGAAGTTATTATGGACATTATTTTAGTTGTCAACATTTTGATAGCGGCTCGTTGTGCACAGCAGGTCCCTTGATATGAGGTTTAACTGATTTTATTGATCTACTGAAGTGTCCCTAGGACTGGTGCTGTGAAACTTTATAGAAATGTAACATTCTGCCATAAACTTCAGGAAATCATAAGCCAAACCATAACTTAAACCCCCATCTTGATTCAGAGCATCTATTTTCTTAAGGCTACAAAAGGTGACTCAAATTTTAAAATTTAAAAGTCCCCACTTTAAGTGAAAACTGTGCAGTGTCAATCAGCTGATAATGTGCCACTCTAGACTCTGACTCAAACAATAAACTCATGACTAATCCACCGTTTTTAATACCATTAATCAAATTACATCATGGAAAAGGCATTATTTCTTATCAGATCATAGTTTAGTGTATTACCCCCCCAGATGGACTGATTCCTTATGGACTTTATCTAGATCTGTAAGAGTCTGATGGTTATCCGACTGAAATAATCCACCTGCTCTGAGGGTCTTCCTAATCCAGGGTGATTCACAATGGTTTCATAATCACAATGCCTAATTACGATCTCTAATGGATCGTTTCACATCCACTTTTGTAAGTGTGAAACGCCTTCTAAGCAATGTCCCCTCTAAGCTGCGCAGCTCCCCTGGGACTGACGAAGCAGAAGAAATATCAGCCCGCACAGATAAGCACGAAATTCTACTTTCTAGAGTTTCCCCCATTTAGTTAACACTATCAACATTTCCCTTGACTGTGGGAATTGTGATAGAATAGATGCAATATTAGCCTCTTTCAATGCAACATACAGAAACCAAACAAACTAGGCGAGACAATTTCTTCCCAATTTTGTGATTTCCAATTGTCCCGTCGCTGCAACTCCCGTAGGACTCGGGAGAGGCAGAGGTAGAGAGCTGTACGTCCTCTGAAACACGACCCTGCCAAGCCGCACTGCTTTTTGACACACTGCTCGCTTAACCTGGAAGCCAGCCACACCAATGTGTCAAAGGAAACACTGAACAACTGGCGACCTTGTCAGCGTGCATGCGCCCGGCCCGCCACAGGAGTCGCTAGAGCGCGATGGGGTAAGGACTTCCAGACCGGCCAAACCCTCCTTTAACCCGAATGACGCTGGGCCAATTGTGCACCGCTTCATGGATCTCGTGGTCGCGGCCGGCTGCAACGCAGTCCAGAATTGAACCCGGGTCTGCAGTGACGCAGACTGCTGCACCACTCGGGAGGCATGCAAGACTTCTTAGTATGCAAAACTAACTATGCAAGAGATTTTGTTGTAGGCAGACTGCATCAGAGTAGGATTCTATTGCATTGACAGGCACCACTCAGGCCCGTACTCTACACAGACCAGTGCGCCATAACCAATCAGAGCTGCAGTAGGCCTATATGCAAATAGACCATTGCCATAACGCATCTGTGCCATTCACTTTGAACTGGACTGTGTTTACAGCATGAGCGGTTGTGAGTAGATGTGCTTGTTTTGAGATCAGAGCAAGAACTGCGTGTAGCCATGTGTGGTCATTTGTGCATATCCTTTGTGAGTTATTAGCCCAGTAATATATCATTTGTAGTCCATAATGGGGGAGTGATTGCTTCTTACAAGAGCACAAAACGTGTACATTTCTAGACATCTTTGAAAAGCGAGTCAGCTAAAGAGCTTTTTTTTTTTTGTCTTAAAGGGGCAGTGTTGTATTTTGAGACAGGCTTGAATAAGCTAAGTAGCCAATAGGCAAAGGGTGGCATTTGTCTGATTCTCTGTAATAATGGTATGGGAATAATAATGCATTTTATTTTGTAAAGTGGTTTCTTGCATCAAACAAGAAAACATTTTCGGTCACCTCCTTGTCTGAAGGATAAGAGGATAAACAGGTTAATTTCAAGCCCTGCATGTTTTTTTTTCGTTGAACACCACACATTGTTTGCTACTGTAGGCTGAATGATCAGCTCTTTACATGTTATGGGATGCATTTTCTCCATTTGTTTTTGATGGTAGGCCACTCTGGTAAGCCTACATTATGTTCATCCACGGTAGCGTACTTGACAAAGCGGGTACAGCCTCAGTGTTCGCAAGTAAACGCACACTGAAAGTTGCGCAGGATTTTCACAACGTTCAAGTTTGCGCTCAGCAGGCACAGATTAAGCCTCGTCCAGGACGACAACAACAACAAAACATTATTGATGGAATTTCGATGCCCTAGCACTACGCAGCTGATTCAAATAGTCAAAGTTGGATGAGTTGGATATTTGAAACAGCTGTGTAGTGCTCGGACAAAAAAACTAGACCGTTGGGGTCGGTTTCACAGGCACAGATTAAGTCTAGTCCTGGAAATTCCATTTAGAATGTTGTATTTTTTGTTGTCCAGGACTAGGCTTAATCTGTGTCTCGGGAAACCGGACCAAAACGTTCAGAGTTCTGGGTAAAGGGTCCATTTGAAATTGGGTAGGAAACTGCAAAAGGTGTGCGTTTGTCAAGACCTACTAGCGTACGTAGTCAAACACGCATCACCCGGGACGAAGACATCTTGTGTAATGAAATCCCCCACCACTCTCAGGAGGCCAAACTGAGAGGGCTAGGATGTTCTCCCTTCACGCCGTCTTTTTTTGAATGTCACCGTGTTTCATTGGGATGTTTTTGTTTATCTCTCAGTAATGTTGCGAGTGGTGTCAGAATGACGTGTCTAGATACGTCTCTAGAGACATCTCAAATAGACCTCTCGTCCTCACTCTAAACTCATCCCAGCTATAGCCCAGACACACCGATACCTAACACTACGGCTAATCCTGTGCTACAACTTGTTCACGTGCGTGCGTGCGTGTGTGTGTGTGTGTGAGAGAAGTGCACAGGAGAACTGCGTGGGTGCTCGACGACGCGAAGTGAAGAGCTTGTATAGTGATGACCCAGCAAAAATGTAACACTGAGGCTGAGCATAACTTTTCACTGCATTGATTCAAAGTTAAGTGGCCATTGCAGTGGCATAGAATTGCACAATTCAACCATGGTAGTCTCATGATATGAATGTAATAGTTCCGACATTGTATGTATTCACACATGCAATAAGGAGCTCTGGTGAGAGCATCAAGCAGTGATCGGCCATTCGCTCTCTTCAATTGTATTCTCCCTTATCCGACCTCCCTTTCCCGACCCTCTTTTTATCCTCCCACCCGCCTTCCTCGTTTCCTGTTCTATAAATGCTTATTTCGTTGATATGCGGCAACTGGCTTGTCTGGGGATTCATCAGGTGCTGGCATCTAATGCCTCGCAAACATAGCGCCGCCGCACTTGCCGATTTTATTTTTATTTTTTAAAATCACAGCAGTACGCGCCAGGCTTCAATATTTACAGCCGCTGTCACAACCGTCCCCATGACCGTCTGATACGAGGACTGCGACTTGTTTTATAGGCATTACAGCTTCAGACATTCGAATGGCTCCATGCTGATTCTCTGGGTCAGATGTAGGCCAGGAAAAGTGTGTGACATTGCCCCCCCCCCCTAGAGGGACTCGGTGGAATTGCAGTTGGAGATGGGGCTCGGTGTGGAAAGACATTTTAAGTATACCTGCGTATTCCCAGATTCCAATTGGACACAAGTTCTGAATTATAATTGTTCTCTCAGTCAACTTGCTTTGTGAAATAATATCGGATACAAGTTTCTGAAGTTTTATTTAGTTTTTGCTGAGAAAGTTTGAATATTACTGAGAGAGAGGATCCAGTGTCCCACCATAACACTTCCCCCGTGGGCCATGGTGGCCACAGCAGCTGTGTCGCCGCTGGTCTGTCCCCCGGAAACATGATCCTTTCTGGCCCTGGTTTGGATGGCGACAAGCCATGACGCCGTGATTTACCCCAATGTGTGTAGCTGTGTGAGACTTCTAAATGGACAGACAACTAGCCATTGTATAGCAGAGTTTAGCATCTATCATTGGGGCTCTATAGAAACCCATCAATGTTGGCCCCTTGACTAACACCACCAACACTGGCTGTGTTGGCAAGACATACGACTTGTGTTTTTTAAAAGTCAATAGAGTCCTAAGTGCTTCTCTCGCACATTCTTTAAAATGGAGAGATGAATTGTCCAGTTTGCCGTCCAATTAGAGGTGGCCCCGGTTGTTGGATGGGCTTTTATCGGCTGTCTGTGAGCTTGGTTATTTGTTAGCCTTCTAAAAGGACCCAAAATCGATCGGTTTTGTTTTTAGCCATTAAATGATTGAGTCTACCCTTTTATGTTTTAATCCATCCATGATGGTGCATTTGGGGATGAATGTTTAAGATCGTTCTGTTTCCATTCCCGTCCGCCTCGATGGCAGACCTGGCGTATCCACTAAGCTGTAGACGTGTCTAAAAATGGCTTCATCCTGTGTGTCATGTGGGTTTGGTTACCTGATGACAACCACGTCAGAGGAGACGCTGTTTCTGTAGCTTTTAGTGAAACGTCACTTGTGGGAGCAGCAGACAAGCGGTGCGTGGACATAACCTTTTATCTAAAGTGACATCTCCTCACCCTCTGCGACGTTCTGAAAACACAGGATAGGTGAAGGCAATGTGGCGGATGCCTGCTATAGTAAGTTGCTTTCACCTGTCCAGTTCTTTAATGCCAGTGCAGATATGGAGACCATTTTTTGGTGTATTGAGATGCAACCCATGTCCTCCTGGCTCCTGCTTCCTGGCTCCTGCTTCCTGGCTCCTGCTTCCTGGCTTCTGCTTCCTGGCTTCTGCTTCCTGGCTCCCGCTTCCTGGCTCCTGCCGTAACCAGAATGCAACATAGTCCTCGGCTTCCTGCTGCACTATGTTCTCAACCTCCCGGTTCCATTTTCACCCGCTGTATATTTATCCACCTTTGCCTATTTTCAATGCTGCGTAGGAGACTAAGTGGTTTGCCATGTACTGGCTGCCAGGAAAGGATTGTGGGTAGTGGTGTAACGGACCGTAGTTGATCCGTGCGGATCACCCCCCACACGGTTCGGCACGCGTGTGAACCGCAGATCACTTGCAAAGTTGAACCGTCATAGTGTGAAATAGTTTTACTGCCGCTGTTACTTTTTAAAAGTAATAATTCCCTAAATCTCGACGCAGAGTTGCAGTGAAAAGGTAAAGACCAGACAGATGCATGCTGTGTTTTACTCTGAAGGTTGATTTTTTAAAAAAAAAGTGTTTTTTTAAAGCAGTTGAATCCCAATGATTCATTCCTGGATGCTTGCGTTGCAAAGAAGGAAAAAAGCAGTGACAGCCATTGCCGGCGGAGGAGCTGAAGAACTGGAAAAGCCTCCCGCTTCATTTAAGTCTCATGTACGGGAGCATTTTGGCTCCCCTGTCAAATATGATGACGGAAGAAGGGCGGTGAACAACACCATTATGGTGTGTAGGCATTGTGCCACAAGAAAGCCGTGTGATCATGGAAATACATGGAGCGTGGCCACACATTTTGAAATCGTCATCACCCTGGTGTGTCAGTGACGGGAGCCAACTCAGCCAAGAGACAACTTCTCACCGCGACATTTAAGCCCTTTGCTGCAGAATCAGACCGGGCTGAAGCCATCACCAAATCTATTGGGATGTTTATCGCTGCAGACATGAGGCCGTACTCTGTTGTGGAAAACAAAAGGGTTTCAAAATATGGTTGAAAGTGCTTGAGCCACGCTACGGAATCCCCTCGCGCACCCACTTCAGTATGGAGATCATGCCAGATCTTTATGAACAGGAAAAGATCATAAATTGTCGCTGAACTATCCCAGGCATCCTCTGTTGCCCTTACCACAGACGGGTGGACCTCCAGGGCAACGGAAAGCTACGTGACTGTGACTGCTCACTACACCACAGAGGAGTGGGAGATGCGAAGTCCAGCGATACAGACACGCCCCCTCTATGAGAGTCACACAGGCACAAACCTGGTGCAGGTACTGCTAGGAGCAGTAGCAGAATGGAAGCTAGAGGCCCAATAGCAATATCCCAACCACCACAGATAATGCCAAGAACCAAGTAAATGCAGTGATGGAAGCTGGACTGGGGCCACAGATAGCTTGCTTTGCACATGTGATCAATTTAGCATCCCAAAGGGGAATCTCAGTGGACCAGATGGACCGGACCGCCTCTTTGGGAGGATCAGGAAGATGTTTTTCTTTTTCCACCGAAGCACAACAGCCACTCATGTGCTTAAGACCAAGCAAGAAATGTTACAGCTACCGACCCACAAGCTCATACACGATGTCACAACAAGATGGAACTCCACTTGTTGGAGAGCTATCTTGAGCAGCACCGTTTCCAGGTGCTCAAACCCCTCAGAATGGTTACAACCCTATAGAGCACTGAACCTGCACCGTCTGTGTCCATGATCCTACCTCTGAAAACAAGGATCCTACCTCTGAAAACAAGGATCCTACCTCTGAAAACAAGGATCCTACCTCTGAAAACAAGGATCCTACCTCTGAAAACAAGGATCCTACCTCTGAAAACAAGGATCCTACCTCTGAAAACAAGGATCCTACCTCTGAAAACAAGGATCCTACCTCTGAAAACAAGGATCCTACCTCTGAAAACAAGGATTCTGCAGTCCATGGCCCCAAGTGAGGAAGACGGCACCATCACTAGAGATGTCAAGGCTACCATTAGAGAGGACCTGAACGCCAGATAACCCCCTAATGTACAGGACTACCTTCATAGATCTACTGCACTGGATCCAAGGTTCAAGTCCCTGTCTCACCTAGACCCTGCCCTACACCGGAGGACATCTGGCCACTGAAGAGGTAAAGTAAGAGTGAATTACTTAAATAATATACTGCAGTCTAATCTTAGTCTATGCTATTGCTATTAGAATCATCCATTTTTGATTTGTAATAATGTATTTTTATTAAATGTTATTGCCACAATTATAGTTCTATGATCATAAATAGTTAGTTAGATCAAGTAATTTCTTTCTGCAGGGTCAAGCCACCGAGCCGACAGGAGCAGACTCCCAAGGCATCTCGTCCACAAAATAATTTAGCCATGAAGGAGCTTTTCGGGGAGACCTTTGTGAGCAAGGACACAGGCAAGACTTTTGCCAACACCATCAAAGAGGAGGAGGCATCCTACAAGGCAGCAAGCGGCATTCCCGTGGATGGTGATCCACTGGCATGGTGGAAAAGCAATGTGTAAATACCCTCACATTGCCATGATGGCAAGATGCTACCTTACATAGTGACTGCAAAGAGGTCTACCCTCTCCCCAGACAATGTAGACATCGTCAATTTTTAAAAATATAATTTGAAGTTATAAGCTCAGGTTTGCTTTGCTTTCTTTTTTTAACTTTTTTTTTAATCATGGGGAGACAGGCACTTTTTTCATTCACTATTGTTCAAATGCCTCATATTGCACTTTAATTTAACAATTGAGTATTGAATTTTTTATTTTAAGATTTTATTTAAACATTGAAAAGTTCCTTGCTTTGTTTTCTTTAAGTAATAAAAGGAAAGAAAAGTTATATTTGTCTCCCTTTTTTTGTTTTATGCTGATCCGAAAAATTATCCGATCTGTGACTCAACCGTGATCCGAACCGTGAGTTTTGTGATCCGTTGCACCACTAGTAATGGGCATTTCCATCTAAAAGGACCCATGAGCACCAATATGTCAAATGAAAGCTAAGAGTCAAAATTAAGGCATATACTGTGTGTGTACATACATACATACATACATATAGTTGAAGTCGGAAGTGTACATACACTTAGGTTGGAGTCATTAAAACGTATGTAAACTTCTGACTTCAACAATACATACAGTTGAAGTTAATAAACTATAGTTTTAGCAAGTCGGTTAGGACATCTAATTTGTGCATGACACAAGTAATTTTTACAACAATTGTTTACAGACAATTGTCCCCATGTGCCCACAGACAGATTATTTCACTTATAATTCACTGTATCACAATTCCAGTGGGTCAGAAGTTTACATACACTGAGTTGACTGTGCCTTTAAACAGCTTGGAAAATTCCAGAAATTGATGTCATGGCTTTAGAAGCTTCTGATAGGCTAAATGACATAATTTGAGTCAAATGGAGGTGTACCTGTGGATGTATTTCAAGGCCTACCTTCAAACTCAGTGCCTCTTTACTTGACATCATGGGAATATCAAAAACAATTAGCCAAGCCAATTAGTCTGGATCATTCTTGGGAGCAATTTCCAAACGCCTGAAGGTACCATCTGTACAAACAATAGTACGCAAGTATAAACACCATGGGACCACGCAGCCGTCATACCGCTCAGGAAGGAGACGCGTTCTCTCCTAGATATGAACGTACTTTGGTGCAAAAAGTGCAAATCAATCCCAGAACAACAGCGAAGTACCTTGTGAAAATGCTGGAGGTACAACAGTATCTATATCCACAGTAAAACGAGTCCTATATCGACATAACCTGAAAGGCTGCTCAGCAAGGAAGAAGCCACCGCTCCAAATCCTCCATAAAAAAAAAGCCAGACTACGGTTTGCAACTGCACATGGGGACAAAGATTGTACTTTTTGGAGAAATGTCCTCTGGTCTGATTAAACAATAATAGAAATGTTTGGCCATAATGACCATCGTTATGGAGGAAAAAGAGTGAGGTTTGCAAGCCGAAGAACCGTGAAGCACGGGGTGGCAGCATCATGTTGTAGGGGTGCTTTGCTGCAGGAGGGACTGGTACACTTCACAAAATAGATGGCATCATGAGGATGGAAAATGCATGATAAGTTAATTTGTGGAAATTCTTTCCTTATTGCATTTAAGCTAATCCGTTGTGTTGTGGTAGGGGGGGGGGGGGGGGGGGGGGGTGTGCAGAAGATAGCCCTATTTGGTAAAAGACCAAGTCCAAATTTTGGCAAGAACAGCTCAAATAAGCAAAGAAAAACGACAGACCATCATTACTTTTAAGACATAAAGTCAGTCAATCTGGAAAATTTCAAAAACTTTGGACGTTTCTTCAAATGCAGTCGCAAAAACCATTAAGCGCTATGATGAAACTGTCTCTCATGAGGACTGCCACAGGAATGGAATACCCAGAGTTCATTAGAGTTACCAACAAGAAATTGCAGCCCAAATAATATCTTCACAGAGTTCAAGTAACAGACATCTCAACATCAACTGTTCAGAGGAGACTGCTTGAATCAGACCTTCACTGTCGAATTGCTGCAAAGAAACTACTATAGAAGGACACGAATAAGAAGAGACTTGCTTGGGCCAAGAAACACGAGCAATGGTGTCCTTTAGAGTGTGCAAAGCTGTCATCTAGGAAAAGGGTGGCTATTTGAAGAATCTCAAATATAAAATATATTTTGATTTGTTTAACACTTTTTTTTGGTTACTACATGATTCAATATGTGTTATTTCATAGTTTTGATGTCTTCACTATTATACAATGTAGAAAGTAGTAAAAATCAAGAATAACCTTTGAATGAGTAGGTGTTCTAAAACTTTTGACCGGTAGTGTAATTCCATTACCAGATGTAAATCCTCTTCCCCTACTGTAGTCCAATAACCAAAATACAGTTTGGCATACATTTAAATGTAAAAAGAAATTGGTCAAAACGTAATTCCGTTACCGTGGAATTGCCCTAATGTTTGAATTTCGGCTACCACTTGAAAGGCAATCCCCTGCAAATGTATTTTCCTGTATCGGAAGTAAACCACCATTGTTTGTATGGTTCGACATGTTCAGAGAGCAAGGACTAGTTAGAGTACCTTTTATAGGGCCACACAGACCATCTGAGATAATCCATCTCAACTGGACTAGTCTGTGTGGCCCAAGCTTAAGTAAACCGTTTCAAATAGTGATCTACCAGATTTAGCTGTTTTACAGCCTCAAATATATTCCTCTATGGCTCACATTCTAATCAAACCGATTACAGATGCAAGAAGCACCGCTGTAGTGGTGAGGATCTCGGTGTAGACAGCCGTCTGAGGCATTGCTGTAAAGCTGCCAGCATGGAGAAGAGTGTGCGTTTGACACCAACCATTACTCAAGTCAACACACAAGGCAATATCCCCATTTACTTCAAAAGGAGTTTGTTTTCAACGTATCCCTATATAAGCATGCTAATAAAAGAGGGTAATTATCAGCAGTAAAGGGGGAAACCTTTACTGGGCCTCTCAGCTTGCATACTGATGAAAAGGTCCAGCATGCAGACCTACAGTAGGTTACAATACGGTCATACTGATGAAAAGGACCAGCATGCAGACCTAGGTTACAATATGTCATACTGATGAAAAGGACCAGCATGCAGACCTAGGTTACAATACGGTCATACTGATGAAAAGGACCAGCATGCAGACCTAGGTTACAATATGTCATACTGATGAAAAGGACCAGCATGCAGAACTAGGTTACAATACGGTCATACTGATGAAAAGGACTAGCATGCAGACCTAGGTTACAATACAGTCATACTGATGGAAAGGACCACGATGCAGACCTAGGTTACAATACAGTCATACTGATGAAAAGGACCAGCATGCAGGCCTAGGTTACAATACAGTCATACTGATGAAAAGGACCAGCATGCAGGCCTAGGTTACAATACAGTCATACTGATGAAAAGGACCAGCATGCAGAACTAGGTTACAATACGGTCATACTGATGAAAAGGACCAGCATGCAGACCTAGGTTACAATACGGTCATACTGATGAAAAGGACCAGCATGCAGACCTAGGTTACAATACGGTCATACTGATGAAAAGGACCAGCATGCAGACCTAGGTTACAATACGGTCATACTGATGAAAAGGACCAGCATACAGACCTAGGTTACAATACAGTCATACTGATGAAAAGGACCAGCATGCAGACCTAGGTTACAATACAGTCATACTGATGGACAGGACCAGCATGCAGACCTAGGTTACAATATGTCATACTGATGAAAAGGACCAGCATGCAGACCTAGGTTACAATACAGTCATACTGATGAAAAGGACCAGCATGCAGACATAGGTTACAATACGGTCATACTGATGAAAAGGACCAGCATGCAGACCTAGGTTACAATACAGTCATACTGATGAAAAGGACCAGCATGCAGACCTAGGTTACAATACGGTCATACTGATGAAAAGGACCAGCATACAGACCTAGGTTACAATACAGTCATACTGATGAAAAGGACCAGCATGCAGAACTAGGTTACAATACGGTCATACTGATGAAAAGGACCAGCATACAGACCTAGGTTACAATACAGTCATACTGATGAAAAGGACCAGCATGCAGAACTAGGTTACAATACGGTCATACTGATGAAAAGGACCAGCATGCAGACCTAGGTTACAATACGGTCATACTGATGAAAAGGACCAGCATGCAGACCTAGGTTAAAATAGTATGGGAAATCTTTCAAATACTTTGAGTTTGAGCATTTGCTCTAGCCTGACTGGAGTGCCAAATGGGTGAGGTTTGCCATTTTGGGTATATTCTATTGGTCCATAAAGTGAAGCTCAATCAAGCACAGATTTGAAATGATTTCAAATAGTGTTTCACCCCAGGTCTGGCAGCATATACTCACATTGTCCGAATACTAGCCCGACAAGAGTTTGATTGACTTTCCCCATTACAGCATTGCAGCTCAGTTTGTACAGTAGCCCTAGTTACAGTAGCATGGCAAAAAAAGTTTGTTTTTGTGATTTCTCTGTAGATGTATTTCCTTTGACAAATAGGATTTATGGATTCTTGTTTACTCTGGGATTGGATACATTTAAAGGTTCCATCACTGACTTTTCTCTGTAATTTAGCTCGGGGGGGAAACACTTTGTTTTGATTGGAAAACTTTGAGAGCACTAAATGGTTCTGTGGCAGCTGTCCTCGTGACAATGATGTGCCCTCCGCCTCGTAACATCTCTCTGTGGCTAACCTAATCATCTGTGTCACAACTGCTAGCTTGTGCATTTGTAAACAAAACGTTTACAAGGCTTGTAACTTAATGCATTACTGTGCGTTGCCTTTTTAGCTTCTTTGTGACCATGTTTTATTGTAAATGGTTTGCTATAAATAATGGTGTGATGGTGTTTTACAGTAGTACTTTTCAACTCCGGTTTAGGGGTACCCTTGACGTCGCACATTTTTGTTCTAACCCAGCACTAACACGTTCTCATTTAAACTAATAGAGGGTCTGGGTGAATAGTTAAGTAGCTGAATTATGTGTTTGTCATAAGTCATTTACAAATTATTTTCTTCCAGAATCAATTGGTATACAGGCCTATCATTATTTCCATATGAACAAAATATATATATATATTTTTTTCCCCTCAAATTTATTAAATGTATTACAGAAATCTCATTTACATAAGTATTCACACCACTAAGTCAATACTTTGTAGAAGCACATTTGGCAGCGATTGCAGCTGTGAGTCTTTCTGGGTAAGTCTCTAAGAGCTTTGCATGCCTGGATTGTACAATATTAGTCCATTTTGTTATTTTTGAAAATACTTCAAGCTCTGTCAAGTTGATTTGTTGATTATTGCTAGACAACCATTTACAAGTCTTGACTTTAGATTTTCAAGCCGATTTTTAAATCAAAATTGTAACTAGTGAATTTCAAGCACAGGAACATTCAATGTCGTTTCCTCTCCGGCAGCTGAGTTAGGAAGAAGGCCTGCATATTTGTAGTGACTGGGTGCATTGACACACCATCCGTAATGAAGAACTTCACCATGCTCAAAGGGATATTCAGCGTCTTATTAAAAAAAAGATGTAATATTTACATCTACCAATCGGTGCCCGTCTTTGCAAGGGATTGAAAACCTTGTCGGTCTTTGGATGAATCTGTGTTTTGAAATTCACTACTCGATTTGAGGCACCTTATAGATAATTGTATGTGGGGTACAGAGATGGGGTAGTCATTCAAAAATCATGTTAACCACTATTATTGAACACTGAGTCCATGCAACTTATTATGCAATTGAAGCACATTTTTACTCCTGGACTTATTTAGGCTTGCCATAACAAAGGGGTTGAATACTTATTCACTGAAGACATGTCAGCTTTTCATTTTTTATACATTTCTAAAATGTTCTACAAACAGATTTCCACTTTGACATTATGGATTAGAGTAAAGGTGTGTGAATACTTTCCGAAGACACCGTACTTATACACACACACGCATAAAAAAACGTGTACACACATACACAAACATACTCGTACGTGCACACACACACACACCAACTCTCGCCTTTCCATATCAATCATGGACAAGAGTATTTTCCGAGCTGATTCATCACCCATCGTGTACAGCATTAAGGAATTACATTTGGTGTACGTTTGGTACGGGTACATACGGTACAGTTAAGTAGCTGTATTGTTGGCCTGTAGCATTTATCAGTCCCTTATCATGATGTTATGCCAGTGTGACAGCGTGGACATTGAGTGACATAAAAAAAAAAAACATAGCAGACACTCAAAGGGAATATCTCATACAAAGGTGATATTTTGCTCCGTTCTGCCAGGGATTTTCGGAGGAAGATACCTACCCTATTGTTGTAAGTTGGAAATGGCCTCATTTAAAAGTAAGGTTAGCTTTGTTTCCAGTCGACAGTGAGGCAGGGAGGATGCATAAAGGCGTGCCAGATCTGAGGTACACTAATTGATTTTGATTCGCCCGTCAGCCGCGAGCTCATCGCTCCACAAGTGAAGCAGTTTGATTCTGCCCGTCCCTCTGTTTGGCGCTCTGTCATAACGAGTTATGTATCTGTAGATGTTACTTGTGACAGAGCCCTTGTGCTCAGTGAAGCAGGAAGTAGGTTTTCTTTGTATGGCCTTTTGTGCGATGGTCTATGTGTAGCCTATAATAATATACAATATTTATAGATTTGTTGATTTATAAATTCAGTTTTCCATGTATAATATATTTTCAGTGCTTCAAGTTGAATTTATCTTATCGTCCACATAGTTGCTAAAATTCATGATATTTATTTTATTACCTCCAATAAATTAGATGTAAAAAAATAAATAAGATATCTTGTTATGTCCCCCTGGGAAATGAGCTGCACAACTCAAGGGGGTTTCCTCATACAATATAGATTAAAGGAAGGAAGATGAAAATGTTTCACATTCCACGACTACATGCTTTTGTGATACTCAAATCCAGGAGCTACTCTGTAGAGATACAGCTACCCTGGCTACTGTATGACTGTTAGGACTGTTGTACAGCCGAGCAGTAATCCACCTGATTCAGAAGTCAAGAAAACGACAAACAAACAAGAATGAATGTTCATTTTAGGCTACAAGTCGTGTTGAGCCTGGCACAAAACTGGGGCAATGTTAATTCTGCTGCCCTTCACACCAATGGGAGGAATGCATGTTGGAGCTATTTGAGGAAATGAGGTCTGTTTGTACAACCGCACTACTTTTTGTAATCAAAACGTCCCCCTTTAAGAGACTTTAGTTTTTGAGTCAGAATCTCAAGTTATTTCTGATGGGAAAACTTTTGAGGTACAGTGTATGTATTATTCACAATGTCCATTTCACGAATGCACATTGGCGGTTCACATGGCATGTCAAGCTGAATTGCGTCAGGTACTCTGAAAGAGAAGTAGGATTTCTGTTTCTCTGAGGGCTTTACGGTGGGTAATAATCCAACCTCTATCGCTGATTCCTTTTATTCCAGGAAAGTGTACCCAGCGACGGTAGAACTGTTAGGAGACCTCTTCGACATGAATACAGGTATGTGATAGGCCTATTTTTAAACGCCACGCAACACATGCACACACAACTCAAGGCATTGCGCATATCCATGTTTGTTGACATTTGCCAGCTGTTGAGTACTGCTTGCTGCCGGAGTTGCTTAGCTGTGTCATCGTTTTTTTTTTTTTTCTCCAACCAACTCATTTGATTTGAAGATTCAGATTGAAGCAAGTTCGCAACAGATCTCTTTTTTAATTTTTTTTATAATAAATGATCTGTTTGAAGACTTTTAGAGCTGTTAGAGTATCGACATCTTGCTAGCATTAGCCTAGCATTCAGAAAGGTTTTGAATGAAGAACGGCCGATTCCAGCTTTGATCAATTAAGCGTATAGAGCAAGGGTAGCCAACCTTCCTCCTGGAGAGCTACTCTCCTGCAGGGTTTCACTCCAACCCTGCTCTAACAAACCCAACCCTACCAATCAGCTGCTCATAGGACCGTGTGTTACAACAGGGTTGAAGCAAAAGCTCCCCCCCCCCATTCAATAGCTCTCCAGGAGGGGTGACGGCCACCCCTGCTCTATAATGTAGATGCATAGAGGCATTACACATATTCCATTGCTTTATGGTCTACTTATACATCCACGTAATTACTCTCATTCATAAATCGGCCTCTAATTCATAAATCGGCCTCTAAATCTCCATCTTAAACTTGGCCCGCATCCCAAAATGTATAGAGTATTTCATTACAGTAGCTATGATGACAAATCCTTCACTTAGTGTTATTACACTCCCACGCCCTCTGTTACTCTGCCAATGAAAGTCTGGATTTGTTCCTGCTATGGTAATTGTTTCCAGCACAAGACGTATCGAGGTGCCAATAGCCTCCGCACAATCTAGAATACTCTTATCAAGTCCGCCAGGCATATCCCCTCGTTAAGTTTCCATGACATTGCAATCAGAGTTTTGCACCAGCTTTGGTAAATGTTTACATCACGAGTTATTGAGTCACTGAACATCCCACAGTGTTTGCCTACAGAACGCTGCCTTCGAAATGGCGGGGTGTGCTGAAACGTTCTGCATGCGGAGTGATTCTGTGCCCTCTCGGAGAAATGAACAGCATGTCATTACTCCCACGTCGATGACCAAGCAAGCATGAACGTTAATCTGCGCTGAGGTCACAGTTCATATGAAGTAGGACGTTTAATTACTGTGTGTTTTACTGCATGCCTGAATCGACCAGAACGTAAACGAACACAAAATCGGTTCAGATTTGGTGATGATTGTTATAGAATCTCGTTTATAGTTTTTAGTTCTATTCAGTATTGACAACCTAAGAGAGTAGACACATAGACAATCAGTCAGCGATATGACATCACAGTGGGCAACTTCCTGCTGCCAGAAACAACAACACTGTGTATAATGGCATCATATTGCCGAGTCCACATTGCTGTGTAACTATAGGATACTATGACGTATGTCAGTTCAGACGATTCCCTCCATCCATCTTGACATGAGCCGTCATCCTCCTCCCGTTCCCATTTTGCTTATGAGAATGGAGCCGTTGTAATGCATGTGCTTTGCCTTCTCTTTCCTGGGGGGCCTTTTGGCTTGTGCGTGTGTGTGTGTGTGTGTGTGTGCTGCTTTCTGCTGCCGTGGCTGCTGGCTGTGCTTTCTCAGATAGCGGAGGACGCACGCGCAAAAGCGCCGCCTTGCTAGTCACCCGCTCCCACATGAAGCGGGTCCAGAGTGTCCCGAATCTGGCTACAGGTACTAACACACACACCTAATACACACCACTAACACACACACACACACACACACACACACACACACACACACACACACACACACACACACACACACACACACCAACAAAACACAACCCTTATGCCTAACACACATACGCAGGCCTGTACAGGCGATCATTGAGTCACACTGATGTTGGAGGGGGTAAGTGAAGGCCATGCTAACAAAGCATGTGCAACTTTTGACTTTGCGCAAATAAGCCATGCAGTGCATTCGGGAAGGATTCAGACCACTTGACTCTTTCCACATTTTTGTTACGTTACAGACTTATTCTAAAATTGATTACAAAAATATATAATTCTCATCAATCTACACACAATACCCCATAATGACAAAGCGAAAACAGGTTGTTAGAATGTATTATTTTTGCAAATGTATTAAAAATATGAGACTCGAAATTGAGCTCAGGTGCATCCTGTTTCCATTGATCGTCCTTGATGTTTCTACAACTTGATTGGAGTCCACCTGTGGTAAATTCAATTGATTGGACATGATTTGGAAAGGCTCACACCTGTCTGTATAAGGTCCCACAGTTGACAGTGCATGTCAGAGAAAAAAAACAAGTCATGAGGTCAAAGGAATTGTCTGTAGAGCTCTGAGACAGAATTGTGTCGAGGCACAGATCTGGGGAAGGCTACCAAAACATTTCTGCAGCATTGAATGTCCCCAAGAACAGTGGCCACCATTCTTAAATAAAAAAAGTTTGGAACCACCAAGAATCTTGATAGAGCTGGCCGCCAGACAACTGAGCAATCGGTGGAGAATGGCCTTGGTCAGGGAGGTAACCAAGAACCCAATGGTCACTCTGACAGAGCTCCAGAGTTCCTCTGTGGTAATTGGGGAACCAATCAGGCCTTTATGGTAAAGTGGCCAGAAGGAAGCCATTCCTAAGTAAATGGCACATAAACAGATGGCTTGGAGTTTGCCAAAATGCACCTAAAGGACTATGGGAAACCAGATTCTCTGGTCTGATGAAACCAAGATTGAACTCTTTGGCCTTGATGCCAAATGTCACATTTGAAGGAAACCTGGAACCTTCCCTATGCTGAAGCATGGTGGTGGTGGCATCATCATCCTGTGGGGATGTTTTTCAGCGGCAGGGACTGGGAGACTAGTCAGGATCGAGGGAAAGATGAGCGGACCAAAGTACAGAGAGATCCTTGATGAAAACCTGCTCCAGAGCGCTCAGGATCTCAGACTGAGGTGAAGGTTTATCTTCCAACAGGACAGCGACCCTAAGCACACAGCCAAGACAACGTAGGAGTGGCTTCGGGAAAAGTCTCTGAATGTCCTTGAGTGGCCCAGCCAGAACCCGGGCTTAAAATAGCTTTACAGCAACGCTCCCCATCCAACCTGACAGAGCTTGAGAGGATCTGCACAGAAGAATAGGAGAAACTCCCCAAGTACAGGTGTGCCAAGCTTGTAGCATCATACCCAAGAAGACTCTTGGCTGTAATTGCTGCCAAAGGTGCTTCAACAAAGTACTGAGTAAAGGCTCTGAATACTTATGTAAATGTGATTATAATTTTTTTATTACATTTGAAAAAAATTCTAAACCTGCTTTTGCTTTGTCATTATGGGGTATTGTGTGTAGATTGAAAGAAAAAAAACATTTAAATCAATTTTAGAATAAGGCTGTAACGTAACGGTGTGGAACAAGTTGGTGTCTGAATACTTTCCGAATGCACTGTAACAGTTGTTCATTTTTGTTAATACCCCATACCATTCTATTTCATAGATTCCTTCGTGGGGTTTCATGTTCTATCAAGACATAAAATGTCCCCTTTGTTTAAATGTTGTTTTTTCTTCCACCTCATCCCTTCCACCGCCCTGACATCATTCACTTCCTGTTGCTTCATTTGTCTTACTCCCTGTGACAACCGTCGTTTGTCATCCTCTGGGACCAGCGTCCTTCTCACCATCCGCCACTCCGTTTCCTCAACCTTTATCCTCTGCTATCACTCAATATCACTCTCTTTTCTTCCCCCCTTTGTTCTTCTTTTCATTCCTCTGAGAAACTAGATGGTTTGTGTCAGTTTCTCCGAGCTTTGCTGTGATTGGGTAAGACTGGGCTCTGTTCGAGTCGAGGGAATTCCCAACGTGCTTTGCAGCGGATGTGTGCACTGTACACGGTTGGGCGTGACCAATTTAGAAATGGTACTGTGGTGGCTCGAAACCATGGCAACCCCGACTCACTCTTACCCCTCTTTTGGCTCTGGGCTTGGATCTAGTGGGAAACGGACAGGGATGTTGTGTGTTTGTCTTTGACTTTAATCTTCATGGACTGACATCAGACACAAATATTGCTTGTGAGGGTATTGCATAGTCTAAAGCGGGCCAAGTCTTGCCTGCCAGAAATGTTATTATGCCCCCCCAAATTAATTATGATTTTTTTTTTCATTAAAGATTAAAGTTACGCTACCTAAATAATGCTATAGTTACATTTTAACTTCCTTCACGAGGCAAGAGAATGCAGAAGACAGTCAGCTAATAAAGCAGGTAGCGGACCGTTTTGGGGTGCTGAAACGTAAAGCTGCAACCGCAGCGCAATCAATAGGTGAACAGCGCCAGGTGCTGAAAATATAGCTAACTTGTTATGCAAGTGTTGCACAGTAGCAGATGGAGAAAAACTACACCCGTCGAGTAATTCAACAATAATCTTAATTTTAATTTACAAACAACGAGGGCATAATTGGAGTCTATTTCTTCCAAGCCTAGACCCATATAAAATAACTTAAGTGGCTGAGGTAGGCTACGAGGCTTAACAGCGTCTTTCACAAGAACCAAATATATGGCCTAATATAAGTTTTTTATTTATTTTTTAATTAGGCCTATTTACAATTTTAACTCACCAAAAAATGTAGCACCCTACATAAAACAATAATAAAAAAAATAAAAAAAGGCGATGTCTGAATGTCTGTATCGGGATAGCCTGCTCCTTTTAAGGACAGATCAAACATAAAATACAGTCAGCTTGAGATCTAGATATCTCGAGGGTAAGCACTCACAATAATGTTAGTATTTACAGGCGTCTAAGTTACTTACTCAATGGGAAAAGTTGCATTTCCCCCTCGGACACGATCTAGTGGATGCCGGGGTGAGATGGTCTATATTGCGTTCGTGGAGGAAAATGAGGACTCGCAGGTGTCAGGCGACCCAAGCATTGTTGGCACATAAAATGCAAGGTTCTTTATTGTGCTGTATTCCTCTGAGCATGACGCTCAAAACTCAGCACTCCTGAGCGCATCCTTGATTTGGCTCGATGTCTGGAATTCAATCAGCTCAGTTTGAATTGCGGCCTCATCCAGCGAGGGTATCGTTTTCTTAGCAAGAGAGTATAATTATCCCCCTGGACGCCGCGCGTTTTCCCACCATGTCCATGACTGTTTTTCCTCTTCCTTGTAACTGCAGATTTAACCCGTTTTAAGTGACAATGTCAGCCCATAAAGCTGTGTGGTGTAGCTTGCAGTTAACGCTTCGATGTTTCTGCGTCGGGCCTCTGTCTAGGGCGGGAAGGCCACGTTGAAAGTTCCATGCGTAGATTCATAATGACATCTGAGGTTTGAATTCTTTGCAAACAGCAACATTTTCATTGCAAATAAGACACGCTGGCTTGGCTTTGGGGAACGATGAGATGAAGTGTACGTTCTTCCCTGAACCTAGGAGCGTAATCAGATCGAAATCATTGTTAGTCACTGAATTTATTATGTACTATCAGATGTGTTAAAAATGTTGTTCAATTTGTAATGTAGGCCAATATATATGCTAATATTATATGCTAATTATGTTCTGTCCCACCTACTATTAGCTCAGAAAAAAAATTGTCAAACCTATTTGACAATCCCTGGTCTAAAGGGTGTGGTGAACTAGCATCAAAGTTGGCCTTAATCACTGATACATGGTCAGATATTATGCCATCCCCAATGACTAAAGCCAGGATTGAAAGGTACGATAATCTGAGTTTAGATCTGTGGTTAAGCACAACTTGTACCTCAAATCTGCTGTATAGAACAAGTTGACAGATTCAAGTGCGGTCTGCCTCAGGCTGTTCATTTTAGGGACCCAGCTAGCGCTCAATGGGGGGTGGAAACCACATGCCAGGACACTTTAGCATTTTAATTTCCCTGCCGTGAAAAGTAATAGCCCCCCCCCCCCCCCCCCCCTGTTGCTCATGGGTAACGTAGTGAAAGACATCTCCCCCGAAAATTCAAGGCAGCGACGGCTTCAGCTATTAACAACATATCCTGTCAACGCCGAATATCTCCGGATACCCAGAATTCCCTGGGCGATGGCAGGCAGCGGGCGAGAGCTATTAAGCCCTGCCAGGGATAGAAAAACACCCTCCGCGCCTCGTGAAATTTCCATCGCTCGTTCCGGCTACACACACATGCAGGCACACACACACACAGGAGCGTGCACACACAAACACGCATGCACAGATAAACACTCTCTTGCAACACACACACAGGCATGCACACACACACACACTTCATCTCCCCGACCCCGACTGTCTCATCCCTCTTTCAATGTAGTTCTGATAGCAGTTTATGAAGTAGGAGACCACTAACTTAGCCAAGCCTCTATAAAGAGTTTTTATTCTGACTGGTCGGGAGATTCCTTTCTTTTCTGGCTTTGTGTTGTCTTCTCTGTCATCAGTTTCCCACTCTGCTGCGCTCTCCAAAGCCAACCATAGGCACACCTATGAAATAGGTGCATTAGTTAGGCTGATGTACTGTACATCAGTGTTCAGTAGGTTCCCCCCAATAACAGCAACCTCTCCCATCTTCTACAGTAGTGTTTCCTAAACCTTTCATTGAGTACCCCCAGTTCCACTTATTTGATCTATTCCAGTACCACACCTGATACAGCTGCTGTGGTAATTAGTTTAGTCCGCTGTGCTAGAAGATAAAAACATATCATACACCATCACATGTCTGTGTGCAGCTTGGCTATATCTATATAGTCAATATGGTGTTCTCTGATAAAGTACATTGAGCGATTGCAGTTATTTATTTGGTAACTATAAATATTTGTTCGTTAGTTCGCCCGTATTACTTTGTTTTGGGCCCCGTTGAGTGTATCTAGCTGGTTAGATGCTGTATGTCTTCTTACCTCTAATAATAGGTTCATAATTTATATTCTGTTTGACACTCGAGTTAATAGCAGTTGGGATATGTGGACGGTAACACAGGGTCATGTTCAATAGGGCACAGCGTGGCAAAATGTTTTGCAATGGGAAAACAAGCATTTGTTATTGGAAATGATCAGATGGTACCTCCCCGTTTCACTCTTATTTGTTCCGTTTGGTGCTGAAAGAACATGACCCTGGTGTCTATCTCTCTTGTCATAATGTCCTGGCTTTGTCTCGGCTCTATTGGCTTTTGTAAGGGCTGCGTTCAGAAGGGCACAACGTTCAGATGAGAATAGATTGTGGCGAACACAACATTGGGGAACGTTCTGCTAGAAATCGATGGTGTAGAATAGACCTCTGACAGCACTCCATATTAACCGTATCCCTTCTATGTGTCATTGAATTATCCCTTTTTCCTTCCCTAAATGTTCTTCTCCCTCTCTTTCAGAAGTCTGTCTCATTAATCTGGATATGTATTCAAACTACTGAACCCACCATTCAAATGTCTCTCTTGCTGCATATTGATGAGGACCCTGCATCTAGACATGCACACCAAAAGTAATGTTAATGTGTGTTTTCTTTTCTCCTCACAGGGAGTGAGTCTCACTCGTCAGATTCAGGTAACTGCAATTCAATGTGGTGTGTCTTATCTTGACGCGATGCTCACATCCAATTTATCTTGCACTCTAAGCAGTGAAAAGGGATACATCATGGGTTGGCGTCAAGGGGTCTAGTTGTCACGTATAATTGTATTATGAGATGGGTGACTGTGACCTGTAATTGTGTGTGTGTGTGTGTGTGTGTGTGTGTGTGTGTGTGTGTGTGTGTGTGTGTGTGTGTGTGTGTGTGTGTGTGTGTGTGTGTGTGTGTGTGTGTGTGTGTGTGTGTGTGTGTTCCAGATGCTTGGAGGTCACGCAGCACCGATGGCCTAAGGAACGGCGACGACATCACTTCCTCCTTGGCCGCCAAGGGCTTCCGCAGCGTCAGGCCCAACCTGCAAGACAAGAGGTCCACCACACAGGTGAATACACACACGGTGCATTGTTGAATTCCTATACAGCATTTTAACGTGTTTCATCGGTTTAACCAGAGTGTTCACACCACACTGATTGAGTTCAGTGGCAAAGCTATCATTGTTGAATGCGTAGTGTTGAAGCAGTGTGAATCATTCTTTGTCAGGGAGTTTATAATGTGAATAAATCGTGCAGTGTTATTCCTTCATTCCTTCACCACCAGTGCCTCCAGAGAATTTCCCCTGTCAAGTTTTTCTGTTGATTCAAGTTGATATGTTTATGTTGTTTTCCTGCGGCTATGAAGAGACTAATCAAAGATTCCTTTCTTCCCCCAGAGGGGGGGGGGGGGGGGTGTGTGTGTGTGTGTGTGTGTGTGTGTGTGTGTGTGTGTGTGTCATTTGGGGATAATAAACGCAGTAAGGAAGCAGTCTGCTCCACACATCTCTTCAATCTTCTAAAACGATCTCTGTTTGATTCCAGGCCACATTTTTATGACGTCGGCTTTTGAAGTGGCAAATAAATCGCACCACAACCTCATAAAATGTTTACAACGTAGAGAAGAAGAAAAACGTGAATATATTGCAGTCAAGGGTGTATTGGTCTTGTATTATACTTGGGACGGGATTTTGTCCGTCTCATATCTTTATTTCAATCATTCCGTTGATAAACAATATTTGTTGCTGTTTTCCTTCTCTGATTCTCATTGGCTGCACAGGCTGTCTATCAGGTCCCCCTCCCGCCCCCTAGGAGAGAGAGTTACCCCTCCCCCGCCACAGGCGCTATCCCCCCCTCCTACAGCTCCCTCCTAGCCGAGACCCTCGGACCCGGGATGCTAGCCCTCTCCAACGAGAAGGCCGTCCTCAAAGAGTCTTACACAGTCAAGAGCATGTCTTCTTACTCGCACCACCGGAGCACTACCGCCACTTCTGTACCCCAATCTGAACCAGAACCCAACCCCATCCCCAATGACACCAGCAATGTCAAAGCCTCCACTGCTATTTCCTCCACCACCACCCAGCTTCAGGCTGCAGAGCGCAAGGTGTCCTCCCTCAGACTCACCCCTGTCACCATCCCTGATCCCCCCTCCCACCAACCCGTCCCCCAGCCTGAGACTCTCACCACCTCCCCTCCTCCCCCTAACCTTCCCCCCCGTAGAGACCCCTCCATCGGCCCCCAAAGCCATCACACAGCCTCTCTCTCCGTCCAGATGGCCCCGCGGAGGCCCAAACCACCGGGCTCCAAGGCCCCAGCTTCTGACCCTGGGGAGGGCAAGAAGGTGAAGGGCCCTCCTCCAGTTCCACCTCGACCTGCCGAAGCGAATGTGCTGGTACTATAACTGAGTCCCAGTTTTCTAATCAACCTCTGTCAGTTCTTCTTCAACAGCACCACAGTGGTTTGTCAGGCACAACCAATCAACCAGACTAACCAGGCATTGTGCGTGTGTTTGTGCGTTTGTCAGAGGGTTGGCCAGATTTTAGAGCACAGTGTGTTTTTGTTCAGTGTCCAATATCTTCAAACACTGTGATTGCACTAATCCAATCTCTTACCCCACAGTGAAGGTAACAACAGTCTGCACACTATAATGCAGTGTGACAAAACAGCACATCATTTTATGTCACACAGTGTCACTTCCTGCCCTGTTTGGACCACCCGACCATGCACAGCTGCATCATTAAACTCTCTCCCCCTCCCTTTCTTCCTCCTACATAACCCCCTTCCATCCTACCAGGGCTCGCCTCCTCACCCCTGCTCCCCCGACCACAGCGCCCGCCGCTCCCCTTACAACCGCCACAGCGCCGACTCACTGGACTACCTGGCGAGCCTCAAAGCCCTGTCGCCCACCCCGTACGCCCCGTCCCCATACGCCACCTTGGAGCGCGGCGGGCGGGACCGAATGGACAAAATTGCCGTAGTCGGCGGGGTTAGCATTAGCATGGTTGGTGCTGGTGGAGGTATGGGGGGCATGTCACACTCGCTCTCCCCCGTGACAGTGTCAGCGCTCAGCCAGTACTCGTCCTCCACGGCGGGCCTCCTGGAGGAGCTCCAGATCTGCAGCCTGGACTCTCCCGGCATGTCTCCCACACCCTCGCCCACCCTCAGCCACATGTCGACCTCCGCGTCCACCACGGGCACCGACGAGGCGCCGCCGCTAACCTCCGCCGCTGCTGCCACTAACGTAACTATCCCCCCCCCACAACGTCGCTAACTACCGGCTACACCAAGGAAGCTTGAGTCCCCCCCCCAACCTCAAGCTGTTCCACACCCAAACAATATAGTGTTTACAAGCTCCTCCAACTAATCCACTCACCCGTTGAGTGAGGCGCTCTTGAAAGCCCTACCCCCTTGTCCCACTGTCATAACATCTCCCTTTGCTTCTTCTGATGGTTTTAGTCTAACGTCGTCTTTGTGCACCGTGATCCCACCTATGTAGCGTGTCTTTTGTGTGTGTTTCTCACATACCAACAATGTGAGGATTTGTCCAACTGTCATTCACTTTTAGGTACAACATCTTCTTTCCTATGCCTGTTAAGTCTTTTATTTCGTCGTGGGTGTTTTGATTGTGGGTCTTTTCAATCTGACAAGGATTTGACACGGTCTTTTACGTGTCGTCTCTAACCAATAATGAAACGCCTGATTTTTGACGTAAGCCCATGTTTGTTGACTTCCGACTACTCATCTACTTCTTTTTAACTAACCCGTTGTGTGTTCTCTGATGCAGCACGATTTTCCAATACTGTCTGTTGCACTCCTCTCGTAACAATCACTTTTTGACCTGCATCACAATCTACTCGTATAACCATTTTAGTCTTACTGGTAAACCTATTGTTATTACAGACGAATCAATTCTCAGTACAGAGTCTTTGAGTCTTAACCAGCTGATAACATTATGTGGGTGTCTGTCCCATCAGTTTTGACCACTATAAATGTTGTTTCTTGCAAATGGGAGTGCACTGTTTTTACCCTCCTGGTTCTGATGCCCCCCCACCCACCCTCTGTCTGTCTCCCCACCCCTCCCCTCACTCTCTCTTTTTCTCTCGCATCTCTCTCCTCCAGGGCCAAGCTATTCAAGTGGCAATGAATGGAGGTGCGCCCCACCCCCAGAGACCGTCCTCACCCCCGGCCTACCCCCCTCTCCCCGCCTCGTTCAGCCCAGGGGGGGTTCGCGTGCGGAGTCGGAACGCAGGTGAGAGTGGGGATCCTGATTTTTTGATTTTTGGGTTGTTGACTTGTGTAAGCAGGCAGCTGCCGTGCTGTGAACCACAATGCCATATTACCGAGTCTTACCTTTTAACAAAATAATGAGCACAGAATAAGGCTTGACAACCACTGCATAACCAAGCACTCTTACGCTAAGAACGATCCTGAACCACGATGTACGCCTCCACACAAACTAAGCCAATTGATAACTTTCTATGAATTTACACGTCATCAGGCTACTGTGGTGATTTACCTCAACTCATACTTTCACTTTGTTCTGATAGTGATCCCCTCACTCTTACTACCGCCCAGAAATAATGGCCCTTTAATGCACTTGTCTAGTTAGTTGATGTATTGGGGACTAATGTTGTTTGCAGGATATGATGTATTTACACCCATTAGAGGCAGAAGGGAACTACTCGATAGGGGAACACAATGGGAAATGAATTGCTGACAAAGTGGACCTGGCAGTGGGAATATGCTTATCGGGGCATAACTCACATCGGCGTCGCACATCCCTACATTTACTACGATGTACTGTATACACACTGAGTGTACAAAATGTTAGGAACCGCCTTCTCTTTCCATGACACAGATTGACCAGGTGAAAGCCATGATCCCTTCTTGATGTCACTTGTTAAATCCACTTCAATCAGTGTCGACAAAGGGGAAGAGACAAGTTAAAGAAGGGTTTTTAAGCCTTGAGACAATTGAGACATGGATTGTGTATGTGTGCCATACATACACAATCCATGGGGGGGGGGGGGGGGGGTGCACGCGCAACTCGATATTAGGAAGGTGTTCATAATGTTAGGCATACTCAGTGGATATCTCTAGTAAACTGGTTCCCCGCTACTGTGAAGTGCTTATCCAACATTGTAGATGAGGATGGGTGCGTGTGTGTGTGTGTGTGAAATGGAGAGTATGCATATTTGTGTGTTTTCTGGGCCAGCCCATCCAAATCCTGTCCATCAGTTTACTGTCCTCTCTTCCTTCCTCCATCCCTCTATTCATCCCTTTTTTCTCCTCCTCTCTCCCCCTGCACACACTGCACTACACGCACACACCATGCAGAAGGTTCAGAGTCGGTGATGTCGGGCCACACCAGCATGAGCAGCACGGTGCCCATCGCCCGCTTTTCAGAGGAGGAGAAGAGGGTGTCGGTCATCAAGGCGCCCCACTACGAGGGCATCGGCCCCGTGGATGACACGGGCATCCCCATCGCCATTCGCACGGTGAGGCGTGGACACACATGCAGTCATACACACGACAAGACAAGTGGGGGAAAAAACTCTCTGGACACGTACTTTAAGAGCACATTTTGAGAAGGCTTAAAAGTTCTGTTTCATTTTAGTTGGGATGATTTTCGCCACAGAGAAGTAAACCTATATTTCATATCTTGTGGTTGTTGACAGTGGCTCTGTCCCACACGGCACCCTATTCCCTTTATAGTGCACCACTTTTGACTAGAACCCTATGTAGCCTGGCCAAAAGTAGTGCACTGTATAGGGAATAGGGTGCCATTTGGGATGCACACAATGTGTGTTGTGGAGTTTCATGACTCACCGGTGTGTGGAGTACCTCTGGCCTTGACTAGCCTTGTCTGCTGTCTGATATGTGAGCAGGACCAAGTGGGAGGAATGCTTTTGAGATGTCAGCAGTTTTAGACCTCTTCTTCAGAGCCCTTTCTCTCTCTCTCTCTCTCAGCTCTCTCTCTCTCTCTCTCTATGTACGCTAGCTGTAATTAGGGACTTAGTCAAAGTCCGCGCTATTGTACTACAGGGCAATGAGCAGCCTTTCTCTCTCTCTCTCTGTGTGTGTGTGTGTGTGTGTGTGTGTGTGTGTGTGTGTGTGTGTGTGTGTGTGTGTGTGTGTGTGTGTGTGTGTGTGTGTGTGTGTGTGTGTGTGTGTGTGTATCTCAGCCGTGTATAAGAGTACTTCAGACACTAGTCAACACTCTATTGAGAGGCTGTGAGGAGCATGGATACTGGGAGAGAAGGAGAAGGAGGGGGAGAGAGACCAAAACAGATAGTCAGAGAGAGAGACAGATGCACTGTGCTGTGTGGCAAATATTTCTGGCCCCTCGCTGGTAACCATGGTATTAGCGGAGGTGTGGCCAAGCTCGGGTCTTCTGGGTACGTCTGGTCAAACACACGCACACACTCTGGACTGGAAATAAACACTTTTCTGCCTAGTCATGTCGCGGTGGTGGTCAATGTTATCGACTTGCCAAGAGATGAACTTCCCCTGTCAGCCGATGACACATGACTGAGTGTGGGACAAACAAAAACACGTGGCTATGGACACAGACTTTTCCTTGTCCTGTCCATCTATCCATCTATTGATCCGTCTGTCCGCCCATATGTCTGCCGACGTGTCCGTCTGTCCGTAGCCTCCATTGATTTGTGATTGTTTTCCCTCTCCCCACAGACGGTGGATAGGCCGAAGGACTGGTACAAGACCATGTTCAAGCAGATCCACACGGTTCACAAAGCAGGTGGGGAGAAGTGCAGTAGACTGGAGGAGACAGTACAGTGTGTCATTGCAGTATGTACGATCAAATCCCGCCTTATTTATCCCATGCGCCTAATACAAGGGTGTAGCCCTTACCGTGAAATGCTTACTTTACGGTCTGTCTTTCCTTGCTGTTCACCAAGATTGGTCAAACACCTGGGCTGTGGATGTGTGTGTATGCATGCATCATGTGTGTACATTATATATACAAATGTATGTGGACACCCCTTCAAATTCGGCTATTTCAGCCGTACCTGTTGCTGACAGGTGTATAAAATTGAGCACATGGCCATGCAATCTCCATAGACAAACATTGGCAGTAGAATGGCCTTACTGAAGAGCTCAGTGACTTTCAACATGGCACTGTCATGAGATGCCACCTTTCCAACAAGTCAGTTTGTCAAATTTCTGCCCTGCTAGAGCTGCCCCAGGCAACTGTAAGTGCTGTTATTGTGAAGTGGAATCGTCTAGGAGCAACAACGTCTCAGCCGCAAAGTGGTAGTCCACACAAGCTCACAGAACGGGACCGCCGAGTGCTGAAGCGCGTTAAAACAGTCTGTCCTCGGTTGCAGCACTCACTAACGAGTTCCAAACTGCCCTTGAAAGCAACGTCATCACAAGAACTGTTCGTCGGGAGCTCGATGAAATGGGCTTCCATGGCCGAGCAGCCGCACACAAGCCTAAGATCACCATGCGCAATGCCAAGCATCGGCCGGATTGGTGTAAAGCTCGCCGCCATTGGACTCTGGAGCAGTGGAAACACGTTCTGTGGAGTGATGAATCACGCTTTACCAGCTGGCAGTCCGACGGACGAATCTTGGTTTGGCGGATGCCAGGATAAAGCTACCTGCCCCAATGCATAGTGCCAACTGTAAAGTTTGGTGGGGGAGGAATAACGGTCTGGGGCTGTTTCTTCATGGTTCGGGCCCCTTAGTTCCAGTGAAGGGAAATCTTAACGCTACAGCATACAATGACATTCTAGACGGTTCTCTACTTCCAACTTTGTGGCAAGGCCCTTTCCTGTTTCAGCATGACAATGCCCTCCTGCACAAATCGAGGTCCATACAGAAATGGTTTGTTGAGATCGTTGTGGAAGAAGTTGACTGGCCTTGAGCTCTACTCCATCGAACATTGTTGGGATTAATTGGAACGCGGACTGGGAGCCAGGCCTAGTCGCCCAACATCGGTGCCCGACTTCACTAATGCTCTTGTGGCTGAATGGAAGCAAGTCCCCACAGCAATGTTTCAGCATCTAGTGGAAAGCCTTCCCAGAAGAGTGGAGGCAGTTATAGCAGCTCCATATTAATGCCCATGATTTTGGAATGAGATGTTCGACGAGCAGGTGTCCACATACTTTTGGTCATGTAGTGTGTGTGTGGATGGACATGCATGTATTGTGTTTGTGTGTGTGGGTTTCTCTCTGTGTGCCCTTGTTGAGCCAGAACACTACAGCTCCACAGAGCCAGAACTCATTAGAGAGAGAGAGTGTGGAAGGGGAGAGACCGAGACGAATACAACGAGAGCAATAGAGAGGAAGGAGAGCAATAGAAAGAGGAAGAAGAGAGAGAGAGGAATTGAGTTGGAGAAGCGGTGTCTAATCGAACCTACAGATGCACTGCCGCGATCTCTGCTCCGTTGTGTGGGCTTCACCAAATCAAATAGTCAATACAAGGCATATTTGTTCTTAACAATGCACACACACACACACACACACACACACACAGTTCTCAACGGATAACTTCAATAGTCAGCCCTTCGTTCTCATGGGTCCTTATACTTGATATTCAGTATTCACCTTGCTGATAAGCTACCTAGGGAGCCTTAGTTTGCCCACTGAGGTTTTCCCTGAGACGGGCAGAATATTTCTGCAGTGATGAAAGTAGGGAATCTGTATGTGTGCGCACAAATGGATGCAGGGAAAAGGGTACTCTCAGCAGGATGTGTGTGTGTGTGTTGTTCTGCTCACCTTCCGTGTTTCTACAGACGACGACTATGCCGACACGCGCAACGCCACATACACTGTCATCGGTGACAGCGGTAAGAATCTCGAAGATCTCTTTTTTTGAAGATTCAAACGTATGCTACTGGTTTGTCACGTTGTCCTGTGTTCAAACACCTGACTTGCAAGAATAATTTGCGACCCCCCCCCCCCTTCTCTCTCTTTCTATTTTCCCCTCCCCATCCTTTCTCTCTCTCCTTCCTCGGTCTCTCTCTCCTGCATCCTTTCGCTCTCGCTCTCTCATTCTCTTCTTCCTCCCCCTTTTTCTCTCTATTTTCCGTCCCCGTCCTTTCTCTGTTGTCTCTCTTCCCTTCCCCCCCTAGACACATATGGTCAGTCCTCCAACCCCACCATGGCGTACCCTCCCCCTAGGACACAAACGTACCGGCCCCTGGCCAAGAGCCCGTCGGGCAGCGGAAGCCCCGGGACCTTTAGGGAGCCCTCCCCCGTGCCTCCGCCACCCCCGCCCATGCCCTCCCTCCTCCAGCTGAGGTCCAGAGACAGCGACCGGGAGCGAGACTCGCCCGACACCATGTAAGACACACCGCAGTCTGGTTTTTCTTTCGCTTGGTCCTAGACCAATGGCTAGTTAGTCTGCATCTTAGGCTTAGACTTAGGCTAGTCTGCAATGTAGGCCTAGACATGGGCCTTGGACCTAGGCTAGTCCTTACCTAGTCCCTTGAGACCCTCACCTTAGGGGTTACCTTAGACCTAGAGCCTATACCTAGGCTAGTGGTGTGCCTTTGACATCTTAAACTAGGTCCAAGATCACACTGATGTCTTTATTTATTTATTTTGACCAGGAATCAGTGGGGTCCTCCCGATAGGAAAGTGGACACTAGAAAGTACCGCGCTGAACCCCGGAGTATCTTTGAGTACGAGCCCGGGAAATCATCCGTTCTGGAGCAGGACAGGCCGGTGAGTGTCCAAAAGCACGTCTGTCACTTTTTTATTTTTATTAGCTTACATCAGGGTGTCAAACTCATTTCCTGGAGCGCCATGTGTTTGCTGTTTTTTTATTATTCCCATTCAATTGGTGTCCAATTAGACTGCCGGAAATAAATAAATTCATCCGACAACCAGGTGAGGGGAGTTCCTAACTAATCAATCAACTACAAGGGAGGAACGAAAACCCGCTGACGCTCGGCCCTCCAGGAATTGAGTTTGACACCCCTGGCCTACATTGTCATTATCCAAGCCATTTAAAACTCCATTACCCATAATCACCCTCTGCAGCATCATTGGTTCCTAATAAGTGAGTGATCTCCAACTCTCGGTCTTGGAGAGCTAAATGGATGTGTAGGATTTTGTTCCTGCCCAGCATGAATACACCCGATTCCAGATATTAAGGTCCAGAGCGTGTCAGAGATGTGTTTAGAGCTGGGTTGGAACAAAACCCTCTACACACAAAGGCTTTGTCTACAGGGACAGTCAGAGACCCCTGACCTACGCTCTAGGAAGAAGCCTTTAGAGGTACTGTACCTGAACCATTAGAGGGATAAACACATTTCTATTACGTGTTCTGAAGTGGTCTAACTTACTGCTAATTTGGGCGGATATGCTTGTTAAGGTTGAGTAGGAAAGCAATTATATAAGTGTTATTTTTAAGCTCGAGGGGGGATGCATCCTCAAAAGAGGTATTTTTAGAAAGGTAGTGGCCTTTAAATATGAATGATATAGATGCTTTTTTAGGGAACTTTTTCAAATTTTGTTACAGCCTTATTTTAAAATGGTTTAAATGACCTTTTTCCCTCAACGATTTACACAGAATACTGTACCCCATAATGACAAAGCGAAAACAAGTTTGAAACTCGAAATTGAGCCTGGGTGCATCCTGTTTCGATTGATCATCCTTGAGATGTTTCTACAACTTGATTGGAGTCCACCTGTGGTAAATTCAATTGATTGGACATGATTTGGAAAGGTACACACCTGTCTATATGAGGTCTCACAGTTGACAGTGCGTGTCAGAGCAAAAACCAAGCCATGAGGTTGAAGGAATTGTCCGTAGAGCTCCGAGACAGGATTGTGTCGAGGCACAGATCTGGGAAAGAGTACCAAAACATTTCTGCAGCATTGAATGTCCCCAAGAACACAGTGGCCTCCATCATTCTGAGATAGAATACGTTTGGAACCACCAAGACTCTTCCTAAAGCTTCCAAACTAAGCAATCGGAGGTGAAGGGCCTTGGTCAGGGAGGTGACCAAGAACCCGATGGTAACTCTGACTGAGCTCCAGAGTTCCTCTGTGGAGATGGGAGAACCTTCCAGAAGAACAACCATCTCTGGGCACTCCACCAATCAGGCCTTTATGGTAGAGTGGCCAGACGGAAGCAGCTCCTCAGTAAAAGGCACATGACAGCCCGCTTGGAGTTTGCCAAAAGGCACCTGAAGGAATCTCAGACCATGAGAAATAACATTCTCTGGTTTGATGAAACCAAGATTAAACTCTTTGGCCTGAATGCCAAGCGTCACGTCTGGAGGAAACCTGGCACCATCCCTATGGTGAAGCATGGTGATGGCAGCATCATGCTGTCGGGGTGTTTTTCAGTGGCAGGGACTGGGACACTAGGATCGAGGGAAAGATGAAATGAGCAAAGTACAGAGATCCTTGATGAAAACCTGCTCCAGAGCGCTGAGGACCTCAGACTGGGGTGAAGGTTCATCTTCCAACAGGACAGCGACCCTAAGCACACAGCCAAGACAACGCAGGAGTGACTTCGGGACAAGTCTCTGAATGTCCTTGAGTGGTCCAGCCAGAGCCCGGACTTGAACCCGATCGAACGTTTCTGGAGAGACCTGAAAATAGCTGTGCAGCAACGCTCCGCATCCAACCTGACAGAGCTTGAGAGGATTTGCAGAGAAGAATGGGAGAAACTCCCCAAATACAGGTGTCATACCCAAGAAGACTCGAGGCTGTCAAGGTGCTTCAACAAAGTACTGGGTAAAGGGTCTGAATAGTTATGTAAATTTAAAATTTCAATGTATTTATTTGTATTATAAATTTGCCAAAACTATTGCTTTGTCATTATGGGGTATTGTGTGTAGATTGATTAGTAAAAAACTAACAATTTAATTCACTATCGAATAAGGCTGTAACGTAACAAAATGTGGAAAAAGTCAAGGGGTCTGAATGCTTTCTGAAGGCGCACTGTAGGCCTAGAAGCAAGCTTATATTTATATTTTCATAAAGTGTACCCATTTTCATTTATTCAACAGACAGTGTTCACTCCTTTTTAAATGGTTTCCGTTTCACGCAATCACCTTCCTGATGCGGTCAAACTAAAGCGGAGCCCAAATAAAGCAATTGTGGCTAGGCTAGGAGCAAGGGGAAATAATGTCGAGATGCTTTTTACAGTGGAGATCAAGTTAATGGATTGGCTGGCTGGGCTGATGGTACAGTGGATGCGCAGGGATTTCTCAGATGGAAATGAAAACAAGATGCCTTTTTTGGCGTCAAAGGCTTACCTGTGCCGAACTGTTTATTTAGTATGTCTTATTTAGTACGCATCTCAACCAATCACAATGCTTGTTTTGACCAACCCGTTGTAGAATATAGTTTTTATATTATTTAGTTTCTCTAGGGTTTCCTCATAAAGCATTTGTGACCTTTAAAAAAAAAAAAAATGAAATGGATCACAAAGGCAAATGGATCACAAAGGAATCTTCTTTTCACTCCCTGTCTGTCTGTTACCCATTGTATTGGTGAGGCTGGGGCTATTTGCTACATGAAATTGAGGGCAAGAGGTGAAGTGAGGGATAGTTGTGTATTGTATGAGCTGTATTGGACTGGCCATCCCTCCTCCTGGAGATCCTGTCGCTATGTAGGGTTTTGCTCCAACCCTGTTGTAAACCCTCCTGATTCGGTTTGGAGCGACGTCTTGCAGGAGGGTAGCTCTCCAGGAGGAGGGTCGGCCACCCACGTGCTAGTCTGTCTGCTCTATGGACTTGAGGGTGATCGGTTAGGAGAAAGAGGTAAAGGAGGAGGGGGATGAAAGGGGGAACTCTTCTGAAGTTAAGGATGTTGTTTAGCTTAAAGCAGTCAAAAACGTCTTTAGTTTCTGCAATCATAAACATGATTTTCCTGTGTTTTATATATATTTCCACACTGAGGTTGGAATAAAACTGTGAAATTGTAGAAATTATGATAATGCCCTTTTAGTATAAGAGCTGTTTGAAAAGGCTGCCTGAAATTTCTGCCTGTTTTGGTGGGATGGAGTTTTGGCCTGCCTGGTGACATCACCAGGTGGTAAATTAGTTAATAGACCAATAAGAAAGAGAGTTCCAAACCTCTGCCAATAACAGTTTGTTTTCAGTTTTCCCCTTCCCACTCAGACCACTCCCAGACAGCTAGCTAATTTCTTGCCTGAGAAATGGATTTGAGCTAAGAAGCTATTTTTTGTTTCTTTTTGAACATTTTAATTGAAAACGATCACAGTTTGGTACTTAATTGTTACCCAGAAATGATTTGATATTGAGATAAAAATGGTTGTATTGTCCCTTTTAATCTCTTTAGACAGGTTCTCCAGAACTACATTGCTTCCTGCCGGGCACCCAATTCCCTATAGCAGTGTTATTCAAAGTCTGGGTCATCTGCCCTATAGTGTAGGGAACAGGGAGCCATTTGGCACACACACTAATGTGGGAATTAATCCAAGTAGAGCGCAGGGAGAGGAGAGGAGCAGGCGTGGGGGAATATCACTGAGTCAGGGAAGTCTGGGTGAACTATAGGCTCCCAACTATGCTGTCTCTTTCCCTGCTTCTCTCTAAGAAAGCCACAAGAAACCATGTTTCTAGCCTTCGTCACATCACCTTCGTGTGTTTCTGGTCGTGGTGCGGGTCTCTCCGCTGCTGAAACTAGATCACACACATCCACACCTCTGTCTGGATACGGCCTTCCACAAAGAAGGCGGTTATTAACATCTCGTGGTCCACTTCTTGGATTGCGGAGTCTGATCACTGCCAGTGAGCGCGAAGACTGGAAGTCTGTGGGTAGCTACTAGCATGCTAGCAGATACTGTATCCATAGACTTCCAGGCATTGTGCTAACGCTCGTTAACGTTGACTCGCAAAACTACCTCCAACGTCCATCGTACTGGACACAGAGACATAAAAATGTGTGACTCATTGCCAAAATCCCAAAGTATCCCTTTAAATAGCTCCTAGACGTGGGTCACCCAGCAAGGGCTGGGGCTCAGCTGAGCCAGCTGGTAAAAGGCACCAGTGTTCTGGCCTTGTGGCATGAAGTAGCCAGAGGGGGGCGGCTGGTTGACCTCTGTAGCCGTCTGGTGCTCTACTTTCTTCTGGGCACGGCCCACATTGAGCCGCCTCCCGTTCAGCTCCTTCCTATTCATTTTATGGACCGCCTAAGGAGGTCAGATATACTCTAATTAGACATCAGTGAGACTACACTCCACTCCACAGTGCAATTCACCTCTTCCTGAGCTAAAGGAGCTGTTTTGCAAGTCCAATACAAAAAGCACTTCCAAGATCTCCAATAGAAGTGGGCAGCCTTTTCCCCCAGCAGCTCATAAACTACATTTCCCAGTAGACACTGGGGGTGGTAAATGTCACAGAAAGCCTGCAGTGTGCTAGGCACTGCAGTGAATCACCCCTCTGCTCCAAGGTAAACCTCCATTGAAAGTGACTGAGGAATAAGCCCCAGGACTGGTGTGTAGGAGTCGTTCTAGCTGTAGTCCTTCAGGAGAGGAGGTGGGAGAGCGAGAGTTTCTGTATGTTCAGTTAAGGTGAGTTTTGCTGCAGGTATAAAAGTGAACTTTAATATTAAGCACAGAGTACAGTGTATTGGGCAGAGTACATGGTGAAGGTTTAAATGAGACTTAGAAAGAATCCAGCCAAATAATGTATTAACAGTTAAACCAACGTTACTTTTTTAGCTGACTTACTCAGGGCCACGTTCAGCAGGATGAAGTTGTGTGCAACGTTTAATTCAATGGATATGCTGCTGTTCCCGAACAATCAGTTGAACGGTGTGATTGTCCTTTCCAAGAGGGTGATTTTGTATGATGTGTGCTGCACAAGTTTGGAGTTCAGAATTGTCATAACCATGTTGATCAGGTCACACGCCGCCACACCGACCAAACGAGAGCAAACGAACCTCGAAGACGGTTGAAGAACGGCGCACGCAACGTATTGCGCTCAAATGAGGGGCGCGTTCAACAGAACGTAGCGTTTTGGAATGTTCAGATAGAAGTATGCTTTGTAGAACAAACGTGACTCTCTGACATGTAGAATAAGGAATCACGTTGGCTCTATTCATTGGGATTTCTATCTGAAACGTTCGATCACGTTCGGCCACTGAACGTGGCGCAGGTGTGCTGAAATGAACCAGAGTTGTAAAAGGCTTTATGACAAGAAGATATTGCCCTCTGCTGGAATAGTTTAAACATTACAACACTTTTTTCTGCTCTGGTTTGGTGCTTTATAGTGAGTGACTGGTGAAGAGAGCATGTGTGTTGTCACACACTAAAGGCAGCAAAGACACTTTTCATACAGGACTGTTCAGCTTCTTAGCCTCAGGACACTTTATGAGCCAATGTTATGTCTTTCAGCGCTCAATTTAATTGACCATTCTCCTTCAACCCATTCAACTTTTATTTTATTAGAGTAAAATTAATTGCACGTCAATACTTTCTATTTGACAAGCGTCATAGTTCGCCCCCCCCAAAAAAATTTTTTGGGGGTGTAATGGTGTGTGCCCTGGTTAGCAACACTGTTTTTGTCTCTTTACCCTGGTGTTAAACTCTCCATCTGGACCCACCCTTCTTTACCCATCAACCCCTGCAGCTTTGCGCTGCACACCCTATCCTAACCACGAGATCCATGTTTCTCTCTGTGCTTTCTGTTCCTCCTCTCTCTCCCTCCCTCTTTCTCTGTCACCCTCCGCTCTCTCCAGACCTATAAGCTAAACCCAGATGACATAGATTTAGAGAACGAGCCTTGGTATAAGTTCTTTTCCGAGCTGGAGTTCGGCCGTCCGGTAAGTGAGGGTCCGTAACTCCCACCTCGGCACCCCACGCCTTAGGTATACCCCTCTCTTCCCCCACTCCCCTCTACCCGTTTAGTCTTAACCCCACTGTAGCTGGGTGGGAATAATGTAGTCCAGGAGTCGTCCAACTCTCGGACTGGAGAGCTAGTTGGCTATGCAGGCTTTTGTTCCAGCCCAGCAGTAACACACCTGATTCACATGAAAGGCTGTTTGTTTTATTTTGCAACGTAGCACTAGAGCATAATCGGTCTTCAGTCTGGACAGAGACTGGCCCGAATCAGGTGTGTTAGTGCTGAGTTGGAACAAAGGCCTGCACGCCAGTAGATCTCCAGGAGCGGAGTCTGGGTGTCCTTCCTGTTGTAGTTGCTTCGGTATGCTGTTGGGTGCTGGGTGCTGTGGTGGTCGCCTGTTGTGTGTAGCTCCTTGTGGCTGGTCTGCTTGTGTCTCTGCGTCTTGGTCAGTTGGTTTTGCGTGGTGTGGCTGTCTCGTTATCAGCTGGCCCTGCGACACGTTGAAAGCTCGAAACCACTGCAAAACAAAACGGAAGTCCCAAATTCATATGGATTGGTCTTTTTTTTTAATCACAAAATCCTCCTACAAAGGGGGACCTCTTTTTTTGGTATAATTTCCTATTTTTCAGAAACAAAATGCAGGTTCTTTTGCAGTGTGTGCTTACCGTTGTTGATAAGCTAGTGGAGCAGCTGGTAGAACTGAGCAGAACCGAGATCAATCGAAATGACATGCTAAAATCGACAATTGAATCGGCAGCATCTGGTCAGAGCATCGTTCTGCACCGTTCTTCATGCTGCTCTTGTTTGTTGCAGCTTGTGTGGTTTCTTTCTGTTTGCTAGTTTAGACATTTTGGTTCCTACCCTTTCTCCCAAAGTGTCAACTCGTTTACTCCTCCTAAACTTGAGGCGATTTAAGGGTTTAAAGGTAGTGGATTGGTTTAAACTTGGGCTGGATTGAGTTCCCGTGTTCCACCATGTTCCTTGCACCAGTCCCATTCCTTTGGAAATCCATGAGAGGAAGTGTACAAGTGCACACTTTTGGGGAGAACGGCGAGAAACACCCTGTTTGTTCTAAGTTGGTCTGTTGTTAGGTCGAGGAAACTGACTTTATTCGGAATGTTCAGCTAGAAATATGCAGTCTAGAAAAGACACGACTCTGATGTCACGCAGAATAAGGAGCGATCAGATTTCTATACCACATTTCTAGCTGTAATATTCTTTATGTTGCACTCGGACCACACCACTGAATAAACCCTAGAGAACATAGAATAGGTTCCTTAATGCGCATGGCTGGAGGTTAGTTTTGAGAGGGATGGTTCCACAAACGTCATGTTTTAGCTAGTCTGTCTTCACAACCGAATCACTGCACTGTAGTGCATATATGCCCTTTCACTCTGCTTTCTGCCTCTTGCTCTCACAATCTGCATGTGTGTGTTGCTTTATGGTTATGGGTTTGTAGATGTGCCTAGCAGTAGTGAGTGTGTGTTGGAGCTCACATAATGTACTAGATGTGTTCAAATTGGCTTAATCATAACTGCAATGTGTGTTTGTGTGCATAATATGCATTTGCGTGTGTGTGTGTGTGTGTGTGTGTGCAGCGTGTCTGAAACTCGTCAGTCTTCAGTTCCTCTGTGCTCTAATGGATGTCACTTTTCTCCGCCTCGTTTTCTCTCCCCCCATGACGCCACTGCCTCTCCTCCACCACTCCATCTTCACCTCCTCCTCTTCCTCCTCACCGCTGCTTGGGGCTCAAGCCTCCTAAAAAACGTCTGGATTATAATCCAGACATCTGCCCTGGCCGACTCACCGAGGTAAACATTGGCATTCATCAGCATTGTGGGAATGGGAGGGAGTTGAATAGTCTGGTTCTAGATAATTCTGTGCTGTTTTGCCAACTCCTTGTCACGCCAAACTCGTTAGGCATGACTAAGGCTGCAAAATCCTAGTAACTTTCCCAATATTCCCAGTTTTCCAGAAACCCTGGATGGAAGATTCCTGGAATGTCGAGGGAAGAAGCAGGAAATCCGGGAATCCTCTAACCAGGGTTTCTGGAAAACGAGGGAATTTGGGGAAAGAGACTGTAATTTTGCAACCCTAGGCACGGCAATTCCATAAGGAGTTGGCAAGAGATTACAAGCTGAGTTTAACGCAAACCTTGCTAATCAACTGTAGTCTTAAATTGCTTTACTACTGATCACCTACATGTTGTGTGATTTGGATGAAAGCTACCATGCTTACTGTGGCTATACATTTTATTAGGCTACCTTACGTCGACACAGGCACAACATGTACCTCCATTGTAATTACACTGTCCCTATGTCACTAGAGGACTGATGGGGGCAGTTGTCACCGTGTATAGTACACCATAGCAGGACATTTTCATCTTTCAGCATCCATATCAGTCATATGTCATTTATCGGTCATAGTCATCTCTTTATTGCGTCTGCCTGTATTTACAATGGCCGCTCTGCTAGTGACTCATTTCAGTGTGTTATTACTAGGTACAAACCGGCTGGTTCGAGTCCTGAATGGTGATTGGCAGTTCTAATTACATTTGTAACCAGTTTATAATAGCAGGTGTTTGTGTTATATGGCCAATATACCACGGCAATGGGCTCTGTCCAGACACTCCACGTTGTGTCTTGCCTAAGAACAGCCCCTAGCCGTGGTATGTTGGCCATATAGCACACCTCCTCTGGCCTTATGTCTTCATTATAAACTGGGTGGTTTGAGCCCTGAATGCTGATTGGCTGACAACCGTGGTATATCAGACTGTATACCACGGATATGACAAAACATTTATTTTTACTGCTTTAATTACATTGGTAACCAGTTTATAATAGCAATAAGGCACCTCGGGGGGTTGTGGTATATGGCCAATATACCACGGCTAAGGGTCTTGTCCAGGCACTCTGTGATGTGTTGTGCTCAAGAACAGCACTTAGCCGTGGTATACTGGCCATATACCACACCCCCTCGTGCCTTATTGCTTAAATATAACAGCATAAACAGTACTGCACTTATATATTTCCAATATACTCGTGAAAAACTTTCTCTAATCATGATCTCTCTCTTGTCTATCAATTATGTCTCAATTTATCTATCTCTCTCTCGCTATATCGCTATCTAATTGATCTGTTGACAGCGTATTATTGATGTGAATCTCAAGACTGTATAAATTGTAAAGGTTGCTGTCAGCCCATGTATATCATGTCACATGTAAAGCTCATATTTGAATAGGTCAGCTTTGGGATTCAATATGTATCTGCTGATCTAGGGTCAGTTTTCCTGTTGGAATCAAAACGAATAAGATGATATGGACAGAGAGGACCTGATCCTAGATCAACACAGGGCTCAGGTCTGTAGCATAGGGTAGAAACCGCTATGTTTTATACTTTGTTACCACATGGAGCTAATCCAATGATCCAAAGAGTCCATTTCGGGTCTTCCAGGGTCGCGTCTTAATCTCAAAGCGTGAAAGAGCTCCTCTCTCGCTCTCCCCTTTAGTGCTTCACTTCACTCGTGTCCTTTCTCCCTCCTGAAAGAACCCCTCAAACAGACCAAGGTCAGAGTTCAACAGAATCAGCGGTCACTGCTCTCAGCTCCACCGGTAGGCCCATCCGAGCTTCCATACACACGCCATGTGGAACCTACCTCCGTCATGCCGTCAGCCGGGGGAGCGTTTTGAGCGTGGCGCCGCGGCGGTAGTGGCGGCGTGCGAGCTGAGCATTGTGTGTACCACCGCCACCACCTCCTCCACCAGTCTTTGTTCGTGCGGCTCTCACTCTTCCTCTCCCTCCCTTTTGTTGTCTGCCCTCTTTCAGACGGCGCTGTACTTCACTCCGACTGCTGACCGGGTTCCAGAGAGGCCGGCGAGGTGAGTCTTCAATTCCCTCTCTCTCTCTCTCTCTCTCTCTCTCTCTCTCTCTCTCTCTTATTCTCTGCATCGCTCTCTCCCCCTCCTCCCTCTCTCTCTTATTCTCTGCATCGCTCTCTCCCCCTTCTCCCTCTCGCGGCACGGCGTCCCAAACTCTCTCTGTCTCTCATATTATCACCTTCACAAGGACACTCAGTGTTTTGTAGCTCTGTTGATTGAACATACGTCGGGGTGGGTTTGTGTCAATGTGTGTGTGTGGCGGCTGACTCTCCACACACACAGACACACACACACACACACACACACACACACTCCCCAACCCTGCATACATTATCCACTCAGCCTATTGATTCTGTGCTTCAACCCTGTCCCCCTCCGCCTCCCATTCCCTTTCACCGATGCTAGGCTTAATCAGTTCGATTTGCTCCGAGATGGTTGAAAAGAGGATGTTATTCATGGAAGACTGACTGGGATTGTAATTCGGTGTTGTTGAAAGAACTAGTAGCCTGTTTAACCCACACTAGAAGTCTTGATCTGAAGGCTTTTTAAAAAATTTATTGACAGGGCAGTTGAGAGTTAGATTGGGAGAGGTTTACAGCCAGTCGGCCGAACCCGGACTCGACTCTCTCGTCGCCAGGGGGCATGTGTAGTCCGGAGTCGCCGCAGGTCTAGGGCGTTTTTTAAGGACCAATAGCAGTCGTGCTCCATCATCCTAATGTGAATTGAATCGACGGCGATGACGTTTACATGAATTAGTCAAGTTCAACAACTTAGCTTTGTTCTTTTAAAGGTCTATTTTCTTTTGTTCCTTGCTAAGGGTCTCTTTGTTGAACCACAAAAGGGCGATGAACGCTATTATACCTGAGGGAATTATAACCCAGGATATTATATGAACTGGGTCAAAGGAACAATCTGTAATATTTCCTTGAATTGAAATAGTAATTGAAGTGTGAGAGTAGTTGGCAAACATGTCCCATCGTATCTTGTTTTGTCCCAAACAAAGCCGTCGTTGGGCTGAAACACAGGCCCCGTTCGAATTATTTGGGAACTTACTTCCTGCCTTGAAGTAATGACAGATTTAGAAATAATGGCTGAACAGGTGACAGACTGTGGAATGTGGCTTTAAACCCGTGTGTTCTATCACTTTTTGTTCCAGTGCTGCCAGTGACTACAGGAAGAGGAGGAAGTCGGAGCCGTCGGGTGACCAGGGCAAGAACCAGGTCTCCCCAAAACAACTGGACTCTTACAGAGGCAGCAGCACACTGAGGAAACCAGCCACACGCTCCTCCCCCTCCTCCCCCTCCAGAGCCAAAGGTACACACACAGATATATATATATACATACTGGTACATACATACATACTGGTACATACATACATACTGGTACATAGATTCACAAACACTGGACCCCTACAAAGGCAGCACACTGAGGAAACCTCTCTTATCCTACCTCGTTTTCACATGCTGTTTATAGATCTATTGCACACACTCAATACAATCAACCTCCCTCTCTTCCGATGTATAAGCACTCTCAAACGCACACACACACAAAAACACACAAACTCAATCTTAACAACCTCTCCCTTGCAGATGTACAAGCATTCACACACGCTTGCGCACACACACACACACACATTCTCTGTGCTCACTCACTCTATGCCCGACAGCAATCAGACCGTACACAAGCCCACTGAGAGACAAATCTCCTCTTCTCACGCTATGCTGAGGGCCTCTTCCAGGTCAAGGAGCATCCAGCCCAGTCTAAATAGCCTTGTGTTGCCGCTGTAAACAAACGACCATGTTCCACGAGCTAATGGGAACGTTCTAACTCAGTGTTTCTCAGTCCAATTCAGGGGGTGCACATTTTTGTCCTAGCCCAGCGCTAACATTCCACTGTTAAATTGCTGTATTGTAATTACTTCGCCACCATGGCCTATTTATTGCCTTACCTCTCTTATCCTACCTCGTTTTCACATGCTGTTTATAGATCTATTGTATTATTGACTGTATGTTTGTTTTATTCCATGTGTAACTCTGTGTTGTTGTATGTGTCGAACTGCTTTGGTTTATCTTGGTCAGGTCGCAATTGTAAATGAGAACTTGTTCTCAACTAGCCTACCTGGTTAAATAAAGGTGAAATAAAAAAAATTAACATTAAACATAGCCAATGGAAGAAATCTGCTAGGATTACAGGCTAACGCTAACACATGTCCCAAACAAATCGACAAGTCAACATATAACCACGCCGTTGATTAGTCGAATCAGGTGTGTGAATACGGAGCTGGAGCAAAAATGTGACCCCCCCCCCCCCAGGAATGGATTGGGAAATAAAGCCTGTTGTGTGGCATCTAATTCCGTTCATTATGTTCACAGGTTTTGTCTCATAGTGTGGCAGCAACAGAAAAGATTACTGTTGCATGTACACTGACAAAACATTAAGAACACCTTGCTAATATTGAGTTGCAGCCCCCTTTTGTCCTCAGAAAAGCCTCAGTTCGTCGGGGGAATGGACTCTACAAGGTGTCGAAAGCGTTCCACAGGGATGCTGGCCCGTGTTGACTCCAATGGTTCCCACAGTTGTCAAGTTGTCTGCATGTCCTCTGGGTGGTGGACCATTCTTGACACACACGGGAAACTGTTGAATGTGAAAAACCCAGCAGCGTTGCAGTGTCTTGCCCATTCACCCTCTGCATGGCACACATACACAATCCATGTCTCAAAGCTTGAAAATCCTTCTTTAACCTGTCTCCTCCTCTTCATCTACACTGATTGAAGTGGATTTAACAAGTGACGTCAATAAGGGTTCATAGCTTTCACCTGGATTCACCTGGATCAGTTATAGAAAGAGCAGGTGTTCTTAATGTTTTGTGTACAGTATATCGTGAAAAGGATGTGAGATGTGTATTGTAAATCCCCCCCGTCTCTCTCTCCACCATTGTGCTCTGTGATTGGCACAATGGAACTGATGTTCAAGTGCTCTGTTTTAGCCTCTCTCTCGTTCTCACCCTCTCTCCACCATTGCATGATGAAGGCTACAGAATGTTCAAGTGCTCTGTTATAGCGTCTATTTCTCCCTCTCTATTTCTTTCTCTCTATTCCTCTCGCTCTCTTCGCGGTTAATATCCTCTCCTCTTTTCCCCTCTACCACGCTGCTCTGGTTTATGGGATCGTCTGAAAGGTGGGGGCGCGTGCGGCATGACCTGCTCCCCCCGTTTGAGCTCTTCCCCGGGCCCGTACCTCCGCTCCCCTCTCTCCCCCGTGCCCTCCAACCTCGCCAACCCGGGGGCCGCCTCCGCGCCCCTCGAGCGCGTCGCCTGCTTCAAGAATGGCTGGCAGACGCGGCGGCAGGACGCCGAGACATGGAGCAGCGCCGAAGACGCGCCGCCCTCGCCCGCAAAGCTGAGGTCGCGTAGCTGTGACAACCTGCTCAACGACGGGCCCCCGGGCGGGCACAAGGCTACCCGTTCGGAGAGCGCCGGGTCACTGGTATTCGACAACCCATTGGGGCAAACCGCATCGTCCTCTACCCGCTCCTTGCCTCGCCCGCACCGGCGACGTGCCCACGACGCGCCAGGCTTCCTGAAGCTCTACCGCAAGATGCACCACATCGACCGCGCCCAGCTGCTGCCCTCTGACGTCATCCGCTCGGTCCGTGCCCGCATCCTGGAGCTGGAGCGCCAGCCGCACCTCTTCCCCCGAAAACTCTCCCCCTGGGGGCCGTCGTGGGGCCTGGAGGTCCCTCGCGATACGGTGCCAACGCGCATCTCCACATACGAGCAACTCATCCAGAAGTCCAAGTCCATGCCCGACTTGGGAGATAGCGAGGTCCCGTCTGGCACAACCACGCCCGGCGGGTCATCGTCCCGCGCCAGTAGTAGTGGGGGAGGAGGCGGCGGGGGCAGGGAGACACCCGGGTACCCCAAACGCCGTTTCTCCATTGAGTCTCTGCTAGAAGAGGACATTAACAACGGGAATGGGAACGGGACGTCCCATCACGCTCACCAGGGGGCAAGGAGCCCGCCCGAGGGTCAGCCCCGCCTCGCCCTGGACCCCCACGATTTCCCCGACCCCCTCGTTTATCGACGGGCCGCTGTCCCGGGGGCTGAGTACTCTGAGTCTGAGCAAGATGCAGCCGCCTCAGACCTCAGTGACTTTGTCCAAGTCGAAGGATCCTCCTTCTGCAGCGAGAGTGACTTCGACCACTGCTCGCTCACCTCGTCAGTCGAGAGCTTCTACGGCCCCTCCTCCCACCACCACCTTCGCCACCACCACAGCCACCACAACCCCAGTCATCAGTCTCTCGGTCAGGGTCAGGGCTACCAGCACCGTCACCTCATCAGCTCGTGTAAAGGACGCTGCCCGGCCTCCAACACCCGCTTCACCACCATGCTGCGCCACGAGCGGGAGCGGGCCCGCCAGGATCTCCGGCAGAAACCCCCCCAGACACAGCAAACCAGACACGGGGGAAGGGGCGGGGACCACCATGCTCTACCCCCCTCGTCACAAGCAGCCCAAACCCAGCAGGGGATGTCCAAGCTGGCCTTCCTCGTCAGTCCCGTGCCTTTCCGGAGGAAAAAGGGTGATTCTCCACCCACTTCGAGAAGAAGTAGTGGAGGTCGAAGTACCAGGCCCAAGTCTAAAGAAGCCGTCTATAAAGCTTTGGATGCGGCCTTGAGGGATATCTACGAACACATCCAAGCGGAGCGAGGCCGGAGCGGCGCTAGGCTACCAGACGATGGCATCCTTCGGAGGCTACTGGCTGAGATCCTCCCGGATGTGCCCGAGAGGAGCTCCTCGTTACGGGGGCAGAGGGGGAGTCGCAAGGGGGGTCCCTCGAACGCCTCGTACCCCGACGGGAGTCCGAACGTGTACGGCTCGTCGCCGTGGCTACAGTCGCCGCTAAGTGCCTGTTACAGTCGTCATACCGACGCCTCCAATAATGACAACTATGGAGAGGAGCCAGGCAACGGCAATGCAGGTGGAGAATACACACACACATACATACACACACAGTACACACACACACAGTACACACACCAGCCCTAAGTCCCTCTCCCTCCTCAACTCCCCCAGTACTGCCTGCCTGCGACCACCTCCCTCCTACCAGTCACTGTGCTCCAGCAATGGGCCAATGAACAGAGCTGAGGTTAAAGAAGCCCTGTTCCTATTGGCTCATCCTCAAGACACCCAGGGACCGCATGCTTCCTCTTCATTCCCTTATATGGTTAAATGATTTTGTTGTTGACTGTATTTGGTTCCCTATTATTTAGAGATGTATCGGCCCATCCATGGCTAGGTTTGGTTGTGTTATTGTTGGCGTGTATCTCTTTTTGCTGTATTGTTTCCCTCCCCTTTGTTACGTGCCTTGTTACGTTGAACCACTTGTATTTATGATTTTGTTATGGATGGTTTATCAATTGGATTGAAATATTTTTGAAATGTACAGTGAGCTCAAAGTATTGGGACAGTGGCACCATTTTTGCTGTTTGTCAGACCATGAGACATCCCGATATGGACGATTTATCAATTGGATAATTATATTTTTGGAATGTCCAGTGATTTCTAAGTATTGGGACAGTGACAAATGAACAAAATTGTCACTGTCCCAATACTTCTGGAGCTCCCTGTATGTGCCTGCTGGTATAAATGACTTATCCTTCTGTTCTATTCTGTTCAAATGTACTGTTCCGGTTTTGTCACGTGCATGCTTTTCCTTTCAATCATACTGTGCTACACTATCCAAACCATGTGTTTACCCCGAAATGGAAATAAAATGCATTTTAATTCATTCATTATTTGATTTAGTCATTTCCTGCCCGACACTCATTTCCTGGATGACGTCACTACCCTGAATGATACCATTACGTATACCAACGTGGTTTACTCGGGGAGGCCGCAACGCTACAGAACGCTAAGACACAGAATATATTGAATAGAACGGACATTCCTCTTGTAATCGTGGAGAATAGATACTTGTGTCAGCTCTATAGTGTTGCATGTCCACCTGCGCATTTCACCCTTCTGAATCCTCCCATGGGAAATGTGACGAATAGAGCCAACATGATATTCTGCGTAAAAGACCATCATGTCAGTTTCTGCACAATACATTTCTATCTGAGCATGCTGTAGCGGTTTCGCCCTTCTGAACGTGCCTCCTGGCGTCGCTGTGCATGTGTCGTCCCATCGCCATGGTAACACTGTTTTGTTGACCCTGCCGATAACCCCTGACCCCTGTGCTGTTCCCCCTCACAGAGCAGGATGCCTCCAGGGGGTACAACACAACCACCAGCGACGGGGGAAGGGGGCAGACCAGACGAGCCACCCCGGACAGAGAGGTAGCCAAACCAGAACTTTGATTTTTCCAGACTAACTTTGAGGCCCCAATAGCCGAGTGATGAATGAGACTTGGAAGTATAGCATCGCGAGACTAGCTAAACCAGTACATCCCAGTGTTTCCCATGGATTCTTTATTTTCCTGGCAGGGCACATTAAATCTGCAACATTTTCAATTGAAGCCACATTCTTTTAGGTGGGGTCCAAAGAGCTAGACACCCCCCGTCTATTCAGTTCTAGGGGAAACACTGGTACTCCTATTTAGAAGATGTATTGTATTTTTAACATGCTATTACACCACTGGCCCAAAGGAGTGGTTTTCACCTCTACCTAGTTGTTGATTGATTCAAGAAGAATTGTTTCACTGTCCTGATAAGCTTTACACGTCAACATAATTGTATCATATCTGGTAACACAAGACTGCTCTCTCCCCTTTCTCTATGTACCTCTCTCCCTCTCTCTCATCTCCATCTGCATAGGTCTCCCATAAGCAGATGACCCAACTCATTCTCTTCTCTCTCCTCCATCAGAAACAGCCTGCCAGAGCTATATATGACTTTAAGGCACAGACTGCTAAGTGAGTAGAGCGGCTGAACGCAATGAGGAGATACAGGGACCTTGGCGTGTGCTGCACTGGTTTGGACACATGTAGGCTGGGCACGCGCGGCGCTTGAAACAGACAGTCCGCTTTTCTTTGAGGGGGCCAGTTATGGGCAATAACCTCATAATCGTTATCTCCAGCCCATTCCAGTGTCTACAAGTGAATTTTGTATTTATTTTTAATCAAAAAGATAAATTGTTTTTCTAGGACTCTACCTCATATTTTTTTACTATGTAACGTGGAAAATTGCTTTGTTCACATACTGTACTATAGACACTGGTACGGTGCAGTGGGTAATTCATTTTAGGTTAAAAAGCAGTGACTTGCTTACCTTCACATCCGCCTGCTTAATCATATCCCGACCTTTAAAGGCATGCATGGACGAGTGTCGCTGCCATTGCTCTTCATACTAAAATGGTGCTTGTCTCTTAGACATCCAGCTTGCCTCCCACAATGTTCCGGCTTAATACGCCTAGAGTTGGGGCTCGAGACTACTTCCTGGCTGGTTAACAATGTCACATTGACGATTCCATATGACTCAATGCGTGTACCCTTATAACACAGTGCTGCCGTCACCTGGGTTTTGGGCTTCATTCCTGCGTGGGCCACATATAATTAATACATGTCATTGGTAGCCCAGTCCTGGACTGAAAAGCAATTTCAATCGAGATCCTTTTGGTTCAGGACTATGCTTCATCTGGGAAACCGGCCCATAGAGACAGGTGTTTGGGGGTTTAAGAAGCATCTTGTGACGGGTTGTTTCAGAGAGCTGACGTTCAAGAAGGGCGACGCGGTCAACATCATCAGACAGATCGACAGCAACTGGTACGAGGGAGAGCACCGCGGACGACTGGGCATCTTCCCCATCTCCTACATAGAGGTAGAGCACATTGAGTGTGTGTGGGGTGAAAGGGAAGTGGGGATACCTAGTCAACTGAATGCGTTCAACCCGAAATGTCTTCCGCATTTAACCCTACCCCTCTGAATCAGCTGAGTTGTTGTTGTTGGGGGGTTAACAGCCTTGCTCAAGGCAGATTTTTCCACCTTGCCGTCTTTGGGGATTTGAACCAGTGACCTTTCGGTTACTGGCCCAACTCTCTTTAACAGCTGGGCTACCTGTCGCCCACCTCTGTGTGTGTGTTTCAGATGATAATGATTGTGTTGTGTGTGTGTGTGTGTGTGTGTATCACCCAGTTTGCAGTTTAATTGATTACTTCTCTGACCTATGCTTTCCCCGCGCTTTCTCCAAACACACACACACACACACACACACACACACACAGAAGATGGCGTTGCCAGAGAAGCAGCAGCCGATCAGGCCTCCTCCACCAGCACACGTCAGAGAGATCGGGGAGGGGGTGGCCCGGTACAATTTCAACGCTGACACTAACGTGGAGCTGTCCCTCCGCAAGGTGAGGAGTGTGTGTGTGTGTGCATGTTGGTGCATGATTCAATGCGCATGTCTGTTCACTGAAGTGTCTCAAATTCCCGTGTTTGTGTGCGTTGATATGCACATATATTTGTGCGTCTGTCCGTGTGTGTTCACCTGCGTATACAATCTGCAGGGTGAGCGGGTAGTCTTGCTGAGACAGGTGGACCAGAACTGGTACGAGGGGAAGATCCCAGACACCACCAAGCAGGGCATTTTCCCCGTGGCCTACATAGACATAGTCAAACGCTCGCCATCCAAGAGCCCCGCCCCCTCCCACCAACCAGACCCACACGGCTACCCCAGCAACAGGACACAGGGCTCCACGCCCGCCAAGGTAGGGACAGAAGAAGAAGAATGATTTTATTAGTCCAGAAAAGACTGGAAATGTTGTCTTCTGCTCCAGTATACAATACACACATTAGGCTGAAGCAGAGGGGAGGCACAGTGCAGCGCCCAATGAGCAGGTCACTTGTTACAGTATTTAGTCACCAGTGGAGGCTGGTGAAAGGGAGGATGGCTCATGGTAATGGCTGGAACAGGTGTTTGATAGGGTTCTGTTCTACCTATTACAATGAGCCCGTCCTCTGATTTTCAAAGTTACTCCAGCCACGTGTTATCTGGTGCAGGGTGAAGTTGCCCTTTAGACGCTGATCTTGGGTCAGTTTAGCATTTCTCCCACTAATGACTAAGGTTAGGATTGGGGGAGGGGAAGCTGATCCTAGATCTGTAACTAGTGTTATACACTTCCAAACACTATTCAGTCAGGGGAGGCGTGTCCCAAACTGGAGTAAGCCAATTGTGACCGTGTGTTTTGGCAGATTTGAATTCTGTTTTTTTTTTTATGTCCGTGAGCAACAAGTTGCCCCGCTGTGTATGATGATGTCATATCGCTGAAGCCACCTTTTAAGTCTGAATCACTCAACCCCCAAAAATATATATACTATAATAAGCTCTTTTTCCATCAGCAGTTGTCACAGTGCATTAAAGATACCCAGCCTAAAACCCCAAAGAGCAAGCAAGTCTTGTCAAGTCTTTTCCTAAGCGCTGTAAATGTGTTAGGGATCCTACTACCTCCCATTTAAGAAAGCTACATATGTACCATGCCATCTCAAGTAGCTGTCGACATGCTGTGGCTTAAAGGTGAAGTCATGTCCACCCAAAAGGGATAGCATCACAATGCTAATTGGGATATTGAGTGTGGATTACAGTTCCTCCTTGTCCACAGACTGCTTTCACGGTAAGGAAACAAATACCTAAATATGTCAAATCTCCGTACTCTCCCTTTAACGGAGAGGCTTTCACACAAGTGGACCCAGACGCATGTAGAACATGTTGAGCCTGGTGAAATATGTGTATGTGCTAGAGAATGAAATGAGATGGAGAGAGGGTACTGTTGGGTTTGGATGGCAGAGGGACTAGCAGTGTGGACGAGTTTGTGTGCATCTCCTCTTTCCCTCAGTCCCTCACACCTTCTCCACTCCTGGTGTGTAAGTTTCCTCTTTTATACCCCTTCTCTCTCTCTTTCTCTCCCTCCCTCCGGAGCCATTCGACAGCTCTACCACCCCCCCTTCCCTCCATCACCACCACCCTCCTCGCTCCACGCCCCCCTCACCCCACACCCCTCCTGTGAAGACCCAGCTTCTGCAGGCCGTCACCGGCGATTGGCTTGCCCTCGGCCCCCCCTCCTCCAATAGCCCCGTACCACCCACGCCGTACCCCATCCCCCCGAGCCGCCTCCCTTTCCTGGAAGCTCAAGAACAGAGGGCCAGCCCTCCCGCGCCGCCAAAACGAGGGCTCACCCCTCCGCCCCGAAACGCATCCAGTCGTCTCGCTGCCTCCATCCCGGCTGTCAAGCAGTGGCTGTTTGACTTAGACTCCCCCCCCTCAGCCCCTCCTTTCTCTCCGCCCCCTCCTCCTGACTCCTCCTCTCCCTCCGCCTCCCCCGTGCCCGACACCTTCCTGGGATGCCTCAAAGAGAGGGGCCTAAGAGACAGTGAAGAGAACAAACCACTGTCCCTAGCAGGCAGAGGGGGGTTCTTCTGCGCTGAACCCGAGCCGGCGGACACGCACGCAGATTTGTTGCCATGGTACAGGTCAAGTGCTCAGCCAGTATCCCTAGAACTAGAAACAGAACCCCCGTCTCTTCAGGAGCAAGTGGAAGATCCCTATGATCAGTTGTTGTCTATGATCCTGGATCAGCCCATGTGTGACGAAGACGGGGGGGAGGTTCTCAGGCCGGCCGTGGAACCCCCGCACGTGGCACTGACCAACAAATCACAGAGCAGGGTTAGGCTCGAGACGGAGTTTCATAGGCCCGTGACTACACAGCCCATGTCCATCACGCAGGACAGCCAATCAAAAAGGGTGAATAGGAGGACGGCGGGTTCTCAGAGGCCGATGACATTGTACATTGAGGAAGGGGAGGAAGCTATAGGAGGGGAAGAAGAGGAGGAGGAAGAAGAAGAAGACTGTGGTACTATAACTGTCCACAGAGAGGGACTGAAAACAAAGGTAGCGCATGAAGTGTGGACCAGGTTTCAGAGTCCGTTGAAGCATACGCACATGCTTGCTAACACCTAACCCGAGCCAGTTCCAAGCAGTTTTACACAGTTTGATAATACATTTAAGATGTACTTATTATGATTAAAAAGACCTGGTTAACCAGGGCTTGGATATATGGAGGCTTTTCAGTCATGAATTGAAATGGAATTGACCCTAAACCCCTGTAGTTTCACATCTTGCCTTTTCTGGCTCATGTTTACTTGATTATGCAGAATAATGCTTCAATAATGAACCTCCATTTTGGAATGGTGATTCAGCTCGAGGTTTGACGCTGGGTGTGATTGGTGTCACATTTTCCTTCCCTTCCCAGGCTGATGTCTATCCTTCCCGCTGTCACAGCACTCTGTGCAACCCGGCACAGTTAGATCCCATCACCCTCCTCCCTCCCCCCGTCTCTCCTCCCTCCTCACCATCCCCCGCTTTTTACTCTGCCTCACAACCAGCTGAAGCCCTGGCTATCTCTTCTTCCTCTCCTACACTGTCCCGTCTTTCTCCCCCTCCCCCAATCCCCCTCTCCTCCTCGCCACAGATTGTGCCACCCTGCTCTCCTCCCCCCACTTCCCTCATCTCTACCTCTCACCTCTCCTCTCCTTCACCCTCCTCTGCACTTCTCACCTCTCCGCCTCCCACCACCTCACCCCTCCCTACCTCCCACCCATCCTCTACTCCTCCTCCCCCCACTTCTCCCACCCCTCTCTCTTCCTCCCTTTTGGCCTCACATCAGCCCATCCCACCCCTGGTCTCCCCTGCTCCCCCCCATCCCTCTCCTCCGACCTCCCCCATCCCTGACGCACAACAGGCGCTCCCTTCCTCCCCTCCCCCCTCTTCTCCACCTCCTCCTCCTCTCCCTTCCTCTCCCTCCCCTCCGCTCGTACCTTTTCCAGAGCCTAGGTCTCCTAAGATCAAGGTAAAAGACACTGCAGGTGCTCATATTGTGCTACAACAACTTATAAGAAACGCTAACTCAAATGAACCCTGACGGACTGTGTGTGTGTGTTGTGCCCTAATAAATTTTTATGAATCACCTGTTGGACCAGTGAAGTGTGTGTGCGGCTGTGTGATAACGCTGCGTAATTAGCAGCATGTTGGACATCTGGTGGCAGATGCCCATATGCTCCGTGTTAATATGAGAGAGTGCCACTGTGTACCTAGGTGAGCTTCTTTTAGATGTATTGTGTGTAGCCTATAAGAGGTGTATAAATCACCTCTACTGTATAAACGGTGTATGCCTTTGTATGCATGGGAAGACAGCCCTTGGCTACAGCATGAGTGCTCAGTAGTTTGCAACCAAATTGTCTTTGTGTCAAATGACAACGTATTCCCTATATAATGCTCTAACCTTTACCTTTGCAACACAAAATGGCGCATTATATAGGGAACAGGGTGTCCTTTGGGACAATACCAGTGATTCTCTGTGGTCAAAATGGCTGCTCTTGTTCTTTCTGAAAATGGAGGCTGACGGCCGTCTGTCTTGTTGTTGTTGTTGTCGCATTTCTGGTTCTTTCAGCCTCCTTTTAAGCACGACCTCCTCGCGGTCGACGGTAAACCCCCCCGTAGCCCCGTCGCGACCCGAAGGTCCTGTCTGTCACCTGTTAGAGGTCGAAGGGTAGGGGCGTGACACTAGCAGCTGTGCATTGTGGGGAATGTAGTCTTTGTTCTCTAATAATACCCTGTTGGTTACCCCTGGATTTCAGTGCATGATATTGTTTGACCACATTGTAGTGCATTTGTTTCGTTGTGGGGGATTGAACATTGAGATTGGGTGTGTTTTTTTGTGGATTTGGGGGTTTATTTGATTCTGTTCTCATCTGAAAGGGGAATGGAGCCAAATGATAAGTGTGCCTCTCAAAGCAGTGGATTTATATCAACACCATCAACTGTTTGTCACGCTGTACTTATTTCTCTCTCTCTCTCTCTCTGTCTCTCTGTCTCAGAGGTTTGTGCAGGATTCGCTCCATGGTGGAGGAGACCTGTAAGTAACAGTAGAATCTCGATCATTGACACAACAATAATATTCTTATCATAGGACTGTAGCAATGTGGGTTATATTTCCATGGTTGTGGCCCCATCGGTCGTTCTTGTAATCATCAATATCTTCAGCAACATCATCTCAGATGTTCTATGTTACATTTATTTCATTTGAGCATAGCCCCCTTATCACTTGTACAAATCAGCATTATCATCAACATACATTTTACCTGACACTCTTATTCAGAGCAATTCGAGTTAAGTGCCTTTCTCAAGGGCACATTTTTCACCGAGTCGTCTCTGGGATTCGAACCAGCGACCTTTCGTTTACGGGTCCAATTAACCGCTAGGCTACCTGCCTACATCAACATTGATCTTATCACAAAGCTATAGCGGTGTGGGCCACGTTTCTCACACAGCCCTGGTTGTGTCCCCCCAGGTTCCAGGCCCTGTACAACTATCTGCCCCGTAACGAGGACGAGCTGGAGCTGAAGGAGGGGGACGTCGTGGACGTCATGGAGAAGTGCGACGACGGCTGGTTTGTCGGTAAGAGAGGAGAATAAGAACTTCACCTTTTCCTCACAGGATCGCAGTACTTGATTGTTGAAAAGCAAAGCTGTTGTTATCTATCCAGTCATGACAGAAGATCGGAAACAGTTTCACGGTTAAGGAGGATCGAAGGGTGCATTTTTGGAGACCAACGCTCTGGTAGGCTGTAGTAGAGGGTTCTTCAACCCTGTTCCTAGAGAGCTACCCTCCTGTAGGTTTTTTGCTCCAACCTCAGTTGTGACTAACCTGATTCATCTCATCAACCAGCTAATTATTAGAATCAGGTGTGCTAGATTAGGATTGGAGTGAACCTAGAGGACTGTAGCTCTGCAGGAACAGAGTTGGAGAGCCCTGCAGTTAGTAGATTTGCAGCAGTGGATACTGAATCGCATTTATGTTCAACTCGTATCCCACTCTCACCAGTAGGTGGTGCTCGAGTTCCTTGTGTGATCTACTGCCTGTGCCCCGAGTACAACACACGGCAGCTCCATCCTGAAACAACCGCTATCCTATAGGCACTTAGGGCGTACATCTCAAAGACTTTGATAAGGATAAGAAATGTGGTAATAGTCTGACAGACAAGCAGGAATTTCTGCCACATTACTTAGATCTATGCAGTCCTCTCAGATTTACAAATGCCTAGGAGCTATGGGGAAGTGCCTAGGGAGTAGGGTCTAGGGGAAGTGTCTAGGGGAAGGGGCTAGGGGAAGGGGCTAGGGGAAGTGACTAGGGGAAGGGGCTTGGGGAAAGGGCTAGGGTTTAGGGGCTAGGGGAAGTGACTCGGAGCTAGCGGAAGAGTCTAGGGGCTAGGGGAAGTGACTAGGAGCTAGGGGAAGGGGCTAGGGGAGGTGCCTAGGGTTTAGGGGCTAGGGGAAGTGACTCGGGGCTAGGGGAAGTGCCTAGGGAGTAAGAGTTGTTTCAGAACAGGGCCTTCCTCTCCCACTCTGAAATGTCCACTTAATCCATTTTGACCACTCAGCATGATACCAAATGGTGATATTACCACTAAAGACTGGTTGCACTGAGAATTAATTTGACCCCTCACTTCTAGGTCCTTGTATTTCCTTCCTTCCTCAAAGTCCAGCCATGTTGCAATGAGATTTTCAAGGGGCCTCTGTGAAATCTTGCCAATTAGCTCGACGAGATCTTTCATTTCCTGATTACATTGCAGTCTGGTAGGAATGACAGACAGCTTCTGAAAAATAAACTTTGGTTTGAATGTAGTCTTGGGTTTATTTTAACGGAGCAGGGAATCATTTGTGTTTTTTGCAATATTTGAATACACTATTTAAAACAGCAATTCTTTGGATAGTTCCCTCTGCGTAGAAGAACCACTGAAATTCTAGAATCAATCACTTCGAGTGGGCTACAGTATGTAAATGGACACATTTCATTGTTGATTATTATTAGCCTTTATTAAACACATTCTATTTTACAATTACGACCTATAAGGATGTTTTAACGTCACCGTGGGTGTCTACATAGTGGAAAATTGGCATCTCTGTTTTTGTGTTTTTGCAAAGGGACTTCCCGACGGAGCAAGCAGTTTGGAACCTTTCCAGGAAACTACGTCAAGAAGCTATAATGATGAATCCGGTCCACCCCCACACCCTCCTTACTTGGACCCTTCCATCTCTAGCACAACTCATATTGGACACAACCAACCCGGAGTAAAGTTGCCCCCAGACACTGATTTGGGTCAGTTTTGCACTTTCCCCACCGATGGTTAAGGTTAAGATTTGGGGGAGGTGGAGCTGACCCTAGGATGACCCCACTACGTCGGGTCATCCAAGAAGCCTTGCCCAAGCATGTGTGACAACGTCACAACAAATATTTTGTTTTAGCTCTAACTAGCCAACTCTAAAGGAGACTATTCCACCAATTAAACAATTATTTTATAAATGATCGAGAAGCGGTAGAAGAGATCCATACTTTTGAATTCCTGTCACCTCAGATACTGAAGGAATGGTAGCCAAACAAGATGGCCAGCTTTAAGTGTTGACATCTGCTCTTATTTGATTTATTAGATATATTTTAACCCATTGATAAGTTGATTGTGTAACATTCAGAAAGGTCAAATATGGTAAAGATAAGAGTTAAAGATGCCAAGTAAACTGCCACTCAGGATTGCCTTGACGTCATCATGTCAGCCATCTTGGTTTTGGACATGTTTTTTTCCCCCTTTTTCCTCAGTGTTAAATCAATACAGAACCCCCCCCCCCCTTAAGTGTATTATCTGTAATAGGGGGGCAGGTTGGTATTTTCAGAGCAGTATATTGTCATAGGACATTGCAACACATTTCAATGTTTAATCCTTTGGCAAATGCTCTTATCCACAGCAACTTTCAATAAGCAACATGAAGCAACCACAGCGTTATTAGTAAAAAATCTTCTTCATAAATGTTATACACCAACACAGGAACACTCACCTATTTCCCCCAGTGAAAATGATGACGCTGTCTAATGCATGATGCCCAAAGGGTTGCTGGGAACCACGGGATAGGGTAAGAAATGTTTGGAGGCAAATGCATTGATATTGAAAGCGTATAAATATATTTGCAGAGCCTTCTATTTGCACCGGAAGGCTCTGGATATCTGCCTTCTATGGGCCTACAGTCAATTCCAGTTTCTCATTATAGTGTTTGCGAACTCTTATACGAGTTATTTCATATGTGGAAGTGGCAATATTTTATTTAGCCCTTCTGTTTGAACAATTACAGTACATTTTGTACTTTAGATGGGAAATAATATTTATAGATTTGGGATTTTATTGATCGGTGGACTTGGCGTTTTATCCGAGTACGCTACGGATTTTACAAGTGAGAGCTACATTGGATTGTCGACAGGGCTTTAGGAGTTTGATACCGTTGGAAAAACAAATGCAAAAGCAACACGTTTTCCCACTTTTCTTGTATGTAAAGATATTTATAATGGGAAAAGTATTGAATATTGAGAGGACGTCATTTAGATGTCTCCGTCCATAAATATAACTCTGGATAGAGCAACATAAGTTTCTCAGCTTACTTTGTGTTCTTTCGTCTAGTGGAAGTGGCCTAAGGTAAAGTGTGCTTTTGGCTAATTTCAACCACAGCAAATCCCCGTGTCATGTTTAAGATAACGAGACAATAGCCTAAATTTGTTCCCAGTCAAGTCTGACATTTACTTTTGTCAATATACAACAAACCTTCAGGTGTCGACAATAATACAACCCTCCTTTTTGAAATGGTGTTATTTTATTCTATGACGAGGTTTTCTTATTAAGATCGCTGTTGAATACTGTATTAGGAATTACATAGCTAATGTTGTCGCCACATTCATTGCCTTTGTCCAAATGGGATGTTTTACTATACTCTAAATTAATATAATCAGATAAGCGGCGTAATTGAATTATACAGTTATCTTCCTGGAGTATTTTTTTTCTCTCTAGATAATTCTGACGGTGACCTTTTTACTGTCCGGAATGAATGAAACGAGTAGTGTCAATGCAATAGCTTGTAACAATGTATTTGAATAACATTTGTTAGGCATACTTTTTGTGTTAAATGAATGTGATTTTAAGAATTTATTTTGCCTTTCTTTTTTTCGTGTGTAAAGAAGTATCTATTCACATAGGAAGGACACTGACCGCAGAACAATTGTTTAAGCACCTTAATATGTAATTACTTTATTTTTGGTTTCTGTCTTTGGTTGGTTTTGTTCTCGTTTATTTTTCTCACCATCCCCTTTTCATTCACACTTCCCTGGGTCGTGTTCATTAGGGACCAAACAGAAGAAAACTGACTACCTGGACATGTCCAATAAAAAATGCAAATGTTCGTGTTCTGTTGCAAACGTTTCCCGTTGCTATCCCTAATGAACACGACCCTGGCATGTGAGAGCACTGCGTGTCTGTTGGTGCTGTTTTTTGTACGTCTTTTGTATGGAGCTGTAAATCGATGACATGATCCACTTGCTTTATAAACTCTTATTTTCTCACCCACCATCTGTTTGGGTTGCCTTTTCTCTTCTCACTTTTTCACACCACCTTTTCCTACATCCACCTCAATCACCCCAAACAGCCATACAGTATGCAAAAAAAAACCAGAAAGAAAACATTTATAGTGGGTTACACTACTTTAAGGTGCTCTTTATGAAGGGTACCTTAGTGCAAAGTGGTACCTTGTAGTGTTACCAGGGATACCCGCTCTGGAGAACAAAATGGAGTATAAGGGAATGTACGTTACCCATAATTGAATAAGGATAGAATGTAATGTTTTAAATATTTCTAGTCTGCCTTTGCTACCACTTTCGGGGACTTTAAAAGTTTTGGACTGACGACGTGGACTTTTGGAGGATCCCCGTCTCAGATTGGAGTTGTGTATATTGAATCAGAAATGGGGGGCTACAAGTGCAGATTCTTAGCTTTGTCCAAATGTGAACTCAAGTGGATGACATTGCAATGACATTCTTATAACAAGTCTTTCTACAAGTCTTTCTGCTTTCATTTACAATTTTGTTTCGTACTATATTCCTAATAAATTCTGCCTGATACTTTCTGTATTTTTCTCTCTTTGGAAAGTCTGATAACTGACGGACTCCTTTTCTCACTGGTGTGACAACATGGTTATACAGTAGTTAAGTTCTGGTGTGGTCCACGTAGGAATGACTGTATGCAATTAAGCTGTATGTATCCCAAAAAAAAAACATTTGCCCCAGGATACTTCAACTGGTGACTAGCAGGGAGGATAAAGACAAAGGAGCCCTCTGTTGCTGGGTAAATCTGATGGATTTATTGACGGGAAAAACAAACAATAGGGCTTATGTTTCGGCATAAATCGTCTCCATCGGAGCCTTTTGTTTAAGCTGGGCTGTAGCGCGTTTGGGTATGCCTGTTTACTATTGGTAAACTGTGTGTATATTCCAGGAAAGGTTAAAGTTCACGCTGCTCCAATATGTTTTGGACTGTATTGTTGGACCAAGACAATCTCAAGTATTCTATGTGAGGTAGGTACGTATCTGGAGACGTGTGTGTGTACACTCCTTCTACAGACACACACCATCCCAGACATCCTTTATTTGTGTAGGAGTCAGCTCCTTCCTAAAACCTGCCCCCATGGCAACTGTACAAACAAACCCGGACTGATACGTCTTGAGGAAGGTATGTTAGCCGTTTCAGGAGATCGACACCGAAGGGAGAATGAACGACTTTAATGTCATCATAATTGGGCTTATTTAAAAAAAAAAAAAATGGCCATCCATTGTTTTGATTGGCTTTCTTCCTCCCCATACACATTATGGAAACAGACTTCATGCACAGAGGGAGGGCTGACAACTTGATAATAGGGTAGCTTGTCTTGCTTCAATGCTTACTGTGCGTTTACATTGTTGTCATGCATATATACACATAAGAACTGCTTGTGTTTTGACGGATGACTTAATTGCATTAGATATTTTTGTAACTTTCTGTGAGGAGTGCGAGAGATGAAGAAAAATTGCCTCCACTAATGGTTATGCAAACACCTCTGACCTCGTTTCTGTTAAACACTCACGAGAGCCGAGTGTGTGTGAGTGAAACGTTAAGAACTGAATGGAGATTGGTTCGTGTCCAAATCACACAAACAGAAAAAATAACGAGAGATCTCAAATTAAATGAAGAGCGCGAAAGAGAGGCGGGAGGAGAGCTCTGGGCTCGCTAAAGATCAATAGGCCCTGGAATGCTGCTGCGCCTGGGGGGCCCCCAGGGCCTGCGTGAGGAGCTGCGCCTGCAGACCAAATAAGGGCAGGAGCAGCCGGACAAGAGTGTCAGCCTGAGTGCGGAGTGGGGCCCCAGTCAGGCTCCGAGGCAACCCGGGGACGAGGAGAGACGAGTGGGCTGCACGCTCAGACACTGGCCTACCTCCACTCTTCCCCTGGATGTTCACAGGTGGAGCAAGAGAGCGAGACAATGCTGGAGAAGGATGACGCTACATGAGTTGGCTGAGTTCAAGCGTAACAGGTACAGTATCATGTTCAGAAAGAGCGAAAGAGCTGCTACGTCCGAGAAGGAGGGGGAGAGAGAAAGTGATAGAGCGCGAGACCAAACAGAAGTAAAGGAACACGGGAGTAAGTGTCGCCAGGAAAAAGAGTGAGAGGGAGAACTGCCTCTGGTCCTGAGTCGGGGCCAATGACTTCACTCAGGGGGTGGGGTCCCCCCCCCCACCACCACCCCTCCGCTAGTTTAAAAGGGTACATGAGTAAGTCGTCCCGCTGCTCTGTTTCTGAGAACCCGGCTGTGTTTGGGACACACACCAGTGTACTTCCAGCTACAGGAACAGAGACAAGGGACAAAGAGGGGGACATGCCACTGGACATTGTCCTAAAGGGCCCGGCCCCGTGGGGGTTCCGACTGACCGGCGGCAAGGACTTCAACCAGCCCCTCACCATCTCCAGGGTAAGAGTACCTGATACTTTTAGACTGAAAAGACTGACAATGGTTGGGTGATGGTGTGTTTACAGTATGTTTTGCATGTGTGATGTATGTCCGAGCATCTTTGAGTGGGCCTGGTGCCAGGTGTTTGTGTGGGTGAGGAGGAGGCAGTAGTAGGGAGGTGTGTGTGTGTCTTCCTACACAGAACACAAATGGTCAGATATACTCAACCGTTCCACCATTGTATTCTGTGTGTAGGGGATTATGTTGATCCGCTCTGTCTTAGCCTATGGTGTGCGTGTGTCTCTCACCCCCCCATCCCCCCCTTCTCTCTCTTACTGCCGGCATACTTGGCTCACCTTCCCTTTAACCTCTTGTCTCAGTTAAATAGCTGTGCTAGGATGAGAAACAGCAGGGAAGAGCTCTGTGTATTCGACCAGACTGACCATAAGAGTAATACTGCCTAAAGTCTGCGTCCCAAATGGCAACATACAGTACGCACTACTTTTGACCCGGGCCCATAGAAATCTCATCAAAAGCAGTTCACCATAAAGGGAATAGGAGGCCATTTGGACACGCACAGTCTCAGCCATTCCCTAACAGCCCAGATACTTACAGTGAAAGACTACTGGATTGGGAATGTGTGTTTTGGGTTGTGATAAACCGTGATACATCAGGGGTTTTTCTATATGGTGGAAGGCTGCGCGGCTGGGGGAACACACACACACACACACACACACCTGTGTTCCAGTAAATATCTGCAGCTTAGTTTGAAATAGCTGTTTGCATCATCTACTAGGACACACACACACACACACAGCAGCTGAATGAACGCAGGCTGCTGGGAATGGGTTAATAGCTGGTGACCAAAGTGCAGTCTCCTGGGTAGGCATCTAGGTGGAGTTATTCAGAGAATGCCCATTTAGCTCAAGTTAAGTCATTAAACTCTATGTGTGTGGGAGAGATCGTCATGTTGTTTGTGTTAACATTGTGTGTTTGTTTGTCTGTCTGTGAGTGTGTGTATATGTTGGAGTTTTGTATTTTAACGTTGGCAAGGTTGTGTGTGTGTGTGTGTGTGTGTGTGTGTGTGTGTGTGGTGTGTGTGTAACCATAGGAGTATCAGTAATCCCTGTCGTGTATCTAAGTTTAGGCCTGGCACCAGGGCCGGGAGCTAAAAGAGTTACCGGTGAGATCTGTGAATCATCGGCCCCTAATGGAGACTACACACCTGTTGTGTGAGCAGAGAACCCGCAAGCTGATGAAGGGGAGGGAGGCTGGCGAGAGAGAGGGGCAAAAACCGGGGTCTCGCCCATGATATCAGACAAGTGTTTATTATTAAACACCTTTTCAAAGGCACCGCAGGTAGCTGATGCCCCTAACCACAGATCTAGGGTCAGATTACCCTATCCCCAAGCCTAACCTTAACCATCATGGGGATGAAGTACAATCTGACTCCATTCGTTGTGTTTCAATATTTGTCCTTGATTGATTTAAATCTCCTCATGTACCCTCGACCCTGTCCGTGTGTGCCTTTGTGTGTTCACGTATCCCTTCACCATCCACCCACTAGACAAGCTCTCATCACTTTACTCCTAACCTCTCACAAAGCAGTCGTTGATCGAAAGCTTCTTAAATCCTCTCTACGTGGTCTTATTAGCTCTCGTTCAAGGGGCTGTTCACTTGTAATGAGATTTAGCCACTGGCACATTCCTCTCGCTCGCAGAGCTTGAACCCCGACCTCGACCTTGTCTCAGCCATGTCTTCCCAGGCCATTTTTTGTTTAAAAAAAAAAAAAACATCCCCTTCTACGGTTGGTTTTTGTTTCCAAGTGAAAGCGTAAACTAAACATTATTAATTGACGTCCATTGCCCGGTTCCAGTAAACGAGGGACACCAGGACGTATGACGAGTGATGTTTAAATTAGCTGCGGTCGTGCATGTTTGGCTGGGACTGGAAGCTGAGTAGGGAAGAAACTAGGGTTTGTTTTCAGTAGTGTGTGTGTACCGCATAGCAAAATGAAAATGAGGGCTTCTTATTGGACAAGTTGTGGTAGTAGCTCCCTGTTTCAAACCATTGCTTTCTCCCTGCTGAACACAACCCAGGGGTCCATCCATGCAGGAGACTTTTGGAGCCGCTCCCAATTCGCCTCCTAGCCCTCCTTTTGGCCCAGATCTGAAGAGTCTGGATAGGTTCCAGTGTAGTGGAGGAGCTTCCACCATATTGATTTCACCTTACAGATCTGCAAACATTTAAAAGGCCAAATGAAGGGTTAGGGAGCGATTTGGGACTGACTGTTGGAATGGTTAGGAGAGTAGTAAAAATGATGCACGCCACAGGGTTGTCAAGGGCAGATGGTTGTCAAGGAAAATGCCAAAGTTTTTCAATCGTGTAAATCACTCATGTTCCCTCCACATCCCATGACTCTCTCATCCTGGGTTATTTATAGGCCCGTGATCCAAGCTTCGATGTAACGTCTCCCCTGTGAGGGCTACAACGTTGCATCTGTGGAGCCTTAAACGCAATATGGTTCTCTTCCACCGGAGAGGAAAACCCATCAGAGAGAGAGAGAGCGAATGAGAGAGAGAAATATTGCAAGGGGTGAGAGAGAGAGGGAGACACACAGAAAAGAGAGCATTTGAAGTAAATGGCCGAAAAATAGGGAGAGTATTTGAAGATAAAACCCTGGCTACTTTTGAGGTTTAAACTTCAATTGCTCTCTCGCTCTCTTTCTCTCTCTTTCTCTCTCTCTACTTTTACGATTCTCTCCCGTATGTTACTCGTTACAACTTATAAAACCCAATCATTTCCGCCCGGCTAGTGTCCGTATTCCATCTGTATACTGTCAATCGGCAGAACGAAACACGTGTTTACTTCGTCCGAAATAAACGGTTTGCACGAGCTCAAATACCAGCGAGGGCAAATGACTTTATAGCAGAGAGAGAGGTTTACCTCCTGACTTTATACACAGAGCGCTTTCAACCATGTACTCTGGAGGCCAGGACACTGTCAAGTAGACGGGCTACTAAAACAAACTGCAAACTCCCAGCAAATGTATATTTCAAATTCTGCAACAAAATCTACTTTTGAGTTGGCGTTTTGGTATTGCTTCTTAATTTGTATGAACACAAATAGCATATAGTTGGGTTGTTGTGCACAAAATTCAGCAACCCTATCAACATGTTGCCATAGGGTAATTTCATGGACAACCTTCTCCCAAATCTATATGCAACGTTGTGGCAACGAAGTGTTAGGAGGAAATAGAATCAATGCTTTTATTAGAGGTTCTATAGACCAGAAGTGCTTAAAGGTGGTCTACTTCACTAGAAGTGGGCCTACAGTTAACCAAACGTATCAATTAGGCCCAAAGAGGTTTGTTCAACTACAATCAGTCAGATAGATGATGAGGTGGCGCTGATATAGAGCAGGCCATGTTTGTGTGACTACGAAACCACACAAAAATGGCACACATTTCTGCCTGGCTAATAGTAGATTACTAACAGCAGCATGCACCCGATTCTTACTGATCTCTCTCTGTCTCCGTCTCTCTCTGTCTCTCTCTCTGTCTCTCTCTGTCTCTCTCTCTCTGTCTCTCTCTGTCTCCGTCTCTCTCTGTCTCTCTCTCTCTGTCTCTCTCTGTCTCTCTCTGTCTCTCTCTGTCTCTCTCTGTCTCTCTCTGTCTCTCTCTCTCTGTCTCTCTCTGTCTCCGTCTCTCTCTGTCTCTCTCTGTCTCTCTCTGTCTCTCTCTCTCTGTCTCTCTCTGTCTCCGTCTCTCTCTGTCTCTCTCTGTCTCTCTCTGTCTCTCTCTGTCTCTCTCTCTCTGTCTCTCTCTGTCTCCGTCTCTCTCTGTCTCTCTCTGTCTCTCTCTGTCTCTCTCTGTCTCTCTCTCTCTGTCTCTCTCTGTCTCCGTCTCTCTCTGTCTCTCTCTGTCTCTCTCTGTCTCTCTCTGTCTCTCTCTGTCTCTCTCTGTCTCTCTCTCTCTGTCTCTCTCTGTCTCCGTCTCTCTCTGTCTCTCTCTGTCTCTCTCTGTCTCTCTCTGTCTCTCTCTGTCTCTCTCTGTCTCTCTCTGTCTCTCTCTGTCTCTCTCTGTCTCTCTCTGTCTCTCTCTGTCTCTCTCTGTCTCTCTCTCTCTGTCTCTCTCTGTCTCTCTCTCTCTGTCTCTCTCTGTCTCCGTCTCTCTCTCTCTGTCTCTCTCTGTCTCCGTCTCTCTCTCTCTGTCTCTCTCTGTCTCCGTCTCTCTCTCTCTGTCTCCGTCTCTCTCTCTCCGTCTCTGTCTCTCTCTGTCTCTCTCTGTCTCTCTCTCTCTGTCTCCGTCTCTCTCTCTCCGTCTCTCTCTCTCTGTCTCTCTCTCTCCGTCTCTGTCTCTCTCTGTCTCTCTCTGTCTCTCTCTCTCTGTCTCCGTCTCTCTGTCTCTCTCTGTCTCCGACTCCTCTCTCTGTCTCCGTCTCTATGTCTCCGTCTCTCTGTCTCCGTCTCTCTGTCTCTGTCTCTCTCTGTCTCCGACTCCTCTCTCTGTCTCCGTCTCTCTCTCTCTCTCTCTCTGTCTCCGACTCCTCTCTCTGTCTCCGTCTCTCTCTGTCTCTCTCTGTCTCCGTCTCTCTCTGTCTCTCTCTGTCTCTGTCTCTCTCTGTCTCTCTCTGTCTCTCTCTCTCTGTCTCTCTCTGTCTCCGTCTCTCTCTGTCTCTCTCTGTCTCTCTCTGTCTCTCTCTGTCTCTCTCTCTCTGTCTCTCTCTGTCTCCGTCTCTCTCTGTCTCTCTCTGTCTCTCTCTGTCTCTCTCTGTCTCTCTCTGTCTCTCTCTCTCTGTCTCTCTCTGTCTCCGTCTCTCTCTGTCTCTCTCTGTCTCTCTCTGTCTCTCTCTGTCTCTCTCTGTCTCTCTCTCTCTGTCTCTCTCTGTCTCCGTCTCTCTCTGTCTCTCTGTCTCTCTCTGTCTCTCTCTGTCTCTCTCTGTCTCTCTCTCTCTGTCTCTCTCTGTCTCCGTCTCTCTCTCTCTGTCTCTCTCTGTCTCCGTCTCTCTCTCTCTGTCTCTCTCTGTCTCCGTCTCTCTCTCTCTGTCTCCGTCTCTCTCTCTCCGTCTCTGTCTCTCTCTGTCTCTCTCTGTCTCTCTCTCTCTGTCTCCGTCTCTCTCTCTCCGTCTCTCTCTCTCTGTCTCTCTCTCTCTGTCTCCGTCTCTCTGTCTCTCTCTGTCTCCGACTCCTCTCTCTGTCTCCGTCTCTCTGTCTCTCTCTGTCTCCGACTCCTCTCTCTGTCTCCGTCTCTCTGTCTCCGTCTCTCTGTCTCCGTCTCTCTGTCTCCGTCTCTCTGTCTCTGTCTCTCTCTGTCTCCGACTCCTCTCTCTGTCTCCGTCTCTCTCTCTCTGTCTCTCTCTGTCTCCGACTCCTCTCTCTGTCTCCGTCTCTCTCTGTCTCTCTCTGTCTCCGTCTCTCTCTGTCTCTCTCTGTCTCCGTCTCTCTGTCTCCGTCTCTCTCTGTCTCTCTCTGTCTCCGTCTCTCTCTCTCTGTCTCCGTCTCTCTCTCTCTGTCTCCGTCTCTCTCTCTCTGTCTCCGTCTCTCTGTCTCTCTCTGTCTCCGACTCCTCTCTCTATCTCCGTCTCTCTGTCTCCGTCTCTCTGTCTCCGTCTCTCTGTCTCTGTCTCTCTCTGTCTCCGACTCCTCTCTCTGTCTCCGTCTCTCTCTCTCTGTCTCTCTCTGTCTCCGACTCCTCTCTCTGTCTCCGTCTCTCTCTGTCTCTCTCTGTCTCCGTCTCTCTCTCTCTGTCTCCGTCTCTCTCTCTCTGTCTCCGTCTCTCTCTGTCTCTCTCTGTCTCCGTCTCTCTCTCTCTGTCTCCGTCTCTCTCTCTCTGTCTCCGTCTCTCTCTGTCTCTCTCTGTCTCCGACTCCTCTCTCTGTCTCCGACTCCTCTCTCTGTCTCCGTCTCTCTCTCTCTGTCTCCGTCTCTCTCTGTCTCTCTCTGTCTCCGACTCCTCTCTCTGTCTCCGTCTCTCTCTCTCTGTCTCCGTCTCTCTCTGTCTCTCTCTGTCTCCGACTCCTCTCTCTGTCTCCGTCTCTCTCTCTCTGTCTCTCTCTCTCTCTCTCTGAATGATCGGGTTTTATAAGTCGTACTGAGTTGTATATGGGAGAGAATCGTAAAAATATACCTTGGCAGCGGGTTCTCACTTCAAGCTCTATCTCTTTCCATCTCCCTCACTCTCAGTTCAGTTCACTTTCTAAGTTTGAAAAGTGAAGACGTTTGCTTACTTCAAAGTAAACGAAGACAACACTAATAACAGCAACCATTATTAGAATAATTTGTGACAATGGAATTAATAATGATTAATCTCATGTGTCCACCCCTCTCTTTCTCTCTCTCTCTCTGGGCAGATCACTCCGGGCAGTAAGGCGGCGGTGGCCAACCTGTGTCCTGGTGATGTCATCCTGGCCATCGAGGGCGTCCCGGCGGAGGACATGATGCACTGTGAGGCCCAGAACAAGATCAAAGATGCCATCTACCAGCTCATCCTCACCGTCCAGAGGTCGGAGGTCACTCTGTGGGACACTCGCATACAGATACAGACATGCATACGCGTACACACTCACCTGATACGTACAAACACACTGGAGACATACACACACACACCCGCACGCACATTAACATACACACACACACATACACTGACATGCACACATTGATGCCCACCCCACATACAGTCCCCTCACGTAAACACACACACTGACATGCACACACTTACACGCACAATTTAATACACAAACATCGCACATAAACGCACACACACTAATACTCACGTGCACACACAGTAATACTCTCACAAACACACATACACAAATACACACACGCCTCTCACATAAGCACACACCATTACAATAGAGACGTGTGTACAAACATCAGTGACACAAGTGACTACCAATGATGTGAAACGAACTGTCACTGTTTGGGTGTATCCTATGACACACATAGCTAGTCAAACACACGTTCATGTTTGACTAACTCCAGAACTTACTGTACTTGATGAATCCCAAGATCTCTTTAATACCACATAGAACGTTCTATCTTACGTAGAACGTTCCAGAGCTGGCAAACGACGAGTTCATACCCAAGAACTCCAAGAAAGGAGCTACACACACCCACACTCTCTAATACAGACACACTTCTACATGCCCACGCACATACTCACACAAATACTCTTTCATACACACACACACACTTTTATACTGTTCACACACACACACCAAAGGAAGTCAATGAAGTTGCGTTTGATTTATGAGTGCTCAGTGTACTGTGGCCCAGCTGCCATGTAAAACCGATGTTTGGTCTGTGGGCATAATCGTTTCACCCACGGTCGAGGGAGTTGACAGTGAACTCTGTTTGATCATGACCTGTTTTTTTTGTTCCCAGACCAGAAACCAGACTATGGTCGCCTCAAGTCACGGAAGACGGGAAAGCCAACCCGTTCAAAATCAACTTGGAGGCTGAGCAGCAGGTGAGAGAGAGAGAGATATCTTGTGGATCTCATTAGGGGGGAGGGGAGACTGTGTGTGCGTGTTTATCTGTGTGTGTCCCTGCATAGCTTGTATGTGTGTGTATTTGTTTGTTTTAGTTGTCAACATATTTTTGTGTCTACACCTGTTGGTGTTTGTATGCGTCAGAGAACATCACATAAGGCCTCCTTGTCTTTCTCTCTCTCTCTCTCTCTCTCCATTCAGGAGTTCAAACCCATTGGTACAGGTCACAACCGCAAGGCCCAGCCCTTTATAGCTGCAGCTAACATCGACGACCATCGTCAGGTGGTCAGCACAGCCTACAACACCCCCATAGGCCTCTACTCCTCAGGCAACATCCAGGACGCCATGCACGGACAGATGAGGGGCCTGGTCCAGGACAAGCCAGAGGGGTGAGTTGGCTGGCTGGGTTGGTGAGTTGTTGGGTGGGTGAGTGTCTGTCTGATTTCTATCTGTCGTCATGGTGACACCAGTATTGCTAAATTAGCTTCCACTGTCTTCTTCTCTGATAGCTTCTGTTCATTTGTTTCTGCCAGAGTTTGGCTATTGTAGCTAACGCTGTTCTAAAACACATGTTAAATGTCAAGTCAAGGTACTTTAAATATATACAGTGCATTCGGAAAGTATTCAGACCCCTTGACTTTTTCCACATTTTGTTACGTTCCAGCCATATTCTAAAATGGATTTCATTATTTTTTTTCCCTCATCAATCTACACACACTACCCCATAATGACAAAGCAAAAACAGGTTTATAGAAATGTTTACAAATAAAAAACGGAAATATCTCATTTACATAAGTATTCAGACCCTTTACTCAGTACTTTGTTGAAGCACCTTGACAGCCTCGAGTCTTTTTGGGTATGACGCTACAAGCTTGGCACACCTGTGCTTGGGGAGTTTCTCCCATTCTTTTGTGTAGTTCCTCTCTAGCTCTGTCAGGTTGAATGGGGAGCGTCACTGCACAGCTATTTTCAGGTCTCTCCAGAGATGTTCGATTGGGTTCAAGTCCGAGCTCTGACTGGGCCACTCAAGGACATTCAGAGACTTGTCCCGAAGCCACCCCTGCGTTGTCTTGGTTGTGTGCTTGGGGTCATTGTCCTGTTGGAAGGTGAACCTTCGCCACAGTCTGAGGTGCTGAGCACTCTGGAGCAGGTTTTCATCAAGGATCTCTCTGTACTTTGCTCCGTACATCTTTCCCTCGATCCTGACTAGTCTCCCAGTCGCTGCCGCTGAAAAACATCCCCACAGCATGATGCTGCCACCACCATGCTTCACCGTAGGGATGGTGCCAGGTTTCCTCCAGACGTGACACTTGGCATTCAGGTCAAAGAGTTGAATCTTGGTTTCATCAGACCAGAGAATCTTGTTTCTCATGGTCTAGGAGTCCTATAGGTGCCACTCTACCATAAAGGCCTGATTGGTGGAGGGCTGCAGAGATGGTTGTCCTTCTAGAAGGTTATCCAATCTCCACAGAGGAACTCTGGAGCTCTGTCAGAGTGACCATCGGGTTCTTGGGCACCTCCCTGACAAAGTTCCTTCTCAACAAATTGCTCAGTTTGGCTGGGCAGCCAGCTCTACGAAGAGTCTTAGTGGTTCCAAACTTCTTCCATTTAAGAATGGAGGCCACTGTGTTCTTGGGGACCTTCAATGCTGCAGAATTGCTTTGGTACCCTTCCCCAGATCTGTGCCTCGACACAATCCTGTCCCGGAGCTCTATGAACAATTCCTTCAACCTCATGGCTTGGATTTTGCTCTGACATGCAATGTCAACTTTGGGACCTTATATAGACGTGTGTGCCTTTCCAAATCTTGTCCAATCAATTGAGTTTACCACAGGTGGAGTCCAATCTAGTTGTAGAAACATCAAGGATGATCAATGGAAACAGGATGCACCTGAGCTCAATTTCGAGTGTCATAGCAAAGGGTCTGAATACTTATGTAAGTAAGGTATTTCTATTTTTATTTTTAATACATTTGCAAAAAAATCTAAAAACCTGTTTTCACTTTGTCATTATGTATTTGTCATTGTGTGTAGATTGATGTGGGGAAAATGTATTTGATACATTTTAGAATAAGGCTGTAATGTAACAAAATGTGGAAAAAGTCAAGCGGTCTGAATTCTTTCAGAATGCAGTAATATATAAATAATAAAGTGTAAAAAAATAAATATATGTATATTTTACACTTTATTGAGACAGTATGGAAATCAGAGGAGGATATAGGGAGTCTTGTGTCCACGTTTTTCAGTTCCCAGGAAGTCATGTGGATCTCATTAGCCTAGCTAGCAGATATATGGGGTGTCACCGCGGTGCATGTATTACCCAAGCACACAGGAATGACTTTTTCCCTGGCTTTAGCAGGAGCTGTTTCTGAGAGACATAAATCATGCTAGCTGAGGTTCACATCAGCCTACAATGTACAGTTCAGTACAGCGGCTCTTCACTTTTCCTATTTTGATCAAGTAGTGCAGTAGAAACTAGAAAGGATAAGTTTCAGTAGAAACTTTTGAGTGCTTGTAATAGTGAGGTCCTGTGAGCACAAACTGGTTGAATCAACGTTGTTTCTACGTTTCTACCCATATGTATCAAGAATGGTCCACACTTGGAGATAATACATGACAACTACTAGAAAACATCTAAGAAGCCAGGCCTGGTATTTATAGCAGTTTTTGAAAAGGCTTTTGATAAGGAAAGACTTATTTATAAATGCCTGGATTTTTTTCAAGTTTGGTGATTCTCTTATGAAATGGGTAAAAGTAATGTATAGCAACCCCAGGTGAAAAATAGTAAATAGCGACTACTTCTCAGAGTTTTGAATTGTCAAGAGGAGTTAAACAAGGGTGTCCGCTTTCACTATATCTATTCGTTATGGTCATCGAAATGCTAGCTATTAAAATCAGATCAAATAACATTAGAGGGTTAGAAATCCAAGGCTTAAAAACGAAGGTGTCCATGTATGCCGATGACTCAAGTTTTATATTAAGTCCGCAAGCTAGATCCCTGCAGTGTTTCATTGAAGATCTAGATAACTTTTACGGGCTCTCTGGACTAAAATCTAATTACGATAAGTGTACAATTTTACGTATTGGATCTTTAAATAAATACAACTTTTACATGACCCTGCAGTTTACCTATAAAATGGGCTGACAGTCAAGTAGACATACTTGGTATTCATATCACAAAATATATAAATGAGATCTCCACAATGAATTTCAATAGAAAACTGCAACCATGGAGAGGGAAATAACTGTCTATTTATGGGAAAAATACACTGATTAACTCCTTAGTCTTATCTCAGTTTACTAGTTTACTTATGGCGCTGCCTACTCATGATGATTCATTTTTCAAAACATATGAGCAAATAGTATTTAGCTTTTTCTGGGATGCTAAACCAGACAAGATGAAGCGTGCCTATCTATAAAATGAGTATGAACTGGCAGGTTTGAGATGATTAAATATAAAAGCACTAAACCTCTCTCTAAAAGCTTTACTTATCCAAAAGTTTAACTTTAACCCTAAATGGTTTAAGTAGATTACTAAGAAAAGCTCATCCATTGTTTAAAAATGACCTTTTGGCCTTTGTGCAGATTGCCATGTCTCATTTTTGTTTAATCAAAAATTCTTATTTTCCCCCCCAAACAAGCATTGCAAAGCTGGCTACAATTTCAATGTCATCCCCATGAAAAGATAGAACAAATATTATGGCTGAACTCAGATGTACTGGTTGATAAAATACCTGTATTTATGGAAAAGATGTTTGAAAAGGGGATTTTGTTTTTAAATTATATTGTAAATTGGAGTGGTAGAGTTATCATAATTATATGGGAAGGTCTGCTCAATCCAAGATTACAACCAAATGATTACAGCATTACCCCAGAAATGGAGGAGGCAGGTGGCAGCGAGAGGAGGTAGGGAACTGGTCTGTCTGCCCAATATAAAGGATCAAAACTGGTGGAGGAATAAAAATAGCATAAATAGGAAAGTATACTAGTTTCATTTGAGGACCAGGATGTTGACAGCTGTGCCATACAGATTGGAAAATAGTTGGGAAGAGATTTTTGATGTATGGATTCCATGGTACAGGGTGTATGAGTTGATATATAAAAGGACGCAAGATTCAAGACTTCGTGCTTTTCAGCTAAAATTATTATATAGAATTCTTGCCACCAACAAAATGTTGAATATTTGGGACATACAATCATCGTAGCTCTGCAGATTTTGTTGTGAGGATACAGAATCAATAGACCATTTGTTTTGTTTTTGTTTTTGCGTGTTTCTGGTCTCAGGTTAAGGAATGTTTGAAAGTGTGTAACATTGATCAAATTTTTTTTCTAGAAATAGTATTGTTGGGAGACTGGGTCAGTCAATTACTAATATCTCAGTAAAAGTATTTATCTTCAACTCGCAATCTGTGGATTCTATTCGATTAGATAGATTCAAATTGTATGTTAAATATCACAGCATAGTTGAACGATATATGGTGCGTAGAAATCAGAAGAGGGTGGCCAGCAGAGATAGGTGGGATGGGCTGAGGGAAGCTGAGGGTTGGGATGTGGAATTGGAGACAAGTAGGAGTGGAGTTGCTGGGTGGGGGATAGAATGACGGTCAAATGTAAAACAATAGTCAAAATCAAACAAAACAAAAAGTAAGTTTGAATGACACCGAGGGGCAGTGTTCTTACAGCTAATGCATGTTTGCCTGAGGCTGATGCCGCGCAGGTGTTTGTGCACATGCATATACACACTCTCTCATTGAAATACACACACGTGCACATACACAGACACACACACACACATGTAAATAGTGCCATACATGTACTCAAACATATTCAGTTGGCATATTTTGTTGTCCTTGATGTCTTCTGTTTTTTGTGTTTTCCGTTTGTTCGTGCTTTGGTGGGGGGGCTTTGGGGGGGGGGACTTGGGGGTGGGGAATGTAATAATGTATTATTATTTTTTTGGGGGGTGGGGGGGTCTTGGATGGTTGAGGGGCAGCTCTTGGGGAACTGTGGGGGGTATCTTGGGGGGCTGGTGGACTGGCGATTGGGAGGTTGGCCGGTGGCTGATAGGTCACTGGTTCTGGTCCCCGTTTTTGACCTTGTGGGAGATCAGTCAATGTGCCCTTGAGCAGGGCGTTGGCGCTGGTTGCTTCTGTGGGTCGCTCTGGATGGGAGTCTGTTAGATGACCGAATGAGGAGGAGATGTTGAGCTGATTCACTGCAAATAGATTGTATGTTTTATATTGAATGTAAAAAAAGAATATATCAGGGGAGGCTGGTGACTTGGAAAATTGAGGAGGATGGGAGACCCCCGGTATAGGCATGGAGCGCACGGAGACCACAAAGTGTGTTTAAAAAATCATCAAAGACAAATTATTTTAACCTAAAGCATTTAATAAAGACATTTATAGTACAATATAATGGGGAATGAGAAGGCTACTTACAGTGTTGGAAAGGGACCACAGCAGTGAATGAATTAGGGTATGACGCATGAGTTGAGGTGTTCAGAGGCTTGACCAGTGCAGGACAGGATTTTACTGGGAAGACAGAAAACAACAACACAAGACACTACACAGTTAAACAAAAGAGCTAAGAATGTCCAAGCAAGGAGTAAAATCTTTGTGTTAATGCGATCGTATATGTGATTGACTCTACATACATTAATGAGAGAAAATTGATAGGGGTACTCACAGTGCTTGGAAGGGGAAAATGCAATGTGCCAGTGGATGAGCGGGCACATGAGACATCATGTAACCCAAGAAACGTTCCTGAATAAAGCCCTGATCATCCACATACCTGACGATAACTGACAGCTGCAAGCAGAAAGGTGGCACCATAGGGCCCAGAGCAGTGGAGCAATTTTTGCCCCCTAAGGCCTGGAGTTTCTCCTTATATGTTAACCTGTCTAGGATGAGGGTGCCGCTAGCGGCACTCCCCCCCCACCCCCACTGAAAAGGCAGAGCCGCGAAATTCAAAAAAAATATTTTTTTTAAATATTTAACTTTCACACATTAAAGTCCAATACAGCTAATGAAAGAAACAGATCTTGTGAATCCAGCCAACATGTCCGATTTTTAAAATGTTTTACAGGGAAGACACTATGTAAAGATGTACATCTATTACCTAAAAACACATTAGCATAATCCACCATCTTTTATTTGTCCACCAACACCAGTAGCTATCACCAATTCGGCTAAACTAAGATATTTATAGCCCCTAACCAAGAAAAAAACTCATCAGATGACAGTCTGATAACATATTTATGGTATGGGATAGGTTTTGTTAGAAAAATGTGCATATTTCAGGTAGATGGCATAGGTTACAATTGCACCCACCGTCACAAATGGACTAGAATAACTACATTGAGCAACGTGTTTACCTACTTACTAATCATCAAACATTTCGTAAAAATACACAGCATACACTAATCGAAAGACACAGATCCTGTGAATACAGACAATATTTCAGATTTTCTAAGTGTCTTACAGCGAAAACACAATAAATCGTTATATTAGCATAGCACATAGCACATAGCAGCCCAGCATTGATTCTAGCCAAAGTGAGCGATAACGTCAACATCGCCAAAATATATAAATTTTGTTCACTAACCTTCTCAGAATTCTTCAGATGACACTCCTGTAACATCATATTACACAATCCATATAGAGTTTGATCGAAAATGTGCATATTTAGCCACCAAAATCATGGTTAGACAATGTGAAATGTAGCCCAGCTGGTGAGAAAATGTCCGTGCGCCATATTAGACAGTGATCTACTCTTATACATAAATACTCATAAACGTGACTAAAAAATATAGGGTGGACAGGGATTGATAGACAATTTAATTCTTAATACAATCGCGGAATTACATTTTTTAATTTATCCTTACTTTTCAATACAGTTTGCGCCAAGCGAAGCTACGTCAAAAAACATGGCGTCCTAAGCCACTAACATTTTTCGACAGAAACACGATTTATCATAAAAAAAATGTCCTACTTTGAGCTGTTCTTCCATCAGTATCTTGGGCAAAGGATCCTTTCTTGGGTCTAATCGTCTTTTGGTGGAAAGCTGTCCTCTTGCCATGTGGAAATGCCAACTGCGTTCGGGATGAACTGGAAGCGTGCCCAGCAATTCACAGCGTTTCAGAAATAAATGCCCCAAAATCGCACTAAACGGATATAAATTGCTATAAAACGCTTTAAATTAACTACTTTATGATGTTTTTAACTCCTATAACGAGTAGAAACATGACCAGAGTAATATTACTCCCTCCACTAATGCTTGGAACAAGTGCGGGTCGATGTCCTCCAGGCGCATGACGCAGCAAGAAAAGAGTTCCTAGCTACAGGGTTTTTTAATTTGTAGTGCCTGTGAACGCGCAATCGACCCCATTCAAATCGTCATCACGTAAAGGCATCCAGGGGAAGACGTAAGCAGTGTCCGTATACTCATAGCAATAACTGTGGCCTTTTAACTGACTCCAGATCAGGGGCCAACATTTCTGAAATCTGACTCCATGTCAGGGAAATTGCTGTAGAATGGGTTCTGTTCCACTTAGAGACAAAATTTCAACTCCTATAGAAACTATAGACTGTTTTCTATCCAATAATAATAATAATATGCATATTGTACGATCAAGAATTTTGTGGGAAGCCGTTTCAAAAATTACACGATTAGCATAAATAGTGACAACAGCGCCCCCAGCCTCAACAGGTTAAATTGCTTAACTTGGGTCAAACGTTTTGGGTAGCCTTCCATAAGCTTACAACAATTAGTTCGGTGAAATTTGGCCCATTCCTCCTGACAGAGCTGGTGTAACTGAGTCAGGTTTGTAGGCCTCCTTGCACGCACATGCTTATTCAGTTCTGCCCACAAATATTCTATGGGATTGAGGTTAGGGCTTTGTGATGGCCACTCCAATACCTTGACTTTGTTGTCCTTAAGCCATTTTTCCACAACTTTCTAAGTATGCTTCGGGTCATTGTCCATTTGGGAGACCCATTTGCGACCAAGCCTTAACTTCCTGACTGATGTCTTGAGATGTTTCTTCAATATATCCACATAAGACAATTATGTGGATATATTGAAGCAACATCTCAAGACATCCTCATGATGCCATCTATTTTGTGAAGTGCACCAGTCCCCCCTGCACCAAAGCACCCCCACAACATGATGCTGCCACCCCGTGCTTCGCTGTTGTGATGGTGTTCTTCAGCTTGCAAGCGTCCCCCATGGCCAAACAGTTCTATTTTTGTTTCATCAGACCAGCGGATATTTCTCCAAAATGTACGATCTTTGTCCCCATGTGCAGTTGCAAACCGTAGTCTGGCTTTTTTTATGGCAGTTTTGGAGTATTGGCTTCTTCCTTGCTGTGCAGCCTTTCAGGTTATGTCGATATAGGACTCGTTTTACTGTGGATACAGATACTTTTGTATCTATTTCCTCCAGCATCTTCACAAGGTCCTTTGCTGTTGTTCTGGGATTGATTTGCACTTTTCGCACCAAAGTACGTTCATATCTAGGAGACAGAGAACGTGTCTTCTTCCTGAGCTGTATGACAGCTGTGTGGTTCTCTGGTGTTTATACTTGCGTACTATTGCTTGTACATATGAACGTGGTACCTTCAGGCATTTGGAAATTGCTCCCAAGGATGAACCAGACTTGTGGAGGCCCACAATTTTTTTCTGAGGTCTTGGCTGATTTCTTTTGATTTTCCCATGATGTCAAGCAAAGAGGCACTGAGTTTGAAGGTGGGCCTTGAAATACATTCACAGGTACACCTCCAATTTACTCAAATGAGGTCAATTAGCCTATCAGAATCTTCTAAAGCCAAGACATCATTTTCTGGAATTTTCTAAGCTGTTTAAAGGCAGTCAACTTAGTGTATTGACCCACTGGAATTGCGATACAGTGAATTATACGTGAAAAAATCTGTAAACAATTTTTGGAAAAATTACTTGTCATGCACAAAGCAGATGTCCTAACCGACTTGCCAAAACTATAGTTTACTAACAGGAAATTTGTGGAGTGGTTGAAAAACAAGTTTTAATGACTCCAACCTAAGTGTATGTAAACTTCCGACTTCAACTGTATGTAGATGTTCCATTAAAAATCAGCCATTTCCTGCTACAATAGTCATTTGCAACATTAACAATGTCTCCACTGTATTTCTGATCAATTTGATGTTATTTTAATGGACAAAATATGTGCTTTTCTTTCAAGAACAAGGACATTTCTACGTGACCCCAAACTTTTGAATGGTAGTGTATATAAAAAATGAATGGTCCACCACCCAAAGGACATCTAGCCAACTTGACACAACTGTGAGAAGCATTGGAGTCAACATGGCCCAGCATCCCTGTGCAACGCTTTCGACGCCTTGTAGAGTCCACGCCCGATGAATTGAGGCTGTTCTGAGGGCAAAAAGGGGTGCAACTCAATATTAGGAAGGTGTTCCTAATGTCTTGTACACTCAGTGTATATATACATATTGTAACGACCCGGTATTGTGTTCTGTGTTTGTGGGTGTGTTATGGTTCTCATGGCTACTAGCAGGGGTTAAATATGTCAGGACAGATGGAAAGGTTGGGGGGGTATGATGGGTAATCCCGCGGGATTTGGAAATGCATAAAGAGGGATGAGTGTCTCATATCGCTCTCTTCTGTTCGGGCCTTGATCTGTTCCTATGAGAGTGACCTTAACTCGACATGTATAATTGTGTACGTTCGGCATTTAGCGGCTTGGGCTGTGGCCTGAACAATAGCCCAGTTTAGGAATAAACCTGTGTTCTAACCTGTACACCTAGAGTCCGTCTCTTTTCTCTTTAATGACCCAGCCGGGTCATTACACTGGTGTCAGAAGTGATCGGACCTCGCATCCACGACAGTGCGTGTGCTTGGCCGGTGAGCGCGTTCCTGTAAGACGTAAAGTCGCAAGCTAGCGCGAGGACGCGCTCTTTGAAAGGAGGGAGTAGTGTAACGACCCTGGGTTTATAAGCACGGAAATCGACTCTGCCGCTTGAGCATGCTTTTGCGGGCACAGTCGATAGCGCGCCGGACCTCGGGCTAGGAGGTCGAGGGTTCGAGACCTGCTCCCTGCCTGTTTCATTACAATATGTAGCATATTCAATCCATGTGTAGTATTATTGGCCTGTAGATCTCTTTCAGCAAATTCTGGTTAGATTACTTGGTGTTCTGGCTATGGGTGGTGGCTATAAAAAAGAGCTGTGTATCCGAAAGGCGTCTTCACACTCATGCTTCTTCACCCCATGTCATCTCTAACCTCCTCTCTCCATTCTCCTCCCATCCATTCTTCCTCTCTGTGTATCCCTCTCTTCACTTCCTTTTATGGATGTCTGCTGATGCCTGTGTTTGTCTCTGTCAGACCTGAGTTCAAATACTATTTGATATCTTTCAAATACTTTGAGCGCTTGCTCTAGCCTGCCTAGAGTACCACATGGGTGGGGTTTGCCATTGTGGGACTATTTTATTGGTCCATTAAGCCAGGAAAGCTTAAATAAAGCACTGAAAAAGTATTTGGAAATTATTTCAAATAGTATTTGACCCCAGGTCTGGTCTCTGTAATGTCTGGCGGGCCTCCTTTGACCTGATGCAGCCTATGATAACCAAAAGCCTCAGGGCCCTGGATTGAGAGTGCCCCAGCTGGCAGGCATCATTTCTCCCCATGACTTACAGCCCGTCCCTAAACCTGGAGCTGGGGAGTTCTGGACCCCCAGGGCTCAATACGACTCTGATGTTAAATTTGATATGGAGGATAGTGTTGTTATGACTACACTGGTGTCTGCTGGGGTAGATGAACAGTGCTTTCAACGGTAGCCGCCGATCTCGGATGGAACAGGTGCAGCCGATGTCGATTAAAGCAGCCCCTGGCACATCTCTGATTCAGAGGGGAACACACATTTCAGTTGAATGCATCCAGTTGTACAACTGACCCTTTCCCTTTTTTAATTCATCTCCACAAAATGTGAGATATTTTTCTGTGTGTTTGTGTGTGCTGCATCTGTTAATGCTCACCTCTGTGTGTCTGTATATTTTTGCTCATCTCTATGTGTGTATGTGTGTGTGTCTCCCTCTCTGCAGTAGCAAGACGCTGACCTCCATCGAGGAGTCTGATGTGTACCGCATGCTCCTGAAAGACCAGGAGGAGCCCCAGGAGCCCCGGCAATCAGGTTCCTTCAAGGCCCTGCAGGACTTTGTCGACAGTGACGGTCAGTTCTCCACTAAGTAACTTCCCTTTCATTATGATATGGGTGGGTAATGATATCATCATTCAGTGTGGATTCCAGGCTATAATGCTGCAGTCCCACTCTCAAGAAGAGCTTCATGATTGCATATAATAATGTATTCTTTCTCAATGAGACATATCAAGGACAAGCCTGTTGGTGTTCAAGTCGTCGTCAATGTGGGTTAGCTCTCTACCACTCACTCACTTCAAGACCTATAGTTTAATAAAAACCTCTAGCTATCAATATTGCATACATTTTGACCCCAAGAAAAAACTATTGGAAAGAGCCACAATCAAAATGAAGATATCACTTGAAATTAGTATTTTGTTGGCCATTCATTTTATAAGACAAAGTAGAGGGAGATAATTCAGAATTCACATTGTTCTGATCTTGAAAAGTGGGTACACAAGGAGTAAACTCTATATACAAATGAATTAGTAGTGAACAGATTACATGTCTAGGCTTTGGTTCAGCAGGCTAACACGGTCCCTTTGGGTGGTACTGATGTGCTAGATAAGGCCTATGAACAAAAATGTGGCATATCAAGAAGCTGATTAAATAGCATGATCATTACACAGATGCACCTTGTGCTGGGGACAGTAAAAGGCCACTCTAAAATGTGCAGTTTTGTCATACAACACAATGCCACAGATGTCTCAAGTTTTGAGGTAGAGTCAATTGGCATGCCGACTGTCCACCAGAGCTGTTGCCAGAGAATTTAATGTTAAATTTTCTACCATAAGCCGCCTCAAGTCGTTTTAGAGAATTTGGCAGTACGTCCAATCGGCCTCACAACCGCAGACCACATGTATGGCGTCATGTGGGCGAGCGGTTTGCTGATGGTGATGGTGGGGTTATGGAATGGGCAGGCATAAACTAAGGACAATGAACACATTTGCAATTTATTGATGGCAATTTGAATGCACAAATACTGTGACAAGATTCTGAGGCCCATTGCAAGGCTCATTTTTTTTAAGGAGTCTGATCAACAGATGCAAATCTGTATTCCCAGTCATGTGAAATCCATAGATTAGGTCCTAATTAATTCATTTCACTTGACTAATTTCCTCATATGAACTGTAACTCAATAAAATCTATGAAATTGTTGTATGTTGCGTTTATATTTTTGTTCGGTGTATATTATATACCCAGTCTGTTGCCTTGTCACAAAAAATCTAACTTTAGGCAAGAATTCTCAGTCCTCAGATTTGCTTACGCAAAACGTATTTGTCCAGTCAGACCTGTGACCGACTAGTGTTGTCTATTTTTACTTCCTCCCAGGTGCAAGGTGGTTTATTTGCTCGTTAGTGTCTGATTTAGTCAACTATGCATGTGGATTTCCAACTCTAAACCAATCTTCAGTGGTAAGCAATGTATTATTTTCTCTCTCAAACCTCATTTAACCACACAAACTCATATTGTGACTCTACAAAATAGAGACTGACTGCGAACAAAACATGTTCCGTTCTAAAGTCCACCATTGTAAAAGACCAATGTAAACATAAACCTGAATGTTGAACTGAGTTGCTTGAGGCAACCTGCTCTGAACAACCTATAGTGTTTAAGATAAGATACGATAAGACAATGACTTACATCAATGATACCGATTTACATGGCACTGACTGACAGCTTCTTATTAATGCTTGTACTGTAATAACTAAAATAACCCGTATGGACAGCTGCAAGGTGTGACGGCTTTCCTCCTCCTCTTCATCAGAGGAGGAGGAGCAGGGATTGAACCAATGGGCAGCGGAGTTTGTCGACATGATTTATTCAAGAAAAACACGAACTCGACTAATAAACTAACAAAACAAATAAACGGTGTAGACAGATCTGAACGACGGACTCACATAACACACGAGAACGCACGAACAGGGAAAAAAGCCTACACATAAAAAACACTGAACAAACAAACCGAAACAGTCCCGTGTGGCGCAACGACATACACAAACACAGGAGACAATCACCCACAACGAACACTGTGAAAACACCTACCTAAATATGACTCTTAATTAGAGGAACGCCAAACACCTGCCTCTAATTAAGAGCCATACCAGGCAACCCATAAACCAACATAGAAACAGAAAACATAGAATGCCCACCCAACCTCACGTCCTGACCAACTAACACATATAACAAACTAACAGAAATAGGTCAGGAACGTGACACAAGGCTATCCCTGAACGTATCTGTGAATTAAATGTGATGTGTACCTATGGTATGATATAAAGATTTAACATCATTTAGGTTATCAATTATAATTAAAAACAATTCTTCCTTTTTACAGGGCAAAAAATGTAATCAGAATCGAGAACAGCAGCTTCCAACAAAACGTTGATCGCTGCTCTAGGGCTTGTGGCCTAGTGATATTATGTGTAATTTACTTTGAACCACCATCTATTGTCTGTCCATCCAGATTAGGAAAATCGCCATCCTTGGAACTGAAAATAGTTTCTCTATTTAAAAAAAACAACAACTGAAAAGCCTATTGTCTTGGTGTGGCTCTGGCCAATTGGTGTGTACCCTGTTCAACATCAATAGCTGCGTCCTGACAGACGACAGATCCCTTTACGACAAAGTGGACGCTGTCATTTTCTTTCACAAAAGCACCAGACCGACTTGCCCTGGTCTCCTCGTCCAGGTTTTCAGAAAATGATCTGGTATCACATGAAATTACCAACAAATAACAAAAAAATACCAGGTCTGGAAAACCTCTTCAACCTAACAGGCTGACTACACCGCTCGCGTCGCGTGCACAAGCGTTGCAAAATAAATTTAGAAGTCAATATTATTCAATTATTGCACCCACACTGCTCGCGCGCGCCAACGAGTGTCTGCGTTGCCAAGGGCTAACATAGAAGGCAGTTCTATTTCTGATGCAGATCGCGCTGCAATTCCTGCCTCTCCCATCTCCTCATTGGTTATACCCACGTGGGTGACTGAAGGACGAAATAGGTCGGTGGCGGTAATGAACGTAATTTATGAAAGTTGCCAATCGCAATATAAATTCAAGAGAAGAAAAAGCCTGAAAGGAGGAGAGATGACTAGAAACGATTCGGTTGGCCGTTTTTTATGTGTGGATTAATTGGTGGAGTAGAGGACCTTGTGTATTTCAGGTAAAATAACAACTCAATGTTTATATCCCAGGACAAATTAGCTAGCAACAACAAGCTAGCTAATATGACAAATTAGCTAGCAAGTGGAAGCTAGCTAGCTAGCTAAGTTCCCATAAATGTTTAATGCAATTCGACCTGTCCCCAAATTAATACAATTGGTTCAGAGTTTGTCTTGATATTTTAACCTGCGTGTCGTGATCGCGTTTGGTGTGGGGGGACAAAATGCATTTATGCACGATGGCGCACGCGCGCAGCCGGTTTGGGGTCAGTGTAGTGCGAAAAACGAACTAACAACCATGACGACTGAGACAGATTTTGTGCTGCCCAAGAAAGATAAATTAGTCTGCTGGATTGTGAGCAATAATAACCCTTACACAGGGACGTCAGTCCGAGAAAAATATTATCAGGAGCAGTAACCCATTTCGGCACTGCTTTTACGGGCCGTCGTTTGAAAAGCACAGAGTATTACTCAACCATCGACAGCTGCAAGTTCTACCTCTCGTCTGAGAATTCAATCTACAGAGACTACATCACGGAAAAGGTGAATGGACCACTCGTGGCAGGAACTGTACCAATAGTATTGGGCCCGTCTAGACAGAACCACGAAGACTTTCTTCCTGCGGATTCCTTTATTCATATCAATGACTTCCCGGATGCAAAGGCACTGGCAGACTTCCTCCTCCAATTGGACAAGAACGTTGATGCGTACATGAGCTACTTCATGTGGAGGCGGTACCTCAAGGCCATTTCCCACCTGGTGAAACGCTATGAAGAGTTCAATCAACCCATCTGTTGTGCCTGTTAACACATGGCAAAAGATAAGAGATATTGTATTGTCCATGACCTCTACAATAAGTTTTTGGGTTGAGACATTTTCCATTAGCTCTTGATTTGAACACATCAGAGGAGGATGGTGGGCTGAGATATAGGAGGTCGGGCTCATCGTAATTTCCAGAATGGAATGAGCCCGTTTTATCCAGCCACCACTGGAATATATGTATAGTTTAATGTGGTTTTAATCTAGTTTTATATAATGCACATTTGGAGACAGTGACTTTAACTGGCTCAGGCGTTCCACTAGCGACCCACCTCGACAACATCCAGTGAAATTGCAGAGCGCCAAATTCAAAATACAGAAATAGTCAAAATATACATTCATAAAAAATACAAGTGTTATACATCGGTTTAAAGATTAACTTCTTGTTAATCCAGCCACTTTGTCAGATTTCAAAAAGGCTTTACAGCGAAAGCATACCATGTGATTATCTGAGGACAGCGCCCCGCTTACAAAAGCATACAAACATTTTACAACCAAGTAAAGGAATTACAAACGTCAGAAATAGCGATAAAATGAATCACTTACCTTTTGAAGATCTTGCAGTCACAAGAGTCCCAGCTACACAATGAATGTTTGTTTTGTTCGATAAAGTCCCTCTTTTTATATCCCAAAAACTCTTCTTTTTGGGGAGGGGCGCATTTTGTTTAGTAAACCACTGGCTCAAAGGCGGTCAAAACATGCAGACGAATACATAATAGTACCGGTAAAGTTCGTTGAAACATGTCAAACGATGTTTATAATTGATCCTTAGGTTGTCAATTGTTTAAATATTCAATAATATTTCAACTGGACAATAGCATATTCGATAGAAAGGAAAAACAACGAAGGGCGCACACTCGGTCATGCGCGCAAACCAGCGCTGCATGATTCTACAGTCCACTGACAGAAAGGTCTCATTCTTCTTCATTTTCCCGAAAACAAGCCTGAAACATTGTCTAAGGACTGTTGACATCTAATGGAAGCCATAGGAACTGCATTCTGGGTCCTAACCCATTTGATACTCTATAGGCATTAAATTGAAAACTACCCACATCAAAAAAATCCCACTTCCTGGATAGATTTTCCTCAGGTTTTTGCCTGCCATATCAGTTCTGTTATACTCAAACATTATTTTAGTGTTTTCTATCCAAATCTACCAATTATATGCATATCCTAGCTTCTGGGCCTGAGTAACATGCAGTTTACTTTGGGCACGCTTCTTATCCAGACGTCAAAATACTGCCCCCAAACCATAAGAAGATGATAGGTTATATAATTTTAAAGTGGAAATCAGCTATTGAAACAATAACAATGCGTCCTCCCTGCCCCTGTTTCAGTAAAAAAGCTGAGGGATATAGGGCTGGAGAATTTGGAGCCGTGCTACAGATGGGGCTGTGCTGGGAAAAAAATTACATCTACAAAGATTTTGAATTCAGATTTTCCAGGGGGTGCTGCAGAACCCTCAGCACCTCTACCTTCCGCAGCTATGGACGTAGCATCTGCAGATTGGCCCTTTTAAGAAGTCACTCATGTGAATCTGTACTGAATAAAACTGGACTTTTCTCTATCTGCATCTAATGTCTTACTTGTCACGCATACGACTGTAGAGCAGAATATCTCAATATGTCAGAACAGCCATGTAAATATAGTCCATAAATGGTTTAATCCTTTTCACTTTTTTAGGCACATCCGTTTTCCCAATAGGCCAAAATAGCAGCATGTATTAGTTACACATTAGTCAAACATAAAAAATAACATGGTCAAAAAAGTGTGTTTCTGAAAAGAGATTCTGCAAAAGACATTACACAATAACTGAATTTGTGGTATTGCCAGTGGTGATTTTAGCATGTAAATCTTTGTGGGGCAAAGGAAAAAAAAGTGGTATGCATGCCAGTAAATCCACTACACAACACAACACTAAACAAGACATTAGTTGCACTATAACGGTGACAAATGGTGCCCACAAACTTTTAGGGCCTACATACAGTACAGCAGTCCCAACACCTTGCCACTGCTACACCTGGCTATCAGCGGAGCCTTGTCTGGCAGCGAAACAGTTTATTCAGCCTAATTTACCGCCTTTAAATTAAAAAAAACAGCTGATATGGCTGACTTGCTTAAACAAGTGTGGTTTCTACTGACAATTGAGATGTACAAACTATGGCATAAGGGGACGACAAGCGGATAAGAGGCCATTCGTAATTTCGATTAAGACATTAATGAGCTAACGACGACGGACATAGTCAATATAACTATTTGTTCAGCACTTTTGAAATGTACAGCGACAGAATTCAGAACATGGGCTGTTCTTACAGTGTACTCCCTGTACAAGTCAGAACCATAGGATAAATAAAAGGGGCATATAAACAGACAATGAAAACTCTTACAATATTCAATGATTACAATTCTCTAAAACAGGTTATAGGCTACAGGTTATGTGCACCACCAAGTTAGAACAGTAGGCGAAATTAAGAGGTGAAAATAGACCAAATTATTAGGGCGAGGCACATTGAACGCCGTTTGGGTCTTTGCGTGTCAAAAAAGATACACGTCATAACACATTTGACGTGTTAAAGAAGCTTTTAATTTGACACATCAAATAACACAATTCTAGGGGCGGCAGGTAGCCTAGTGGTCAGAGCGTTGGCCAGTAACCTTTCGGTTACTGGATTGAATCCCAACGCTGACAAGGTAAAAATCTGTTGTTCTGCCCCTGAGCAAGGCAGTTACCCTACTGTTCCTTGGGCGCCAAAGACGTGGATGTCGATTATGGCAGCCCCGCTGCACCTCTCTGATTCAGAGGGGTTGGGTTAAATGCAGAAGACACATTTCAGTTGAATGCATTCAGTTGTACAACTGACTAGGTATCCCCTTTTCCCTATTATAGAATGTTGTGTGTGCTGTACAAAAAAGGTTTGAAAAACACATCGGCCACGAACGATGTGTTTACAATACCACGTTTGTGAAAATAGACCAAATTATTAGGGTGAGGCACATGGGCTGCTAACAGCTTACTTTCTTAGCTACAGTAGACATATCTCCCTGGCATGTTACATAATTTATGCAGCAGCATACAATACATTTTTGGACTCAGCTTCTGAAGGTGGCGCGGTGGTCTTGTGAGGGCAAATTTTGTTATCAAACTTTGTCATCAAAGTCTGGCATTCTCTGGATTTATGGTGGGAACTCTGAGGGGGTAAAAAAACACACAGACACTCCATTGAATAGCAGGCTAGTGGTTGCTTTGCAATGCTCGCAGTTAGCCACTGAATCCTTACAAACTACTCATTGTTGAATTTGCGATTTCCAACTTGTTGTGTACTCTTTATGTCCAATGGCCGATGAGCACCGATAGGTTTTATTTAATTTCTCTTCATATTTTCTCTTCATATGACAAGGATTAAAAAGGATTTGTCAGTAGATTGTCGACTTGATTCATGATGACTGATAGCTAAGACTTTGAAACTAAAATGTTGACATGATCAGTCCAATCAAAGCTACTGTACATATAACGTGATTTTACGTAAGTTATCTGTGGCCAATGACCTTGAGCCTTCTTGGAAGGGTACTTGTAATAGAACTCTATGGCAGGACTCAAAGGGCTGACATTCTGGATGTCTATGCTTACTCAGGACTTAAACTTGGTGATGACGTAGTGTCCCCATGAGTGACAGAACACTGAGCCAATCACGGCGCAATGCTCCTATTTTCTGCTGGCTTGCACCACCACCGCAGAAAGCACTGAGCTAGGCTGAAACATCTGCATTTTGGAGCTGCCTCACTCAAGAAAACAAAAAAGAGACCATGTTTGTATGCGGATTTATTAACTCAATGATATATCTTTTTTTTCTTTCTTTTTTTTCTTCATTGTTTACAAACGGATATGTGACACGTATTAATGCCAAAAATGACATTCAAAACAGGCAAGCCCAAAACATTTTATTTCTTTGTGTATGTATATATATTTATTTATTTATTTATTTTGCTAAAAATGTGGGGCTCAAAACAGGTGGTGGTACTCTGTCCCACCTACCCTGAACGACAGGCCGCCACTGTCTATTGCACTGCATTGTTTGGGGGGTTCAATGCTGGTGAATATACAGGAAGTGTGCAATAGATTTGAGATCATGTATCCGTGCATGCAATATACTGTGCTAAGGTGTCATCATCAATATACTCTGCTATGGTGTCATCAATATACTGTGCTATGGTGTCATAAATATACTGTGCTATGGTGTCATCAATATACTGTGCTATGGTGACATATCTGTGACATCATACAGTATATGTCTCTAACGCTCTGCTCCCTTTTGTATTTCAATATAAAAATTATTTAATATCCTTCAACTACGGTATGCTCCTAATTTTAATAATTTGCTTGTGACTTGTGTTCTGTGTCACAAATGGTAACCTATTCTCTATGTACTGTATTGACCAGCTCGAAGTAGAGCACTATATAGGGATTAGGGTACCAATAGTGCGTGTCCCATGTGTTGTCCAGGCACTCGCCCCATGGTGACGAGGACAGTGAGAGCGCCAATGACTAAGCCACCACCGCCCACAGGAAACCTGCAGAAACTGCCCCTGTGTGACAAGTGTGGAAACGGCATTGTGTGAGTACTTCGAAGACAAAGCTGCTCTGAGAATGTCATATGAAAAGTTGGTACTGAGTTGCACCCATTTCTTTCAATACTTATTATAATAAGAAGAGTTATAGCCTGGAATCCAGAACCTGTTTTGAGATGACATTCCACTCCTTTTATTTTGTGTCATTCCAAACACAGGCGGCTGCTGAGGGGAGGACGGCTCATAATAATGGTCGGAATGTAGCGAATGGAATAGCATTAAACACGTTTGATGTCTTTGATACCATTCCAGCCGTTACCATGAGCCAGTCCTCCCCAATTAAGGTACCACCAACCTCCTGTGTTGCCGAACAGTATCTTTCTTCTACAGAGAGTTTGCTTAGTTGTGTTGATCAAAAGTGTTTGGTCAGACAAGGAGTGGCAAGGAGTATAATGATAACAGAAACAAACTGGTACCCTAGCCTGAAGAGTTACACCTAAAAAGTTCTGCCAAAAACTAGTTGACCCTTTTTATCATTATCAAATCATTTCTGGGCAACAATTAAATACCTTACTTTGATTGTTTTCAATTAAAATAGTCCAAATAAACTCTAAGCAAAGAGCAATTTCTCAAGAAAAATATTTTTGTGGACTTTCTGGGAGTGGTTTGCGTGGGGAGGGGAAAACTAGCTGTTATTGGCAGAGAGGTTTGGAACTCTGTTATTGGTGATGTCACCAGGCAAAAACCAGGCCAAAACTCCATCACACTGAAACAGGCTGAAATTTCAGGCCGTCTTTTTAAATAGCTCTTACACTAAAAGGGCATTATCATAATTCTCACAATTTGACAGTATTAGTCCAACCTCATAGTGTAGAAATGTACACTTCCGTTCAAAAGTTTGGGGTCACTTAGAAATGTCCTTGTTTTTGAAAGAAAAGCATTTTTTTTGTTCATTTAAAATAACATCAAATTGATCAGAAATACAGTGGAGACATTGTTAATGTTGTAAAATACTGCACTGGGCTTTGAAAGGGAAAGTTGGAATTTGAGTTTGTACGCGCAACTCAATATTAGGAAGGTGTCCATAATGTTTGGTATACTTAGTGTACTTTGAGTGGTTAGATAAGGTAGGCAGCACCCTCCCAAATCATTGATGTACTTTTGTAATCTGGCAACCCTGCTCCAGCTTCCCCTCCCCCAATCTTAACCATAAACCATTAGTGGGGGAAATGCTAAACTGACCCAAGATCAGCGTCAGCGGTAACTTCAGCCTACTCCTGTTTTTACTTCTGTTGTTCTTCTATAGGGGCACAGTGGTGAAAGCGAGAGACAAGTTCCGCCACCCTAGCTGCTTCGTGTGCACCGACTGTGACGTCAACCTTAAACAGAAGGGCTACTTCTTCGTGGAGGGCCAACTGTACTGCGAGACCCACGCTCGAGCCCGGACAAGACCCCCGGAGGGCCATGACCTTGTCACTGCTTTCCCCTCGGCATAGGACCCTCCTCACACAAACACGCACACACGCACCATCCTAAAAATTCTGTCTGCCAGTGAGGCACCATTGATTGTAACTGTTTGTATCTGTGTTCTCCTGTGTTCTATTGTCTGTTTGCTCTTTTTTGCACATCCTGACAGTGCATTTGTTTGTGAATACACTTACATGTATACTATTCTCTTACTTCAAATAAAGGGGTTTTGACTCCATGTTGTGGAAATGCCTCATATTGTCTTACTCTTCATCCCTTTCCTGAGCTGGCTGGCTGACTGATTTGATAGGCAGACGCAGCAGATGAAGTGCTGGCTCGTCACAGTGTCACAGAGGGCACTGAGAGTCTCTCAAGGGGGACGACGACGAGGAGCTGTGAATGTGTCACCTTCCCCGTGTCAGCTGTTATTCCTCACAGGGTGTCACGGTGGGCATAAAGGGTACTGTCTGTTTACGACCTGGGTTTTGGCGTCCAGCCAGACGGCGAGCGTCAGTGAATGAGTTGTAAGGTCAGCAAGTGTTTGGGTGACAACGGAAAGGGATGAACGCGAGGAAGGACAACTGTGATTAGACAAAAACTAGTGAGATGATAAAAGATGTTTACATGTCTTCTAACAGTTGAGCTTGTCATATAACTACTATGTGCACGAGCGGATCATTATGAGATTGTGAGGAGTCATACTGCTGAAGTGAAGGGAACCTGATCCATGTCGCTCGCCTACATTATTTGAACCTCTATCCCGAGGAGGCTACACTTTCCCCGGGTGTTCAATGGCCATCCCAACAGCTGTGTGGGTGAAGAAATGAATGGATGTGAAGTAGTAGTCTGAAAAGACATGTTGGTCCTGGATGTGTCAATTTAGCCACAATAACAGGCAATGACATTTTGTTTTGCGTGCTCTTTTCAAAAAAGTTAACTCAGAGAGGTGTTATGTTAGGAGGTTAGTTGACAGTGATGTAGCCTAAATCCCTCCACCAGTTGTGAGAGGCCTTTAAAACAGGGTCTGGCTCCATTTAGCACCCCAAAGACCCCAGCTAAATACCCTCAGCCCAGTGAATCAGACTATGATACATTTTCTTTCTCTGAATACTGCATCTTGTGTGACTTTTGTAGGTAACTTTTCAGTTTCCACACTTTTAGGTGGGATCAAGTGTCACGTCCCTCTTTTTCTAGATAATGCCAGTTTCCTCAGTGGGGAAAAACATCATAGACATTTGACAGGGTGAGATCACAGGTAAGTTGATCCCGTTGGCTATAACTGTAATAGGAAAAGGGTACCTTGGCAAGAGTCTGTATTACAACATGGAATAAGGGTGAGTGTTGGCACACGATACAACAGCCCAGTTGTCCATGAAACGTTGTAAATAGGCCTACTATAGAACAATATTTAAGTTGAAGCATATATATATATAATAGTTTTTGTCTATTTCTGAAAAAGATACTAAGTATATTTATAGATAAGACATGACTTGTTAATTAAAGTGGCAAAAGGCTCACAAACCCCCCAAAATTGAAAAGTGTGTAAAAATGGTGTGAAAGAACTGTTGATGACTACATCCAATCAGAGTTTAGCTCAAATTTGAGGGACCTCAGAATTCCGGTTACCATGGTAACCTCACGCGCTGATTTATTAGAGAGAACGAAGTTTAGCAAATCTTGAAACAAATGAGCTACGATTATGAATTCGCATTTTGAACGTGTCATGTAGCTACAAGCAAACGGAGTTCCTGCAGAGGGTAAGTTATGATTTATTTACCTATTGACCATGTTTTACTGTAACGTTAGCTAATTAGCTAGCCAGCAACGCCTGCTAGCTAGCGAGTTATTTAGTTAGCCAACTTTAGCTACGTTAGCAGAAATGTTGATAGCCTTGATAGCTGGAACAATATCTAAACTATCCTAAATGAAATGCCATTTAAGCCCTGCTCATTAATGTTTTAGGTTCCTGTCAGTGAATGTAATTTCAGGCCCATTTCGGGTTCAGGGTTCAAACGTGCTGCCATCCAGCCATCACCCCAGAGATCAGCATGAGAAGACAAAGCTCCTACACACCTGAGGCCCCTCTGTCTCCAAGAGAAGGCAACCAGGTTGAATGTTAATAATGAGGACATATCATGTTCTGCATTTGAATTAGGCATTTTTATGTAAAGACATTGTTCGAGGATTGTTATTAAGAATATAGCATAGGCTGTCATGATGAAAGAATTACTGTACCTCATGCTAGGCCTACTTGTTGGAGAGTAGGCTAATAAAGAATGGCTGCTGAATATGTACAGTTGAAGTCGAAAGTTCACATACACTTAGGTTGGAGTCATTAAAACTCGTTTTTCAACCACTCCACAAATTTCTAATTAACAAACTATAGTTTTGGCAAGTCGGTTAGGACATCTACTTTGTGCATGACACAAATTATTATTTTTCCAACAATTGTTTACAGACAGATTATTTCACTTATAATTCACTGTATCACAATTCCAGTGGGTCAGAAGTGTACATACACTAAGTTGACTGTGCCTTTTAAACAGCTTTGAAAATTCCAGAAAATTATGTCATGGCTTTAGAAGCTTCTGATAGGCTAGTTGACATAACTTGAGTCAATTGGAGGTGTACTTGTGGATGTATTTCAAGGCCTACCTTCAAACTTTGCTTAACATCATGGGAAAATCAAAAGAAATAGACCTCCACAGGTCTGGTTCATCTTTGGGAGCAATTTCCAAACGCCTGAAGGTACCACATTCATCTGTACAAACAATAGTACGCAAGTATAAACACCATGGCCTCGCAGCCGTCATACCGCTCAGGAAGGAGATGCGTTCTGTCTCCTAGAGATGAATTTACTTTGTTGCGAAAAGTGCAAATCAATCCCAGAACAATAGCAAAGGACCTTGTGAAGATGCTGGAGGAAACAGGTACAAAAGTATCTATATCCACAGTAATACATGTCCTATATCGACATAACCTGAAAGGCCGCTCAGCAAGGAAGAAGTCACTTCTCCAAAACCGCCATAAAAAAGACAGACTACGGTTTGCAACTGCACATGGGGACAAAGATCGTACATTTTGGAGAAATGTCCTCTGGTCTGATGAAACAAAAATAGAACTGTTTGGCCATAATGACCATCGTTATGTTTGGAGGAAAAAGGGGGAGCCTTGCAAGCCGAAGAACACCATCCCAACCGTGAAGCACGGGGGTGGCAGCATCATGTTGTGGGGGTGCTTTGCTGCAGGAGGGACTGGTGCACTTCACAAAATAGATGGCATCATGACGAAGGAAAATTATGTGGATATATTGAAGCAAAATCTCAAGACATCAGTCAGGAAGTTAAAGCTTGGTCGCAAATGGGTCTTCCAAATGGACAATGACTCCAAGCATACTTCCAAAGTTGTGGCAAAATGGCTTAAGGACAAGAAAGTCAAGGTATTGGAGTGGCCATCACAAAGCCCTGACCTCAATCCTATAGAACATTTGTGAGCAGAACTGAAAAGCAAGGAGGCCTACAAACCTGACTCAGTTACACCAGCTTATTGTGGGAAGCTTGTGGAAGGCTACCCGACACGTTTGACCCAAGTTAAACAATTTAAAGGCAATGCTACCAAATACTAATTTAGTGTATGTAAACTTCTGACCCACTCGGAATGTGATGAAAGAAATAAAAGCTGAAATAAATCACTCTACTATTATTCTGACATTTCACATTCTTAAAATAAATAGGGGTACTAACTGACCTAAGACAGGGAATTTTTACTAGGATTAAATGTCAGGAATAGTGAAAAACTGAGTTTAAATGTATTTGGTTAAGGTGTATGTAAACTTCCGACTTCATCTGTATGTACAAATCTGTGTTAAACCCACAAGAATATTCTATTATTGACTATATGGGTCATGGTTAAATGAATGCAACACGGCTCTCACTCATTCCTTGTACTCATTTCAGGTTGAGTGGACCACACCAGTTTCACAGCACATGAAGAAAACACAGCCTCCTCTTCATAATTGTAACAGCAAATCAGGGATATCTTCAGAAAAGTTTAACAATGTTTCATTGATGAAAGAAACAAATGAATCGGAGACGCTTAGAGCATCCTACAGGCATTCACCGAGGGCTTTTGACCCTGACTGCTCCCCAATACGTAGTGGCTCAGGAGACCGAGCTCTCGGGACAGACTACAAATATGAGATGATAGTCGATTTGGAGAATACGGTGGACAGACTGAAAAACGCTCTGGTATCACTGGAGGAGGACAACCTCAGCCTCAACAAGAAGATAAGAGAAAACAAGGCAGAAGACCGCCCATTTTTGACCAATCACAATGTCTCAGGCTCAACAAGTGGCAACAATTCACAGAAAATGGCTGGTGGTCTCACTCACAGTCCCACCTCCAAGCTCAATACACACCCTGTCACTTTCAACATGGCCAAAACATACCCAGAAAGTCAAAGGCAAGATACACCATCCAAGATAGGGGAGCCTAGGATTGGAGATATGCTCAAAATGGAGAGCCTATCCTTGGAGGACAGGTGTGTTTACTTGGAGAAAGAGAAACAGGACTTGCAGAGGAAGTTGCGGAAGACGGAGGACTACTGCAAGGAGTGCGTCCGCGAGCTCAAGAGGATCCTCCCAAAGTATGAGGACCTCAAAGCCTCGAATAAAACCCTGGATAAGCTCAACAAGCAGCAGGCCGCAGAGAACCATAGACTCGTCGACGCTCTTGAGGCCGGGAGCCAGGCAGGGGAGAGATCCAGGGATCACAGCCTGGCTCAGGAGCCTAAAGAAGGTGGTAGTGACAACAGGGTGCGGCTTCAACTGGAGAGGGCCAACGATCTCTGCACCCAGCTCACCCAGGAGAAGGGGCAGCTGGAGGACCGGATAGCCTCGCTGGCAAGGGAGGTCAGCCATCTCACGAATGAGCTGGATATGAGTTGGGCCGAGCTCCATCGGCTGGGGGCCAGAAGGAGAAGCTCCCTTGAGGGGATCACAACTAGGGACGGCAGCCTTCCGGCCTCGTCGGGCACGAACGAACTCCCAGCCGAACGCATCCTGGACAGAGTGGGGAAAGAGCACAAGGCCATGTCGGGCGCCGTGGCCCATCTCAAAGAGGAGAACAAGACACTACGAGAGAACCTCAAACAGAGCGTCAAGAGGGGCGAGGAGGCAGAGGGCGGAGCCAAGCAGCTGAGGCAAGAGCAGGCCATATTGGAAAGCTGCCTGCTCACGGTGCAGAAGGAGAAAGACCTGCTTCAGCTGGAGGTGCGGCAGCTCCACCAGGAGTACATCGAGCTCAGCAGTAGCATCTCGCTGCAGCTGAGAGAGAGGAGCCCCATCGCCAGTACCAGGATATTAGCAGGGTCACATGTGGTGACTGATGGTAGTGATAGTGGAGCCAGGCAGCAAGAGAGTCCAAGGCAGCCTCTGAACAGCAGCCCTATTACCAGAGAAATGCTGGATGGCCCTGTAGGTAAGGTTAAAAAGAGTGCATTTTAACAGTTTGTCATTTAATTCAGGTTTATTGAATAGGTTATTCATTTTCATTCAAGGTCATTCAGAATGCAAAAGAATGTTTGAACATTAGATACTGTGTCGATTGTATACGATTATTAAATGTATTTAGCTGACAGAAGATGAAAAATGTTAAAAGTAGAGACATCACCACTAGTCGTCCTGGATCTCATACCTGTCTTGAAAGACTCTTCTTCTTTCTTCTTCTTTGGACTGTGTAGGCGGAGAGGCAATTGTTCGTATAAGGAAGCGTTTCGAGGAGGAGGAGCAGAGAGGCCAGAGGTACAAAAACATCATCAATCAGAATGAATGAGGCTGAAGCTGGATTAGTGGGCCAGGCAGACTGGATGTTGACCTCTACCTCCCATACCACGAGGGGTCAAGAGAGGTGAAGCATCCTGTAGCCTACTGTAGAGCTCTTTGCATCACTTTACCAACAATATGCCCTTCACAAGGTCATGTACCATATGCACTGTACAGATTTTAATTCCCTGATTATATTATGCTTTTCAAAATATTTTGTCAGTGTTATTTATCATTTATAATAGTTTTTAGATAAATGGCATATCAAGGCATTTTGTGGCTAGGGCCGGGACGATACAAGTATTACGATACTCGTTAGTAATGTGGCAAGAAAACAAAACACGAAGCGGATTTAACTTCTTTAGGAAAACAGCCCTAATGTTGGAAACAAACATCATTATCCAGAGTCACAATTTTTTTTTTAAAGCTAAAGCACACAATATTTTACATATGTGGGGATCTTAACAGTTGTAACAGTGGAATTGGGAGGTTAGATGACTATATAAATTATATTAATGATATTCCATTGCGTGTTGCTTTGGATGACTTTGTTAATCATCATGGGGAAACCCTATTAGAATTCCTTCGAGACTCTAAAATGTATATCATTAATGGAAGGATATTCCCCTTAAGCGTTAACTTTACATCCATATCTAGCAAATAAAAACCTGTGGTGGACTATATAGTTACCCTCCACAACTGTCTACAAACTTGTTTGGAATTTAAGGTGTTACCCCCACAGATGGTTGTAGAATGTGGATGTTTTGACTTAATTGAAGAAAAAAGTAGACTTCCTGATCATTCTCTTTTATTTATGATATTTTCTGTTTCTCAACCAGGTATTACTGTGCATCACCTGGGGCAAAAGATACATACCCCACATAGGCCTAAATGTAAGAAAAGAAATGTGCCAAATTATTTTCTGTTCTAAAATGGCATGTAGAGTTCTGGTGGAAGTCATCAAAACTCTGCAAAGATGCCAAGAAACACCATTTGATTTAGCTGTGTGGTATGAAACATTTTGTGATATATATTCTGATGCAAAAAAAGAATACAGCCCCAAGCCCAGGAAAGTTTACAAGCCGAACAAGCCTTATCGGAATGATGAGTTAAGGGATCTATTGTCAGTAATGCGCAAGGCTGAGTACTTATTTTTACAGTGTAAAGATAGGAATTACAAGAGAACATTTTAGGAATGTGTTTAAAAGTTTTGCACTTATTCAAACGGAGATATCAGAGAGGGCATTTATTACACCTTGAGGTGATACAGACAAGAAATCCTCAACAGTTTTGGAGCCAAATAAACATAACGACATAAGAATATTCCAATGGAAGAGCGGGGGGGGGGGGGGGTTGAACTCTGATACTACACAGGCACTTAAGGAAGGGGTTTGCTAGTTTGTTCTCAGGTAATGAAAATGGGGCATATTTTGAGGAAGAATTATATGAAGACATATGTTCCCTAAGAACTAAAATGGAAAATACAATGTTAGAAACCTCTTATATACAGTACCAGTCAAAAGTTTGGACAAACCTACAAATTTTTCTTTATTTTGACTATTTTCTACATTGTAGAATAATAGTGAAGACATCAACACTATGAAATAACACATATGGAATCATGCAATAACCAAAAAAGTGTGAAACAAGTCTAAATATATTTTATATTTGAGATTCTTCAAAGTAGCCACCCTTTGCATTGATGACAGCTTTGCACACTCTTGGCATTCTCTCATCCAGCTTTACCTGGAATGCTTTTCCAACGGTCTTGAAGGAGTTCCCACATCTGATGCACCACTCCATCACTCTCCTTGGTCAAATAGCCATTACACAGCCTGGAGGTACAGTGGGGCAAAAAAGTATTTAGTCAGCCACCAATTGGGCAAGTTCTCCCACTTAAAAAGACGAGAGAGGCCTGTAATTTTCATCATAGGTACACTTCAACTATGACAGACAAAAAGAGAAAAAAAAATCCAGAAAATCACATTGTAGGATTTTTTATGATTTTATTTGCAAATTTAGGTGGAAAATAAGTATTTGGTCACCTACAAACAAGCAAGATTTCTGGCTCTCACAGACCTGTAACTTCTTCTATAAGAGGCTCCTCTGTCCTCCACTCGTTACCTGTATTAATGGCACCTGTTTGAACTTGTTATCAGTATAAAAGACACTTGTCCACAACCTCAAACAGTCACACTCCAAACTCCACTATGGCCAAGACCAAAGAGCTGTCAAAGGACACCAGAAACAAAATTGTAGACCTGCACCAGGCTGGGAAGACTGAATCTGCAATAGGTAAGCAGCTTGGTTTGAAGAAATCAACTGTGGGAGCAATTATTAGGAAATGTAAGACATACAAGACCACTGATAATCTCCCTCGATCTGGGGCTCCACGCAAGATCTCACCCCGTGGTGTCAAAATGATCACAAGAACGGTGAGCAAAAATCCCAGAACCACACGGGGGGACCTAGTGAATGACCTGCAGAGAGCTGGGACCAAAGTAACAAAGCCTACCATCTGTAACACACTACGCCGCTAGGGACTCAAATCCTGCAGTGCGAGACGTGTCCCCCGCTTAAGCCAGTACATGTCCAGGCCCGTCTGAATTTTGCTAGAGAGCATTTGGATGATCCAGAAGAAGATTGGGAGAATGTCATATGGTCAGATGAAACCAAAATAGAACTTTTTGGTAAAAACTCAACTCATCGTGTTTGGAGGACAAAGAATGATGAGTTGCATCCAAAGAACACCATACCTACTGTGAAGCATGGGGGTGGAAACATCATGCTTTGGGGCTGTTTTTCTGCAAAGGGACCAGGACGACTGATCCGTGTAAAGGAAAGAATGAATGGGGCCATGTATCGTGAGATTTTGAGTGAAACCTCCTTCCATCAGCAAGGGCATTGAAAATGAAACGTGGCTGGGTCTTTCAGCATGACAATGATCCCAAACACACCGCCCGGGCAACGAAGGAGTGGCTTCGTAAGAAGCATTTCAAGGTCCTGGAGTGGCCTAGCCAGTCTCCAGATTTCAACCCCATAGAAAATCTTTGGAGGGAGTTGAAAGTCCGTGTTGCCCAGCAACAGCCCCAAAACATCACTGCTCTAGAGGAGATCTGCATGGAGGAATGGGCCAAAATACCAGCAACAGTGTGTGAAAACCTTGTGAAGACTTACAGAAAACGTTTGACCTCTGTCATTGCCAACAAAGGGTATATAACAAAGTATTGAGATAAACTTTTGTTATTGACCAAATACTTATTTTCCACCATCATTTGCAAATAAAATCATTAAAAATCCTACAATGTGATTTTCTGGGGGGAAAAATTCTCATTTTCTCTGTCATAGTTGAAGTGTATCAATGATGAAAATTACAGGCCTCTCTCGTCTTTTTAAGTGGGAGAACTTGCACAATTGGTGGCTGACTAAATACTTTTTTGCCCCACTGTTTGTCATTGTCCTGTTGAAAACAAATGATAGTCCCACTAGGCGCAAACCAGATGGGAAAGCGTATTGCTGCAGAATGCTGTGGTAGCCATGCTGGTTAAGTGTGCCTTGAATTCTAAATAAATCACGGACAGTGTCACCAGAAAAGCACTCCCACACCATAACACCTCCTCCTCCATGCTTCACAGTGGGAACCACAAATGCGGAGAACCTCCATTCACCTACTCTGCGTCTCACAAAGATACGACGGTTAGAACCAAAAATCTCAAATTTGGACTCATTAGACCAAAGGACTGATTTCCACCGGTCTAATGTCCATTGCTCGTGTTTCTTGGCCCAAGCAAGTCTCTTCTTATTATTGATGTCCTTTAGTAGTGGTTTCTTTGCAGCAAATTGACCATGAAGGTCTGATTCACACAGTCTCCTCGGAACAGTTGATGTTGAGATGGGTCTGTTACTTGAACTCTGTGAAGCATGTATTTGGGCTGCAATTTCTGAGGCTGGTAACTCTAATGAACTTATCCTCTGCAGCAGAGGTAACTCTGGGTCTTCCTTTCCTGTGTCGGTCCTCATAAGAGCCAGTTTCATCATAGCACTTGATAGTTTTTGCGACTGAAATTTTCCGCATTGACGGACCTTCATGTCTTAAAGTAATGATGCACTGTCGTTTCTCTTTGCTTATTTGAGCTGTTCTTGCCATAATATGGACTTGGACTTTTACCAAATAGGGCTATCTTCTGTATACCACCCCTACCTTATCACAACACATCACTGATTGTCTCAAATGCATCAATAATTAAAGAAATTCCACAAATGAACTTTTAACAGGGCACACCAGTTCATTGAAATGCATTCCAGGTGACTACCTCATGAAGCTGGTTGAGAGAATGTGCGAAGCTGTCATCAAGATAAAGGGTGGCTACTTTGAAGAATCTCAAAAATAAAAAACATATTTTGATTTGTTTAACACTTTTTTGCTTACTAAACTCAGCAAAAAAAAGAAATGTTCTCTCAATGTCAACTAAGTTTATTTTCAGCAAAGTTAACATGTGTAAATATTTGTATGAACATAACAAGATTCAACAACTGAGACATTAACTGAACAAGATCCACAGATATCTGACTAACAGAAATGGAATAATGTGTCCCTGAACAAAGGGGGGTCAAAATCAAAAGTAACAGTCAGTATCTGGTGTGGCCACCAGTTGCATTAAGTACTGCAGTGCATCTCCTACTCATGGACAGCACCAGATTTGCCTGTTCTTGCTGTGAGATGTTACCACACTCTTCCACCAAGGCACCTGCAAGTTTCCGGACATTTCTGGGGGGAATGGCCCTAGCCCTCACCCTCCGATCCAACAGATCCCAAACTTGCTCAATGGGATTGAGATCCGGGCTCTTCGCTGGCCATGGCAGAACACTGACATTCCTGTCTTGCAGGAAATCATGCACAGAACGAGCAGTATGGTTGGTGGCATTGTCATGCTGGAGGGTCATGTCAGAATGAGCCAGCAGGAAGGGTACCACATGAGGGATGAGGATGTCTTCCATGTAACGCACAGCGTTGAGATTGCCTGCAATGACAACAAGCTCAGTCCGATGATGCTGTGACACACCGCCCCAGACCATGACGAACCCTCTACCTCCAAATCGATCCCGCTCCAGAGTACAGGCCTCGGTGTAAGGCTCATTCCTTCGACGATAAACGCGAATCCGACCATCACCCCTGGTGAGACACAACCGCGACTCGTCAGTGAAGAGCACTTTGTGCCAGTCCTGTCTGGCAAGCGACGGTGGGTTTATGCCCATAGGCGACGTTGTTGCCGGTGATGTCTGGTGAGGACCTGCCTTACAACAGGCCTACAAGCCCTCAGTCCAGCCTCCCTCAGCCTATTGCGGACAGTCTGAGCACTGATGGAGGGATTGTGCGTTTCTGGTGTAACTCGGGCAATTGTTGTTGCCATCCTGTACCTGGCCCGCAGGTGTGATGGCCGGATGTACCGACCCTGTGCAGGTGTTGTTACACGTAGTCTACCACTGCAAGGACGATCAGCTGTCCATCCTGTCTCCCTGTAGTGCTGCCTTAGGCGTCTCACAGTACGGACATTGCAATTTATTGCCCTGGCCACATCTGCAGTCCTCATACCTTCTTGCAGCATGCCTAAGGCACATTCACGCAGTTGAGCAGGGACGCTCGGCATCTTTCTTATGGTGTTTTTCTGAGTCAGTAGGAAGGCATCTTTCTTATGGTGTTTTTCTGAGTCAGTAGGAAGGCCTCTTTAGTGTCCTAAGTTTTCATAACTGTGACCTTAATTATCTTTGAAAGACAGGGTCCTGAAAAGGGGACTTTTTTTTTGTTGTTACTGAGTTTATATGATTCCATATGTGGTATTACATAGTTTTGATGTCTTCACTTTTGTTCTACAATATAGAAAATAGTAAAAATAAAGAAAAACCCTTGAATGAGTAGGTTTGTCCAAACTTTTGACTGCTACTGTATGTAACCCATACTTAAATGTGGAGCTGTCTGTGGCAGAAGTTAAGAAGGTTATTGACTCTGCAAGAAATGGGAAAGCGTTTGGCATTGATGAACTGCCTAATGAAGTTTTAAAATCCCCTAAATGAATTGACATCCTTCATGATTTGCTCCAAATTTGTTTTGAGTACATAATAATGCCATCGACTTTGCATAAGTCTATATTGAATCCCATTCCCAAATCTTCAAAAAATGACCCGAGAGTGCCACTGAACTATAGAGGCATAAGTTTATTAAGTACGGTTTATAAATGATATTCATCCATCCTCAACAATAGGCTAGTGACGTTTTGGAGGATCAGAACATTCTGGTGGAAGAACAAAATGTTTTTTTTGTAAATCCAGAGCCTGTATCTTCTCAGTCTGTACAGTAATCAGAAATAGATTACACGAAGAGAAGCCTACTTTTGCATGTTCCATTGATTTCCAGAAAGCTTTTGATTTTGTAAATAGGGATATTTCAGCCTATAGTTGGTTAAAGACCGGGGTTGATGGGAAGTTTGATCACGCAATCCAGTCTCTTTACAAAGTACCAATTGCCCTGTGTGCATGTTAATGAATATCGTACAGATTGGTTTCTCCACACACCCTCGGGTGTAAAACACGGAGACACCTTATCAATGACTTTGTTTGCTGTGTTTATAAATTATTTGGCAAAAGAAATGAAACAGTTAAATATTGGAGTGAGATATGATGATGAAGTGCTAAGTATATTTTCGTATGCCGATGATATTATTTTGATGGAAGAAACTGAACAAGACCTGCAGAACATGTTATTATGTGCAGTCAATTGGTGTGAAAGATGGAGACCAGACAACCAGACAAAAACACAGAAAATGACTTTTAGAAACCAGGTACTAAGAGAAGTGTTTTTCTTGAGTTTACTAGCAAGTATAAATATTTGGGCATTTTTATTGATGAACATATGACCTTTCTATACGGAACATCTGTCCTGGCTGACTCAGCGAGTAGAGCTCTTGGGGGAGTTATAGGAAAAACAAACCACTCAAAGATATTGGTTATGTTACGTATTCCAAACTGTATCAGACATGCGTGTCCTGTTCTGGACTATTCAGCAGGAGTGTGGGGTGCTAAGAGGTCTTTTATAAATGAACATGTCCATAACAGAGCTGTACATTACTTTTTAGGTGTCCACAAGTGCGCTGGGAACCCTGTGAGGTGAGATGGAAGGCATGCATGGTGAGACTTTGGAATAGACTGTTAGATATGCCAACTGCCAGAATGGCTAGTAACGTTTTTCATTGGGATCTATCCATAGGGGAAGCCCGGGCAACTGAAATGTCTGACCTTTTTCAACAGTCTGACTGTGAACATCTGGACGAAAACCAAATTAAGGGAGACATAGATATGATGCAATAAAAAAAATGGGTGGAGGAGATTAATTATAAACCCAAATTGATAACCTTTTGTTTGATTAAGGGTGAATTTATGTGTGAGAGATATATTATGTATAACCTACCTAAAAGCAAGAGATTGCTATGTGCACAGGTAAGATCAGGGATATTGCCTCTGCGTATTGAAACAGGTAAGATCAGGGATATTGCCTCTGCGTATTGAAACAGGTAAGAGCAGGGATATTGCCTCTGCGTACTGAAACAGGTAAGATCAGGGATGTTGTCTCTGCGTATTGAAACAGGTCAGATCAGAGATATTGCCTCTGCGTACTGAAACAGGTAAGATCAGAGATATTGCCTCTGCGTACTGAAACAGGTAAGATCAGGGATATTTCCTCTGCGTACTGAAACAGGTAAGATCAGGGATATTGCCTCTGCGTATTGAAACAGGTAGGAGCAGGGATATTGCCTCTGCGTATTGAAACAGGTAAGATCAGGGATATTGCCTCTGCGTATTGAAACAGGTAAGATCAGGGATATTGCCTCTGCGTACTGAAACAGGTAAGATCAGAGATATTGCCTCTGCGTACTGAAACAAGTAAGATCAGAGATATTGCCTCTGCGTACTGAAACAGGTAAGATCAGGGATATTTCCTCTGCGTACTGAAACAGGTAAGATCAGGGATATTGCCTCTGCGTATTGAAACAGGTAGGAGCAGGGATATTGCCTCTGCGTATTGAAACAGGTAAGATCAGGGATATTGCCTCTGCGTACTGAAACAGGTAAGATCAGGGATATTGCCAGGCTTGTCTCCCATAAGAATCTTCTCTTTGTGCCAGACTGGGTTCAAATACCTTCCGTTTCTATGTTATGTATGTATTTATGCGTATATATATACAGTGTGTATGTATGTACATTGTACTGCTCTAGAGATATAATTATTGTTTGGTAACCTTATTTACTATTATGTATAGATTTTTACTTTACATTTTTTCACTCTTTATGCGATGCCCAATGCAGAGAACACTAGAAGAAGAATGATCATTTTAATACCAAAGTGACTTATTGTAATGTTTGTTTATGTGTCACTTAATCCCATAAGGGATGGGTTGCCAATTGGCGATTTGACACACAAATAAAATGTCTTCATTCATTCATACAGAAGGTTTTCAAAGGACCAAAGAGACTGATCTGCCTCATGTTTGAAATTTTGCCATCTAAAAAATATTGCGATACTGGTGTCATCCCGGCTCTATTTGTGGCTGGGGTGCAGCACATGCCCCATGTAGTTTCATTTGGAGAAGGTAAATATATTTTTGAACAGCAGGGGGAGTTGTTGTATCCAGTTGTTGTTGAGCCACCTCTATTAGGATCTATTAGACTTCAAAAAACAAAAAGGTTTAACCAAACATTGAAGGGGTCCTCACAGCTCATGTTGGTAGTATGTAGTCTGCTATATGCACCATTCATACTAACATGTCTAATAAGCATGCACTGGGCATTACAATCCAGTTGGTGAGGTTTTACATTTGATTCCCTTGTTTATAGTCAGGCCTAGCATTATAGTGTTTGCTATTTTGCACCCAAAGACCCAATAAGTCTGATGGAAATCCACCCATTGAGTTAACACTTTATTTGGATAGTCTGTAGAGCATCTACAGATGGACTATCAGAAACATGTCAACTAACTACTAAACTTAACCCTAGCCCTTATCCTAACCCGAAACTTAATCCTTACCCTAACTGTAGCCCTAGCAAGCAGTTGCTTATCAGTAGATTGTTTGTTGATAGTCCATCTGTAGATGCTCTACAGATCGTTATACTATCCAAGTAAAGTAACTCCTTATGGTTACACAGATGGCGGATGAGCACATTGTCCCTCTGTATACCCTGCTAGCCATGCCATGTCAATCAGTGTAGGGCTTTGTGGGACTGTACGACTCATGACTCACATCTCATAATGTGTTGAGGCTTTCATTCTTGTCCGTTACTCATCTGTCTGGCAGAAAGACAGTTGTAAGGTGTTGTCGTCAGCACACTTGTACTTAGCTACTCCTGCCAACTATAGTCTATTTAGTCATTTCAGAAAGTAAGAACCCTCATTGTTTGACAGAATCAATACTCATTTCTCTGATGTGTCTTGGAAACATATTTTTGACCTTCAGACATTAATTCTTTCACTGATACTGTTATTTCATGCTACACTCAGCATGTGATGTCATCAAATACTTTGTGAAATGTTTATCTGTCATGAGAAAATGTTAAATGGGCCTTTTTGATATTGATGCTGTTTCACAAATACTCATACTAGCCTATAACTCCCATTCTGGCCACGGTTCATAAACTTTGACTTCAAAATGTTAGCCGAGCAGTAAGTCATCAACTTCACTGTTTGCATCCTAATGTAATTCCATAGTGAACAGACCGAATCAAAAGGAACATGACATAAGTCTGAAACCCCATTGCTCATATCCTTCAGACTTGATTTAGAACGGGGGTAGCTCCCCCAGGTCCGCTCTCTGTAAGCCGCAGGTCAATAGCTTTCGACAGCCTGATAAACCATTATTGGCTTACGTGCTGAATGGCCCATGAATGAGTTACTAAAAACAGAGGCATTGAACCGATCCCCGCAATACAACAGTGGTGATGGACTAAGAAACAGGAAGAAAGGGCAGCCTCTTAAAGGATCCAGAAATATAGTGAGGACGTACACTATCGGTAATTAGACAGTTTGCTGCAACCAAAGGCGAGGGAGGGGTTCCGGATCTCTCGTGGACTATCTAATAATATAGCGTACATATATTAGTTAGTGCCAGAGCTGCAATATACACTGAGTGTACAAAACATTAGGACCAACTTCCTAATATTGAGTTGCACCCCTTTTTTCCTTCAACAGTCTCAATTTGTCGGGGCATGGACTCTACAAGGTGTCGAAAGCGTTCCACAGGGATGCTGGCCTATGTTGACTCCAATGCTTCCCACAGTTGTGTCAAGTTGGCTGGAAGTTCTTTGGGTGGTGGACCATTCTTGATACACACTGGAAACTTGAGTGTGAAACACCCAGCAGCATTGCAGTTCTTGACACACTCAAACCGGTGCGCATGGCACCTACTACCATAACTCGTTCAAAGGCACTTCAATGTTTTGTCTTGCCCATTCAACCTCTGAATGGCACACATACACAATCCATGTCTCAGTTGTCTCAAGGCTTAAAAATCCTTCTTTAACCTGTCTCCTCCCCTTCTTCTACACTGATTGAAGTGAATTTAACAAGTGACATCAATAAGGGATCATAGCTTTCACCTGGATTCACCAGGTCCAAAAGGCTCCTTAACAGCTTCAACCCCCAAGCCGTAAGACTGCTGAACAATTAATCAAATGGCCACCCATACTATTTACATTGACCCCCTCCCTTTGTTTTTACACTGCATCTACTCGCTGTTTATTATCTATGCATAGTAACTTTACCCCTACCTACATGTACAAACTACCTCGACTAACCTGTACCCCGGCACATTGACTCGGTACCGGGACCCCCTGTATATAGCCTCGTTATTGTTATATACTTTTGTGTTAATATTTACTAAATAAACTAAAGTAAAAAGTTTCTTAACTCTATTTCTTGAACTGCATTGTTGGTTAAGGGCTTGTAAGTAAGCATTTCATGGTAAGGTCTATATACCTGTTGTATTCGGCGCATGTGACAAATAAAATTTGGTTTGAATTTGGAAATGTCAGCACTGACGCAAAGCTTGATTAAATTGATTAGTCAGTTTATATTATTACATGCTGAGTTTACAACTATTAGGTGTCAATAAATGACAACCTGCCTTCTGAACTAATGTGTTGTTTTATACCTCAGCTTGTGATTTAAAGCACATCTATCAAAATAAGGCCTCAGAATCCATTTGGAAAGAAGAATACCTGATCATTAATTATCGACATAATTTACTATGGTAGCATTCACAAAGGCAATGTAACATTTTCGTCCCACGATCAGCATTTAAATATCAACATTTGCATGTGGCCAAAATAGTTTGTTGTAAGAAGCATATCAAAACAGCAAGTTTTAAACAGCAGTTAAATATCACATGGAACAATTCAGCAATGCATTTGGCACTTGCATGAAATTGATCATTTACACATTTTGAACACACTTGGTTCTTCACTGAACCTTTTGACAACAAACGGATGTAAAAAAGCGGAATGTTTTATCCATAATTCACCCTTACAGTAGGTTGCACAGAACAGACATTAGAGTTGATATTATGAATTCAGACTTTAGTCGCTTTGAAATCTGTATCGCTCATGTCTTTTTCCCTCAGTGTCTTTCTGCTCATGATGTTCCTCGACCCAGAATTGACAGGTTGGCTGCACTTACACACTGACAGAAACGCAGTCCGGTAGTTGTTGTTCATCCACCCATAGAGGATGGGGTTGACGAAGGTCGAGCACATGGCCACGATGTGGAACATGGTGAAAAGCAGCTTGAAGTCTTTCATTTCCAAGACACTGTTGTCAATGTCAATGGCCAGCTGGAAGGCGTGGAGAGGCAGCCAGCTCACTGCAAACACCACCACCACGATCACCAGCATCTTAGTGGTCTTCCTCTTGCGCTGGTGGCGGTTGTTCCTCCCTGCCGGACTCACATGGTTCTTCAGCTTACTCCAGATGCGGATGTAGGCAAAGGAGTTGATGGCCAGCGGCAGGCAGTACTGGAGCAGGAGCATGGAGATACTATAGATGGTCCCGTCCATGCCGCTCCCTGGCCACTTTTCCGTGCAAACCTGAATGGACTGCTCGGGCGAAAGGTCAAACGTCCCATACTCCCGGAAGATGGCGAGCGGGCTGGCCAGGACTGCGCTTATGGCCCACGTCATGATGATGACAGCGGCGCACATTTCCTTGGACATCTTGGTCTCCAGGTGGTAGACGATGCTCCGGTGGCGGTCCAGGGCGATAATGTTGAGCGTGATGGTGGAGACGTGCACGGCCATGCCTTGGGAGAAGGGCAGCATGAAGCACAATGCCTGGCCAAACCTCCACTCCCCATGGAGAGTATTGATCAAAGTAAAGGGCAGACATAGAGTATTCACTAGCAGATCCGCCACAGCCAGGTTCACGATGAAAAAATTGGTGACGGTGTGCAGAGTTTTGAACTTGTACACCACGTATATCACCAGGGAGTTTCCGATGACTCCGAACAGTATGATGGTGCTGTAAGCCAAGATGAGGATCACTTGCACTCCAACCAGCTTGGTGCTGTCCTCCAGGTCTGGAAAGTTGTTGCGGCAGTTTGAGAATTCACAAGCAAGTCGAGAAGAATTCGCCCAATCCTCCATTGAAGTTATGTTTACTTGACTTTCAGTATCCATTGGTATCGTTCCTCTCCGGGCCTCAAATTCTGCAACAAGAGGAGGGAGATCATTTTGACAGAGGACATACATTTGTTTAAAAACATTTTTAAAGCTCCTTGTCTGCTCATATTTTAGACTGCAGTGAATGATGTCATTGTTGGGAGGTTTAAAGACCATTGTACCAACTGCTAGCCTTGTGTGAGGCGTACCTGTTTGATCATCAAAGTGCAACATCGAGGGCAGGGCAGGGCAAAGACATGAGGTGGGCCTATCACAGTGACTCATCGGACTCCAGAGACTAGTTGAATTTGGCAGCCGGAAACTAGTTGAATTTCGCAGCATAGAAATAACAATCGTTCCAACAACCTTTTTCAATTTTTTTCTCTCACCCCCAAGCCACTGAATAAAATATGACTTGTGTTCTCACTCGGTTGTTTTACAGCAAATTGTAATACGGATCACCTGACAAACCTAGTTTGTCTCAATACTGTATATATTTATAGATTTGATATTTTACCTTTATTTTACCAGGGAAGATTAAATATCTATTCTACAAGAGACACCTGGATAACATAGCAATACACAAAATGTCAGATACAGTTACCACATAACACACAAAGCACTGCATTTTAAAAACATACATTTACACATTGAGCATGCAAGATGCTTTGGGGAGGTGTGGTGCATCTAGGGGTGAAAACATTGATATCCCCCCCACTTCACTTTAAACCATAGTTTTTACCCAAGCTTTAAATGCATTCAAAGAGACGAGCTCCTGCAATTTCATGCCCTTTTATAGCTTGTTCCAAGTAGAAGGGGCATGAGGACTGTAAAAAAAAAAAAAAAAAATGCCCAGCTTTGTACGGGCCTTAACACAGTCGTGTGAGTGTAGGCGATATAGCTGTAAATCAGCTATACGATTACCTACACTGCTGCAGGGGATTGCTCATCCTGTATCATACTGTTTGCACTTTGATGATCAAATAGCCAAGGGTCATCTTACCTACCGCTATAGGTTTAAATACACTATATATATATATAAATATGTGGACAAATTAGGGGATTCGGCTATTTCAGCCACACCCGTTGCTGACCGGTGTATAAAATCAAGCACACAGGCTTGCAATCTCCATCGACAAACATTGGCAGTAGAATGGCCTTACTGAAGAGCTCAGTGACGTTCAACAAACAATTTCAACAAACAATACCTTTCCAACAAGTCAGTTTGCAAACATTTTTGCCCTGCTAGAGCTGCCCCGGTCAACTGTAAGTACTGTTATTGTAAAGTGGAAACATCTAGGACCAGCAACGGCTCAGCCGCAAAGTGGTAGGCGACACAAGCTCACAGAACGGGACTGCCGAGTACTGAAGCGCGTAAAAATCATCTGTCCTCGGTTGCAACACTCACTACCGAGTTCCAAACTTCCTCTGGAAGCAACGCCAGCACAGTAACTGTTCGTCGGGAGCTTCATGAAATGGGTTTCCATGGCCGAGCAGCCGCACACAAGCCTAAGATCAGCATTTGCAATGCCAATCGTCGGCTGGAGTGGTGTAAAGCTTGCCGCTATTGGACTCTGGAGCAGTGGAAACGCGTTCTCGGTAGTGATGAATCACGTTTCACCATCTGGCAGTCTGACGGACTAATCTTGTTTTGGTGGATGCCAGGAAAACACGACCTGCCCCAATGCATAGTGCCAACTGTAAAGTTTGGTGGAGGAATAATGGTCTGGGGCTGTTTTTCATGCTTTGGGCTAGGCCCCTTAGTTCCAGTGAAGGGAAATCTTAACGCTACAGCATATGACATTCTAGACGATTCTGTGCTTCCAACTTTGTGGCAACAGTTTGGGGAAGGTCCTTTCCTGTTTCAGCATGACAATGCCCCCCTGCACAAAGCGAGGTCCATACAGAAATTGTTTGTCAAGATCGGTGTGGAAGAACTTGACTGGCCTGCACAGAGCCCTGACCTATACCACATCGAACACCTTTGGGATTAATTGGAACACAGACTGCAAGCCAGGCCTAATCGCCCAACATCGGTGCCCGACCTCACTAATGCTCTTGTGGCTGAATGGAAGCAAGTCCCCGCAGCAATGTTTCAGCATCTAGTGAAAAGCCTTCCCAGAAGAGTGGATGCTCTTATAGCAGCAAAGGGGGGGGATCAACTCCATATTAATGCCCGTGATTTTGGAATGAGATGTTCGACAAGCAGGTGTCCACATACCTTTGGTAATTGAGTGTAGATGTAAATGGACCTCTCAAATTATGCATAGCCTGCATGGGAAAAATATGGAATATCATAAAACAAATATCAGTGAAAACCCGAGGGCAGTAGCCTGTTCCAGTATTTGTCACTCTTATTGTTCCGAGATCATGTCTCGTTTGTGGCAATCGTAGTGTAGCCTATCATTGATAAGTGTCTAAATTGGAATGCAGTGACTGTACAGTAACATGCTATACATGACGTCAGAGCTCAGGTTTTCCGCTTCGCAGTGCTGTATGGGTTTTGACTGACAGCCGTTATAAACTTCAGCGTGCGACAAGAAGATGCCCTCGTCCTAATTGGGCTACTTTTGTACATTTGTTGTTCTCAGAGAGAGGGAAATGCTGTAAATTGAGAGGAGTCGATGTGTTATGAAAGATGAGACATTGAGGATTCTAATAAATACCCATGATGTCATACAGGCAAACCACACCCATGAATCCGTATGTGCAGTTCACATTTCCATATTTGAGAACTCATGTCATTTACAGTATCAACGTTTTATGATGGCTATGTTCAATCCACAGTTACAAGGATGACATGCGTTATACCCTGGATTGGCCTGATTGGCCTGAAGAGAATGAGCCTATGTTTGTTGTATTGTGAAGAGCAAGCTTTCAAATGATGCCCATCTGATGGTGGGGGACACAGGTCTGTGTTCCAAACAAAAAAACGACACGTGTGCTTGCTTCAGTTCCTCAGTGGCAAAGCTAGGAGAGCTCAAAAAAAGCATCTCATAGTTGAAGGCTCTTTCCTTGAGTCAAGTGCATTGAAATGAACTAGGAGCTATGCACAGTTTGGAGTGGTGTGTGGCCACTTGCAGACAGACACCAGTTAAACCTCTCACTCAAACCCTTGTAAGCGTTTTTTCTTATCTTGCACTCCAAAAATGCACTGCATATTCTTATTATGTTACTGAATGTATCCAGAGTACTTTCAGATTTTGCTATTGACAACTGCTGTGAAAAGTACAGTAAAGTTCAAATGCACATAAATTCCAAAGTGTAATGTTTGGATTCAGTCTTGTGAACTGTTGTGACCTCACCTTTTTGGTCTGATAATTTTGCCATAATCTTCAACGTGTTGTCTTTCAATTGCTACTTTGGTCATGCATAAACAAGCTTTTTATAGTTATTTTGTTAGAAACATTTAAAATGTTGCCCTATCCACATACACTCTGGAAATGGGCCTAAGGGGTATTAATGAGCAGCATGTCCTGGTGTCTGTAAATAAGAATTTGTTCTTATAACCTATTCTTAGGATCTGCTGACCTGCCTGTTAAAATAAAGGTTACATTAATATCAATAAATAAATTTTGCTGTAGATGTCTAGCTGGTATTCTAACTGGCAGGAATCTTAGGAGTGAACTTGGGATTTTAAACAGTCCTGCATGAATACTTCTTGGCTGACAAATTTAATTGTCACTTGTTCCCATTCCCATGTCAATTCATAATAACACGTTACTTGGAACTCATACCAAAAATTCCTATTGCTTCCCATGACAACTGAATCAGAATGAAGAGTAATGATAAGAGTTGGTATACTGGCATCCTGCATGATACACCAAGAAATAGACTGTCTACTTTGGAAATCATTCACAACATCATAGTGCATTCTATATGATTTTTTTTCAAATTATTATGAGGAATTTATGTCTCACATCATAGGCATGTTATGACTTTCCTAATTCAATTGCATTTGTCTACAACCTACAGAAGGTTAGAAAATATGACATTTCCCACCCCAAAAAGGTATTCAGAAATGTTGGGGATGCTGTAGATGTGATATCAAGATTATAGTTGTAGCCTACAAAACATATATACCATACAGGCTATACATTTGATTGAATTCTTAACTCAACATATATTTTCCCATCAGCAAGTAACTGCTATAGAATAATCCACTCACCTTGATCTGCAACAGACGCATTCGTTACACTTCAGATGGTACCCCTTTTTGTCAATACATTCTTTTGAAAGGTTCTCATCAGCTTATTAGTATTTGAAAATGAACATGAAATAATTCCCTATATTCAAGTTGCAGCATTTTTTTTTAATCACCACATGTCCTAGATATCAATACATTTTATTGTATCGCACGTCAAGTAGTAGACATATCTAGGAAACTAGACAAGCCGCTGACTAACTGAACGGTGATATATATTGGCAAAACTCCACGGCTTTTTTTTCTACGAGGATTGTGCGCAACAAGAGAAGAGCACTGCGTACGCTGTGGACTCCTGTCTTGAAAGGAGCGCATCTTATGTGTGGCCAGTTTCGAGAGGGAGGCGGGGAGGATGAAGCGCGCTGAATGACAGTATTACCCTGACAGAAATAAACATTGCCTCGAGGGAGAAAGTCTATGCCATAAATTATTTCGGATCCATTTCCAGTTCAAACAAACAAGACACAAAAAGATATCCCAGGGGTAAGCTACCTGGGTCATTCCAAGAAATGAGGCCCTTTTGCGTTGCTTTAATATTTTAAGTAGACATTGTGCAGTCATATTGAATTTATATTATGATATTAAATTAAGTGCCCTTTAATTTAGACCACATGGGAATTTGGTTGTACCAGTTTTTGTCAAATACAGTTATTTGGAATGGTTCTCAGCAATGTATCAGTAGTTCTGTTCTTGAGCTGTTCTTGTCTAATGATGTTCTGTATTATGTCATTCTGTATTATGTTTCATGTTTTGTGTGGACCCCAGGAAGAGTAGCTGCTGCTTTCGCAACAGCTAATGGTGATCCGAATAAAATACCAAATACATCAGTCTTAACATTAATTAATTAATAATTCCCCTTTTCAAGTTACAGCATTTTTATATCACCCCATGTCTGTGATATCAACACATTTTTATTGTACATAGACATATTTAGGAAGCTACACAACAAGCCGCTAACTAACTGATTGGAGATTACAAAGAGGTAGGCGCAACAAGAGCATGCTGTTGACTCCTTTGAAGGAGCGCATATTCTGTGGACAGTTTCAAGAGAGAGAGGGAGGGGGAGATTATATGAAATGCGTTAATGACAGAGAGGGGGGTGTAACCCTGACAGAAATAAATTAAGGGTTAAGGGTGTTCTATTAATCTCGCCTGGGCTCCCATGTAGGTGTGTTTCACACTGGCTGAAAGTTGATTGCATTTGTTTTGAAATCGGGCTGCCTTCCAGGCATGAGCCAGGAGCCCAGCTCTGTCTGATGCAGGGTTCTTGCATCATGAAAATCCTGGAAAAGTAATGGCATTTTAAAATGGTGTTTCCCAGGCCTGGAAGAGTTTGGGGAAATTATCGTATCTGAAAAGTAATGGAAATGAATTTCATAATTTCTTATAATGTATTTTATTTAGCCACAGTTTTAAAATATTTAATCAAATAAAATTCAACATATCAGCCAGGATCAGAATAACACTAGTGCATCTATTTGAGCACATCACCTCCATAGTGCCAGACTAGTGGGCAATTGCTCAAGGAGAGCGAGCGAGTCGGACATTGCAGCAGCAGGTAGGCCTAGCCTATAAAATATGATAGAGACCAGATTAACTAGGTAGCCAATTCAAAACATATCTTGTAACCTCTAGTTAACTGTTTAGCTATTATTAGCATGTATTTCTCTTTTCATCATGTTCCAAAAAACTTTCTACCAATACTCATGAATAAGGTCATAAAAAGTTGATTTACTTTTTTGAACGATTCATATGATTAATTTGAACAATTATTTTTGACTAAACTAAGCATTCACTTCACCATTGTATTAGTTGGGTTTCGGTTCAATCGCGGTGAACATGAATTTTAGGAAAAAAAACATTTTTGAATATGGGCCTTCAAAACTTTTTGTACAGTGCCTTCAGAAAGTATTCAGTATTCTAAAAATGTATTAAATAACAAAAAATCCTCAGCAATCTACACACAATACCCTATATGGACAAAGTGAAAACAGGTTTTTAGAAATTGTTGCAAATATATTAATCATAAAAAACAGATCACATTTACGACCATGAGGTCGAAGAAATTGTCCGTAGAGCTCTGAGACAGGATTGTGTCGAGGCACAGATCTGGGGAATGGTACCAAAAAATGTCTGCAGCATTGAAGGTCCACAAGAACACAATGGCCTCCATCATTCTTAAATGGAAGAAGTTTGGAACCACCAAGACCACCTAGAGCTGGCCGCCCGGCCAAACTAAGCAATCTGGGAAGAAGGGCCTTGGTCAGGGAGGTGACCAAGAACCCGATGGTCACTTTGACAGAGCTCTAGAGTTCCTCTATGGAGATGGGTGAACCTTCCAGAAGGACAACCATCTCTGCAGCACTCCACCAATCAGGCCTTTATGGTAGACTGGCCAGACGGAAGCCACTCAGTAAAAGCACATGATAGCCCGCTTGGAGTTTTCCAAAAGGCACCTAAAGACTCGACATAAGTTCTCTGGTCTGATTGAACTCTTTGGCCTGAATGCCAAGCGTCACATCTGGAGGAAACCTGGCACTATCTCTACCATGAAGCATGGTGGTGGCAGCATCATGCTGTGGGGATGTTTCGAGGCAGATGAGGCAGATGAACGGAGCAAAGTACAGAGAGATCCTTGAAGTCCTGAGCACTTTGGAGCAGGTTCTCAGACTGGGGAGAAGGTTCACCTTTCAACAGGACAGCGACCCTAAGCACTCAGCCAAGACAACGTAGGAATGGCTTCGGGACAAGTCTCTGAATGTCCTTGAGTGGCCCAGCCAGAGCCCAGACTTGAACTCGATTGAACATCTCAGGAGAGACAACGCTCCCCATCCAACCTGACAAAACTTGAGAGGATCTGCAGAGAAGAATGGGAGAAACTCACAAAATACTGGTGTGCCACGCTTGTAGCGTCATACCCAAGAAGACTCGAGGCTGTAATCGCTGCCATTGGTGTTTCAGCACGTACTGAGTAAAGGATCTGAATACTTACGTGAATGTGATATTTCAGTTTATTTGTAATAAATAAAGTTGTAAAACGTTTTTTGCTTTGTTATTATGGGGTATTTTGTGTAGATTGATGAGGGGAAAAAACTATTTAATACATTTTAGAATAAAGTTGTAACGTAACAAAATGTGGAAAAAGTCAAGGGGTCTGAATACTTTCCAAAGGCACTGTAGATACTTCCAGTTGATTTGAGTATCCAGTGTATGGGACATTGCAAGTCAATAGATGCTAGTCAGCCTGCAAAATAAACACTTCTAAGATAAATATGACTAAACTAGAAAGGGGACGTTTCCTGAAAATGTGTGGTCTTGCTTCAGCTGAATAAAAATATTTGTAGTCTACCATAGCCATTTGATATATTGAATGAGCCAAATTATTTCGAAAAGCATAAAACTAATTTGATTGCAATGTTTTACATCAAGGGTAGTAAACCCTCCTCTAGGAGAGCTAATGGGCGTGCAGGTTTTTATTCCAGCCCCCCTCTAACAAACCACATTTTAGTAATGAGCTGCTTAACCAGACCTTGAAGAACTCTGATGTTTTTGAGCAGGGTTTGATCAAAAGCCTGCACACCCAGTAGCTCTCCAGACGTGTGGGCAGATTACTGTTTGATTTTAGAAGGACGCACCTCTTTCCCTGCTTTCGCCTGAGGACGCGACGGGCCCGTGTCACTGAGCACTGAGCAGCAGGTGTACCCCGGGCCAGGTTAATCAAACCCCCCTCATTGCCTCGAAGAAAGTCTATGCCTTAACGATGAATTATTTCTCATCCATTTCCCGTTCAAACAAACACACGCATTGAAACTCAGCCTCTTAGTACGACAATGTCACGGCTAATATCATCCAGAAGATATGCCTGAGGTAAACTACCTGTTGCAAGTTATCAGCATGCAATCAGATTTTGTTTTAAAGCAGCTACGGGCTGCGTTGATGCAACCGTCATCTAAATCAAATCATATTGTATTCGTCATATGCGTCGCCAACAACAGGTGTGCACTAACAGTGAAATGCTTACTTCCCAACAATGCAGAGAAAGAAAATGGTGAAATAATAGAAAAGTAATAGATACACAATGAGTAACAATAACTTGGCTCTATACAATGGGTACCAGTACCGAGTCGATGTGCAAGGGTACGAGGTTATTGAGGTAGATATGTACATGTAACCAGGAATAAAGTGACAGATAGTAAACAGTAGCAGAAGCGCATGTGATGCTTCAAAAACAGTCAATGCAGATAGTTAAATAGCTACCCGGACTAAATATTTAGCAGGCTTATGGCTTGGGGGTAGAAGCTTTGCAGGGTCCTGTTGGTTCCAGACTTGGTGAATCGGTACCGCTTGCCATGCGGTAGCAGAGAGAACAGTCTATGACTTGGGTTGAAGTCTGACAATTTTTAGGGGCCTTCCTCTGACACCACCTGGTATAGAGGTCCTGGATGGCAGGGAGCTCGGCCCCAGTGATGTACTGGGTCATACGCACTACCCTCTATAGCGCTTTTTGGTCAAATGCCAAGCGGTGATGTAGCCAGTCAAGGTGCAGCTGTATAACTTTTTGTTCACAGATGTGGCAGGCCACATCCAGTAGGCCCGTGTCACTGAGCAGCTCACGGCTGGGTTTCAAATCAAATTTTATTTGTCACGTGTTCAGCGGGTGTACCGAAATGCTTGTTTTCCCCATGTAATCTGAGATAGTTTGCAAGCCCTGCCTCAAAATCTAAAAGTTGACATTAGGTGTTTGTAATCTAAATAGCCTACAACATAGAAGTTTGCAAAGTCAAAATGATATAAAACATTGTCTGTTTTATTTAACACCCATTTTTATAATTTCCCATTCTGCTCTGAATGTGCCTCTATGGTCCGGTACTGATGTGAAAACCACTGCTGAGTCTGCACGGTTCCTCCGTAGGCTACTGACAGGAAATGCAATAATCAGGAGACAATGAGACTTTCACAAAGGGAAACCATGGAGTTGATCCATATCAGGCCGTGCCGCAGGTAATTGCACCTCTAATTCCGTTGCCACCATTATGGTTCAAGACCTCACGTGGCCTCTCAAATTAAGTTAGTGTCTGCCAGCCTCCTTATAGCCGAAGCCCTTGGTACTAATACGCAGATGGTTAAATAATGACACAAACCATGAAGTGATGAATACATGGGGCATACTTAGAACTTGTTTTTGGCGAAAGCTTCAGCACTTCAAGGCAATTATAACATGCATTAGAGCCCATAGGCTCTGGCAGAATCCTCTGACTGGCTCGCAAACAAGTACACATGGTTGTTGACCGTGTTTTAAAGTGAATGTCAACTCGCGAGCAAGAAGCCCCATTGTCTCATTTTGAAATCCCAGAAGGCTTACAAGTCGTAGCCAGAAGAGGGTATGAAATCCCCCTAAACAAACAGGCTAGAGGAGAAGCCTTGGCTAAGACAAGCCTGGATATTGTTATACACTGCTCAAAAAAATAAAGGGAACACTTAAATAACACAATGTAACTCCAAGTCAATCACACTTCTGTGAAATCAAACTGGCCACTTAGGAAGCAACACTGATTGACAATAAATTTCACATGCTGTTGTGCAAATGGAATAGACAAAAGGTGGAAATTATAGGCAATTAGCAAGACACCCCCCAAAACAGGAGTGATTCTGCAGGTGGTGACCACAGACCACTTCTCAGTTCCTATGCTTCCTGGCTGATGTTTTGGTCACTTTTGAATGCTGGCGGTCCTCTCACTCTAGTGGTAGCATGAGACGGAGTCTACAACCCACAGAAGTGGCTCAGGTAGTGCAGTTCATCCAGGATGGCACATCAATGCGAGTTGTGGCAAAAAGGTTTGCTGTGTCTGTCAGCGTAGTGTCCAGAGCATGCAGGCACTACCAGGAGACAGGCAGGTACATCAGGAGATGTGGAGGAGGCCGTAGGAGGGCAACAACCCAGCAGCAGGACCGCTACCTCCGCCTTTGTGCAAGGAGGTGCACTGCCAGAGCCCTGCAAAATGACCTCCAGCAGGCCACAAATGTGCATGTGTCTGCTCAAACGGTCAGAAACAGACTCCATGAGGGTGGTATGAGGGCCCGACGTCCACAGGTGGGGGTTGTGCTTACAGCCCAACACCGTGCAGGACGTTTGGCATTTGCCAGAGAACACCAAGATTGGCAAATTCGCCACTGGCGCCCTGTGCTCTTCACAGATGAAAGCAGGTTCACACTGAGCACATGAGCACATGTGACAGAGTCTGGAGACGCCATGGAGAACGTTCTGCTGCCTGCAACATCCTCCAGCATGACCGGTTTGGCAATGGGTCAGTCATGGTGTGGGGTGGCATTTCTTTGTGGGGCCGCACAGCCCTCCATGTGCTCGGCAGAGGTAGCCTGACTGCCATTAGGTACCGAGATGAGATCCTCAGACCCATTGTGAGACCATATGCTGACACATGCACATTTGTGGCCTGCTGGAGGTAATTTTGCAGGGCTCTGGCAGTGCACCTCCTTGCACTAAGGCGGAGGTAGCGGTCCTGCTGCTGGGTTGTTGCCCTCCTACGGCCTCCGCCACGTCTCCTGATGTACCTGCCTGTCTCCTGGTAGCGCCTGCATGCTCTGGACACTACGCTGACAGACACAGCAAAACTTTTTGCCACAGTTCGCATTGATGTGCCATCCTGGATGAACTGCACTACCTGAGCCACTTGTGTGGGTTGTAGACTCCGTCTCATGCTACCACTAGAGTGAGAGCACCGCCAGCATTCAAAAGTGACCAAAACATCAGCCAGGAAGCATAGGAACTGAGAAGTGGTCTGTGGTCACCACCTGCAGAATCACTCCTGTTTTGGGGGGTGTCTTGCTAATTGCCTATAATTTCCACCTTTTGTCTATTCCATTTGCACAACAGCATGTGCAATTTATTGTCAATCAGTGTTGCTTCCTAAGTGGACAGTTTGATTTCACAGAAGTGTGATTGACTTGGAGTTACATTGTGTTGTTTAAGTGTTCCCTTTATTTTTTTGAGCAGTGTATAAAGTGGTATTCTGAAACACCTCTCAGATATGGCCACAGTCTATACTAGGAGAGAGAAGAACTCTTCAGGGCAGGCCAGCCAGGCAGATGCAAAACACAAACAACTTAACTATGTTTCCTTGTAATTTAGCCACAACTGTGTCAATTTGACTAATCCAGAGCTCTCCAACCCTGTTCCGTCATGTAGATTTTGTGAAAAATAACTTCTAGAACTTAGCTATGCCCAATGTTTGTTAGCCATACGTCTGAAAAGCAGGTGAAACATCATTTGTTCAAGTGTCTGTTTAGTGAGACTTCTTGGAGGTATAGCCATCCATCAGCAATATACCATGTCTATCAGGAAGCAAGGTAAGACCCAAGTGCAGACCGCAGTAGCCCTGGTGTCAGGGGCTCTTAATCTAGTCCATTAAATAACACAATGCCCCAATATCAACTGTTTGTAATGAACACGATGGGAGACAGAGCTGGTTTCAAGCGCAGGGCGCAGCAGGTGTTTATTTGTAAAGGACCACAGGAGGAGGCAGGTAGCTGGGTCCAGGGGCAGGCAGAAGGCCATACACAGGGGGTCCAACAAGGCAACAGTACAGGCAGGGAACAGACTAGTAACGTCGTCCAGGAGATCAGGCAATGGGTTGATAACAGGAAATCCGATAGGCTAAATGACAGGCAGGGAAGAAAGCGCGAGAAAAAATAAATATCATACACAGACAGATTAAATTACAGGAACACCAGCGCTCCAAATAGAGGTGTGTCAAAACAACAACAAAATGATGATGGGGTGCAAAGAACTGAACTAAATAGTGTGTGATAATGACATACAGGTGTGTGAACAGGTGATCAGAATTCAGGTGATTGGGATCTGGAGAGTGAGCTGCGTTCAGGGGATCTATGTGTTTGAGAGTGGGCTGGAAAGTGAGCTGCGTTCAGGGGATCTACGTGTTTGAGAGTGTGAGTTGGAAGCAGACGTTACACTGTTATTTATAATGCCGCCTCCCTCTGTCATTAATGAAGCTTTCAATTATCGTCTCCACTCTAATGCAGGTGAACAAGTGGAATGGGGAAAAGGTAGGGTCCCGTCTTTGTCCAGTTTGCTGTCAAACTACACCAGCCTGAGGGTCAGTTTGTTTGTGCTTTCATGCCAACTCCTTGTCACTCATTGTCATGCCAAACATGACAGGGACAGCGATTGTAACGGCTGTCGCTCTCCTCATCCTCGGATGAGGTGAGGAGAGAAGGATCTTCAGACCAAAACGCAGCATTTGGGAAATAAGCCATCTTTATTATAAATACGATGGCAACACGAAACGAAACAAAACACTTTCAAAACTACAAAACAAGAAAACGACGTTGACGAAACCTGAACATAAACTTACATAACTAAACATAAACTCACGTACAGGAAACAGACGACATCGAAACGAAACGAAACAAACAAACGCTACAGTCCCATGTGGCACGAACATACATACTGACACAGGAGACAATCACCCACAACGAACACTGTGACAACGCCTACCTAAATATGACTCTTAATTAGAGGAACGCCAAACACCTGCCTCTAATTAAGAGCCATACCAGGTAACCCAAAACCAACACAGAAACAGAAAACATATAATGCCCACCCAACCTCACGTCCTGACCAACTAACACACATAACAACTAACATAAATAGGTCAGGAACGTGACATTACCCCCCCCCACAAGGTGCGAACTCCGGACGCACCAGCACAAAGTCTAGGGGAGGGTCTGGGTGGGCATCTAACCACGGTGGTGGCTCAGGCTCCGGGCGAGGTCCCCACCCCACCATAATCCATCCTAGCTTCCTCCCTCCAAGAATGTCCACCCTCTTTTTACTCCCACAAAATCCTCTTAATAACATCACTAATAAGGAACGCACCGGGACAGAGAGATAAATCAAGACAGAGGGATAGATAAGAATATAGAGGTAGATCAAGATAGAGAGGGAGATCAGGATAGAGGGGCAACTCCGGACTGAAAGGCAGCTCCGGACAGAGACAGAGCTCTGGACTGATGGGCAGTTCTGGGTATCTAGCCGTTTCAGGCTGAAGGGCAGCTCATGGCTGACTGACGAATCTCGACGCTCATGGCTGGCTGACGGCTCTCGACGCTCATGGCAGGCTGACGGCTCTCGACGCTCATGGCAGGCTGACGGCTCTCGACGCTCATGGCAGGCTGACGGCTCTCGACGCTCATGGCAGGCTGACGGCTCTCGACGCTCATGGCAGGCTGACGGCTCTCGACGCTCATGGCAGGCTGACGGCTCTGGCTGCTCATGGCTCTCTGACGGCTCTGGCTGCTCATGGCTCTCTGACGGCTCTGGCTGCTCATGGCTCTCTGACGGCTCTGGCTGCTCATGGCTCTCTGACGGCTCTGGCTGCTCATGGCTCTCTGACGGCTCTGGCTGCTCATGGCTCGCTGGCGGCTCTGGCAGATCCTGTCTGGTTGGCGGCTCTGGCAGATCCTGTCTGGTTGGCGGCTCTGGCAGATCCTGTCTGGTTGGCGGCTCTGGCAGATCCTGTCTGGTTGGCGGCTCTGGCAGATCCTGTCTGGCTGACGGCTCTAGCGGCTCCTGTCTGGCTGACGGCTCTAGCGGCTCCTGTCTGGCGGATGGCTCTGTAGGCTCATGGCAGACGGGCGGCTTTGCAGGCTCATGGCAGACGGATGGCTCAGACGGCGCTGGGGAGACGGATGGCTCAGATGGCGCTGGGGAGACGGATGGCTCAGATGGCGCTGGGGAGACGGATGGCTCAGATGGCGCTGGGGAGACGGATGGCTCAGATGGCGCTGGGGAGACGGATGGCTCTGGCCGGATACGGTGCACTGTAGACCTGGTGCGTGGTGCCGGAACTGGAGGCACCGTGCTAATGATAAGCACCTTCCTACTAGTGCGGGGAGCAGGGACAGGGCACACTGTATTCTCAAAGCCCACTCTATAACTGATGCGTGGTACCGGCACTGGTGACGCCGGGCTGAGGACAAGCACATCAGGATTAGTAGGGGGAGAAGATACAGTTTGTACAGGGCTCTGGAGACGCACTGGTAGCTTAGTGCGTGGGGCCGGAACTGGAGGCACCGGGCTAGATACACGCACTACAGGGAGAGTGCGTGGAGGAGGAACAGGGCTCAGGATACGCACTGGTAGCCTAGTGCGTAGTGTAGACACTGTAGGTACTAGGCTGGGGCGGGGAGGTGGTGCCGGAAATACCGGACCGTGGAGGCGTACTGGCTCTCTTGAGCATTGAGCCTGCCCAACCTTACCTGGTTGAATGCTCCCGGTTGCCCGACCAGTGCGGGGAGGTGGAATAACCCGCACCGGCCTATGTAGGCGAACCGGGGAAACCATGCGTAAGGCAGGTGCCATGTATGCCGGCCCGAGGAGACGCACTGGAGACCAGACGCGTTGAGCCGGCCTCATGACACCTGGCTCAATACTCAATCTAGCCCTACCAGTGCGGGGAGGTGGAATAACCCGCACTGGGCTATGCACTCGTACAGGAGACACCGTGCGCTCTACTGCGTAACACGGCGCCTGCCCGTACTCCCGCTCTCCACGGTAAGCCTGGGAAGTGGGCGCAGGTCTCCTACCTGCCCTTGGCCCACTACCTCTTAGCCCCCCCCCCAAGAAATGTTTGGGAATTACTTACGGGCTTTTTTGGCTTCCGTGCCAGACGCGTTCCCTCATAGCTCCGGTTCCTCTCTCCGGTAGCCTCTGCTCTCCTCAGTGCCTCCACCTGTTCCCATGGGAGGCGATCCCTACCAGCCAGGATCTCCTCCCAAGTGTAGCAACCCTTTCCGTCCAATACATCATCCCATGTCCATTGCTCCTTTCTCTCCTGTCCCTTACTCCGTTTAGTTTTCCCTTGCCGCTTGGTCTTAGCGTGGTGGGTGATTCTGTAACGGCGGTCCTCTCTCTCTTCATAAGAAGAGGAGGTGTATTGAGGGAGCCAAGGCGCAGCAGGTTGTGAATACATAATGAATTTAATGACAAGACGAAAAACGAACACGAACTACACTTGAAATGATACAAAATAACAAACGACGTAGACTGACCTAAACATGAGAACTTACATAGACACGAAGAACGCACGAATAGGAAACAGACTACATAAACCGAACAAACCGTATACAGTTCCGTATGGTGCAAACATAACACAAACACGGAAGACAATCACCCACAACGAACACTGTGACAACGCCTACCTAAATATGACTCTTAATTAGAGGAACGCCAAACACCTGCCTCTAATTAAGAGCCATACCAGGTAACCCAAAACCAACACAGAAACAGAAAACATATAATGCCCACCCAACCTCACGTCCTGACCAACTAACACACATAACAACTAACATAAATAGGTCAGGAACGTGACAGCGATGGAGTTGGCAATGGCACAAACAAATCTGTGACCAGGCTAAAACTCCACTGGACTCACTGAGAACCGCCGGTACAATTTTTGCAGATTGCAAGTCAGCCTTGTTTAGCCTGTTATCTTCTGGGAGTGCTATATTATCTTGTCCTCGTAGGCGGCAGTATGACGATATAGATTGGAATTTGTGCCAAGAAAATGAATGGAATAAAATGGATTGCTATCAATGAGCTCAATTGTAAGAGACCAGGACGTAAGCACAAGGGATGTACAGTAAACAGTTACACTGTAGGCCTTCTGAGAATCCATGTATCTAAATTAACAGGTGTGACACACGGTCTGAACACTACAGTAAGATGTGCAGGCCGGTATTCCTATTGTTTACATCCGTCAGACTAACTGCTATGAATGGTGAAGGTCGCCACAGTTCAAGATGGATGTTGTGTTACATGTTGCTCTGACTGCTTGCATTGCATTTCCAATACATTGGGTTTTTCTTATAGGGATTGCTCAAGAGGCCTATGACATCAGCAGGTACACCTAATGCTCTTGGGGCAAACATGATAGGACCTTACACGATACCGCCAACACTTCATGTCAGTTTGACAGCTGTTCTGATGACAACTTTGGCCCGAGACCTCTCAAGCAGTATCAATTGAGAGATTCTGAGCTCAAGAGTAATGAAAAACTCAAGGTGTGGTCTTTTCATACGGCAGTGTGGACACTTAGGAAGGTTTTTGAGGGTTACGCCGTGTTAATCCACTTTAGTTCCATCTCTAGCCTCACCTCCAATTTCCAAGGCTCTACTCTGTGAACCTAAATGGAATCATCCCGACGATAGAACTTCAATCATCTTCATCAGGGGAAAATAACTGGCCAATTTGCATTAATAACATGACGAACGGGGTCCATCGCTAGGCGACTTGCACCGTGTTTCCAGTGTGTGTATAATCAGTTTAGCCTAGTGTTGCCATACACATAGTTTCTCATGGCCGGGGCTAATGGGCTATGTGCTATCTGGCAGATCTTATCTCAGGCACTAAATGTATCGCAATCACTGCCACTGCGGCCGCACAGCGTTTACCCGTCGCTTTTAATAAAGCCGCGGCAGAAAGCGAGCTGCACTGCCTCCATTTCAAAAGATTTCAGGCAGTCGGATCAGTCCATCATGCAGGACTGCAGAGAACACGAGGCGGGAATTAGATCATAACTAAGGTTGCCACAACTACTTTTTCACCCTTTGTGTCACTTTCTGGTTCTCTGTGCCAAGGTGAAATGTAGGCAATGCTGTTGAGGGAGGTAAAGTTACAACTAGAAGCCTCTGTAGTGGGGGAACCAAAGCTTCAAACACTTCGATAAGGGCTTTGTGGATACGGCGTCTTGATATTCTTCAGATTAAACCATCAACGCTAACTGGTATTACCTGGTCAAAGCCTTGCAGATTCCTGCTCTTTGAACAAGCTCAACAAGCTCACCTAATGAGGCTTAACAATGCGAATCAACCAAACGAAGAACCCATATGGGGGGGGGGAATTATTTAAAATACGTATCACAGAACACAACACAATACAGTCTGTCTCATGGGAGGCCAAAAAGCCCCCAACAAGCCACGCCTCCAAGTCTTCTAATTGGCTGCTGCAGCTACAATGTATTTTGTCAAAATACATTTGTATTGTACTTGACACATACCAAAAGCAATGGCTACAAAAATGATACAGATCTTATCTTAAACCGCACACGCTGTTCAAAATTAAAATACATCCAACTCCGAAATGCTCTCAATGCCCTCAGGGTGCTCCTGGGAACCTTCATTCATATAGAGCCAACATATATTAAGGAACTGACAGTACAAAATTGCGCCGGAGAAGAAGGCAGATGTTTTACGCGCCCCAACCGATTTTGTTTTTTGTTTTTGTTTTTTTGCGTTGTTTGTAAAAAAAAATAATAATAATAATATAAAAAATTATTTTGTAAATAATGTTGCCGCTACCGTCTCTTATGACCGAAAATAACTTCTGGACATCAGGACTGTGATTACTCACCACAGACTGGCAGAAGGGCTGCCTTCTGAGAATTCGTAGGCGATCGAATAAACCCCCACTTCCTTCCATTCTGCTAGCAAACGTGCAATCTTTGGACAATATAATAGATGACCTATGTGGAAGATTAAACTACCAACAGAACATTCAACACTGTAATATCTTATGCTTCACGGAGTCGTTGCTGAACGACGACACTATCAACATACAGCTGGCTGGTTATACGCTGCACCGGCAGGATAGAACAGCGGCGTCTGGTAAGACAAGGGGCGGTGGACTATGTATTTTTTTAAATAACAGCTGGTGCAAGATATCTAAGGAAGTCTTGAGCAATTACTCGCCCGAAGGAGAGTATCTCATGATAAGCTGTAGACCACACTATCTACCTACAGAGAGTTATTAAAGTGACTTCCTGCCATCCAGGAGCTATATACCAGGCGGTGTCAGAGGAAGGCCCTAAAAATTGTCAAAGACTCCAGCCACCCTAGTCATAGACTGTTCTCTGCTACCGCACGCCAAGCGGTACCAGAGCGCGAAGTCCAGGTCCAAGAGGCTTCTAAACAGCTTCTACCCCCAAGACATAAGAGCATCTAATCAAATGGTTACCCAGACTATTTGCATTCCCCCCCCCCCCTCTCCCTCTTTTACACTGCTGCTGCTCTCTCTTGTTATCATCTATGCATAGTCACTTTAATAACTCTACCTTCATGTACATATTACCTCAACTAACCGGTGACCCTGCACATTGACTCAGTACCGGTACCCCCCTGTATATAGTCTCGCTATTGTTATTTTAGTGCAGCTCTTCAATTACTTGTTACTTTTTTATTTCTTATTTTTTTTAACTGCATTGTCGGGTTAGGGGCTCGTAAGTAAGCATTTCACTGTAAGGTCTACACCTGTTGTATTCGATGCATGTGACTAATACAGTTTGATTTGATTTGATCTGTGTCTCTGTTTTCTTCCTACCTCCACTGCACTCACCTCTGAGCTTTCTCTGCTAAGCCTGGCATCCTTTTCCACAGCACTGGCACCAGAAGACCAGGGGACCACACAGCCTGTGCTGGGCCCAGCAATATCCTAGTTGCGAATGAATAAACACATTTATTATATAAAGAAGATAGACTACTGAATGAATACCTAATAGATGACCATTGGCGCATGAAAGCCTAGCTCCTTATATTGCAAATATAAGTGCCTGGCTGTCATACATAATGGTTCATTAGTATTACATATATATAATATAGAGCCAAAATATAAATAAATTGGCATTACATGTGTCTCTCTCTATCACTCTTTCGCTCTCTGTGTGTCTGTGTGTTCTCCCTACGTCCACTACACGTGACTGCAGCAGCCTAGCACCACTGGGACAGGAAGACCAGGGGACCACACTGCATGTGACTGCAGCAGCCTAGCACCACTGGGACAGGAAGACCAGGGGACCACACTGCATGTGACTGCAGCAGCCTAGCACCACTGGGACAGGAAGACCAGGGGACCACACTGCATGTGACTGCAGCAGCCTAGCACCACTGGGACAGGAAGACCAGGGGACCACACTGCATGTGACTGCAGCAGCCTAGCACCACTGGGACAGGAAGACCAGGGGACCACACTGCATGTGACTGCAGCAGCCTAGCACCACTGGGACAGGAAGACCAGGGGACCACACTGCATGTGACTGCAGCAGCCTAGCACCACTGGGACAGGAAGACCAGGGGACCACACTGCATGTGACTGCAGCAGCCTAGCACCACTGGGACAGGAAGACCAGGGGACCACACTGCATGTGACTGCAGCAGCCTAGCACCACTGGGACAGGAAGACCAGGGGACCACACTGCATGTGACTGCAGCAGCCTAGCACCACTGGGACAGGAAGACCAGGGGACCACACTGCATGTGACTGCAGCAGCCTAGCACCACTGGGACAGGAAGACCAGGGGACCACACTGCATGTGACTGCAGCAGCCTAGCACCACTGGGACAGGAAGACCAGGGGACCACACTGCATGTGACTGCAGCAGCCTAGCACCACTGGGACAGGAAGACCAGGGGACCACACTGCATGTGCTGGGCCCAACAACCCCCTTAAGGTAACACTTTATTTTAAAGGCATTTACAAACCCTTTACTCACCATTTTGTAAATTTTAGTAAGCTAGTTATTCACACACACACACACACATATATATATATATATATATATATATATTTCCTTAAACATCCTGTGTTGTGTGTTTGTTCTTTTACCAGGTACAGCAGGAATGTCTACCAATGGCATGCCAGTCTTTTTGTGAGAAATTACACAGGTCACTCAAAACATTTATAAAGTATATATAGCCCTCGCTTTTGATTAGGGACTGCATAAAGACTTTACTATGGATTAGTACATGTTTTATTCATGTGGGATTTAATGATAAATAAATGGTGAACACAATTTTAAAATGTAGTTGGTTATGGCATGAATTTTGACAGCGGAAACGCAGCCTATCCAGCTGTGACGCACACTGCCCATACTGTATGCTCATGGAACAAGATGTGATTTGCTGCTGGGTATACTTCTGTACTTAGAAACATAAAAAACACTCATGTTTTTTCCCCATTTCGTTTCATTCGATTAAAAACCAAGCATAGACTCCCCTCTCAATGGAGGCTGTTTTCTTTTTGTCCTGCCCAACGTAATCAAGTAGGCTAGTCAAGACCGTCTATAAGGTTTTTGGGCTTGTGAGATTGCTTGGAAATAAATCGGAATCACCAAAGCTTTATTAAAATGTTACGTTTGATAGGAGCAAAACCGTGAGCTGACATTCCATTTTTATCTATATATTGTAGGCAGGGCTATATTATTTTAGCCATACTTTGGAGATGTGCAAAACCCCCTCCGTGATGTAGGCGCCCTGTCTATGCCCATCATGAAAGGAGAGATGAGAACCTCGGTGAATACCGGTGAACCTCGTATTTAGAAGTTCTTTTCCTGTAACAATTGTTTGTTTTCCGTTTCATCTTTCTTAATATCTGAGCCCTCCATAGCCCACCCAATATGTACATAGAACAATATATTTGGGAGCAGTTTAAGGGTGAGTGGACATTGTCCCGTTCTCTTTATATCGGATCTTTGTCCAGCTACTGTGAAAAGTTTGGACGTGTGCAAAACCTTCCATAGTTTGTGTTGTTTTAATATTATATTCCCACAGAAAGCAATTATCATGCCGGTAAGTGTATTTAGACGTATTATATTTACAACAAGTTGTTGTTTCTTTCTGTTTAGAATTTTATTATAGTTATTTGCTCTCTTTTTAGTGAATTTAATCTTAATTATAGACAAAGTTTGGCATGTCCATGCTCAGCCATAATAGAATTTTACAGTTGGCCGTGAATGCTATGTATATACAGTATTTCCACATTGAAGCCATGCAATTACTTAGAACATTGTGGACTGTAAACAGTTTCAAGTTAACATATTTAGCAAAGATGAGATAGGTCTACATTTTAACGGACTAACATTGGAATTGGAGTTGATTCTAAGGCAATACATAAAAGACCATAAATACACAACTTGAAGCGACAACATATTTAGCCATGGAGCACATTCTGATTGGCCAGTGAGGTCAAGCCTCGACACACACCCACAAGTTGTTTATTCATCTAAACCTAGGCCATTCACCCCAACGCCAGCAACTGCGCTGATAAATGTGGTTGTGAAATTAGCAAAAATAGATTGGACCTACCCATTGCATTCGAAATGTATTCAGACCCCTTCCCTTTTTCCACATTTTGTTACGTTACAACCTTATTCTAAAATTGATTAAATAAATAAAAATCACATCAATCTACACACAATACCCCATAATGGCAAAGCAAAAACTGTTTTTTTGAAATGTTTGCAAATGTACTAAAAATAAGAAACACGAATACCTTAATTACATAAGTATTCAGACCCTTTGCTATGAGACTCGAAATTGAGCTCAGGTGTATCCTGTTTCCATTGATCATCCTTGAGATGTTTCTACAACTTGATTGGAGTCCACCTGTGGAAAATTCAATTCATTGGACATGATTTGGAAAGGCACATACCTGTCTATATAAAGTCCCAGAGTTGACAGGGAATGTGAGGGGAAAAAACAAGTCATGAGGTCGAAGGAATTGTTCGTAGAGCTCCGAGTCAGGATTGTGTCAAGGCGCAGATCTGGGGTAGGGTACCAAAAAATGTCTGCAGCATTGAGTGTCCCCAAGAACACAGTGGCCTCCATCATTCTTAAATGGAAGAAGTTTGGAACCACCAAGACTCTTCCTAGAGCTGGCCACCCGGCCAAACTAAGCAATCGGGGAAGAAGGGGCTTGGTCAGGGAGGTGACCTAGAACCCGATGGTCACTCTGACAGAGCTCTAGAGTTCCTCTGTGAAGATGGGAGAACCTTCCAGAAGGACAACCATCTCTTCAGCACTCCACCAATCAGGCCTTTATGGTAGAGTGGCCAGACGGAAGCCACTCCTCAGTAAAAGGGACGACAGCCCGCAAGATTCTTTGGCCTGAATACCAAGCATCACGTCTGGAGGAAATCTCTCACCATCCCTACGGTGAAGCGTGGTGGTGGGAGCAAAGTACAGAGAGATCCTTGATGAAAACCTGCTTCAGAGCACTCAGGACCTCAGACTGGTGCGAAGGTTCACCTTCCAACAGGACAGCAACCCAAAGCACACATCCAAGACAATGCAGGAGTGGCTTCGGGACATGAATGTCCTTGAGAGGCCCAGCCAGAGCCAGACTTGAACCTGATCGAACATCTCGGAAGAGACCTGAAAATAGCTGTACAGAGCTTGAGAGGATCTGTAGAGAAGAATGGGAGAAACTCCCCAAATACAGGTGTTCCAAGCTTGTAGCGTCATACCCAAGAAAACTTGAGGCTTTAATCACTGTCAAAGGTGCTCAAAAAAGTACTGAGTAAAGGGTCTGAATGCTTATGCAAATGTGATATTTCAGTTGATCATTTTTTATAAATTTGATAGGTGCCATAATTCTGTCCTGCTTGCGCATTCTAAATGTAACGAGTACTTTTAGGTGTCATGGGAAATGTATGGGGTAAAAAGTACATTATTTTCTTTAGGAATGTAGTGGAGTAAATGTAAAAGTTTTCAAAAATATAAATAGTAAAGTACAGATACCCCCAAAAAATAGTTAAGTAGTACTTAAAAGTATTTTCTGAAGTACTTTACACCATTACTAACTGGCTGTAGTAGGCTACATGATCTGTGTCAGTGTGCTTGGGTGTGTCTTTCTTTGTTTTCTTCCTACCTCGACTGCACCACAGACACAGCACTTGGACCAGCAGAACCTGATTTTTGAGCAAATAAGTTGGTTAATTTCACACATTTAGGCCTCAAACCCTTTCTGGTCTCTCTTTTTCGGCACCACCCTGTTTTGACTGAATGACTGACAGTCAGAGCTGGTCTCACTCTCTTTGATGATGCACGTTTGACTTTGAATGTGAATTTGAGCCATCTCAGCTCAGCCAATCAGAAAACTGGGCCTGCCCATCTTGGTAGGGGTGCCGGCCATTGCCCACTGGTCAGCCAAATGATCAATATAGACCAGTGGTTCCCAACCTTTTTCGGTTACTGTACCACCAACTGAATTTTACTCTGCCCGGAGTAGCCCTGAAGTACCCCGTAGTGCATTTTTTTCCAGTAGGTCAATGGTGTTATGAGTCTTCTCAAGTACCCCCTGTGGATAGGCCAAGTACCCCTGGTTGGGAGCCACTGATATAGATGATTATGACAACAGAGAAAAAAACTGGCTCATGGGCCACCGGCCGTGTCCTTTATTTTATGCACTGAGTGTACAAAACATTCGTCAGGCATGGACTCTACAAGGTGTTGAAAGCGTTCCACAGGGATGATGGCTCATATGGCCTCCCACAGTTGTGTGAAGTTTGCTGGATGTCCTTTGGGTTTTTGCTGAGTGTTTATTTATACAGTTGAAGTCAGAAGTTTACATACATCTTAGCCAAATACATTTAAACTCAGTTTTTCACAATTCCTGATATTTAATCCTAGTAAAAATTCCCTGTCTTAGGTCAGTTAAGATCACCACTTTATTTTAAGAATGTGAAATGTCATAATAATAGTAGAGTGATTTATTTCAGCTTTTATTTATTTCATCACATTCCCAGTGGGTCAGAAGTTTACATACACTCAATTAGTATTTGGTAGCATTGCCTTTAAATTGTTTAACTTGGGTCAAACGTGTCGGGTAGCCTTCCACAAGCTTCCCACAATAAGTTGGGTGAATTTTGGCCCATTCCTCCTGACAGAGCTGGTGTAACTGAGTCAGGTTTGTAGGCCTCCTTGCTCGCACACATTTTTTCAGTTCTGCCCACAAAGGCTTGAGGTCAGGTCTTTGTGATGGCCACTCCAATACCTTGACTTTGTTGTCCTTAAGACATTTTGCCACAACTTTGGAAGTATGCTTGGGATCATTGTCCATTTGGAAGACTCATTTGCGACCAAGCTTTAACTTCCTGACTGATGTCTTGAGATGTTGCTTCAATATATCCACATCATTTTCAATTCCTCATGATGCCATCTATTTTGTGAAGTGCACCAGTCCTGCAGCAAAGAACCCCCGCAACATGATGCTGCCACCCCCGTGCGTCACAGTTGGGATGGTGTTCTTCGGCTTGCAAGCCTCCCCCTTTTTCCTCCAAACATAACGATTGTAACTATGGCCAAACAGTTCTATTTTTGTTTCATCCGACCAGAGGACATTTCTCCAAAATGTACGATCTTTGTCCCCATGTGCAGTTGCAAACTGTAGTCTGGCTTTTTTATGGCGGTTTTGGAGCAGTGGCTTCTTCCTTGCTGAGCAGCCTTTCAGGTTATGTCGATACAGGACTCGTTTTACTGTGGATATAGACCATTTTGTACCTGTTTCCTCCAGCATCTTCACAATGCGTTAATCTCTAGGAGACAGAACGTGTCTCCTACCTGACGGGTATGACGGCTGCGTGGTCCCACCGTGTTTATACTTGCGTACTATTGTTTGTACAGATGAACGTGGTACCTTCAGGTGTTTGGAAATTGCTCCCAAGGATGAACCAGACCTGTGGAGGTTTACACATTTTTTTCTGAGGTCTTGGCTGATTTCTTTGGATTTTCCCATGATGTCAAGCAAAGAGGCTCTGAGTTTGAAGGTAGGCCTTGAAATACATCCACAGGTACACTTCCAATTGACTCAAATGATGTCAATTAGCCTATCAGAAGCTTCTAAAGCCATTACACGCAACAAAGCCTCCTTCACTCACGCCGCCAAACTTACCCTAGTAAAACTGACTATCCTACCGATCCTCGACTTCGGCGATGTCATCTACAAAATAGCTTCCAATACTCTACTCAGCAAACTGGATGCAGTTTATCACAGTGCCATCCGTTTTGTTACTAAAGCACCTTATACGACCCACCACTGCGACCTGTATGCCCTAGTCGGCTGGCCCTCGCTACATGTTCGTCGTCAGACCCACTGGCTCCAGGTCATCTACAAGGCTATGCTAGGTAAAGTGCCGCCTTATCTCAGTTCACTGGTCACGATGGCTACACCCACCCGTAGCACGCACTCCAGCAGGTGTATCTCACTGATCATCCCTAAAGCCAAAACCTCATTTGGACGCCTTTCCTTCCAGTTCTCTGCTGCCTGCGACTGGAACGAATTGCAAAAATCTCTGAAGTTGGAGACTTTTATCTCCCTCAACAACTTTAAACATCTGCTATCCGAGCAGCTAACCGATCGCTGCAGCTGTACATAGTCCATCGGTATATAGCCCACCCAATTTACCTACCTCACCCCCCACACTGCTTTTATTTATTTACTTTTCTGCTCTTTTGCACACCAGTATCTCTACTTGCACATGATCATCTGATGATTTATCACTCCAGTGTTAATCTGCTAATTTGTAATTATTCGATTTATTGCCTACCTCCTCATGCCTTTTGCACACATTGTATATAGATTCTCTTTTTTTCTACCATGTTATTGACTTGTTTATTGTTTACTCCATGTGTAACTCTGTGTTGTTGTCTGTTCACACTGCTATGCTTTATCTTGGCCAGGTCGCAGTTGCAAATGAGAACTTGTTCTCAACTAGCCTACCTGGTTAAATAAAGGTGAAATAAAAAATAAACAGAATTTTCTGGAATTTTCCAAGCTGTTTAAAGGCACAGTCAACTTAGTGTATGTAAATGTCTGACCCACTGGAATTGTGATACAGTGAATTATAAGTGAAATAATCTGTCTGTAAACAATTGTTGGAACAATTACTTGTGTCATGCACAAAGTAGATGTCCTAACTGACTTGCCAAAACTATAATTTGTTAACAAGAAATTTGTGGAGTGGTTGAAAAACGGGTTTTAATAACTCCAACCTAAGTGTATGTAAACTTCCGACTTCAACTGTACAATTATATATTTTTTACCCTAATAAAGTATGGTCTGGCCCCTCTGCTGTTTGTAGAAGGCCACCCAGGAAGTGCGTTCCTGTACCTCCCCAGGTCACCCCACTCTCTCGCTCACTTTTTGTTCCGGCACCTCCCAATTTACAAATTAAGCACTGAACTGAAATATCCACACAAGCCATGCCAGCCATATATCAAGAGTTAGAAGATTATGATTTTTTTTACATAAATTATCAATGATCAGCTGATAGACTACCCTCTTTTCCCGATGTCAATGTTTTTAACCTGTTTGGGCTGCAAGCTGAATATTGAAAAAACTGGAAAATGTGTGCACATTTTCAAACGGCCTCCTAAGAAACTTTTTATTTTCCAATATGCATATATTTACTACTGTTGGATAGATAACAGTCTATAGTTTCTAAAAAGGTTTGAATTGTTTCTCTAAGTCGAACAGAAATATTTTTACAGCCATTTTCCCAGCCGAATTGAGATTTCCAAAATGCGATGTGTCTCTTTAAGACCTTCTCTATAAAAGGCCATTTGACTTGGGACCATAGAAACACGTCACACGCATTCGTCAGGCTGTAATGCGGAAGTGAGAATTGAAAGGAGTCGAATATCTCGTCCATGGACTGAATAACACACCTTCTTGTGAGACCTGCGCAGTTAAAAAAAAATTCCGGGCGCGAAGCAGAATTTGGTCTCGGCTTCAGGAAGAAGGTAGATAACGGTGAATATGATGTCTGACTACGATATTATTTGATACATGTCACAAAATCATCCTAAAGTATGTTTTTTCAATATACTTTAATTATATTATTGCAATTTATTCTGGACTTTAGATGTGATACAACGGAAGAATTTTTTGAAGAAACGCTGAGTAGCGCCGCAATGCTATTGTGCTTGCTAACCAAAGAGGGAAATAATTCGTTCTGGAACCCAACTAAAGACTCTACTGGACATTGGACCCCGTTACAACATTCTGATGGAATATCAACAAAGATAAGACCCAATTTGGGATGCTTTTTCATATATCTGTTGAGCTGTGCTGTGCTAACTGGGCTAACTGTGCTAGGCTAGCGCTTGACCAATGCTAGTGCTGACTTATGCTAGCTTATGTTGTTAGCTAATATAACGATATATTGTGTTTTCGCTGTAAAACACTTCAAAAATCGGAAATGTTGGCTTTATTCACACGATATCTGTCTTTCATTAGCTATCCACCATATGTTTTTCTGAAATGTTTTATGAGGTGTAATTAGTAGCCGACGCTGGTGTATGTATTTTCTCTGGCTACTCCCGTCTGGATTCAGACTCTAGCTATGTGTTAGCATTTATGTTAGCATCAATGTAAAACTGATTTATAGCTAAAATATGCACTTTTTATGAACAAAACATAGATTTATTGTGTAACATGTTATATGACTGTCATCTGAGGTAGTTTTTTCTGGGCTCTTTAGGTTGGTTTTAGTTTATTTCGGTTGGCTTGTGCATGCTACTTGAATCATAATTCATACATAATAATCATATCCATACGTGTCTGTCCACTTTTGTATTTGGTGGTGAGCTAACATAAATATATGTGGTGTTTTCTCTGTAAAACATTTAAAAAATCGGACATGTTGGCTGGATTGACAAGATGTTTATCTTTCAAATGCTGTATTGGACTTGTTAATGTGTAAAAGTTAAATATTTTTAAAAAATAGATTTTGAATTTCGCGCCCTGCAGCTGTTGTCATTTTCGTACCGATTTCGGGCTTGCAGCCCAAACAGGTTTAAGAGACACGGTCACTAGCTTGCTTACAATTTGTGATGAGTGAGTGTGTTGTTGCAGAAATAAATAGGCCTATGCTAAAAAATGTAAGAATTTTCACTACAGAGGGAGTTAGAATTTAGAATTTTTAGCAACATTTTCTCTCAGCTGCCAAGATGATGGTGTCAAATGTTCTTGCCCAGGACCCAGACAGAATTCAGCCACACAGACCACAGATTCACGCCCATTGCCATGCCCCCTGTCTCACCCACCACCTAAACCCATTTTTTTTATCCAGAAAAATGTGTTACAAATTATTTTATAACTATACAGTCCATTTCTCAAATCTACATTCAGTTAAAAAAACATTTTTGAAGAAGATGGTATTGTTCATGAATGTTAAACTGTTCCTTGGTCTGTGTATGTTTATTCACCGCTCAACCCTTATGGTGGGTCACGAAGTCAAACAGTGTGAGAACCCATGCTCTAGTGTAAACAAGAAAGGTGAAGTGGATTTGATAGTTCTGGGATTATTTTTAAATAAGGTGTGTGTGGACCTGTTTAACTATACTTGTGGGGACCAGAACAAACATCTGACCAACTGGGGACATTTTGTTAGTCCCCCGCAAGGTGAAATGCTATTTCTAAAGGGTTTAGGGTTAAGATTTGAAATGGTGTTAGTTTTAAGGTTAAGGTTAGGTTTTGGGATGAGGGAAAATAGGATTTTGAATGGCACTGACTTGTGTATCCCCACAAGGTTAGTTATACAAGACTGTGTGTGTGTGTGCGTGTGTCATGAGGGGAACCAGAAAGGGGCGATGGATTTCCTGAATGCGGTACGGATGGAAGGGAGGGGCGGCAGGATGTATCCCACGCCGGCTGGCGCGGGGCCAGGGGCCCTCCTCAATCTGCTGTTTGTTTATTTGTTTTATTTATTTGGATCACCATTACAGAAGCAGCAGCTACTCTTCCTGGGGTCCACCAAAAACCACAAAACATGACAAGCAACAAAACACTTTTACACTGACGGACAAGGACAGTCACACACATTTAAAATGCAATGTTATAAAAACAACGCACTAATAGCACGAGCAGTATAGGATCAGGCTAGTTCAGTCAGTGTACCGTTCATTGTACCGTTAGTGCCTTTTGCATCCCTTTGGTATGTTAAGTAGGAATTGTGCACCAATTTTACATTTTTAAAAGCCTGTTAAATGTAATTATTATTTTTTTCACCTTTATTTAACCAGGTAGGCTAGTAGAGAACAAGTTCTCATTTGCAACTGCGACCTGGCCAAGATAAAGCATAGCAATTCGACACATACAACAACACAGAGTTACACATGGAATAAACAAAACATAGTCAATAATACAGTAGAACAAAAGAAAACAAAAAGTCTATTTGCAGTGAGTGCAAATGAGGTAAGATAAGGGAGTTAAGGCAATAAATAGGCCATGGTGGAGAAGTAATTACAATATAGCAATTACACACTGGAATGGTAGATGTGCAGAAGATGAATGTGCAAGTAGAGATACTGGGGTACAAAGGAGCAAGATAAATAAATACAGTATGGGGATGAGGTAGGTAGATAGATGGGCTGTAATGAAGTACCCTTTAATATATACCACATGGTGAATTCAATAAATCAGATTTTCAATATGAATAAAGACAATATGAATGACCCTCCTTGCACCCTCTGTGACTTCTAGGAAGATTTTAACCCACTAACCCCCCCAAAATAATCCCATGTTTTTACCGTCATTGTAAAGCCCTAGTTATTTTATTGTCAACAGTTCAAGGGCCGTTCAAGTGGATTTTTCTCAGATGTGGTACATTTTCACTTCCCACTTGGTTATGAACGCACTATAACACCGCTAACCACTCATTGGAAGCACAAGACCTAGATCTACACTTTGAAATATTGCAGAGCGTTGTACGATGTATAGTATTTGTTTAAATCGATACAAACTAAAATAAATAAATAATAAAACCATCCTAGTGCCCGATCTTGATCAAGAGAGGCACTTACTATAGTCATACTGTTTTTTAACTTCTTGTGATGGGAAAACATGTTTTTTGTCAAGTTGAACATGTGCTCTTTATGACAGAATGTTAAAAGATAGGGTTTTTACTCACCATCACAATTTAAATTATATCATTGCCAAATCTTTGGCTTGGTCTCCATTGAACAATACATACATTGTCATTTAAGAAGCCAAATTAGGAACCATTGACCATTCTGCAGTTTAAATGTCATAGCCATGCATTTCAGGAATATTGTCAGGCATTACATACATTTGAGCTATGTATCTACATGTATTTTGTTATATGGGACATGTCGACGGGAGAATTCAATTATTGGCCTAATGCGAAGAAAATGTTTGCGCTTCAAATCAATTGACGTTACCACATTCACGTTTAATTACTAGCAGCTTTGCATTAGCCACAGGCCAAATGAAGGCGACCGGACAGCTTTGCATGTTTTAACCACATTCCTGTTTGTAAATGTTGACATTTACAAACAGGTGTTTGACTCTCCATTTTTGCCAGATGGGTATTTATCATGTACTCGTCCATGTTAGATGAAAGCCATATTGTCTTGTGTATGACATTAGGTGAATACAACATCTCTGACAGACATTTATTCGAATTATCATCGGCCAGATAGATAGTTCAAAGCAGGTCAGTGTGTTTTAAACTTGATCTTACCTTGGCGTTGGTTTAAAATGATGTGCCAAGAGCATTGAGATCACCAGAGGCATATGGTCGATAGCACAACACGCAACTGTGATACGGAACAGAAATCACATTTCCACAACAGCGTCTATTTAATTGGGAGTGATACCGTGATGGGATTCCTTTCATTACCTTCTCCTCGGTCCTCACCCCGGCTACACAGCATGGGGCCTGACACCTCGTTCGTCTGGAACGGTTCAGGAGGCTGCTTGAGGACAGCTCCCAAGAATCAACTCTCTTAAAGGAAACCTAGTTTTCTTCCCTGAAGCTGCCATAGTGTTTGCAGTCATATAAGAGAAACAGAAGACTCTCAGATCATGCCCAATGACAATTGAAGAAGAAGACAAACAGGAAGAGGCAACCGTTTCAAAGCCTTGTATTTCAGAAGAGACCGCAGCCTCCGCTCTCCCTACAGTGGCTCTAATGAATGGAAGACACACAGCATCTAGGCTACATAACAAGAAGTGTGCTCGTGGCAAGGCCCCAGGATTTCCACTCCAGCTCAGCAGAGGTTTTTACCGTACTGCCCTCCCTCCATATGGTTCCAGTAAATTGTAGGCGTGATCCACAGAACCACCAAATCAATAGCATGTGTGCCTCTCTCCCGGATTCGTGCCTTGACGTGGGTAGGTAATGTTATCTTATTATTGATGCTCTCTACCTGGCTGCCTCCACCAAGGGTCTGTGGGGGCATAAATCTGGCCGTTTTTATCAGTGCTCTTTAACAGTCTGCTTGGTAGGGTAAATAAGACCAGGAAGTAGGAAAATGTTGACATCTGCTCGATTTTCTGGACCTAGGGCGAGGATTGGAGGAAGACACGTTTATAATAAGATGGTATTAAACCAATTTATAAATCACAATGTATTGTAGGTTTGTAGCTGATGTGGAGATTCGGTAATGTCATGTATACACTTTTACGGGCCTAGCAGCCAAATGTAAATAGCAGGCGTTTGCACCGTGATAACTAGGTTTTCCTTTGCCAAAAAGTGTCTTGAAATGCACCTAGAGTTCTGAAACGTAACGGCTTAAAGTATGAGATATTTTAGGGGGATATCGTGCTTAATCCAACCAATCAAAATAGCAGGATCTAACAAAATCCCACTTGTTCACACTCCAGTGAAGTTACCTTTGAAGACCTTCAACAAACTCAGATTTATATGGTAAGACCTTGGGACTGTCTGTAATATTCACATGCAATTAAAGCTGAGATCTGCGATAGGTGAAACAGGGCCACTGGCCGCCCCAGGCACATTTGTTATTGTTTTTGTATTGAGAAAATGAGCATCCAGCATTATACCAAAAAATATAATAATACTAGTACATACTCTGCTGTCTATCACACATGCAATCATTGTTGTTTGAACCTCTATGGAGTCAAGCTTTAAGGAATGAAACAGATTTCACAACAAACTAATTAGAAAGTAGGTTTAATTAGCCTTGCTTCTCTTATCCAAGGGAGAATTGAGCGATGTTGCGTATAATACTTGCATTACAATTGACTGCTAATGACTTAGCTACAGGTAACTGCCAAAATAAGGGAAACACTTGAGTAAATGAAGGATACAAAGTATATTGAAAGCAGGTGCTTCCACACAGTTGTGATTACTGAGTTAATTGAGCAATTAACATCCCATCATGTATGGAAATGCTGGGGCAGGCCATTATTTTGGCTACCATGGCTATGCCCCCATAGGATGACAATTCCCCTATCCACAGGGCACGAGTGGTCACTGAATGGCTTGATGAGCATGAAAATGATGTAAACCATATGCCATGGCCGTCTGTCACCAGATCTCAACCCAATTGAACCCATGGGAGATTCTGGAGCGGTGCCTGAGACAGTGTGTTCCACCATCATCAACAAATCACCATATGATGGGATTTCTCAAGGAAGGCTGGTGTGGCATTCCTCCTCTATGCGAAGGTGAATTGAAGCTGTTCTGGCTCGTGATGGCCCATTGCCCTCTTAAGACACTTTATGTTAGTGTTTCATATATTTTGGCAGTTACCTGTAGGTGTTTTGGTTTAAAAAATAACAACAGACTAACTCAAAACTCTGGATCCAGCTGTCATGAAAAATTCCCCAAATGATCCACATATTGAATGGGCGAGCCGCTGCTTGGTTATTAAACCGCGAGACCACTCTGTTGGGCACTATTACCAGTAGGCTATATTACCCCTCAGTGTTTGCCTTATGGAGGGTCCCACACAGAACCCACCGGGATAGAATGTTAATTATTCCAACTGCAATTTTCTACTTTGCAGTCAGCCATCTGCCTGGGTTGTAATATAGGGAGAGGGAGAGGGAGGGAGGGAAAGTGAAAGACAAAAGCAAGAGATAAGGAGAGCAAGGGAGAGAGATTTGTGTCCATTACACGTGGCCAGAATCTTCCACAGAAATGATATGAGAACTTAGTGAGGTGGCCACCTAACTACCACCGAGAGTCAACTACCACCCACTGGCATTTTTTTCCTCATTATCCCTCGATGATTGAGCACTGTAAAAGCAAGGCAGTATTGCAATTTCTAATGAGGTAAATGGAAAGACACCTTTTCGTTGATGATTTAGATGATTCATGTGATTTTAGACTGGGTGTACTGTATCTTTGAGAGGAAGTGTTAGAGGCATTTTACTCTTTTTTTTTAACTGACATTTAAAGCTGCAATATCTAACTTTTTGGGTGACCTGACCAAATTCACATAGAAATTATAGTTGTAGATATGTGATTCTAATTGAAAGCAAGTCTAAGAAGCTGTAGCTCTATTCTATGTGCCCTATTTCTATGCTTCCCGTTCTTAAGTTTAGTTTTTGCGTCTTTTACTTTCGTTTTTTTACACCAGCTTCTCAAACAGCTGAAAATACAATATTTTTGGGGTTTGGATGGTACAATATTTGTCACATGAACTGAAATTTGAAATGAACTATTAGATTTTTTACATGCAGGAAAGGCGGAAAATTGTCTTTATATTTCATCTTTAAAAAGGGTGCTTTTCCCAAATGTTCTAGATATTTCTCATTAGTTCACCATTATTATGTTCTTACACATCATTATTTTGAACATACTGTACTTGTTGCAGAGCTCACCTAATGGTGGGTCATTTAAATTATGTGTTTTTTTGTGGTTGTTTTTTTTTGTTTTTTTATCCCCTTTTCGTGGTATCCAATCGCTAGTAATTACTATCTTGTCTCATCGCTACAACTCCCGTACGGGCTCGGGAGAGACGAAGGTCAAAAGCCATGCGTCCTCCGAAGCACAACGCGCCTCCAACCCGGAAGCCAGCCGCACCAATGTGTCGGAGGAAACACCGTGCACCCGCCCCCCTCGGTTAGCTCGCACTGCACCCAGCCCGCCACAGGAGTCGCTGGAGCGCGATGAGACAAGGATATCCCTACCGGCCAAACCCTCCCTAACCCGGACGACGCTAAGCCAATTGTGCGTCGCCCCACGGACCTCCCGGTCGCGGCCAGCTGCGACAGAGCCTGGGCGCGAACCCAGAGGCTCTGGTGGCGCAGCTAGCACTGCGATGCAGTGCTCTAGACCACTGCGCCACCCGGGAGGCAAAATTGTGTGTTTTGACAGCAAGTAATCACATGCCCGCTGTTAGTATAGCTATGGGGCTTGTATGTGCTAAATTATTATAATTTGAGAACATTCAGGTGAACTGAATAGAAGGCATTTAAAAATTTTAATATATGATAAATATTTTTTTCTGTAAAATGCTCTTTTAAATGAGTGTTTCTGGGCACACGGTATGTCCCAGTACTGTCTTAACAACACATGTCTTGCACGCTTAAACGTGAATGTCTAGTGTCCTCAGTAACAGCAGAAGAAATTTACCCACAAACCCATGTAATGCAATCTCAATGTTTTGGTCTCCTCCGAATCCACAAATACTTTCATAATTGAATGTTTAATCATCCTTAAAATCGAATGTTTACATGTACGTTATGTTTACTGGAGTCATTAGTTCAATTTGCCATCCAATATGCCATATTAGGAAAAGAAATGTCAACACTGTTGGCATCAGATTACTTCTGAAATCACATTTTTGCACTGGTTTGTTATTGTTTCTCAATAGGCCAGTGGGAGACTGAAATGGATGGAAAGGATATCGCCGACTGAGAAAACACTGCTTCTTATCACTACAGTAGCAGAGACACTTTCAACCATGCTTGAACCATGCTGAAACCACCACAAACAATAATGGCCAAGAATTGAGGATATTTCTGGAACTTCTATATTCAGAGCCTGGGATTTCGCGGTAGACTTGTCTCCCCATGTATTCCAAAAGAAATCATTTCATTCAGAAGCGTGGTAATGTTACTTACAGTGTTATCTACTGGGCGTATAGGTAACGGCAACAACAGGAGGAGAAGATTTGCACAATTTAGTATTAAATGAAGAAAAATTCAGATACAATAGGCTAATTGAAAAGTTGCACAAGGAAGAGTAGCCATATGAATTTAGTTGAAAACCATAGTTCAGTACATTCATCCTGTCGGAGTATGGCAATAGCAGTGTTAAATTGCACCTTGTCCATCCTGTCCTAATGTCATTATTGTCTGTATAATTTTGACCATAAAGGCCATGATGTCCATTATATACTGTCAAAACGATGCCTTTATCATGAACTTGTTTTTTGTACATATTGCTGTCCATTTATAGACTGTTATACACAGTAAATACCAGATGTGTAAGATGATCACTCTTCTATAAACTGTAAAAACTTTAAACTAATATAATATGTTTAATAATAATATGTCTAATAAAATGACTATCGCCACAAAATGTGACATTTCCCACAATGCTTTTTTTATTTCATGAACAGTGATAGTGGGACATCATTTAAGCATTCCATATTCCGCAGTCATGTCAATGAGCCTCTCTGTGTGTCTGTGGCCGTTTTACGATGCCATCCAGATGGTGAAGGGGACGAGCAGGGTGGGTACTGTGTTTAGCAGCGTTAGGGAGCCCAGGTATAACATGGTGCCCGTTCCACACAGAGCTGTGAGGTAGGCGTTCATCCTGCTGCAGATGATTTTCCTCACTGTCGTACAGAACTGCAGGAGAGAGGATGAAACAAGAGTAAGCATCCTTTTACAGATTTTTTTTTTTATCCACAAGATGAATAAAAGCGTGTGAGTGTTTCAACACTTAAAATCTTATTAACGTTGCGTGAAAAAGAGGAGTGCTCCTTGCCTTTATCTTCGAAAGCCGTTGTCTTTGTTTGATTGAATTGGGGCCTCTGATATTCTAATGGTTAATCATTATTGTCAATTTTATTTATTTATTCATCCATATCCATTTGTAACCATTCAGATGCAAATCTCTTTTTAAAGGAGCTCTGGCCAAAAGGCAAATACAAAGAAGATACAGCAATTTATGAAACAGCATGACATGTCTTAATTTGACAGAACATTGTGATTCAACCATAAATACAGTACCTCTATTTAATAAAGTACTGTGTAACAGTGGTTCCCATCCAGGGGTACTAGAACCTACTGATTTATAGTACAATGCATGTATTAATTAAATTGAGGACTTCTTGTGTCTACATTAAAGGGGCAAACTGTGATTCAAACAACAGTGGTACCCCTCCACTGTTTTGGTAAACAGCCGCAGCCAAACAGCGATGCACGAGCGGCAGGTAGCTTAGAGGTTAGAGGGTTGGACTAGTAACCGGAAGGTTGCAAGATCAAATCTCCGAGCTGACAAGATAAAAATCTGTCCTTGCTCCCCTGAACAAGGCAGTTAACCCACTGTTCCTAGGCCGTCATTGAAAATAAGAATGTGTTCTTAACTGGCTTGCCTAGTTAAATAAAGGTTAAAAAAGGAGGGTCTTTAATGCATTAACACTAGATGGTGCTGCTCAACAGCGCACTACAGTCCAACTCAACAAGTCTGTGATTTTGTCCCAATTCTCCACACTTCTCCCAAAGTGTGCACTTTCACACTTTCTCTCATGGATTCAACCAAGGTTAGTAACTCCCTCCCTCCGCCTCTGCTTACACCAATCAGATGCTTTTGAATCCGTGACGGGGAGTGTGCAAATGCACACTTTTGGAGAAGGGTAGAGAATCAGGATGTAGCCTTTGTAGTTCACTTTTCATTGGCCTAAAAGCAATCTATCCACCGCAACACAGAATCATCTGACCTTTTCAGAGAAATGTACACCCTTTCGACTGCTCTCATCATACAGTACTTTGCATCAGTGTGCAGTATTCCCACATTGATTGGCTATCGTCTCTGCTAGGGGTGACCACAGCATGTCTAGTCTAGACGTTGGTACCAGCACACCTGTGTCGAGTTCAGATAGAAATGCCATGATTAGAGCTTACCCGATTCCTTACTTACATGCCAGAGAGGTTGCATGTCTGTTCTACCCAATATATTTCTGAGCGTTCCACAACACCGTGCCCTGCTGAACTCAGACCAGGGCACGTATTCCTTCGAGTGATTAGGTGTGCTGATCTAATACCAGCTTTGACTTTTAGATTATAATGCATGGAGAGCAGGTATCTAATTATAGAGTACAACTCCTAGTCTGAGACGCTTTATAAATATGGGGCCTGAGGACGCTCACTCATTTTATGCTCTAGAGATTTTGAGGAGCATGTCCATGAATCATGATCCGTTGAACCAGGCGTTTTACTGCTGGGCTGGAACAAATTAGCCACCTCTAGTGTATGCCAACTGCCATCATCTGAACTAAGTTTCTAAATTACTCCAAAGTAGGCCGATGTATACAAGAGACGTTGTAAATCCCATCCCCAAAACAAAAGGAATTGAGCAACTAAGCCGCTATTTCACCATAGTTTTCAACATAGTCAGTCGATGTCAGCGTGAAACAGCACTTTTACTTGGAAGACCAAATCATATCTGACGGTTGAAGAAAGGTTTCATCCTATTCATTTCCCTTTTATGTACGTTTCCGCTTAATAACTTTGGCATGCGAGGTGACCGAGGTCAACTTCACGACAACACTTTATTATCCCGTAATCTGTGTTTGTTCCGTCAAATTCATTGAAATATCTGCCGTATTTCCCACGCAACCCACGTGCTAAAACTCTTTTCTTTCAGAAAATATCTCTCCCGTGTGACCTTTTGATCCTATGACATAGGTGACTGGATAAATAGAGGTACTTTTGTGGCTACAATCACATGTACCAAAAGGGGCATTTCCAAAAGGTTGGAGAGATTATATGCTCTGAGCTAAAGCTGATTCGTTCCAATAAATGTTTAGTGTGTAGCCTAACGCTCTAACAGCAAAGCTATGTACTAATGCAGGTCATTGAACAATACGTTTATGTAGTTTTTGCTTCCCCAGCGTATTTATCGGCAGTGAATCACTTTAATATTTCTTCACTCAATAATATATAAATAGTATTACAAAACTTTGTCTGACCGTAATTTGAACCAGCAATAACTCTTGACTTGCCTAGTTAAAAAAAAAAATAATTAAATCCTCCCGCAATTGGTTCATTGCCCTGAGCATTATGTAACACCAAGTGTACTATTGGCTCATGGTTCACAATGTTATTCCTGCAGTCTCAACTAAAGCATTGTTTTCTTAACATCTCCTTCAGTACCCCCAGCCATTCCACTGATCTAATCCAGTACTAGTCCAGCACACAACTATAATAGGGCTTGATGATTGACAGGGTGAATCAGGTGTGCTAAAACTGGGATAGGTCAAATCAGTGGACTGACAGTTGAGGGGAGGTTTGGTAAACCCTATTGTCTAAATTGAACCCCTCCTTTACTTAATATCAAGACAGTGCCCTGGGGGTCACGTGATGGCTTCGCTCTAAGAAGTTTGCAGTGACTGATCTTAGTCGTCTGGGAAATCACCATCGATTTTCCGATCACATACTACCCCCAAAACGTGTAAGAACAGTGGAGACAAAGGACAAAGGAGAACCCCATACTCCACCTGGTAGGTTTGGTAGCTGATGGCCATGCCATAGCGGCAGTACATGACGTAGTGTTCACAGTTGTACCACAGCAAACTGTAGGTCATGGAGCCCATGAGCTTCTCTGCCCTCCTGGCCACCTCGTCCCCTTCCAGGGGGGGCTGGCTGCACAGCTTGTCCATGTGGTTGACCAGGATCTCCGAGCCATACGCAAAATCCACCAACGAGTCCACCCTGACGCTCGCCGACTTGGCGATCACCCCTAGAATCAGCCGGTTGTTGGTCACCATCTTGCCGATGGCAGCCTTGTTCTTGGTGAATACCGGAAGGATGTCCGGGATGAAGTGGGCCACCCGGTTGTTGCCCAGGTAGATGCCGAAATGAGTGAAGAGAGTTCTAGGAACTTCCAAAAGGTCGCCACGTTTGTACAAGGACAGGTCATACTTCGAGTCTTTGTCCTTGTCCTCTTCATCCACTTTAGAAGCGATGAAGAAGAGGCTGAGGAGTTGGAGGAAGGTAATCATGGTGGCAGAACTATATCCAACGGTTCGACCCCTGGCCGTTTTATCGAGGCTAAGGGTCTGGGAGGAGCCACGCGCGTGGGATTAGAGGTTTCGCAACTTTGCAGTGCAATTTTGACAGAAATAAAGGAGCTTTCTGCTAATCGTGTGGTTTTGAGGGCGGCTTAATTTCACAACCGAGGGTTTAATCGGGGGAAGTGTTCCGGTTATGTGGCTTTCATTGGCAAATCAGAAAAACAAATCCCCAATTTAAAAGGTCATAAATATTTTATAGCCTGAATAAACAGTCAGGTTGAGCTGTATAATGCTGACTCACTCTTGATGTGTCTGGAACTGCGAATATGGTACAGTAGAAAGAAAATAATAATGCATAGTAATTACTAAGAAATATTATCCAGAGAATGTGTATATTTTATTAATGTGGCTCTTGCGTAAATCTACTTTATATGATTAAATATTTGGGTTTGGAAATACTATGGGGATATATTGGGGATTTGATGTGGCCAATATTACACCAATAACATGATCATTTGAAAATGCTGTGGGTGGTATTGAGATGCACTGTGATTGCATGTACCGAACTGTATTGAAAAATGTGTGGGAAAATGCTTCAAATGGCAATTATTTACATTTTTCTTGAAACCAGACCAAAACAAACCAAATGATGACGTCCAATATCTTTATTAACATTTCTTATATTTACAATGTATTTGATTGAAAACAAAATTATTTGCTCCGAAAACACATTCGTAAAAGTATTGTATTAATCAGCGTAGTACTCCTAGAGTTTTAAACTGAATGTATCTATATAAATATTACACAAGAGTATCATTATTGAAGACATTTCATTATTTACAGATTAGACTACATTGACTTACACAGTAAGATTTTTAAAAAGTAGAAAATGCGCTTTGGCCAATCTTTTGTGGGAAATAGGGATGATAGTTTGGTCACAGAGGGATCATATGGCCTTTATAATGCCTTAATGGCCTACATGCAATACCGTAAGTGTTGACATGAACACTCACGTGTAAATTGCTAGGCCTACAACCACATTGCCCTCTGTTTACTTTTGGCTGGCAAGTATCAAATCAAAAGTGAATGGATGGTAGCTCTTGCAGGTAACAATGGCCTGTTATATGATATGCCATTATAGGCCTATATCAAAGGCATATGAGTTGGGAGGTGCCAAGTAATGTCATCACAAGGACCAATGACAAGACACTATCCTAAATAGTTTCTATTGAAATGTCCATAGGAGTGTTTGAAGGTTTGAACTTTGGCCTCTCAGCCGGCCATCCACAGAGTGAAGGAGATGAGGATTGTGGGTAATGTAGTTGAAGGAGCAAGGCCAAAGCAGACGATGTAGATCATTCCCAGGAGAACGCTGAGAAAGACACTCCTCTGGTCTTGGATGATTGATTTCAGGCCCTCACAAAACTGCAAAGAAATTAGATAAATGATGCAATTAATAAACATGTATGTATAGGACTTTTATGAACAATTCATTTTAGGCACATTCAATTTCTTTTTGTTCTAAATCTAAACTTTTATGAATTATGGAAGAAAAGAGAGAAGACCCTGGGTGAAATAACACCAAAACATCAAACCAAAGCTCAAATAAATGTATTTTCAGTAACACTGAATAAAACACAATGTTTCTGAATATAGTTGCCTATTATATTAACCATGGCATAATATAATTTAAAATTGATATGCATTATCATGAATATAAATACAAAATATGGGATTGTAAATATCAAAGGTTGAAGATGCTGTTCCCAATAAGTAATACAACCAGGTCTAACCTAAGTCAACAATTCAATCCGATGCATTTGTAATAATATTAATGTAAATGTGAAACTCTGAAAACATTATCTATGCCATAATCTAAAGATAACAGTCCTCACTGTGATACAGGTTATGCATAGGCAAAATATTTTAAGAAGACATTTATCTCCTGTAGCGTAAAAGTTAAGGGGTCAGAACAACGTTATGCACAACGTAATTGTATTGAAAATAAATAAATAAAATAATGCAAGGAAAATGAATGACCATTTCCGTTTGTTGACTTTTCGCTGAACCGTATCTGCAGTATGTAACAAAATGTTCACAGTTATTCCATAGTAAACTGTAAGGGATGGCGCCGACGAGTTTTTCTGCCCTCTCTGCAACCTCTTCATTTGGGAACGGTTGTTGCGCCTTGCATTTTCTATCCATATGATTCACCAATATGTTTGAGTCATACACAAAGTCCTCCAAAGTGTCCACGCGCACCGTGGCACACTTGTACAAGCAACCCATGATGAGTCTCTTATTTGTGATAACTGTTTTGATGATCATCTTATCATTGGTTAGCACGGGCATGATATCTGGGATCAGGTGAGCGACTTTGTTGTCACCCAAGTAGATGCCGAAGTGCGTGAACAAAGTTCTCGGCACCTCCAAAAGGTCCCCTCTCAGGAGAGACAACGGCGCGTGACTGTGCATCGTGCGCCCTTTGCATCCCGCCTCATTGCGTTTCCTATCCGTCCATTTAAACTCAAAAAGTTTGAAGTTGGAGAGAAGGGATAGCTTCTCGACGAGAAATGTCAACGAGTCGAGCATGTTGAAAGTTCCTGTCCAAAGTTTTCTGAGAGTTGTCTGGGAGAAGTGGGTTTAAATGCGTAAGTGCACTAGGAGGGGACAGTGCAGCTCGAAGGTAAACCCCGAAGACGCGATTGGCCACAAAAGACATTCCTATGGTATTTTTGGCACGTATGTCTTTTATCTTTAGTCTACATAATTTGGCACATTGTTTACTATACTTTTAATAATTTGTTTATGCCGAAGATGTACGTTGATTTGCGTAATTTAAATTCACAACCATTACATTTGTAGGATAAAGAAATTATAATTACAGGCTCATTGGAATCATATTGAACGAATACATGTGATATTTTTATTTACAATTTTATAATCAAAAAGGCAGATTTATTAAATAAAAAAAATATGACCTTGTGCCCAGAATCTTGAAATTGTTTTCCTTAATTATTGTATTACATACAGTAAGGCCCTATGGGACAATCAAGACAACATTTTTAAGAGCACCTTGTCTGGCCTATTAGGCCTAAACTGTCTTTTAATCTAATCTACCTCAGGGATCTTTACAGTTGTTGTATTCTAAGTAAACTAACCTTGTCTGCAAAGCATTGTGTTACTTTTGGAGCAAGCCCTTTGTTTTTTTGCTTTTTGGGGGGGTACCCCATTTTCTCCGCCCCATCACTGCAGCTCCCATATGGATTCCAGAGAGGCGAAGATCGAGAGCCATAGCAAGCCATTTTTAACTCATTTACAGTATCTCCCGGTACAGTATCCCCAAAAATGTTAGCCTATCCCATCCCATTCATTGCCAATGACCTGGAGTCAAATGGTTGACTTTTGTTTGTACTGTAGTTGGTCTTGGTTTGTGAAATGTGAGATTCTCTAATTAGGCTATTTAGGCTTTTGGCCTGCTTTGCTGACTCATAGTGGCTGGTCTGTTAGGACTATCTCCAATCCAGGATCATTTAGCGTGAATATAAATATTGTATTCAGTGATCCAATTTAGCTACCTGACACTGGCATATGATAACAAAGTGGCATTCCATAGACCAGCAGATTACTTGATAAAATCCTACTGGCTCCAATTCCAAGTTCATCAGGAGAACTGGGTTTTATTGCCTTCAAAATACAGGCTAACAGAGTGTTAAGATGGCTGCCTTGGTAGGGCTGCCTTAGCGGGGTTATCACTGTCAGTCCATATTCGGTCTGCCTTCACTCTTACTCCAACGACTCCCCTCAACCCCAAAACTAGTGGCTTATCATGTTATCATTGAAACTGTACATTAACTTGAGGTTCTGCGTCCATAACAAAGACTCCAGAGTGGGTCGGTGTTAGAAAATACATGATTTGCAGTTCAGTGCCTGTGTTTCTCTAAGTCTGGACAGATGAAAGGCTCCAAAGCGGGTCGATGTATAATTCAAAAGTCAACAAAGATGGAGTCGAAGTGTCTTGCACAAACTTCTAACCGTCCTCTTATCAACCAACATATTTGGGGTTAAAAGTTGAGGTCTGACCGTCATTGACCTTTGCAAGACTGCAGATGTGAAGTGGTCTTGTTGGAGTCAGAAAATAGTTGTGTTGTGGTCACATCCAGGGCAAGTCAAGAGACTGTTGACATCAAACTCCCCTCAACCCTAACTGACTGGCGTCTTAAGATATCCAATCCAACAGGATTTGCAGTTCAGCGCTGGTCTAAGTCCGTGCTTCTACACCTGCATCGCTTGCTGTTTGGGGTTTTAGGCTGGGTTTCTGTACAGCACTTTGAGATATCAGCTGATGTAAGAAGGGCTGTATAAATACATTTGATTTAATTTGATTTGGACAGCTCATCAGATCTTGACAGTGCCTGGAGAAGTGATAGATAGCCTAACGATCCTAACATATGCGCAGATCCGGTATAAATGCACCCTGCTCCCATTGTGTTAGAAAGTAATGTGACATTTTGTAACGGTAAAAATGAGAGTCCAAGTGCCTCATTTATAAAATGTTGAGGCCAACAGATTTGATCGTACATTGTGCATACGACTGTCACATCCTGATCTGTTTCACCTGTCCTTGTGCTTGTCTCCACCCCCTCCAGGTGTCAACCATCTTCCCCATTATCCCCAGTGTATTTATACCTGTGTTCTCTGTGTGTCTGTTGCCAGTTTGTCTTGTATAGTCAAGTCAACCAGCGTGTTACGCCATGCTCCTGCTTTTTCTTTTTCTCGTTTTTTTTTGCTAGTCCTCCCGGTTTTGACCCTTGCCTGCCTTGACTCTGAACCCGCCTGCCTGACCGTACTGCCTGCCCTGACCTCGAGCCTGCCTGCCACTCTGTACATCCTGGACTCTGACCTTGTTATGATATTTTGCCTGTCCACGACCATTCTCTTGCCTGCCCCTTGGATTACAAAAAATATCAGAGACTCGAACCATCTGCCTCCCGTGTCTGCCTCTGGGTCTCGCCCTGTGCCCTTATAACGAAATCCACATCAAAATTGCTAGGTTTCCATCCAATTGGCGACAGATTTTCATGTTGAATGTTCAAAAATCTGCATAAAGAAAATATGCATACCAAACTGACTTGTTGCGGAGGAAAATCAGTGCGTGATGACATATTACACACAATTTACTTTTTCGCATAAGTTTTCATGACCAAATACAAATCTAATGTTCCATGTGTTTCTATCGCATTTTCAACTACTGATAGTTTTGTCACAAACTGTTGTGTTAAGGACCGGACCCTTTTTTTTCAATTTTCACCTAAAATGACATACCCAAATCTAACTGCCTTAGCTCAGGACCTGCATATTCTTGATACCATTTGAAAGGAAACATTTTGAAGTGTGTGGAAATGTGAAATTAATGTAGGAGAATAACACATTAGACCTGGTAAAGAAAAAGAAAAACAAACATTAGTTTTCATATGTGTGTTTTTTTCCATCTTCGAAATGCAAGAGAAAGGCCATAGTATTATATAGGAGTTTAGAGGCAATTTAGATTTTGGACACCAGATGGCAGCAGTGTGTGTGCAAAGACAGCAGGGGTTCAAACTGTAGAACCCAGTTCCTACATTTTAATATAAACATTTATTTTATCTAACAAAACTATGCTTTATTTTATCTCTGTGACCCTCAGGACGACAAATCAGAGCATGATTGCTGACTCTAAGTACATTTAAATTCAGAGGTGAATGTATCACACCAGTTGCCATATGTTTTTGGTTGTGCACTCTCCTCAAACAATAGCATGGTATTTTTTTCACTGTAATAGCTTGCTGTAAATTGGATAGTGCAGTTAGATTAACAAGAATTTAAGCTTTCTGCTTATGTAAGACATGTCTATGTCTTGGAAAGTTTGCCGTTACTTACAATGTCATTCTAGTCACATTAGTGAACGTTCGCAGCAAACATCCCGGTATAGGGACACCGATCCCGTAGATCCTTAAGATAGCTGTAACGATGTGCGGAGAGGGAGTACATGTGACAATAGCAGATAAAATAGCAAATTTGCCTAATCTGGTCTAGCCAAAAGCTTGCAGACACTGTGCGGGCAGGCTCTGTGGGTAGGTTAGTCTACAATAGCCTACATGATGAGATTATTATGGATAAGAGCAATAATATTTTTATTTACCAAACGGCAGTCAAGCATCGATCATCATGTCACCAGAATAAGACCCTCATTTATTGGAAATGAGCATCAAGCTCAACACCGTGCACGCTCACAACCCTGTGAAGTTTATCATCATTTATTTCATCTGTAAACGAATAAACGACATGTTTCCCCGAGTCGTAATGGGAGGACCACACACCATGTCATCGCGTGACTCCAAGTTTCCTTCGATATGTTGGTTATATCAATATCTGTTTCCACCACCATTTCTTGCATAATACATTTTACCATCACAAAAAGATCCCATGTCGAACAAACAAATTCTGTCAGCATTTATAAAATTGTACCGAAACTTCCTGTTTCCATCACAGCTGTCATAAAAAAAACGGTGTGACTTTACTTGCATATAAACTGTAGATGGAAACGTGGTTGGAGTGATTCATAAATCTTGAAGTTTACGTTAAATTATGCCATTTACATAGATTGTGCATGACATTTTGTGATTTACAAATGAAACATAGGCCTACTTGTTTTTATTCATGGGGGTATATAGTATTATATAAACCAAATGTCATATTTTAAGAAATTACCATATGCAGAATGTGGTTTAAAAATGAAGTACATTATGGTGAACGACATATCAACCAGCGCTCTCATGTTCCACCTTTGGTGGTCACACCACGTTCAGCTGAATGAGCTTACAGTCCGTGAACTCCTGGGTGGCATTCAAACAAACCTTTGGCCTCTCCCCAACTCAGAGATTTACTGCCCAGTCAAATGGCCCCACAGTTATAGCAGTCACAACTGGGGGACTTTTAACAAGGGTCCTGAAAGGTAATTCCGTGAGGGCCACCAATAGTTAGCGTCGGCTTTGTTCTTGACTTCCTAAACTTGAGATTGTTACTGAGAGAAGCAGGTTGGCTAGGCGCTAGGTGAGAGTCACGAGTTTGAGGATAACACAAGAACTGCTCGTTATGCATATTGCTTTCTTTTGACTGAACTATCTGCGATATACACTGTATAACTCATTTAACCATTTAGGGTTGCAAAGGCAAATACGGGTGAAGCTTATTAACTACCACTTAAAGCTGGAATCCTTGACGGTCAAACTGCCAGGTCCGTTTGCGATACAACAACAAAGAAGTTACTGCAAATCCCCTCTGACAACATTGCACTTGTCATAGAAGAGCGCAATATGTACTGCACATTTTTTGTTATATGCTGCGTGAAGCGCCTCAATTCGTCAACAAAAACTATAACGGTGGTGGGGCAGCCAGTGATGCTCTTTCCCCCTACTGCGGATTCTATCTTTAAGCAGAATTTCCACTTGGTCATGCTTTGATGTCAATGGGAGACTAAATAAACATTTGACTGAAGTTGAAGTTAGGATTTTCCCCATACTGAGACTAACTGACTTAACAACTAACTGCACTGTATATGTAATGAAAAATTAAACACAGCTATCTCTTAGTGTTCAAGCCAATGTAATGGCCAATGAGAGGCTTTGATGCCGTCGGCCGCCATTTTGGTGTCCCCCAGAAGGAGCAGTCCTCCATAGGAATCATGGGAATTTGACAGGACAAAATGACATGTATTTAAGTATTTCTTAGTCGTAGTGAGGACAGCAACATTAGTACTCTCTAAAAAATATATGCTTCAAGGGATGTGTTTTTATATGTTCAATGTTGATGTTTAGTTCATATAATCTCATTTAAAAGTATTTATTAAGGTGTCTGTAATAGAATATAATTAGCAAAAAACAAACGTTGACGTTAATAAATACATTTTTATAGCTTCTCCCCCCCCCAAAAAAAATTAAGTGAAGGCGTACCACCAAAATGGCAGCGTGGTAGCTTCAATACAGCGGTCCTGATAGTCATTCACGGTTTATACACACCAGTGGGTGCAGCAGACTAAATACAAGACTGGGAAAAAGGAAGATTGCAGGTTCAAATGTCCATGCAGTTACCTCAGTGTAGCTAACTAATAAACAAGAAGAGGTGTTTCCTCATGTTAATGCATACGTGACTGGAAACTCTCCAACACAAATTCCCCTCAGCAGACAGTCACACCAACATAGGACAGAGCATCCAAGCCCTATCTTATCAGCTGGTCCCAAGTATTTCTTCCTGGCACTTGAGCGAGTACGAGAGCATTAGGAAACACTTTCCATCTGGCGTCTCTCTCCAGTCTCAAGGAGGAGGAAGAGGGGAGTTCAACGAAAACTCTCCACCGTTGTTTAGGTTTGGGGGCCCGACAGTTCACTCCCAGGTCAGCAAGGCCTTATCTGTCTGGGTGCCTGGGTTTCGCATGTTGTTTCCCATAGTAAAAGTGGGTTACTGAGAGGTAGCCGAGGTGTGATTTTTTTCTCTCTCACCTATGTCAACAGCGGGGGCTACAGATGTAGCTTCATAAGCCACTAGGTATCGTTATGACTCCTCCAACTGTTTGCTTTGGCGTGGAAAGCCAAAAAGAACTGAAAGAAGATGTTGGACACCCTTGCCAGAAATGTCGCCTAGCTACCAGTAAATAAGATACAACTAGCATTGTGTTTATGGTGGTGTGCATGGTGATACATGGGTGTCCAAAAGAAAACAGTAGGCTATTATAAGTGTCAGTTATGGTTCATTTACAGCATATTATATATTGATCCATCAATGAAGACCCAGGTGGAAATAAGAAAATACCGGAGCCTGGGTGAATATGTATAGACCTATTTGTACAAATAACAAACAATTACAAGGCGCTCTTCAGACTACAAATATTATAATGCCCTAGTTTTGTAGTAGGTACTAGAGTACAGGCAAGTGCTACCACAGTATAGCCAAGTTCCCTGAAATTTTCTAGAAAGGAATACCATGAGAACGCCATGTATTGTAGATGGAAGTGGGACGAAGTAGAGGAGCATGGCCGGGCTTACCTCCCAGCATGCTCCACGTGGAAATGCTCCAAGCAACCGATTACTGTCTGAGACAGAGAGAAATCTGAAATGAGTTTGAGGTGTTTTGACTGCACCGGCGCAGTTTTTCCTCATTTAAACCTTTGAACACAGTCCGTTGTGGAAACGATATAAGCGACCATTACTGTCTGAGACAAACAAAAATGTGACCGTTTGTCCCTCAGGAAATTAGTATTTTGGTTGCACAGGCTCAGTTTATCTTTCGTTTAAACCTTTTGAATGCATTGAGAGGCACTGCCCAGTCAGAGATCCCAATTCTTCAGATTTCTCAACCCCCCCGAATGCTTGAAATCCGTTGGACGACAGCGTAGAGGGGTGTCGGGCATTTTTGCTGTGATTGAACTCCTGGCCTAATAGGCCTATATGAAGCTAATGCCTCACATCTCATGCCCAACGTACCAGAACACTGAGCTCAATCCAATCAAACTCTCGTTCTGGATTTTTTTTTGTGCCCATGGTCATACGTGAGCCCCACAACATTGTGATTGCATTCCTAGTCGTCTTTATTGAAGTTTAGTTGGGCATCTCAGTACATTGCTGTATCGTATTGTAACAAACAGTGACAGGGCAATGTCCCTTGCGGGTCTCGAACCCCTGATCTCCCAGTTCGAAAGCCTACCCAGGCAAGGGTCTTGACACTGCGCTTCATTATACCAAGTCCTTCACATGAACACAACTCTCCGATGACCTCACAGACAGCATCCCACTTCTGACACCAAATGTAGCGAACGGTGATAGTGAAAAGCCCCTTTGCGGATCTTTTGCAACGCCAGGGTCACGGGTTCAGTTCCTGCTGGGGTACCCATGCGAAAATGTATGGAGGCACTACTGTAAGTCACTTTAGATAAAAGTGTCTGCTAAATGACACTTCTAGAGATTATGACCAGGCTGTTTAGGCTAGGGTAAAGGCTGATCATCTGTGTCGGGCGACTGAAAAAACAATAACCTAGAACGCCCTGATGGTTCATATTCAGTAGTAGGCCTTTAATAAACAAACAGGAAATATTGTCTCTTCCATGGCCTCAAATGAACCAAGACTCTCCAAGTCTTGGGACATATGAGGACACTGATATGTTGTTTATAGTCTCGCTGCCAGAAACAAATTGCCATCTGTTTCCATCCTCCAAAAGTTCCTTAAAAATAGAATACATACCAGATACCGCAGCCAATTAGGCGCAAAGTTGCCCATTGGAAGCCTTGTTTTTATTCATAGGCTTCGTGGCTAATAATGTGTGTAGTGTTGGAGCTCAACACTACACACAATGTGTGTAGCTTCAGTGTTAGCTTCAGGGCTAACAATGTGTGTAGCTCAGGAACAACTCTCTTCCCAGGAGGACCACAATGAAAAGGACTGCTAAATGCTAATTTTTTAATGGTTGTTTTTACAATGGTGGTTAATGTAATTGATTACAGACCGATTATTGATTTTGGACAATGAAATGTGTCATAGCTTTCACATCCTGACTCATAGTAAAACTTGGTGTGTCAGTATGTCTGAAAAACTCTCAGGAGGTTTAAAGCCACTTTAGGTCAGCAACTGGCTGCAGTGATGCTTATTCTTTTAGACAGGACAGGAGATGCATGCATATTCCTGAATATAAATACTGAATATTCTCTTGTAATATATCCAGGGGGCTAAATGCTTTACCAATTTTCCACAACAAACAAGTCTTTCTATTTTCAAAAGGAATTATAATTGAATCAATGTGTAGGGTATATACATTGAAATAAAGTAAAGTCCCAAATTATTGGCACCCTTGATCAATGACTGTATATATGACTGGACAAAGCCATCGATCACGTGACACCATTCATTCCTATGTGAAGACTCAATAGCGCAATGAAGCCAAATGAAGCCAAATGAAGCCGGCTAAGATAACGTCTCAGGTTGGAACAGTTTGTACTGCAGGCTGAGATTAGCAACAAAATTATCATTCTTATCCTGTTAGGCGGGCTGTACCGACATCGGTACACTTATGACAACATCCAGCTCAAAGTGCAGGGCGCGAAATTCAAAATCTATTTTTTTTAAATATTTAACTTTCACACATTAACAAGTCCAATACAGCATATGAAAGGTACACATCTTGTGAATCAAGCCAACATGTCCGATTTTTAAAATGTTTTACAGGGAAGACAAAATATGTAAATCTATTAGCTAACCACGTTAGCAAAAGACACCATTTTTCTTAGTCCACCATTTTTTCTCTCCACCAGTAGCTATCACCAATTCGATCAAATAAAGATATTGATAGCCACTAACCAAGAAAAAACCTCATCAGATGACAGTCTGATAACATATTTATTGTATAGCATAGGTTTTTTTTTTGAAAAATGTGCATATTTCAGGTATAAATCATAGTTTGCCATTGCAGCCACCATCACAAATCTCACCAAAGCGACTAGAATTACTACAGAGAGCAACGTGTATTACCAATTTACTCATCATAAAATATTTCTTAAAAATACACAGCGCATAGCAATGGAAAGACACAGATCTTGTGAATTCAGACAACATTTCAGATTTTCTAAGTGTTTTACAGCGAAAACACAATAAATCGTTATATTAGCATACCACATATGCAAACGTTACCCGACCATTGATTCAAGCCAAAGAGAGCGATATCGTTATCATCGCCAAAATATATTAATTTTTTCACTAACCTTCTCAGAATTCTTCCGATGACACTCCTGTACCATCATATTACAACATACATATAGAGTTTGTTCGAAAATGTGCATATTTAGCCAGAAAAATCGTGGTTATACATTGAGAATAGTAGCCAAACTGGTCTGAAAATGTCGGGCGCCATCTTTGAGAGTGATCTAGTCTAATCGATAACTAATCATAAACTTGACTAAAAAATACAGGGTTGACAGGAATCGAAAGACAAATTAGTTCTTAATGCAATCGCTGAATTACATTTCTAAAATTATCCTTACTGTGCAATACAGGGTTCGCCAAGTGAAGCTACAACAAAAAAAATGGCGGAATATGCGTTTAACATTTTTCTACAGAACAACGATTTATCATCATAAATAGTTCTTACTATGAGCTGATCTTCCATCAGAATCTTGGGCAATGAATCCTTTCTCCGGTCTAATCGTCTTTTGGTCGAAAGATGTCCTCTTGCCCTGTCGAAATGGCCACTAACGTTCGGCATGTACTGGAAACGTGCCCAGCGGTTCAAAGTGCATCACAAAGGAATGCCTCAAAATCGCACTAAACGGATATAAATTGCTATAAAACGGTTTAAATTAACTACCTTATGATGTTTTTAACACCTATAACGAGTAAAAACATGACCGGAGAAATATTACTGGCTAAACAACAGCTTGGAAAGAGAGCCAGTCCGACGTCCATCGTGCGTCAGGCGCAGGAAGAAAAGGAAGCTACTTCCACCTTGTGCTCTTTTATACAGGCCCTGATTGCGCAATCGACTCCATTCAAAGCGTCACCACGTACTGACATCCAGAAGAAGACGTAGGCAGTGTTTGTATCCTCATAGCATTTACAGGGACCTTAAAACTGACCCCAGATCAGGGGCCAAGATTTCTGAAATCTCACTCCCTGTCAGGAAAAGTGCTGTAGAATGAGTTCTGTTTCACTCAGAGACATAATTCCAACGGCTATAGAAACTAGAGAGTGTTTTCTATCCAATAATAATAATAATATGCATACTGTACGAGCAAGAATTGAGTACGAGGCCGTTTGAAATGGGCACGATTTAGCTGGCTACTCAATAACGCCCCCTGCAGCCATAAGGAGTTATTCTGTCTGCGATTTAAAAAAAAAAAATGGTTGAAGGACATACATCTGGTGTATTAGAAACAAATGTTGGTACCACGATTGACTTCGAAAATTGTCTTTATTTATATGAAGATTGACCCCGAAGACTTTTCCCATTTTCCCATTCACTAAAATGGGGGATCCTGTTTTCAGCTAACATTGCCGGCAGTACCGAGGTCGGCCTTGAACTACCATGGCTTCAATGAGAGGGGGCAGTCATTCTCACCTGCCCTTTATAAAGATTAGCAAAAAAGACTGTATAAAATAAATAATATACTGAGCTACAGTAGCAGTCAAAAGTTTGGACACACCTACTCATTCAAAGGTTTTTCTTTTCTCTTCTTTTACTATTTTCTACATTGTAGAATAAGAGTGACGTCATCAAGACTACGAAATAACACATTCGTGATCTATACCGCATGCTATGATAGAAACAACCCAGTGTTCGTTGTTTGCAGTTGTCAGGCGGTGGGTGTAGCTGGTGCATGAAGTCAGGCGCAGGAGAGCAGAGATGAGTGAACAACGAACTTTACTTAAGAAATAGCACACAGTAACAATACCAATGTGCAAACAATAACGGTTGCCACAAAGCACCCGGAAAAAAACAGCCGGAAACGTACCGACCTGAACAACAAACAATCACATACAAAGACATGGGGGAAAAGAAGGTTAAATACATGACCAGTAATTGAGAAATGACAACAAAATGAAAAGTGGAGATGGCTAGAAGACCGGCGACGTCGATCGCCGAGCGCCGCCCGAACAAGGAGAGGAACCGACTTTGGCGGAAGTCGTGACAGCAGTAACTTCTTTGGTGTTGTAATATCGCAAACAGACATGGCTCTTTCACCATTAAGGATTTCACCTTTAAACTAATACAATTTTGTTAAACAAGTAATATTTTTTGTCTCAAAAAGATAGGGGTCAAAATAATTTGGCTCTCCTGCTTTCAATATCTTGCAATACCTCACCTTCCGAGGATAACGGCACTGATCCTTTTTCTCAAATGTTTTAGGGAATCTTAGACCAGTCCTCCATACAGAATATTTCCAGATCCTTGATATCCTTCATGTGCACTAATGGACTGCCCTCTTCAATTCAAACCACAGGTTTTCAATGGGGTCCATGTCCGGAGACTGAGATGGCCTTTGCAAAAATGTTGATTTTGTGGTCAATTAACTATTTTAGAAAAAGGTACTGAAAGGTATTGAAAACAGGGGTGCCAATCATTTTGACCCCTATCTTTTTTCGAGAGAAAAGTTTTACTTGTTATTTAAAAAAATATATATTTATCTGAGCAATTGTATTAGTATAAAATAATTTTATTTTCCAAAAATGTTGATCATGCGATATACGTAGCTCTATTTGTATTATTTATTTTATACAGTCTTTTTGCTCATATTTATCAAGGGTGCCAATAATTTTGGTCCTGACTGTAGCTCACCTTAACTGTGAAACAAAAGAAACCTCATCATTTCGCTCTCTTACCAGTAGGCATGCTTTAACTACAATTCACTGACGTCAAAAAAGCACACTTGAACATACTGCATTGTCCCTGTGACTTTCGAGTGGGGACATTTGCATGCAATGTACGTAGGCAGGTCTTTTTGGGGCGGTACAGCAATGAAAGTAGCCTCCATTCTAACTGTTCTCTAAACTATTTATCCCTTACGTGCTCTGCTAGGCTCTGCTAGGCTCCAATTCAAATCACAAAGTCCCAATAGCCTAATTGTTGGTGTGAGAGCGTCTCAAGAATACAAATAAAAGCTTTTAAGCGCTTTAAAAAAAAAAAAGCTGCTTTGTTTATTGCGCCACATCAACACATGGAAACGTGTTTGCCCAACAGGCCGACGCGAAACTAACAGTTAATGCCCACATTATAATTCAAGGCCCTCACGTAAACAATCATTTCAGGACAGTGAGATATTGGCGTGGAATATTGTGTTGACATGCGTCACCACCGACAGGGTCGTCTTCGCCTGCGTTGTTCTGTCTCAACAGAACATAAAAGCCTTTTCAGAAGTACCATAAACACTATTTGTGTTTGTTCATTAAGTTTGATTCACTTTATAGGCTTAACGACGCTCATTCGGATAGACGGAGCGGTTAAAATAGATTTCTCTGTCATGCTGTGATTCACAGGCCTGTTAATGGTTGTGGGAACGTTTCCTATTTTCCACTGTCTGTAAGAAGCGGAGAATGGTTGTGAAAACGTTTCCTATTTTTCAACGTCGGTAAGAAGCATGTTTGTGGTAACTTTTCCTATTTTTCTATGTCTGTAGAAAGAAGGGTTGTAGGGATGTTCCCTCTTTTTGTAACTGTCTGTAAGAAGCTGAGACCCTAACTGAGGCTGTTATAATATAGACACAGTTGTCTTAAATTGTAGCTCCTGGGTGAAGTTTCCCCTCGATACAGGTCTAGGATCTGCTTCGCCTCCCCCAATCCTAACCTTTACCATTAGTGTGTAAAATTCTAAAATTCCCCCAGATAAGTGTCTAGGGGACCTTCACCCTACACCTGAATTGTATGGCCTCTCCAGTGTTCCTCAGATCATGGTAGCTGAACTCCCACTGGTGGTTATCCTAAGAAATGCAGCCATTGGTGGAGTAGGACAAATTTGCCCGCCCTACTACTGACAAAGGGTGGAAAGAGTACTGAAATATTCTACTCAAGTAGAAGTACTGTTACTTTAATGACATTTTACTCAAGTAGAAGTAAAATTACTACTATAAAAAAGCTACTTAAGTAAAAGTAAAACGTAATTGAGTTACTATTTAAATAGAAACATTAACCGTGATAATTAGCTAATTTCGTTAAGGTTACCTGAAGATTGTTACACATATTTTCCATGCATTAAATTGAAAAAGGAAGAGAGTAACGGAATGTACAGCAGGAACGAAGGTGATTTATTTTATGAGTTGCAACCAGGCACATCTGTATGCAAAAGATTAAGGATTTTTCAAAAATATACTATTACGTTTGAAAATAATTGAAACATTCAAAGCAATTCAAATGTATTGATAAATAAAAAAGCTATACAAAATAAAGTGCATAAACAATTAATTTGCCAGTATACTTCAAAAATAAACATCTAATTATTTCACCCATTCAATCCCTCATTCACCTCTGTTACTTGTTATGTGTCCATGTGACCGGCTGACATTCACTCACTCATTTTCACTCCCCTCTTTCACTCCTTCACTCACAAAGTCCCTCTTTCACTCACTCACCAGGGGTGGAAAGAGTGCTGAAATATCCTACTTAGGTAGTACTGTTACTTTAATGAATATTTACACAAGTAGAAATAAAATGTCTGACTTTGAAATTACCAATGTTTAATAATCCAACAGGGGCAGGCAATAGACAGGTCAATGCAGGCAGGGGTCAGTAAACCAGAGGTGGAGCAACGGTACCGGATGGTAGGCAGGCTCGGGGTAGGATGTCAATAATACAGAAGTGGGGCAAAGGTACAGGTTGGCAGGCAAGGGCAGGCAGAGTGGTCAGGCAGGTGGGCTCAGAGTCAGGACAGGCAAAGTCATAACCAGGAGGGTGAGAAAACGAGAGACTGGGAAAAGCAGGAGCTGAAACACAAATACACTGGTTGACTTGACAAACAAGATGAATTGGCGACAGACAAACAGAGATCACAGGTATAAATACACCGGGGATAATGGGGAAGATGTCACGATCGACCATGGGAGAGAGAGAGGACCAAGGCGCAGCGTGTAAAAAATACATCTTCTCTTTATTTAGGAGATGAACGAACGAAGCAAAACAACAACTAGACGACCGTGAAGCTAGAACCGAACAAAATGCAAACATGCAACCTAGACACAGACACAGACCTAGACAATGACCCGACAAAAACATGATGCCTATGGCCGCCTAAAATATGGCTCCCAATCAGAGCCAAATGAAAGACATCTGTCTCTAATTGGGAACCACTCAGGCAACCATAGACATACCTAGAACATTCACTCAACCATAGACATACCTAGAAACATTCACTCAACACAACCCCATAACTAAACCCAACACCCCCTTTTCCATATAACCACCAAAAACGAGACAAAACACAAACATTCCCCATGTCACACCCTGACCTAACTAAAATAATAAAGAAAACAAAGAATACTAAGGCCAGGGCGTGACATAACCCCCCCCTTAAGGTGCGAACTCCGGGCGCACCAGCACAAAGTCTAGGGGAGGGTCTGGGTGGGCGTCCGTCCACGGCGGCGGCTCCGGCACTGGTCGTGGTCCCCACCCCACCATAGTCACTACCCGCCTCCGTAGCCTCCTCCCAATGGCCACCCTCCACCTTAGCAGCACCGGACTGAGGGGCAGCACCGGACTGAGGGACGGCAGCTCCGGACTGAGGGACGGCAGCTCCGGACTGAGGGACGGCAGCTCCGGACTGAGGGACGGCAGCTCCGGACTGAGGGACGGCAGCTCCGGACTGAGGGACGGATCCTGGCTGGATGACTCATGGTTGGCTGACGGGTCCGGCCGCTCATGGCTGGATGACGGGTCCGGCCGCTCATGGCTGGATGACGGGTCCGGCCGGTCATGGCTGGATGACGGCTCCGGCCGGTCATGGCTGGATGACGGCTCCGGCCGGTCATGGCTGGCGGACGGCTCCGGCCGGTCATGGCTGGCGGACGGCTCCGGCCGGTCATGGCTGGCGGACGGCTCCGGCCGGTCATGGCTGGCGGACGGCTCCGGCCGGTCATGGCTGGCGGACGGCTCCGGCCGATCCGGTCTGGCGGACGGCTCCGGCCGATCCGGTCTGGCGGAAGGCTCCGGCCGATCCGGTCTGGCGGAAGGCTCGGGCTGGTCATGGCTGGGTAGACGGATGACTCAGATGGCACTGGGTAGACGGATGACTCAGATGGCACTGGGTAGACGGATGACTCAGATGGCACTGGGTAGACGGATGACTCAGATGGCACTGGGTAGACGGATGACTCAGATGGCACTGGGTAGACGGATGACTCAGATGGCACTGGGTAGACGGATGACTCAGATGGCACTGGGTAGACGGATGACTCAGATGGCACTGGGTAGACGGATGACTCAGATGGCACTGGGTAGACGGATGACTCAGATGGCACTGGGTAGACGGATGACTCAGATGGCACTGGGTAGACGGATGACTCAGATGGCACTGGGTAGACGGATGACTCAGATGGCACTGGGTAGACGGATGACTCAGATGGCACTGGGTAGACGGATGACTCAGATGGCACTGGGTAGACGGATGACTCAGATGGCACTGGGTAGACGGATGACTCAGATGGCACTGGGTAGACGGATGACTCAGATGGCACTGGGTAGACGGATGACTCAGATGGCACTGGGTAGACGGATGACTCAGATGGCACTGGGTAGACGGATGACTCAGATGGCACTGGGTAGACGGATGACTCAGATGGCACTGGGTAGACGGATGACTCAGATGGCACTGGGTAGACGGATGACTCAGATGGCACTGGGTAGACGGATGACTCAGATGGCACTGGGTAGACGGATGACTCAGATGGCACTGGGTAGACGGATGACTCAGATGGCACTGGGTAGACGGATGACTCAGATGGCACTGGGTAGACGGATGACTCAGATGGCACTGGGTAGACGGATGACTCAGATGGCACTGGGTAGACGGATGACTCAGATGGCACTGGGTAGACGGATGACTCAGATGGCACTGGGTAGACGGATGACTCAGATGGCACTGGGTAGACGGATGACTCAGATGGCACTGGGTAGACGGATGACTCAGATGGCACTGGGTAGACGGATGACTCAGATGGCACTGGGTAGACGGATGACTCAGATGGCACTGGGTAGACGGATGACTCAGATGGCACTGGGTAGACGGATGACTCAGATGGCACTGGGTAGACGGATGACTCAGATGGCACTGGGTAGACGGATGACTCAGATGGCACTGGGTAGACGGATGACTCAGATGGCACTGGGTAGACGGATGACTCAGATGGCACTGGGTAGACGGATGACTCAGATGGCACTGGGTAGACGGATGACTCAGATGGCACTGGGTAGACGGATGACTCAGATGGCACTGGGTAGACGGATGACTCAGATGGCACTGGGTAGACGGATGACTCAGATGGCACTGGGTAGACGGATGACTCAGATGGCACTGGGTAGACGGATGACTCAGATGGCACTGGGTAGACGGATGACTCAGATGGCACTGGGTAGACGGATGACTCAGATGGCACTGGGTAGACGGATGACTCAGATGGCACTGGGTAGACGGATGACTCAGATGGCACTGGGTAGACGGATGACTCAGATGGCACTGGGTAGACGGATGACTCAGATGGCACTGGGTAGACGGATGACTCAGATGGCACTGGGTAGACGGATGACTCAGATGGCACTGGGTAGACGGATGACTCAGATGGCACTGGGTAGACGGATGACTCAGATGGCACTGGGTAGACGGATGACTCAGATGGCACTGGGTAGACGGATGACTCAGATGGCACTGGGTAGACGGATGACTCAGATGGCACTGGGTAGACGGATGACTCAGATGGCACTGGGTAGACGGATGACTCAGATGGCACTGGGTAGACGGATGACTCAGATGGCACTGGGTAGACGGATGACTCAGATGGCACTGGGTAGACGGATGACTCAGATGGCACTGGGTAGACGGATGACTCAGATGGCACTGGGTAGACGGATGACTCAGATGGCACTGGGTAGACGGATGACTCAGATGGCACTGGGTAGACGGATGACTCAGATGGCACTGGGTAGACGGATGACTCAGATGGCACTGGGTAGACGGATGACTCAGATGGCACTGGGTAGACGGATGACTCAGATGGCACTGGGTAGACGGATGACTCAGATGGCACTGGGTAGACGGATGACTCAGATGGCACTGGGTAGACGGATGACTCAGATGGCACTGGGTAGACGGATGACTCAGATGGCACTGGGTAGACGGATGACTCAGATGGCACTGGGTAGACGGATGACTCAGATGGCACTGGGTAGACGGATGACTCAGATGGCACTGGGTAGACGGATGACTCAGATGGCACTGGGTAGACGGGCAGCTCTGGCCGGCTGAGGCGCACTATAGGCCTGGTGCGTGGTGCCGGAACTGGTGGTACCGGGCTGGGGACACGCACCTGAAGGCTAGTGCGGGGAGAAGGAACAGGGCATACTGGACCCTGGATACGCACATTAGGCCTAGTGCGTGGTGCCGGAACTGGTGGTACCGGGCTGGGGACACACATCTCAGGGCTAGTGCGGGGAGCAGCAACAGGACACACTTGGCTCTCAAAGCGCACTATAGGCCTAGTGCGTGGTACCGGCACAGGTGGTACCGGGATGAGGACACGCACCTCCGGGCGAGTGCGGGGAGAAGCAACAATGCGAACAGGGCTCTGGAGACACCCTGGAATCCTGGGGCGTGGTGCCGGAACTGGTGGTACCGGGCTGGGGCGGGAAGGTGTTACAGGAGGTGTAGGACTAGGAATGCACACAGGAGACCTGGTTCGTGGGACTGTCATTCCCAGACGGTTAGCACGCAACTCAGGACGAGCATGAAGAGCTGACTCAGGTAACATCACATCCCGCACCCGCTCTGTCGGGTGGATGTTGTGCCTCACGCACCAACACAGCAGCTCCCTCTTTTCACTCTCCTCAATAAATCCTTAACAGTCTCTGTATCCTTCCCATTGCTCACCGCCAGTATCTGCACAACGGGCTCTGGCTCCCTCCTTTCATGCTGCTTGGTCCTGAGTGGTCGGGTCATTCTGTCACGATCGACCATGGGAGAGAGAGAGGACCAAGGCGCAGCGTGTAAAAAATACATCTTCTCTTTATTTAGGAGATGAACGAACGAAGCAAAACAACAACTAGACGACCGTGAAGCTAGAACCGAACAAAATGCAAACATGCAACCTAGACACAGACCTAGACAATGACCCGACAAAACATAATGCCTATGGCCGCCTAAAATATGGCTCCCAATCAGAGACAAATGAAAGACATCTGTCTCTAATTGGGAACCACTCAGGCAACCATAGACATACCTAGAACATTCACTCAACCATAGACATACCTAGAAACATTCACTCAACACAACCCCATAACTAAACCCAACACCCCCTTTTCCATATAACCACCAAAAACGAGACAAAACACAAACATTCCCCATGTCACACCCTGACCTAACTAAAATAATAAAGAAAACAAAGAATACTAAGGCCAGGGCGTGACAGAAGATGGGCGACACCTGGAGGGTGCTGGAGACAATCACAAAGACAGGTGAAACAGATCAGGGTGTGACACTGTGGTTAATAGCAATTTCTACCTTGAATGGCATGGGGAGGATCACAATTGCATAATCCTCCTTCTCAAAACCCAGAGCATTGATCCAAACCAATGTCTCCTGCAATCATCAGCAAGAAACAAAATAGCATCAGCAACTTTGCTCCAACTGTCTGGCTCAGCATTGCCTATCAGATTATACTTGGCGAGTAATATTAACACAAATGAGTCTCCATAACGCTAGAGAACAACTTCAGCCTGTTACAAACGAGCACGTCTGAAATGTACACCACTTTTACGACAATCACTGTTAGAAGAGGGTTGTAACAATGCAGTTACAGAGTTTGTCTTACTCGTACTAGTGAAACTACTATAAGTAGAACTCTCTTCAAATGAAGTTGCTGTTTTTCTGTTTCATTTTCACATCTTGTCGGAAGGTTTGAAGAGAGGAACGGTCAGGCACTACTTCCGATGTTTGGGAAACTTGTGTCCACAAGTTCTGTTGGTATTTGGGGGAGGATGGATCAAGTTGTTCCTAACTGCTGATCCAGGGCGAGGTCTTTTTTTTCTCTCTCCTAATGTTTAAAGGAAGGATTTGTGGTTAAAGGGGCAATCTGCACTTTAAACAACAACAAAGCCGTCGTCGTCACCGTTTTGGTAAAGAGCCGAGGGACGGGCATGAAGAAATGTTACCGCTTTCAAATTCATAGACAGAGCTATGGATGAAAGGGCTGACCATCCATGGTATCCAAATTATAGTTTTAACAATGTTTTAAGGTTATACAGCCTTTGTTTACAATCGCATTGTTTACAAACAAAGCTTATACACTACATAACCAAAAGTATGTGGACGCCTGGTTCTCGAACATCTAATTCCAAAATCATTGACATTAATATGGAGTTGGTCCCTCCCCTTTGCTGTTAAGCAGCCTCCACTATTCTGGGGAGGCTTTCCACTAAATGTTGGAACATAACTAACAGCACAAGAACATTAGTGGGGTCGGGCACTGATGTTGGGCGATTAGGCCTGGCTCGCAGTCGGCGTTCCAATTCATCCCAAAGGTGTTCGATGGGGCCAGTCAAGTTCTTCGATCACATCGATCTCGACAAACCATTTCTGTACGGACCTCGCTTTGTGCACGGGGGCGTTGTCATGCAGTTGGAAGCACAGAATCATCTAGAATGTCATTGTATGCTGTAGCGTTAATATTTCCCTTCACTTGAACTAAGGGGCCTAGCCCAAAGTATGAAAAACAGCCCCAGACCATTATTCCTCATCCACCAAACGTTACAGTTTGCGCTATGCATTGGGGCAGGTAGCGTTCTCCTGGCATCCGCCAAACCCTGATTCGTCTGGCATTGCCCGGCATTGATTTTTACGCACTACGCGCATCAGCACTCGGCGGTCCTGTTCTGTGAGCTTGTGTGGCCTACCACTTCGAGTTGTTGTTCCTAGACGTCTCCACTTCACAAAAGCAGATGCTTACAGTTGACCGGAGCAGCTCCAGCAGGGCAGAAATTTGATGAACTGACTTATTGGAAAGGTGGCGTCCCATGACAGTGCCACGTTGAAAATCACTGAGCTCTTCAGTAAAGCCATTCTACTGCCAATGTTTGTCTATGGAGATTGCATAGCTGTGTATTCGATTTTATTCAACTGTCAGCAACAGGTATGTCTGAAATAGCCGAATCCACTAATTTGAAGGGGTGTCCACATACTTTTGTGTATATGGTTTATCACTCTTGCCACAGAAACAGCCGAATGGTAGAGGACTGTAACTTGAGGAGTGATTGCAGTCCTAAAATAACCTTAAAGTGACTCACTAATTATACTTAGAAAACACTCTCTATAATATCTAATGTAGTATCTTGTTTTATCCTGGTTTGAGTGGAATTTGCAAGATAATGTTTGGTTTGATTGGAATTTGCACGGTAATGACATGGCATGATTGACCCAGTGTTGTTTTGACCCCAACGAAGTTCACCACACAAGCCTGCTGTGGAAGGAACCACACCGAACCTGTCAATCAATCCCAGTCACATCTGGAAAATGATGAGTAGCAGGACATTTGAGTCACAACGTCGTCCCATCATTGACTCATCTACTCGGACATGAGTTGGATGACCCGGTTCTGTTTACACGCGGACCCCTTATCTGCTGCAGAAAGGAGGACCTTGATCGGATAAATACACCGTCAGGGGCCAGAGGCTCTTCATTCTCCAACTGGACAACACCACAACTGGTGTACCAAAGGCTAGCAACATGGCTCCTTCACTTTTGTCCACAGCCGCAGGCGTTCTTTTGCTATTCTCCCTCTCCTCTGCAGTAAGTGTCAAATGTCAAAGAACCTGTTTCAACGAAGATGTGTTCTCTCATAAACAGTGTTCTGCAAAAACAAGAGATACAGTAGCATCCACTAAGATAACAGACTGCGCTGTTTTGCTTCTGTTCCACAGCAGACGAGGGGAGACTATTCCGAGGACTGCACACCAAGGGACGGATTTGTAAGTATGATCGTCGATGGGATGCACCGATGTACTCTACTCCACTCATTAAGTGGTGTGTGTACAGGAAGAAATCCCCCATCTTACTGTTTCATCCTCTTTGTACTGTATGCTTATTGACATTGTTATTTAGATGGAATTGTTGCTAAATTATAGTCCTCACACGCATATGATATGTAGTTAATTCTGAGGTATTACGACCAATTTAGTTGGTGCCTCTTTAAGAACACACGTCAATAAACATTTTGTCGTTTCTTTGACTCCAATGAAAATGTCCCAATACTCACACATCCACAGTCACAATATAACAATATATTGTAAACATGTGTCACAAATGGCAATCTATTCCATATAAAGTGCTCTACTTGTGACCAAAGATCAATGCGCCCTGGTCAAAAGGCAGTGCACTATAAAGGGAATAGGGTGTCATTTGCGACACAGACACGTCTCTCGCATAGTGTTAAAATGTAAGCATGTGTGTTCTGTGCCTGTTGTAGGGCAAGTACTGCCCAACGACATGTGGCGTGGCTGACTACCTCAACAAGTACAAGCCGGTGGTGGACAAGGACCTTGATGAAATGGAGGATATTCTGGATAGAATAACCAACCTTACCACGGGGGCCACAGAGAAAGTCACCTATATGAAGGATTCGGCAACACAACATCAGAAGTCTGGTGGAGGTATTTGACTTTTCTTCATCTTGGGTTATTTGACTGTGTTAAACTAGCTAACACAAAATAAACCCTATTAGATGTGGTGCTAAGAAGTGGAGATGTCAGTAGCAGAAAAGTCTAAACTTTCAAGAAATATATCAATGAGGCACACTCCGCTTTTCACTGCTATGTGATTTATTTTACTTCACTTCACAAACAGTTTGTCTATAACCTTTATCAGGGTTGTGTTCAATAGGGAGAAAACGTTTTGAAACCGAGTGAATCCGGGAGATACTGTCTGAACTCCAATAAGAACACATATAACACATGTGTCCAATAAGAACACATATTTTTGTTTTCCTTTGAAAAATGTTTTTCTACAGTTTGCCCTACTGAAGACACCCAGGTGTTCAGCTAATTGGAAAAGAAGTATAGACTCTGGTAATTCATGTAGGTTACTGTAACTGAAGCAGGTGTTGTGATTGTTCCACAGACGTCCACTATAAAAGGTCAGCGAGCATACTGGATGATGTCCTGCGCTTTGAGAAGACCATCGTCTCACAGGAGGAGCAAATATAGTAAGTCCTACTTTTTCTTTTCTTTTTTTACATCAGAATCTAATTTGGTCTCAATTCACTTAGAATTGGACTTGGAACTTCTCCTTAGGAGAGCAATTGGTGAAGCAAAGGGACATTCTAAATTGATCTGGGAGAATCTAAAAAAGTTAACAGGGAAAGACCATAACACTGCAAAAAGATTAGAAATCATGGTGAATAACAATCTAACACAGGATGCAGTCGAAATAGCAATAGCCTTCAATTCTTACTTTATTGACTCTGTCAGGGTACTGACACAGAACCCCTCTACTGGTTTCTTGGGCTCAGTGCTAGTGAATGACACTCAAACTGTCTTCATCATAAGGGAGGTTTCTGAGTCAAAGGTGAACAAGGTGATTAGCTCACTAAAGAACTCTAAAGCCAAAGATGTGTTTGGGCTGGACTCTACCTTTCTTAAAAACTACAAAGAGTCACTCATTGGCCCTATTACTAAGGTCACCAACACATCTATTGGTCTCGGGGTGTTTCCAAGGGTATGGAAGTCGGTCATAACGGCCATCTTTAAATCGGGGGACCCTGCTGACGTGAGTAACTACAGGCCCATTAGTATACTACCTGCGGTGTCAAAGGTTGTTGAAAAGTGTATAGCAGAACAACTGATTGCCCACCTCAACAACAGCCCCTTCACATTACACTCCATGCAGTTTGACTTCAGAGCGAAACACTCCACAGAAACGGCCAACTGCTTTCTTCTGGAAGATGTGAAGTCCAAGATGGACAAAGGTGGCGTTGGGGCTGTGTTTCTGGACCCAAGGAACGCTTTTGATACTATTAACCATGAGATTTTCATCACAAAATTGTCCAATATCAACTTTTCCCCCGATGCCTTGAGATGGATGAAATCATAAATTGAAAGCAGAACTCAGTGTGTCAGAGTGAGCAATGAGCTGTCGCCCACGCTATGATGTGGGCGTGCCCCAAGGGTCAATACTGGGACCCCTCCTGTTCAGCATGTACATTAATGATCTGCTTTCTGTCTGTACCAACGCATGTCTTGTATTCAAGATCCTAAATGTCCTGGCTCCCCCTCCACTCAGTATTTTTGTTAAACAGAAAACCCAAACATATGGTAGAAGATCCACAAGGTCTGCCATGAAAGGTGACTGTATAGTTCCCTTAAGGAAAAGCACCTTTAGTCAAATCTGCTTTTTCTGTGAGAGCTTCCCATGTCTGGAATACACTGCCATCAGACACACATAACTGCACCACATATCACACTTTTACAAAATGCATGAAGACATGGCTGAAGGTCAATCAGATTTGTGAACATAATCCCTAGCTGTGTATTGCCGCTTTCCATATTGTCTGTTGTCTGTAGCTTGTGAGGTGTGGAAACACTTTGTTGCTTTTATGAATTTTGTCTTGCTGCTTTTTGTTATATGTTGCTCTGTCTGTATGCTACGTCTTGCTTGTCCTATGTTGCTCTGTCTGTATGCTATGTCTTGCTTGTCCTATGTTGCTCTACATGTGCTCACTGCTCAATGATTGTCTATATTGTAATTGTTTTTAATAACCTGCCCAGGGACTGCGGTTGAAAATTAGCCGGCTGGCTAAAACCGGCACTTTTACTGAAACGTTGATTCATTTGCACTGTCACTGTAAAAATAAACTCAAACTCAATTGACTTCTGGAATTGATTGCCATTTAATTGGAATTGACCCCAATGTTCGAATGTCTCTCAGCGGCTAAAGCTGGTTGAAACCAGTCAATGATATTACAATCATTTCAACCAGTTTTGCCTGCTGGAGACGAATTACCTGGAAATACCAGGACTAAGGGTACAGGTGTCAAATGCTATGTACTTAAAACACATTGATAGTCAAGTCATGCACCCACTGACCTACAATATAAACCACAATCTAAGTTTATATCCAAATCACCTGAGAAACATTTTCAATCTGTTCCCCTCTTTCTCAGTCAACTCCAGGGGATACTGGAATCCAACAAGAAGAGGATGTTAGACCTCAAACAGATGTCCATTCAGCTGGATCAGAAATGCCAAGATCCCTGCAAGGATACTGTGGAAATCAAACCCACGACAGGGAAAGGTAAAATCAACAGCAGTCTGCAGGTCGATCCCCATTTCATCAGAGGTTGCTCAACCCTGCTCCTGGAGAATTCACTCTACATACCAGTCATTTGTCCTTGTTGCGTGTTTAGTCAGAAGCGAATCAAAGGCATCAATCAATAGAGGCTGAGCAGATTTGTCCCAATCCATTTATTTGGATGTACTTTAGCAATGGTTAATGAATTCATTTGTTAATATCATTTGTTGCCATTTATAAGTGATATTCTTTAAGCAAGGGGTATCAATCCAGTTTTACGGATGCACTTTAGATTAGTTCAATTAATTTGTTTTTATAATTTATTGGCATTTATAAATGATTCTTCCATAAATAGGTCTAGCTTTAATTTAAATGATCAAAAAACGGCTGTTAATAAATACCACAGAGTGGATCTTTACCAGGGACAAGGGACAATAATCAACAACGCGCAAGATCATAAGAACATAATCAACACAATCAGCAAGGTAATAGAGCCAGAGCTCATTTCCATCTGGAACAGACTAAAACCAGAATCAAAACACTACAAAACCGTTGTGCATTGCCTTATGGGAACAGTAGTCTTTGTTATTAACACACATCAACATGATTATGATCATCTTGTTTTTCTCGTATTAGATTGCCAGGATATTGCCAACAAGGGTGCCAAAACCAGCGGTCTGTACTACGTGAAGCCACTGAAGGCTAAAGAGCAGTTCCTGGTGTACTGCGAGATCGACAGCTTCGGCCGCGGCTTTACCGTCCTGCAGAGGGTACGTGTGTTCATTATGGTTGGCTCATGCAGGATTCAAACCCCCAACCCCACCATGCTCCAACCCACTGAGCCATTGGAAGTTGGAACCAGGGTTGGGGACAATTCTATTCCAGGAAGTAAACATTCTAATTGGGATTTCAGTTTCCGTATTGACAAAAGTGAAATGGTATTGACCCAAACCTGGTTGTAACCGCGTACTGTATTAATAACATAACCACCGTCCAACATCTCCAACATCTCCACAGAGACGTGATGGCAGCGTGGACTTCAACAAGGACTGGGTCCAGTATAAGGAGGGCTTCGGCTACCTGAGCCCAGATGACACCACCGAGTTCTGGCTGGGCAATGAGAAGATGCACCTGCTCTCCACCCAGTCCTCCATCCCATACGTGCTGAGGATCGAGCTCACCGACTGGGTGGGCAACAAGAAGTACGTCCTACTAAATTCTCTACTAAGGCTACTGCTAGTGCACGCTTAGGGCCTACATTCCCCCTCCTGAATAGAAAATGGTGTTCAAAATGTAGTGGGAACAGCTCAAAGTCTTATCCCAGCAGGTAAAACTGGTTCCAGTGATGTCACTCCAACCCGTTGTAAGGATGTTATAATGACATCATTGCAACCAACTTGACCCACCTGGGTGCTTACCAATCCAATTCTGTGGTGTCTAGTTTTCACGCTTTAAAAATGCTATAAATACTGTATTTCGCTATTATCAATTCCCCCTCAAAGTTATTGGGGGCTTGGCATCATTGGTCTTGCCTATATGACACATTTACTCGCGCAATTCTCTCCACTAAAATTAATGAAATATTTAGGGGCAAATCTTAACTTCAGCAAGTCAAATTTTCACTTAGTCATTCATGTCAATAGGAGACGAAGTTGAAATTTGACTTAAGGCGAAGTTAGGATTCGCCCCTTTAATATATTTAGTGCTGAAATATTTAGTGGAATTTAGTGCCATTTTTTATGAGGAATTGTGGAAATGAGCAGTAAGCCTTTTCTTGGTGAGGTGACTAACTTCAAAATAGTATGTTTTTCCACTCATCAAATCAAAATGTATAACATTTTATTGGTCACATGCTTCAACAGGTGTAGAACTTAAAGTGAAATGCTTACTTACAAGCCCTTAATAACCAACAATGCAGTTCAAGAAAGAGTTAAGAAAATATTTACTAAATAAACTAAAGTAAAAAATAGTACAATTTAAATTTAAAGTAACACAATAAAAATAACAATAACGAGGCTATATACAGGGGGTACCGAATCAATGTGTGGGGGTACAGGTTAGTCAAGTTATTTTGTACATGTAGGTAGGGGTAAAGTGACTATGCATAGATAATAAACAGCAAGTAGCAGCAGTGTAAAAACAAAGGGGGGGGGGGGGGGGGTCAATGTAAATAGTCCGGGTGGCCATTTGATGAATTGTTCAGCAGTCTGATGGCTTGGGGGTAGAAGCTGTTAAGGAGCCTTTTGGTCCTAGACTTGGTGCTCCGGTACCACTTGCCATGCGGCAGCAAAGAGAACAGTCTATGGCTTGGGTGACTGGAGTCTTTGACAATTTTTTGGGCCTTCCTCTGACACCACCTATTATATACGTAGGTCCTGGATGGCAGGAAGCTTGGCCCCAGTGACGTTCTGGGCCGTACGCACTACCATCTGTAGCGCCTTATGGTCAGACGCTGAGCAGTTGCCATACCAGGCGGTGATTCAACCAGTCAGGATACTCTCGATGGTGCAGCTGTAGAACTTTTTGAGGATCTGGGGACCCATGCCAAATCTTTTCAGTCTCCTGAGGGGGAAAAGGTGTTGTCATGCCTTCTTCACGACTGTCTTGGTGTGTTTGGACCATGATAGTTCGTTGGTGATGCGGACACCAAGGAACTTGAAACTCTCAACCCGCTCAACTACAGCCCCGTTGATGTTAATGGGGGCCTGTTCGGCTCGCCTTTTCCTGTAGTCCACGATCAGCTCCTTTGTCTTGCTCACATTGAGGGAGAGGTTGTTGTCCTGGCACCACATTGCCAGGTCTCTGACCTCCTCCCTATAGGCTGTCTCATCGTTGTCGGTTATCAGGCCTACCACTGTTGTGTCGTCAGCAAACTTAATGATGGTGTTGGAGTCGTGTTTGGCCACGCAGTTGTGGGTGAACAGGGAGTACAGGAGGGGACTAAGCATGAACCCCTAAGGGGCCCCAGTGTTGAGGATCCGTGTGGCAGATGTGTTGTTGCCTACCCTTACCACCTGGGGGCGGTCCAGTTGTCCAGGATCCAGTTGCAGAGGGAGACGTTTAGACCCAGGTTCCTTCGCTTAATGAAGAACTTTGTGGGCACTATGGTGTTGAATGCTGAGCTGTAGTCAATGAACAGCATACTCACATAGGTGAGATTGAGTCATCTGTGGATATGTTGGGGCGGTATGTGAATTGGAGTGGGTCTTGGCTTTCTGGGATGATGGTGTTGATGTGAGCCATGACCAGCCTTTCAAAGCACTTCATGGCTACCAACGTGATTGCTATGGGGCGGTAATCATTTAGGCAGGTTACCTTCACTTCCTTGGGCACAGGGACTATGATGGTCTGCTTGAAACATGTACGTAGGTATTACAGACTCGGTCAGGGAGAGGTTGAAAATGTCAGTGAAGACACTTGCCAGTGTGTCCGCGCATGCTTTGAGTACACGTCCTGGTAATACATCTGGCCCCGCGACTTTGTGAATGTTGACCTGTTTAAAGGTCTTGCTCACATCGGCTAACGAGAGTGTGATCACACAGTCATCCGGAATGGCGGGTGCTCTCATGCATGCTTCAGTGTTACTTGCATCGAAGCGAGCATAAAAGGCATTTAGCTCGTCTAGTAAGCTCGCGCCACTGGGCAGCTTGCGGCTGGGTTTCCATTTTATATGAATACTTGTCGCCTGTGTGGTCTAGTGCTTAGTGTCGTGGACACAGGCATTTGCACCACAGTAGGCATGGGTTAAAATCCGACCCAATGCCTTTCTGACCTGCACCTCTCCTACCTTTGTTTTCTTCTTCTCACTGTCTTAGTTATTCAATAAAACCACACCTGTAAAAAATAGCTAATAATTAAATGCATTTTCTTTATTTTAGGCATGCCGACTACGCCATGTTCAAATTGGGTTCGGAAGTCGACATGTACCGCCTGACCTACGCCTACTACTTTGGCGGTGACGCGGGGGATGCGTTCGACGGCTTTGACTTCGGAGATGACCCCAGCGACAAGTTCTACACGTCTCACAACGGCATGCAGTTTAGTACCAGCGACAAGGACAACGACAAGTTTCAGGGTAACTGTGCTATGCAGGACGGCTCCGGTTGGTGGATGAACCGATGCCACGCCGCCCACCTCAACGGGAAATATTACCAGGGTAAGGACACACACGTACACAGACACGTGTACACTCTCACACACAAACACATGCACATTCTTGCATTTTTCTGTTAAAGAATACTACTCTCCAAGTAACATGAACCATACTACAGTCATACATTTATGCAAATCACTACCAACCTATACCAATGCTAGTTTTAGGGGTTCTCTGACATTTTTACTGTTACCTTTCCAAGAAGACCACATTTATGAGGCGGTCCAACACTGTGATTTTCTTAATTGTAACAAACTTTTCATTGACACTTCTGTCTTTCCATCCCTAGGTGGGAAGTACACGGAGAAGGATGCCGGCGAGTCAGGCTACGACAATGGCATCATCTGGGCCACGTGGCACAGCCGCTGGTACTCCATGAAGGAGACTACCATGAAGATCATCCCCACCAACAGGATCACGGCGGGGGACGGACAGCAGATCGAAGGGGTCAAACAGTTTGGAGGCCTGTAACACTACTGAAACAAATACTGCAATATTGCTACAACTTTCCCGGACACAGTTTAAGCCAAATCCTAAGAAGATAATAACATAAGAGATTCTATCAAACATGTAGTCCAGGACTAACCTTCAGCCTAAAATGTGTCTGGAAAAATGGCCCTCTGTCTTGTATCTTTGTTTTATTGGTTCGATCAATGTAGTTTTTTGTCCTCTTGCCTAAGATATTGTCTATGATCAAATGGCTGTTGTTGGACCTTGGAAGATTGGTTTGACTTCTTCTACTTAGCACCTTCTGTTAGAACAAACTTTATCTAGTGTCTATGGAGTTTTATTAGATCTGGTTGGTGTAACCAATGAATAAATGTTGTATTTTTCTAAATATAGATACCCCTGCTCCGACTACATGATCTAAGACAGGGTTTGAACCTGGGTGGTCTGAAGGCCATAAGACTGTGTAAGCTCTCTGAGCTAAAAGCCTAGGCAATAGCTCCGGGAGCTAACGCGAGTCTTCAAGTCTCAGGCCAAGGCACTGAATCACCTCGGTTACACAAGGGTCTTGCATTTAAAAGACCATGCCCATTTCTTTATTGTACTTTTCCTGGTACCGCTTGTAATTGTGCTAAATAGGATACATGATACCCACATTTATATGGGTATCAAGTTGGTGGCGGCATTGAAACACTTTTAAAGAGAAGGCACTGTATTGGGAAGTCTTGGAAATCACCTATTGGAAGTTATTTGAACCAATATTCAAATATCCTCTCAGCATGTCAACGGGAAAGAAAGTAACGCTATTAGGTAGGAATGTGAAGTAGGAATTTACCGTATTAAAGAGGGTATGTGTGTTTTTTCCCCCTCTAAGACCAAAGTGCCCACCAAAGCCAGGTTCATGTTCAGTATGGAGAAAATGTTCTGAAACAGAATGTAACTATCAAAAAGTCTGATATGTCCTATATGCTGCTCTATTACAAAATAAATACCTACCTGAACATAAGACTTAGTCAATCAATCAATCAAATGTATTTATAAAGCCCTTTACACATCAGCCGATGTCACAAAGTGCTGTACAGAAACCCAGCCTAAAACCCCAAACAAGCGATGCAGAAGCACGGTGGCTAGGAAAAACTCCCTAGGAAGGCCGGAACCTGGGAAGAAACCTAGAGAGTAACCAGGCTCTGACGGGTGGCCAGTCCTCTTCTGGCTGTGCCAGGTGGAGATTATAACAGAACATGGCCAAGATGTTCAAACATTCATAGATGACCAGCAGGGTCAGATAATAATAATCACAGTGATTGAAGAGGGTGCAACAGGTCGGCACTTCAAGAGTAAATGTCAGTTGGCTTTTCATAGCCGATCATTCAGAGGTAGAGACAGCAGGTGCGGTAGAGAGAGAGTCCAAAACAGCAGGTCCAGGACAAGGTAGCACGTCCAGAGAACAGGTCAGGGTTCCATAGCCGCAGGCAGAACAGTTGAAACTGGAGCAGCAGCATGACCAGGTGGACTGGGCACAGCAAGTAGTCATCAGGCCAGGTAGTCCTGAGGCATTGTCCTAGGGCTCAGGTCCTCCGAGAGAAGAAAGCGAGAAAGAGAGAGAGAGAAAGAGAGAGAGAATTAGAGAGAGCATATGGATAAGAAAGGAGAAATACTCCAGATATAACAGACTGACCTTAGCCTCCCGACACATAAACTATTGCAGCATAAATACTGGAGGCTAAGACAGAAGGGGTCGGGAGACACTGTTGCCCTGTCCAACGATATGCCCGGACAGGGCCAAACAGGCCGGCTATAACCCCACTCACTTTGCCAAAGCACAGCCCCCACACCACTAGAGGGATATATTCAATCACCAACCTACTACCCTGAGACAAGGCCGAGTATAGCCCACGAAGATCTCCCCCACAGCACGAACCCGAGGGGGGCGCCAACACGGACAGGAAATCATGTCAGTCACTCAACCCACTCAAGTGACGCACCCCTCCTAGGGACGGCATGGAAGAGCACCAGTAAGCCAGTGACTCAGCCCCCGTAATAGGGTTAGAGGCAGAGAATTCCAGTGGAGAGAGGGGAACCGGCCACGCAGAGACAGCAAGGGCGATTCGTCGCTCCAGTGCCTTTCCGTTCACCTTCAGACTCCTGGGTCAGACTACACTCAATCATAGGACCTACTGAAGAGATGAGTCTTCAATAAAGACTTAAAGGTTGAGAGCGAGTCTGCGTCTCTCACATGGATAGGCAGACCATTCCATGAAAATCGAGCTCTATGGGAGAAAGCCCTGCCTCCAGCTGTTTGCTTAGAAATTCTAGGGACAGTAAGGAGGCCTGCGTCTTGTGACCGTAGCGTACGTGTAGGTATGTACGGCAGGACCAAATCTGAAAGATAGGTAGGAGCAAGCCAATGTAATGCTTTGTAGGTTAGCAGTAAAACCTTGAAATCAGCCCTTGCCTTAACAGGAAGCCAGTGTAGAGAGGCTAGCACTGGAGTAATATGATCAAATTTTGGGGTTCTAGTCAAGATTCTAGCAGCCGTGTTTAGCACTAACTGAAGTTTATTTAGTGCTTTACCCGGGTAGCCGGAAAGTAGAGCATTGCAGTAGTCTAATCTAGAAGTGACAAAAGCACGGATTCATTTTTCTGCATCATTTTTTGATAGAAAGCTTCTGATTTTTGCAATGAAATGAAGATGGAAAAAAGCTGTCCTTGAAATCTTCTTGATATGTTCGTCAAAAGAGAGATCAGGGTCCAGAGTAACGCCGAGGTCCTTCAGTTTTATTTGAGATGACTGTACAACAATCAAGATTAATTGTCAGATCCAACAGAAGATCTCTTTGTTTCTTGGGACCTAGATAGAACTAGCATCTCTGTTTTGTCCGAGTTTAAAAGTAAAACATTTACCACCATCCACTTCCTTATTTCTGAAACACAGGCTTCCAGGGAGGACAATTTTGGGGCTTCACCATGTTTCATCGAAATGTACAGCTGTGTATCGTCCACTTAGCAGTGAAAGTTAACATTATGTTTCCGAATGACATCACCAAGAGGTAAATACATGGTGAAAACAATAGTCGTCCTAAAACAGAACCTTGAGGAACACCGAAATGTACAGTTGATTTGTCAGAAGACAAACCATCTACAGAGACAAACTGATATCTTTTTCCGACAGATAAGATCTAAAGCAGGCCAGAACGTGTCCGTGTAGACCAATTTGGGTTTCCAATCTCTCCAAAACAATGTGGTGATCGATGGTATCAAAAGCACCACTAAGGTCTAGGAGCATGAGGACAGATGCAGAGCCTTGGTCTGACGCCATTAAAAGGTAATTTACCACAAGTGCAGTCTCAGTGCTATGATGGGGTCTAAAACCAGACTGAAGCATTTCGTATACATTGTTTGTCTTCAGAAAGGCAGTGAGTTGCTGCGCAACAGCTTTTTTAAACAATTTTGAGAGGAATGGGAGATTCGATATAGGCCGATAGCTTTTATATTTTCTGGGTCAAGGTTTGGCTTTTTCAAGAGAGGCTTTATTACTGCATCTTTTAGTGAGTTTGGTAAACATCCGGTGGATAGGGTGCCGTTTATTATATTCAACATAGGAGGGCCAAGCACAGGAAGCAGCTCTTTCAGTAGTTTAGTTGGGATAGTGTCCAGTATGCAGATTGAAGGTTTAGAGGCCAAGACTATTTTCATCAATGTGTCGAGAGATATAGTATTAAAAAACGTGAGTGTCTCCCTTAATCTTTGGTCCTGGCAGTGTTGTGCCGACTCAGGACAACTGAGCTTTGGAGAAATACACAGATTTAAAGAGGAGTCCGTAATTTGCTTTCTAATGATCATGATCTTTTCGTCAAAGAAGTTCATGAATTAATCACTGCTGAAGTGAAACCCATCCTCTCTTGGGGAATGCTGCTTTTTAGTTCGATTTGCAACAGTATCAAAAATAAATTTTGGATTGTTGTTAATCCTCAATTAAGTTGGAAAAATAGGATGATCGAGCAGCAGTGAGGGCTCTTCGATACTGCACGGTACAGTCTTTCCAAGCTAGTCGGAAGACTCCTAGTTTGGTGTAGCGCCATTTCCGCTCCAATTTTCTGTAAGCTTGCTCAGGGCTCGGGTATTTTCTGTATACCAGGGAGCTAGTTTCTTATGACAAATGTTTTTTGTTTTTGAGGGTGCAACTGCATCTAAGCAAAAGCAAGGTTAAATTTAGTTCCTCAGTTAGGTGGTTAACCGATTTTTGTACTCTGATGTCCTTGGGTAGGTGGAGGGAGTCTGGAAGGGCATCTAGGAATCTTTGGGTTGTCCGAGAATTTATAGCACGGCTTTTGATGATCCTTGGTTGGGGTCTGAGCAGATTATTTGTTGCGATTGCAAGCGTAATAGAATGGTGGTCCGATAGTCCAGGATTATGAGGGAAAACATTAAGATCCACAATATTTATTCTACGGGTGTCACGTTCCTGACCTGTTTTCTCTTGTTTTATATGTCTTTATTGGTCAGGGCGTGAGTGTTGGGTGGGTAGTCTATGTTTTCTATTTCTATGTGGGGTTTTGTGTTCGGTCTGGTATGATTCTCAATTAGAGACAGGTGTGTATCGTTTGTCTCTGATTGAGAGTCATACTAAGGCAGCCAGGGTTTCACTGGTGTTTTGTGGGTGTTTGTTCCTGTGTCAGCGTTTGGGCCACACAGGACTGTTTCGGGTTTGTCACGTTTGTTGTTTTGTATGTTGAAGTGCTTTGTTGTTTTGTCATTAAATAATGAACACTTATCCCTCCGCATCTTGGTCCGATCCATGCTCCTCCTCGTCTGAGGAGGAGAACGACATTGACAGCCGTTACAGAAACACCCACCAAACCAGGACCAAGCGGATTGGAGAAGGACGGCAAGAACAAAAGCAATGGAGAGAAGAGGAATGGACATGGGAGCAAATATTCAACGGAGAAGGACCCTGGGCTAAGGTGGGAGAGAATCGCCGCTCTCGGGAGGAGAAGGAGGCAGCCACAGCCCAGGAGCGCTGGTATGAGGAGGCAGCACGTAAGAGAGGCTGGAAGCCCGAGAGGCTCACCCAAACATTTCTTGGGGGGGGGGGGGCTAAAGGGGAGTGTGGCGAAGCCGGGTTGGTTACCTGAGCCAACTCCCCGGGCTTGCCGTGGAGTGAGAGGGCGTCGTACTGGTCAGACACCGTGTTATGCGGTAAAGCGCACGGTGTCCCCAGTACGCGTGCTTAGCCCAGTGCGGGCTATTCCACCTTGCCGCACTGGGAGGGCTAGGTTGGGCATCGAGCCGGATGTCATGAAGCCGGCCCAACGTATCTGGCCTCCAGTACGTCTCCTCGGGCCGGCGTACATGGCACCAGCCTTACAGGTGGTGTCCCCGGTTCGCCTGCATAGCCCAGTGCGGGCTATTCCACCTCGCCGCACTGGCAGGGCTACGGGGACCATTCAACCTGGTAGGGTTGGGGAGGCTCGGTGCTCAAGAGCACGTGTCCTCCTTCACGGTCCGGTATATCCGGCGCCACCTTCCCACCCCAGCTCAGTACCACCAGTGCCTACTCCACGCACCAGGATTCCAGTGCATCACCAGAGCCCTGTTCCTCCTCCGCGCACTCGCCCTGAGGTGCGTGTCTCCAGCCCAGGGCCTCCAGTTCCGGCACCACGCACCAGGCCTACTGTGCGCCTCAGCAGGTCAGAGTCGGCCGTCTGCCCAACGCCGCCTGCACTGTCTGCCTGCCCAGCGCTGCCCGTCTGTCCTGAGCCTTCAGAGCCGTCCAGTCAGGACCAGCCAGAGCCGTCCAGCCAGGACCAGCCGGAGCCGTCCAGCCAGGACCAGCCGGAGCCGTCCAGCCAGGACCAGCCGGAGCCGTCCAGCCAGGACCTGCCGGAGCCGTCCAGCCAGGACCAGCCGGAGCCGTCCAGCCAGGACCAGCCGGAGCCGTCCAGCCAGGACCAGCCGGAGCCGTCCAGCCAGGACCAGCCGGAGTCCCTCAGCCAGGACCAGCCGGAGTCCCTCAGCCAGGACCTGCCGGAGTCCCTCAGCCAGGACCTGCCGGAGTCCCTCAGCCAGGACCTGCCGGAGTCCCTCAGCCAGGACCTGCCGGAGTCCCTCAGCCAGGACCTGCCGGAGTCCCTCAGCCAGGACCTGCCGGAGTCCCTCAGCCAGGACCTGCCGGAGTCCCTCAGCCCGGACCTGCCGGAGTCCCTCAGCCCGGACCTGCCGGAGTCCCTCAGCCCGGACCTGCCGGAGTCCCTCAGCCCGGACCTGCCGGAGTCCCTCAGCCCGGACCTGCCGGAGTCCCTCAGCCCGGACCTGCCGGAGTCCCTCAGCCCGGACCTGCCGGAGTCCCTCAGCCCGGACCTGCCGGAGTCCCTCAGCCCGGACCTGCCGGAGTCCCTCAGCCCGGACCTGCCGGAGTCCCTCAGCCCGGAGCTGCCGCCCCTTATCCCGGAGCTGCCGCCCCTTATCCCGGAGCTGCCGCCCCTTATCCCGGAGCTGCTGCCCCTTATCCCGATGCTGCCCCTTCATTTAGGTGGGTTGAGTTGGAGGGTGGTCATTGGGAGGGGGATACGGAAGCGGGGAGTGACTATGGTGGGGTGGGGACCTCGCCCAGAGCCTGAGCCACCACCGTGGTCAGATGCCCACCCAGACCCTCCCCTAGACTTTGTGCTGGTGCGCCCGGAGTTCGCACCTTAAGGGGGGGGGTTATGTCACGTTCCTGACCTGTTTTCTCTTGTTTTATATGTCTTTATTGGTCAGGGCGTGAGTGTTGGGTGGGCAGTCTATGTTTTCTATTTCTATGTGGGGTTTTGTGTTCGGTCTGGTATGATTCTCAATTAGAGACAGGTGTGTATCGTTTGTCTCTGATTGAGAGTCATACTAAGGCAGCCAGGGTTTCACTGGTGTTTTGTGGGTGTTTGTTCCTGTGTCAGCGTTTGGGCCACACAGGACTGTTTCGGGTTTGTCACGTTTGTTGTTTTGTATGTTGAAGTGCTTTGTTGTTTTGTCATTAAATAATGAACACTTATCCCTCCGCATCTTGGTCCGATCCATGCTCCTCCTCGTCTGAGGAGGAGAACGACATTGACAGCCGTTACAACGGGACAAAACTATGTCCAGAGTATGACTGTGGCAGTGAGTAGGTCCGGAGACATGTTGGACAAAACCCACTGATGATGGCTCCGAAAGCGTGGGTCTGTGGACTTTTCCATGTGAATATTAAAGTCACCAAAAATGTGAATATTATCTGCCATGACTACAACTCAGCCAATCCTTTATTTCCTACAATACCAACAGTACAGGAATTAGAACCCATACTGTTGTTGTCCCATTGGTGCATGGCCTTATCAAGACAAATGTTCTCCATACATGTTTTGAAAACAACATTTGTAATCGTTGTCACATTATCTATTAGACTGTACATGGACAAAACCATGTTTGGATGTCATTCGGTAGATATGACACTATGACCAAAAATACTCTCTCTCTCCCGATCTCTCTCTCTCTCTTTCTCCCGTCTAATCGATCTCAGAAAGGCCTTGTGTGTGAGCACGTTTGCATGTGTGAGTGGGCGTGTGTGTCTGTGTGGGTTGATGCGTGGGTTTCCGCTGACGGGTATGTATGCTCTGTGTGAGTGATTATTTGTCTTTGTTTGTACATTGTGCAGGTCCCCTATGTGACCACTCTTTATGTCAATATTACCCAACATACACGACATTTTCCTATCAGTGTTTTTATGGGGTCAACCAAAAGCCAAAACGAGTAAATTAATGTATTTCATAACGTACTACTGCAATCCAGTAGATAGAAAGTAGGATCAGGGAAAACTTGAATTCCTCACTTTGGGATGGTAGCATTGATGTTGATTGATTAGAAGTCCCCTGACGGACATTCCATATTTGTATGGCAGTTACTCATATTGAGTCAAATATGTTAGCTAAATGGATAATACTCATTGCGGAAATATGCTTAGTCATGTTTTCCAAGATGCATTAGAAATGCAGGGAAATAACAGAAATAGGCTAGAATCTACAGGAGATATGAACAGATTTTGTTTGGTTCTTGATTGTGATCGAAATACTCATTTAAAATTGCAGAATGTAGATGTGCATCTTGAATGGGGTAACCCTAACCCTAATTTAGAATTGATAGTAGTTCAATATTAATCAGTGTACTTTAGTTGACAAGCATGGTCCTAGTGCCGTAGCTTTCAAAGGTTTTCAAAACGCAGTGTTGTCGTATTCAGGACATAAAGTCAGGATGAAATCCAAATAGACACTTTGAACTGTCCAAAAGCCTCAGGCCTAGGCTTTACATGTGATTAGGGAAATTAAATTAATCTTGAAAATAGCAGTTTTGCCAGGATAGTCATCATAGCTTGTCTATCTTGAATAAAAAGCGGGCATATTATTAACTATAAATAAGGCCTGAATGGTTATTAGTAACACTGCAGAAGTCATCATATAGAACTCAGCAAAAAAATAAACTTTCCTTTTTCAGGACCCTGTCTTTCAAAGATAACTCGTAAATATCCAAAAACTTCACAGATATTCATTATAAAGTGTTTAAACACTGTTTCCCATGCTTGTTCAATGAACCATAAACAATTAATGAACATGCACCTGTGGAACGTTCGTTAAGACACTAACAGCTTACAGACGGTAGGCAATTAAGGTCACAGTTATGAAAACTTAGGACACTAAAGAGGCCTTTCTACTGACTCTGAAAAACACCAAAAGAAATATGCCCAGGGACCCTGTTCATCTGTGTGAACGTGCCTTAGGCATTCTGCAAGGAGGCATGAGGACCTGAGATGTGGCCAGGGCAATAAATTGCAATGTCTGTATTGTGAGACACCTAAGACAGCGCTACAGGAATCCAGGATGGACAGCTGATCGTCCTCGCAGTGGCAGACCACGTGTAACAACACTTGCACAGGATCGGTACATCCGAACATTACACTTGCGGGACAGGTACAGGATGGCAACAACTGCCCGAGTTACACCAGGAACGCACAATCTCTCCATCAGTGCTCAGACTGTCCGCAATAGGCTGAGAGAGGCTGGACTGAGGGCTTGTCGGCCTGTTGTAAGGCAGGTCCTCACAAGACATCACCGGCAACTACGTCACCTATGGGCACAAACCCACCGTCGCTGGAACAGACAGGACTGGCAAAAAATGCTCTTCACTGACGAGACGGTTTTGTCTCATCAGGGGTGATGGTCGGATTCGCGTTTATCGTCAAAGGAATGAGCGTTACACCGAGGCCTGTACTCTGGAGCGGGATCGATTTGGAGGTGGAGGGTCCGTCATGGTCTGGGGTGGTGTGTCATAGCATCATTGGACTGAGCTTGTTGTCATTGCAGGCAATCTCAATGCTGTGTGTTACAGGGAAGACATCCTCGTCCCTCATGTGGTACCCTTCCTGCAGGCTCATTCTGACATGACCCTCCAGCATGACAATGCCACCAGCCATACTGCTCGTTCTGTGCGTGATTTCCTGCAAGACAGTGATGTCAGTGTTCTGCCATGTTCAGCGAAGAGCCCGGATCTCAATCCCATTGAGCACGTCTGGGACCTGTTGGATCGGAGGGTGAGGGCTAGGGCTAGGGCCATTCCCCCCAGAAATGTCCGGGAACTTGCAGGTGCCTTGATGGAAGAGTGGGGTAACATCTCACAGCAAGAACTGGCAAATCTGGTGCAGTCCATGAGGAGGAGATGCACTGCAGTACTTAATGCAGCTGGTGGCCACACCAGATACTGACTGTTACTTTTGATTTTGACCCTCCCTTTGTTCAGTCACATGTTTGTTGAACTTGTTCAGTTTATGTCTCAGTTGTTGAATCTTGTTATGTTCATACACATATTTATACATGTTAAGTTAAATAAGTTTGCTGAAAATCAATGCAGTTGACAGTGAGAGGACGTTTCTTTTTTTTGCTGAGTTTACTTGTATCGTAAAAGTTACTATATGTGGCCATGGGGTGGCGATAATCGTCAGCCGTAAGGGGAAATATTTGACCCGGAAATGAACACGTGAACTGATTGTTTCCATCCGGTGCATCTGAACAGCATTTGTGCGTTTGTTTAGCAAGCGGTATCTAGCTAATTTCTACATCTGTTTTATCGAAAGTTTTTACAGATAGTCAAGTTATCTGGCTAAATAACATCAGAAATGACTGAGGTATGTGCTCTTTCGTGTATATTTTTGTCAGTAAAGCTGAAATAACAGGTGTAGCTTATGCGCCACTAGCTAACGCGATAGCTAGCTAGCAACGTTAAGTTATTCCAAGCCCATTTGAAGCACACTTGAAATAATTCCATTTGGAAAATGAATATTAGCTAGATCAGCTGTGTAACGTTATTTGCACTTACATCCGCGAATGTGGTATCGTGGAGTTGAGATGTACGTTAACGGTACTTGGCTAGCTACAGTAGCATGCATCATGAATAAGTAGCTACAGTGGGTGACAGTTAGCTAGCACCGAAAATATTGCTTTTGTCGAAATTAATATTTCCGTGTATTTCATTTTCAGGATGTGCAGAAGCACTCCGTGCACACGCTCGTGTTCAGGTCCCTCAAGAGGACTCATGATATGTTTGTAGCTGACCATGCCAAACCAGTCTCCTTGGATGAGACAAGGTAATCATGTTTTGTATAACAATATGCTGTCGTTGTGTGAGAGAAAGAGAAGCTGTGTGTGGGTGCAGTCTGTCTGTGTGTTTAGCATAGACATAATAGTTCCCGGCCCTACACTTATTTACAGCCGCACTGGGGTCGGACAAGCTTCCTGTTTAAATTAAGACACCGGGACCCAGCGCGAGTTAACACTCGGAAAATCTACTTCCTTCCAGGGATGAGAAATGCGTTGTACTCCGAAGTGTCCCATTATTTGCCAAATGCTTCGTAAACAGGTGTGGTGAAATGCTTACTTACAGGTCCCTTTCCAAAACTGCAGAGTTAAATATACTTTTATTTTATATTTTTATATTTGTAGCTTATTTTAATAAGCTAATTAATAAACAGTGAATAACAAATAAAAAATAACATGGCTTTATACAGGGAGTACCAGTACCGAGTCAAATGGTGATTGAGGCAGCTATGTACATATAGGTAGGGACTAGGTAAAATGATAGATAATAGACAGTAGCAGCAGTGAATGTGGTGTGAAACTGTTGTCAGTATGCATGTGTGGGCGTACTAGTGTGTATATGTATGTGTTGGGGTGTGAGTGTGTGGATAGGAGCATTAGTGAAAACAAGTGTATGTGTTAGTGTAAGTATGTGAATTACACTCAGTTACATCGAAGATTGAATGACACATTTTTAAGTAAACTGACGTTTTCATCTTCATGCTAGCTAGCAGTAGCCACAGCAGCCGTTTTGGAATGGCACATCACATTGAACAACAAAGGAGCTGATTGGCTGACACCGCCCTTCCAAAATGGCTGCTGTGGCTTCTGCTATCTAGCATGAGGATGGAAAAGGCAGTTTTCGGGAAAAACTAGCAGTCGTTCAAACTTCTCGGTGTAACAGTTGGGATAATGAGACAATTCAGAGTACAATGCATTTCTCGTCCCTGGGTTGAGGTACGTTTTCTGAGCCATGTCTCGCACTGCGGCGTCCGGGGTGTCTTAATCTAAACAAGAAGCCTGTCAGATCCCAGTGCAGCTGTAAGCAAACTTAGGGTCAGAGTCTATTCTGGTTGTGTTCAGTACAGAGGCTCATTCTCTGAAATGACTAAGGTTTAAAGGTAGGGCTGGGCGATATATCTAATTCATTTGAATGTATGTTTTAGTATGATACTCCCAAATGCCTGTATCGCAATCTAGTTTTTTTGTTAGCGTGTATGTCCACTTGTTCTCGTGTTGTCTTTTGGTCTTGTCTCCTTCGCTCCTGCTGTGACGGTGCACCCCATTTACACACGCGCACCAAGCCCCTCCCGCACGCTTGGTGCTCCTCCCAAAACATACAAAGCCTCCCCCCATATACCAAGCTCCTTCCCCTGCCACTCAGAACAACAAAGATGAAATATCTTCTTCCTTTCTGACAAAAAGCCAATTCAACTCGCTATTTGAGGTTTGGTCCAACAGAATCGCTCATATGGGCACCCAAACACATTGAGACATTATCTTACTGTTTTAGAGGAGAACTTAATAACTATACCTTTTCTATGTCTCTATTGTTGTGTGAAGTTGTGTGAAGAACAGACCCTACTAAAACGGGAGTGTCAATGAACATTGATGCTTGAAAATGAATGCTCAGTTTCTGTCACGCGCAACATTGCAGGACCATGCACAGCTAGCAGCATTTTAGCCACAGACTGTTACACTAGCTGTCCGGTTTGTTTTATAAATGTACAAAGAGCTTAAAAAAAAAAAACTATTATATAATGGCAACTCATTCTGAGAATTAAGGTAGGCCACTTGATTTCATCATGTGAACAAAGTGGACAGGCTAGCATGCTGTTCAAACAGTTGGAGATGTACAGCAGGGTGTGTTCATAACAATTCAACGTTTCTACTTTGTTAGCTAGCAAATAGATCCAAGTTGGCTAGACCGTAAATATAAAGATTAGCTGGCTAGTCACTAGCATGTGGGCTTGTGCTTGAGATTGTTTATGAAACCGGTGTTCAGTTTCCAAAATGCCTGCTACAAGAGGTTGGTCATTTTTAGTGAATGTACAGTACCAGGCAAAATTTGGCACCTACTCATTCCAGGATTCTTAACTATGAACTAACACATATGGAATCATGTAGTTACCAAAAAAGTGTTAAACAAATCAAAATACATTTTAAATTTGAGGTTCTTCAAAGTAGCCACCCTTTGCCTTGATTTCAAGAAATGTGAAAGTTTTTTTCAAGTGCAGTTGCAAAAACCATTAAGCGTTATGATGAAACTGGCTCTCATGAGGACCGCCACAGGAAAGGAAGACACAGTTACCTCTGCTGCAGAGGATAAGTTCATTAGATTTACCAGCCTTAGAAATTGCTGCCCAAATACATGTTTCACTGAGTTCCAGTAACAGTCACATCAGGGGAATCGGGCCTTCAAGGTCACATTGCTGCAAAGAAACTACTACTGAAGGACACCAATAAGAAGAGCCTTGCTTGGGCCAAGAAACACAAGCAATGGACATTAGAGCGGTGGAAATCTGTCCTTTGGTCTAATGAGTCCAAATTTGAGATTTTTGGTTCCAACCGCAGTGTAAGTGAACGGATGATCTCCCAGTCTGTGGTTTCAAGCATGGAGGAGGTGTGGGAGTGCTTTGCTGGTGACACTGATTTATTTAGAATTCATGGAACACTTAACCAGCATGGCTACCACTGCATTCTGCAGCGATACGCCGTCACATCTGGTTTGCGCTTAGTGGGACTATCATTTTGTTTTTCAACAGGACAATGACTCAAAACCCACCTCCAGGCTGGGTAAGGGCTATTTGACCAAAAATCGGTGTGTTGGAGTGCTGCATCAGATGACCTGGCCTCCACAATCACCTGACCTCAACCCAATTGAGATGGTTTGGGGTGAGTTGGACCGCAGAGTGAAGGAAAAGCAGCCAACAAGTGCTCAGCATATGTTGGAGCATTCTTCATGAAGCTGGTTGAGAGAATGCCGAGAGTGTGCAAAGCTGTCATCAAGGCAAAGGGTGGCTACTTTGAAGAATCTGAAATATTAAATATATTTCGATCGAATACTTCTTTTGGTTACTACATTATTTCATATGTTATTTCATAGTTTGAATGTCTTCACTATCATTCTACAATGTAGAAAATAGTAAAAAATAAAGAAAAACCCTTGAATGAGTAGGTGTTCAAACTTTTGACTGGTACTGTATATTGTGAATCACCTATACGTTTGAAAAGATCAAGATATAATTTTTAGGCCATATCGCCCAGCCCTACTTTCAGCCTGATGTGTTCAATTGAGTTAACTAGGGTTTCCCTTCGTAGTCACAAGGTGAAGATGGCTGCGAAGCTCAGGGCAGACTACAGTGCCGTTCTACACATGCCCGTTCTGAAAGAGGGCAAGGACAGACCACTGGGATCCAACATGCATGGCAATCAGACCTCTCTCCAACCTGGTAAGAATGCCATCGCGTCAACATCAATCATTGACAAATCATTATTGATTTCATGGGAAACGAATGAGCACTATTACAAGTCAAAACTTCCAAGTATTTCTCATTACAACTCTCTGGCCTTCAAGGTGATGATCCAGAGTACTTGATCACTGGGACCCACGCATACCCCTCAGGACCTGGTAATTACAACAGTCTTTCCCAGGGATCCCTTACTCTGGTCCTGGAGAGGTTCTTGGGGTGCAGGCTTTCGTTCCAGCCCTATACTAACACACCTGATTCAGCAAATCATGGCTGAAGATCATGATTTTATTTGAATCTGGCGTGTTAAATGATTGGCCGGAACCAAAACCTGCACACCCGTTATCTCTCCAGGACCAGACTTGGAGAACCCTCCCTCTGGTATAACCTCAATACCACATGCAATGCTACTGTTGCATGTAAAATCACATTCATATTGTGTCCTTGGGGGTGTTACGTCACTTTTATAATGCTGTGTGTTGTCATCCTCAGGGGTGGCTCTGACGGCGGACACACAGATACATAGGAACCCCAGTGAGGGGGGAGTTCACGCCATGGCTCTTGCCCTGCCGCCATCACAAGCCAGGTACTTACTTCAGAGGATGCACGGTAGATGTGTTGAAGTGAAAAGACACTAGAACCAACATAATTCAATAGTTCACGTCAGACATTCATCTGTTTGACACAATACTTCCGTAATTCTATAGCACTACAACCGCCTGTACAGACCCCCAGATTTGAGAGAAATAAGCAAAGGGTTATTGTATCCAATCAACCCGAGACCCCGATCGCGGTTGCCTATTGTATGAGTGTACTGTGACACCATCCAGCATCCGTTTAGTTGTTTTGTGTAATTGCAGGCTGGACGCCAGTCGCACAGCAGCCAGCGTCGGGGACATTCACCGACACGCAGTGGGAGCAGAGAGGTCTCACGCTCCTCACTCACACGCCATGGTGGGTAACGCTCTCCGATACGTATCATTAGTACTACACACCTTTTTGCATCTGCTAACACTTCACATGTATTTCTGCACCAACGTTCCACTAACGTGACAATAGCCTACCACTTTGAAAAATAATTTGATGTCCTCTTTTCTAGTCTCTTTTGGAAGGAGGCGGCACCAAAAACTCTTCCCTCGTTGCCAGAAAAGCCCCCACTATGCCCAAGCCCCAGTGGCACGCGCCATGGAAGTTGTTTCGGGTAAGGACGTTATTTTGTCACGTCAAGGGCTCCTGAATACACTTACTTCCTCTACAGTGCACACACTTTATCAAATGCACTTGGCACACTTACAAAAGCTTGGATGTTTTGTAAAGGAACTGTCCCTGGTCCTTCAAACGTACTACCATAATCTTAGAATATCTTTATGTATGCGTTTCAGATACCTTGGGGGGTGTTGACTTGCTCCCTGTCTTGTGTGGTAGCTGATACAGGTTTGCTTTATCCCTTCCAGGTCATCAGTGGTCATCTTGGCTGGGTGAGGTCCATTGCCGTAGAGCCCGGCAACCAGTGGTTTGTGACCGGCGCTGGCGACAGAACCATTAAGGTGAGTACAGAGAGAGGCCGAGAGATCTATAGCTTCTAAACGGCTGTTTGACGCCGGTGTACAGAAGTAAAAGACGCAAAAATGAAACTTAGGAACGGGAAGCATAGAAATGGCGCACATAGACCAGATATACTGCTTCTTCAACTTGCTTTCAATGAGAAGTCTATAACGCGCTTTTCTATGTGCATTTGGTCGAGTCGCCCAGAAGGTTACATATTGCAGCTTTAAAGGAAGATTAAGTCCTTTGTTTATTCAGTGTGTGTGATTGACAGGAGGGATGAGGGGCTGTGTTTTTACCACTATCATCACTAATAGATATAAGAATAATAAGGGTATTGGGGCACCCATTTGATCTATTCAATGTCTGTCAAATGGTGGCATTTAGTCATGTATCTCGTAATAGATCAGCTATAAGTTTGATCGTGACGACAAATCCCCATTGTTTATTCTTCTCCTGACAGATCTGGGACCTGGCCAGTGGGAAGCTAAAGCTTTCCCTGACGGGACACATCAGCACGGTGCGCGGCGTGGCCGTGAGCACCCGGAGTCCCTACCTGTTCTCCTGCGGTGAGGACAAGCAGGTCAAGTGCTGGGATCTGGAGTACAACAAGGTGCTGTACTAGTTCCCTTTCATTTCTGCTTTACTTTATATGTTGTTTGGATAGACTGTAGGTCCATTATTATTTAGTATAGTTACGCCCACTCATTTCTGCTCTACTACACGTGTTTCAATGCCATATTGTTTTTCCAATTATGATTGCTGTTTTTAGGTGATCAGGCACTACCACGGCCACCTCAGCGCCGTGTACGACTTGGACCTGCACCCAACCATCGACGTGCTGGTCACATGCAGTCGAGATGCCACGGCCAGGGTAAATGTTGCTAATGACTAGTTGTCTTGACTTTCAAAAATGTCATTTTAGTGGAACATTTTGGGATGTATTGGGACTTCGATATGATATCTGTGCATCTATAGGTGTGGGATATCAGGAGCAAAGCCAACGTGCACACCCTGTCCGGACACACCAACACCGTGGCCACAGTCAGATGCCAGGCCGCCGAACCTCAGATCATCACAGGTACGTATACGTTACAATTGCTTTGCCTAGCTGTGTTCATATATTGGCTAGTTGGCTCACTGCAAAGTACCATCAATGGCTTATTATATTGTTACGTTCTATTATGAGCTGGCGCGAGGAGGAATCAGAATTTTGACCCTTTCTCCTGCGTCATGTTCTGTAGGGAGAAAATAGGAGATACCACTTTAACTTGTCCAATAAGAACACAGCGTTTTGTTCGTTTCAAGACGTTTTGCTACGGCGTGACCTTCTGAACACGTCCCTGCTCTTTTCTGTTCCAGGGAGCCACGACTCCACCATCCGGCTATGGGACCTGATAGCTGGGAAGACCAGAGCCACTCTCACCAACCACAAGAAGTCTGTCAGAGCACTGGCCCTACATCCCAGACAGTACGTCACTTCCTCATACGTAGCTAGTATTGATGCATATGTCACACCCAAGTTAGTCAACTTATATTACCTAGTTGTAGTAAATGATAGATTGATAGCTGATTGGATCGCTCACTTTATTTGTGTGTTTGTATTATGACACTGAACCATTGGTTGGCTGCACATTACAGGTATACCTTAGCCTCTGGCTCTGCCGACAACATCAAGCAGTGGACGTTCCCCGACGGCAACTTCATCCAGAACCTCTCTGGACACAACGCCATCATCAACGCAATGGCAGTCAACTCGGACGGCGTGCTGGTGTCGGGAGGTATGAAAACGTCCTTTGCTTATTTCCAACTGGCCTTGTATATATGTTGCTATTGAAATAGACAGTTTTGAGCCTCTGTCATGATGATTGGGTCAGATTCTTTCTAGTCATAGTACATTGAAGGGCATTGTTGCTTTGAAGGCGCATTACTAAAGATGGGCAACAAACAAAAGGGAAGTGATAACGGAAGAGGCTGGAAGCGAAGATATTGGAATGGTTATATATATTTTAGATTATTCAAAGTAGCCACCCTTGAGGACAGCTTTGCACACTTGGCATTCTCTCAACCAGCTTCACCTGGAATGCTTTTTCAACAGTCTTGAAGGAGTTCCCACACATACTAAGTACTTGTTTGCTGCTTTTCCTTCACTCTGTGGTCCAACTCAACCCAATTGAGGTGGTTTGGGATGAAGTTGGGTGATTGTGGAGGCCAGGTCATCTGATGCAGCACTCCATCACTCTCCTTCTTAGTCAAATAGCCCTTACACAGCCTGGAGGTGTATTGGGTCATTGTCCTGTTGAAAAACAAATGATAGTCCCTCTAAGCGCAAACCATATGGGATGGCGTATCGCTGCATAATGCTGTTGTAGCCATGCTGGTTAAGTGTGCCTTGAATTCTAAATAAATCACAGACAGTGTCACCAGCAAAGCACCATTGCACCTCTTCCATGCTTCACGGTGGGAAGCACACGTGGAGATCATCCGTTCACTTACTCTGCGTCTCACAAAGACACAGCGGTTGGAACCAGAAATCTCAAATTTGGGCTCCAGACCAAAGGACAAATTTGCACTGGTCTAATGTCCATTGCTCTTGGTTCTTGATGCAAGCAAGTCTCTTCTTCTTCTTGGTGTCCTTTAGTAGTGGTTTCTTTGCAGCAATTTGACCATGAAGGCCTGACTCACGCAGTCTCCTCGGAACAGTTAATGTTGAGATGTCTGTTACTTGTACTTTGTGAAGCATTCGTTTGGGGTGCAATCTGAGGTGTAGTTAATTGCCCATTTCTGATGCTGGTAACTCTAATGAACTTAACCTCTGCAGCAGAGGTAACTCTGGTTCTTCCTTTGCTGTGGCGGGCTCCTCATGAGAGCCAATTTCAACATAGCGATTGATGGTTTTTGAGACTGCAATTGAAGAAACTTTCAAAGTTCTTGAAATTTTCCCTATTGACTGACCTTCATGTCTTAAAGTAATGATGGACATTTCTCTTTGCTTATTTGAGCGGTTTTTGCCATACTATGAACTTGGTCTTTTACCAAATATAGCTGTTTTCTGTATACCACCCCTACCTTGTCACAACATAACTGATTGGCTCAAACCCATTTAAGAAGGAAATCAATTCCACAAATGAACTGTTAAGGCACACCTGTTAATTGAAATACATTCCAGGATACAGATAAACCTTCCATCTTTTTATTGTCTCCGTTAGCTGACAACGGCACCATTCACCTGTGGGACTGGCGGACGGGCTACAACTTCCAGCGTATCCACGCCGCCGTGCAGCCCGGCTCGCTGGACAGCGAATCTGGGATCTTCGCCTGCATGTTCGACCACTCGGAGAGCAGGCTGATTACGGCCGAGGCCGACAAGACCATCAAGGTGTACAAAGAGGACGACACCGCGGTAAGAGATACTTTCATCATGTGCTGTATATCTACATGAGTTTTTGTTTTGAGATGTGATTCAAGTGGATTATTTTTTTACTACCTCATACAAAGTGGATTTTTATTCAATCAGGGAAAATGACAGTCACTAAAACATTGCTAAGCTAATGAAACTGTAGTATTACTTTGAGTACTTCATCAGTTCTTGTTCCTGACTAGGGTGGGATTGTTTTTTCCTTTCAGACCGAGGAAAGCCACCCAATCAACTGGAAACCGGAGATCCTCAAGAGGAAGAGATTCTAGTTTTGGCCCAAAAATAAATACATTCATTCATTTCTGTTGTCAATTTTCCCATCAGTAGAACCCCATAATTTTTGTAACAAGAATATTCACACAAAATCATACTTTGAACAAGTTGGCTTTTATTTTCACTTGAATCTTTTTCGTTTTCAATGTACTCATTATTCTAAGTACCATTTTCCGTCTTCAGTGTACGATGTTAGTCCAACAAAGCAGCCATTATGGACAGCCTTTAACCTTCCAGAATGTTTGTTCTTGCTGATGACCGCTCTCTCATAGCTCTGGTGATTCTCGTCCACCATGAGAAGCCACTCCTCAGCTCCGTAAGGGCTCTCCTTAGTGTACACACAGTCCCCACTCGGATCAAATCCGATTAATGTGTGGGAAATTCAAGATTTTCTCATTATAAACTGCAGTTTGAAAAGGTCAGGTTTTTATTTTTTTGTATTAATCCAACAGAATCACCGAATGTATATACAAGAGAAACGTAAGTTGTTGTGCAATCTGGTGTATGAAATAATTCACTGTATAATCAACAGAACCATTAAAAAAACAAAAACAGCATGTTGCTTCTCATTTTGAAGTTCAGTGAAGCGTGACTCACCCATGTAACCATTGGTGACAACATTCCGGTAGTCTTTGCAACTGTTTCCCTTGATCTCCTCCCAGTATCCGTTGTCTCCTGGGTAGCCCTGGAGCTCAACCGTATTCCTGGTTTCACTGATAATGTGGAACTTCTGCTCACCTGTTAGACAAAGCAGAGGTAGACTGTAACGTAAAACTAATTCATACGACAATTTTGGGTATTAACTGTAAAATACTCAAATGTTTTACTGCAGCATACTGTAAATTGTGTGGAAATAATTGCTGTATTTTGAATGGTACTGCAATTCCACCCCATAGAATACCGTGCTGTATCTTTGGCAAAAATTGTATTTTTGTTTCTGGCTTATTTATATATTTTCAGGTGTGCCTTGTAAGAGGCTATAGTGCACCCGTGAGTGAGAGTGCTGTACCAATTTAACTCCCATGTAGTTATAGTGCCCCATCAATATAAAAAATATATATATATAAAATGTAAAACCAAGACTCTTCCTTGAGCTGGCCGCCGAGGCAACTGACAATTGGGTAAGAAGGGCTTATATCTGGGAGGTCTGATGAAACCAAGATCGAGCTCTTTGGCCTGAATGCCAAGCGTCACGCTAATCACCTGGCTAATACCATCCCTACTCCTCTGAAGCATGGTGGTAGCAGCATAATGCTGTGGGGATGTTTTTCAGAGACAGGGACTCCGAGACTAGTAAGGATCGAGGGAAAGATGAATGGAACGAAGTGCAGATTTCCTTGATGAAAACCTGCTCCAGAGCACTTAGGACCTCAGACTGGGACGAAGGTTCAGCTTCCAGCAGGACAACGACCCTAAGCGCACAGCCAAAACAACGCAGGAGTGGCTTCAGGACAAGTCTCTGTCCTTGAGTGGCCCGGACTTGAACTTGATCGAACATCTCTGGAGAGACCTGTAAAAAGCTATGCAGCGATGCTCCCCATCTAACCTGACAGAGCTTGAGAGGATCTGCAGAGAAAAATGGGAGAAACTCCCCAGTACAGGTATGCCAAGCTTGTGGTGTCATATCCAAGTAAACTCAAGGCTGTAATCGCTGCCAAAGATGCTTCAACAAAGTACTGAGTCAGTAAAGGGTCTGAATACTTGCATAAATGTAATGTTTCAATTTTACATTTATGAATTCGCTTACATTTCTAAAAACCTGTTTTTCCTTTGTCATAATGGGGTATTGCGTGTAAATTGATGAGGGAAATCCATTTTACAATACGGCTGTAACATAGCTAAATGTGGAAAAAGTGAAGGGGTCCGAATGCACTGTATAGGCCTACTGCATCTCTGATTGGTTCTGCCTCACCGGTCTTTGTAGAGTATGAGTTGAGTCGTGTGTCACTGCAATAGAATCCTACTCGGAAGCATTCTGCCTACAACATATCTTGCCTAGTTTGTTTTGTTCCGGTATGTTGCATTGTTGTCTACTGTCTGGATGTGAGCCAGTCACCACTTCATGTGTACACAACTTCTCCACGGTCTTGTGTCGAAGTACTGGGACAGCCAGGACCTGTGTCAATGTCCACTGTTTAAGGAAAACTTCTACAGACAGCCTGAGCTTTGTGTTAACATAACCTTCAGAAAGGTTGTAAATAGATGACAGACAAGTCCCCAGTCAAACTACATTGTGATGTCTGCAGTGGGACAAAGCACAAGGCCCCGAATGGTGTGTCTTGCCTTTACACTTTTGTCATTTAGCAGACACTCTTATCCAGAGCAATTGGGGTTAAGTGCCTTGTTCAAGGACACATCAACAGACTTTTCACCTAGTCAGCTTGGGGATTCAAACCAGCAACCTTTTGGTTACTGGCCCAAGGCTCTTAACCAATAGGCTACATGCTGCCACTAGGCTACCTACCAGGCCTCTTACTGTGAGAATCACTTGGAGCCTCATCAGATAGCCCCACCTTTAAAGAGACACAAACTGATCGACCCTGTGGAGAACCTGGAAGACAGGAAGTGTAAGAAGCATGACAGACTCCTGGAGCTGTTCTGTAGGACTGACGAGACCTGTGTGTGTGTCAGTTCTGCACTGAGGCAGACCACATGACTAACATTACACTGTCCCTACAGAGGAATAGTCTGGAGAGAGGAAGGCTCAGCTGGGGAAAACTGAGGCAGAAGTGCAGCAGATTATCCAGGAGCGACTGCAGAAGGTTAGAGATCAAACTCTCAGTAGATCTCAGCAAGAGAGAGACAGAGAGGGAGATAGCAGACAGCTTGCAGGTCTTCACTGCTCTGGTGCACTCCATTGAGAAAAGCCAGGTTGAGCTTGGTAATTGTGGAGAAGCAGAAAGCAGTAGAGAGGCAGGCTGAAAGGCTCGTTAAAGAGCTAGAGCAGGAAATCACTGAGCTAAAGAGGAGAAGCACTGAGCTGAAGCAGCTCTCACACACTGACGACCGTCTCCAGCTTCTCCAGAGCTTCCTATCCCTAGTGTGCACCCCTCCACTCACCAAGGACTGGTCTGAGGTCAGTGTTCACAGTGACGTGTGTGGGGACTGTGGGGAGTTCTGTGTCTCCGCTGGAGGAGATACTGAATAAAGAGATGTAGAAGCTGCCTAAAGTCCAACTGAATAGGTACGCAGCAGTTTGCAATGGATGTGACTCTGGGGTCGGATTCACAAAACATTACTTATGAAAAAACGGATGAAGTTTCCCAAGGAAAAAATAGGACGTTCATAAGACAGTTCGTAAATGCAATTCCTCAAAATGTTCTTAGCAATTCGTAGTTTTCATAAATATCTTTATTAAGAACTTATATATCTTATGTGGCATTGACATTAGTGATGTGCTTGAAACCAATAAATAAGCCTATGTGACAGGGATGATCGGATTTTGTTAATTATTACACATTATAGCCATCAGACTAGCTATATCAAAATCAAAAAATGAATAACCAAGAAAAGAGATTGAAGTGGTGGTGGAGGAAATAGCAGCCAGGAAGAGGTTGCTGTTGGGGAGACTTGATAACTGCGGAGTCACTGCTGAGACCAACAAGAATGGATGGGCGAGAGTGGCCGAGTCTGTCTCTGCCGTCGGGGGTATGTCAAGGGACAGTGATGCCGTAAAAAAGAAGTGGTCCGACATCAAGTCGGCTGCTAAGAAGAAGGGAGCTGAGAGACCATTAATGTGGACCAGTTGGAGAAGGTGTCGTCCATCATAGAGATGGTGGTAGAGGGACTGCGCGACCGTTAAGTTCGTTAGCTAGCTAACGTGTAAAGACATCAATCAATCAATTTTATTTTATATAGCCCTTCGTACATCAGATAATATCTCGAAGTGCTGTACAGAAACCCAGCCTAAAACCCCAAACAGCTAGAATGCAGGTGTAGAAGCACGGTGGCTAGGAAAAACTCCCTAGAAAGGCCAAAACCTAGGAAGAAACCTAGAGAGGAACCAGGCTATGAGGGGTGGCCAGTCCTCTTCTGGCTGTGCCGGGTGGAGATTATAACAGAACTATGCCAAGATGTTCAAAAATGTTCATAAGTGACAAGCATGGTCAAATAATAATCATGAATAATTTTCAGTTGGCTTTTCATAGCTGATCATTAAGAGTTGAAAAACAACAGGTCTGGGACAGGTGGCGGTTCCATAACCGCAGGCAGAACAGCTGAAACTGGAATAGCAGCAAGGCCAGGCGGACTGGGGACAGCAAGGAGTCACCACGGGCGGCAGTCCCGACGCATGGTCCTAGGGCCCAGGTCCTCCGAGAGAAAGAAAGAGAGAAGGAGAAAATTAGAGAGAGCCAAGATTTTCAAAATGTTCATAAATGACAAGCATGGTCAAATAATAATCAGGAATAAATCTGTTGGCTTTTCATAGCCGATCATTAAGAGTTGAAAACAGCAGGTCTGGGACAGGTAGGGGTTCCATAACCACAGGCAGAAGAGTTGAAACTGGAATAGCAGCAAGGCCAGGCGGACTGGGGCCAGCAAGGAGTCACCACGGCCGGTAGTCCCGACGTATGGTCCTAGGGATCAGGTCCTCCGAGAGAAAGAGAGAAGGAGAAAATTAGAGAGAGCCAAGATTTTCAAAATGTTCATAAATGACAAGCATGGTCAAATAATAATCAGGAATAAATCTCAGTTGGCTTTTCATAGCCGATCATTAAGAGTTGAAAACAGCAGGTCTGGGACAGGTAGGGGTTTCGTAACCGCAGGCAGAAACAGTTGAAACTGGAATAGCAGCAAGGCCGGGCGGACTGGGGACAGCAAGGTGTCAGCATGCCCGGTAGTCCTGACGTATGGTCCTAGGGCTCAGGTTCTCAGAGAGAAAGAGAGAACGAGAGAATTAGAGAGAGCATACTTAAATTCACACAGGACACTGGATAAGACAGGAGAAGTACTCCAGGTATAACCAACTGACCCTAGCCCCCCGACACATAAACTACTGCAGCATAAATACTGGAGGCTGAGACAGGAGCGGTCAGGAGACACTGTGGCCCCATCCGAAGAAACCCCCGGACAGGGCCAAACAGGAAGGATATAACCCCACCCACTCTGCCAAAGCACAGCCCCCACACCACTAGAGGGATATCCTCAACCACCAACTTACAATCCTGAGACAAGGCCGAGTATAGCCCACAAAGGTCTCCACCACGGCACAACCAAGGGGGGGCGCCAACCCAGACAGGAAGTTCACGTCAGTAACTCAACCCACTCAAGTGACGCACCCCTCCTAGGGACGGCATGAAAGAGCACCAGCGAGCCAGTGAGGCAGAGAATCCCAGTGGAGAGAGGGGAACCGGCCCTGGAGAGACAGCAAGGGTGGTTCGTTGCTCCAGAGCCTTTCCGTTCACCTTCACACTCCTGGGCCAGACTACACTCAATCATATGACCTACTGAAGAGATAAGTCTTCAGTAAAGACTTAAAGGTTGAGACCGAGTCTGCGTCTCTCACATGGGTAGGCAGACTGTTCCATAAAAATGGAGATCTATAGGAGAAAGCCCTGCCTCCAGCTGTTTGCTTAGAAATTTTAGGGACAATTAGGAGGCCTGCGTCTTGTGACCGTAGCGTACGTGTAGGTATGTACGGCAGGACCAACTCGGAAAGATAGGTAGGAGCAAGCCCATGTAACGCTTTATAGGTTAACAGTAAAACCTTGAAATCAGCCCTTGCCTTAACGGGAAGCCAGTGTAGGGAAGCTAGCACTGGAGTAATATGATCAAATTTCTTGGTTCTAGTCAGGATTCTAGCAGCCGTATTTAGCACTAACTGAAGTTTATTTAGTGCTTTATCCGGGTAGCCGGAAAGTAGAGCATTGCAGTAGTCTAACCTAGAAGTAACAAATGCATGGATTAATTTTTCTGCATCATTTTTGGACAGAAAATTTCTGATTTTTGCAATGTTACGTAGATGGAAAAAAGCTGTCCTTGAAACAGTCTTGATATGTTCGTCAAAAGAGAGATCAGGGTCAAGAGTAACGCCGAGGTCCTTCACAGTTTTATTTGAGACGACTTTACAACCATCAAGATGAATTGTCAGATTTAACAGAAGATCTCTTTGTTTCTTGGGACCTAGAACAAGCATCTCTGTTTTGTCCGAGTTTAAAAGTAGAAAGTTTTCAGCCATCCACTTCCTTATGTCTGAAACACAGGCTTCTAGCGAGGGCAATTTTGGGGCTTCACCATGTTTCATTGAAATGTACAGCTGTGTGTCATCCGCATAGCAGTGAAAGTTAACATTATAGCCAAAAGACATTATAGCCAAAATAGCTAACACCGTTAACGTTAGCTAAGTTAGCCAAGTTTTTCTTTGCAAATTGACGAGATTTGCAAATATTGAATATTGTTAATTACTAGCTAGCTAGATAATGCGTGTTTTAATTTGTATTCTTGCTGTAACTTACTTAAATAACCGGTAGACAACTGTGTCTATGGCACAAGAAAACGTTCACGGTTACAAAAGTATCCATTCGTCTCAAGACAAGGGTTTAGCTGTCCGAAAGTTAAGAAAAAAATGGCAGTTAAGAAGAAATTTCTTCTTAAGAATGTTTTGTGAATCCGGCCCCTGGACCCTGATACAGCACATCTATATCTCATCTTGTCTGAAGATGGAAAACAAGTAAAATGTGGAGACACATCACAGAATCTTCCTGACAATCCAAAAAGGTTTTATCAGTATCCCATTGTCCTTGGAAAGAATGGCTTCTCGGGGAGATTTTACTATGAAGTGGCGGTTAAGGGGAAGACTTCATGGGTTTTAGGAGTGGCAAGAGAGTCCACTGACATGAAGGTGAATATCACACTGACACCTGAGGATGGACTCTGGACTGTGATGCTAAGGGATGGAAATGAGTACCAAGCCTGTACCTTCCACTCTATCCTCCTCTCATTGAGAGATAAGCCCCAGAAGGTGGGGTTGTTCGTTGACTTTGAGGAGGGTCAGGTCTCCTTCTATGATTTGGAGGCCAGGTCTCATATCTACTATTTCACTGGCTGCACCTTTACAGAGACACTATCCATACTTCTGCCCCTCTGATAATGATGATGGTCAAAACTCTGCCCTTCTCATCATCTCTCCTGTCAATCTAAGGTCATGAGGCATTTATAAGTTATGTTTTTCAAGAATCAATGGGGTTATATCGTTCATTTATAAGTACAACAATGGATGTAGAAGCTACAGATTGACCCTTTAAGCTGTTTATTGATACTGTATAAGTGAATGTGGTAAAGGACATGCTCAGCCTTTTGAGCTGGTTCCACAGTACTGCACTTCGATAAAGGACATACTTTTCCATTAAGCTTACTGCGGATCTAAGACAGTGAATACAATAAGGGAAGTACTGTGCCTTTGAGCAGATTGTTGGTTACATTTTTATGATGGGAAATGTATAATACACACACACACGCACACAAAAACATACAGACATATACACACACTCACTTTGCTTGTAGTCATGTTATAGCCAACTTATGACTTTTGTATAAATTATTTTTAATAAAATATTTGTATCTAGTTGTCATGTATTCATTATCTTTAACTGGTTAAATGTTTGTAGTTTGCATGTTTCAGTAATGATCAACATGGTTAAATAGTCGTACATCTCTGTTTGATTCAGCTTTTGGTATATTTATCATTTTTATAATTAATCAACATGCTACTGTAAATAAATGGACACTACCTATAGCAAGCAGCGTACCACCTTGCAGCCCACTGATTGCTTGCTTCTGAAGCTAAGCAGGGTTAGTCCTGGTTGGTCCCTAGATGGGAGACCATATGCTGCTGGAAGTGGTGTTGGAGGGACAGTAGGAGACACTCTTTCCTCTTGTCTAAAAAAATATCCCAATGCCCCAGGGCAGGGATTGGGGACATTGCCCTGTGTAGGGTGCCGTCATTTGAATGGGACGTTAAACGGGTGTCCTGACTCTGTGGTCACTAAAGATCCCATGGCACTTATCGTAAGAGTAGGAGTGTTAACCCCGGTGTCAAATACTTTCATTGCCACCAGACAATAACAGCTTTTTACGCCAATCTGCCAACCCTCATAAAATCCGACATAGCACCAGCACGCAAAACTATTAAGCGAAAACAAGCAGAGAAAACAGCATTGGCATTAAAACTTTTTTTTATAAAACGTAAGGATAGTATTATATTATAAGTATTTCAGGGACAACATGATTTATTAACATAATTGGGTTGTTAAAATGTTTGTTTTTTATATAAATAAACGTGGACACAAAGTCTGTAGAAAAGCATTGCCCAAAATGCATTGCTCCAATAACTTTTAAAAGATTGTTCCGAAGTGTGCCCCCCAAAAAAATGTACTTTTCTGTGATTGAAGTAACACAAAAATGTGTGTCTTTTCCTACGAATTAATGTATTTTCACACAAACTAAGCTGCAGAAAAAGGCACGAAAACGCACAAAATCTGCTGAAATACTTTTTGTACATATTAGCACGAATTGAGTGTGAGATTGTGTTGCCACGGTTCTCCACTGAAATATTGTAATGACATTTTCAGTACAGTCGTGGCCAAAAGTTTTGAGAATGACACAAATATACATTTTCACAAAGTCTGCTGCCTCAGTTTGTATGAAGGCAATTTGCATATACTCCAGAATGTTATGAAGAGTGATCAGATGAATTGCCATTAATTGCAAAGTCCCTCTTTGCCATGCAAATTAACTGAATCTACCAAAAACATTTCCACTGCATTTTAGCCCTGCCACAAAAGGACCAGCTGACATCATGTCAGTGATTCTCTAGTTAACACTGGTGTGAGTGTTGACGAGGACAAGGCTGGAGAGCACTCTGTCATGCTGATTGAGTTCGAATAACAGACTGGAAGCTTCAAAAGGAGGATGGTGCTTGGAATCATTGTTCTTCCTCTGTCAGCCATGGTTACCTGCAAGGAAACACGTGCCGTCATCATTGCTTTGCACAAAAAGGGCTTCACAGGCAAGGATATTGCTGCCAGTAAGATTTCACCTAAATCAACCATTTATCGGATCATCAAGAACTTCAAGGAGAGCGGTTCAAATGTTGTGAAGAAGACTTCAGGGCGCCCAAGAAAGTCCAGCAAGCGCCAGGACCGTCTCCTAAAGTTGATTCAGCTGCGGGATCGGGGCACCACCAGTACAGAGCTTGCTCAGGAATGGCAGCAGGCAGGTGTGAGTGCATCTGCACGCACAATGAGGCGAAGTCTTTTGGAGGATGGCCTGGTGTCGAAGGGCAGCAAAGAAGCCACTTCTCTCAAGGAAAAACACCAGGGACAGACTAATATTCTGCAAAGGGTACAGGGATTGGACTGCTGAGGACTGGGGTAAAGTCATTTTCTCTGATGAATCCTCTTTCCGATTGTTTGGGGCATCCAAAAAAAAGCTTGCCCGGAGAAGACAAGGTGAGCGCTACCATCAGTCCTGTGTCATGCCAACAGTAAAGCACCCTGAGACCATTCATGTGTGGGGTTGCTTCTCAGCCATGGGAGTGGGCTCACTCACAATTTTGCATAAGAACACAGCCATGAATGGTACCAACGCATCCTCCGAGAGCAACTTCTCCCAACCATCCAGGAACAGTTTGGTGATGAACAATGCCTTTTCCAGCATGATAGAGCACCTTGCCATAAGGCAAAAGTGATAACTAAGTGGCTCGGGGAACAAAACATCAATATTTTGGGTCCATGGCCAGGAAACTCCCCAGACCTTAATCCCATTGAGAACTTGTGGTCAATCCTCAAGAGGCGGGTGGACAAACAAAAACCCACAAATTCTGACAAACTCCAAGCATTGATTATGCAAGAATGGGCTGCCATCAGTCAGGATTTGGCCAAGAAGTTAATTGACATCATGCCAGGGCCGATTGCAGAGGTCTTGAAAAAGAAGGGTCAACACTGCAAACATTGACTCTTTGCATCAACTTCATGTAATTGTCAATAAAAGCCTTTTGACACTTATGAAATGCTTGTAAATATACTTCAGTATTCCATAGTAACATCTGACAAAAATATCTAAAGACACTGAAGCAGCAAACTTTGTGGAAATTAATATTTGTGTCATTCTCAAAACTTTTGGCCACGACTGTACATATGAATATACTGATTGCCCAAAACATTAGGAGCAAAACACTCCTCCCCTTCATCCACATTGCTTGAAGTGATATCAATAAGGGATCGTAGCTTTTCACCTACCCATAATGCTGACCTTCTTTGACAGAAGGAAAACTATCCCTCAAAAGGGAGCTGAACCAAAAACACGACTTCTCTGGTTGAAAGCGGCCTGTGGCATTTATTATTCCAAAATTAACTAGGGTACATAAGATAATTTGTCATATAGTCAGTATCTTTCAAAACAGATTTGCGAGATTCTGTGAAATGTATGACGTTCCTTGGATATTTGAGTGTTGAGTATGATTTCAATCATGCCCAGTCATGCCTACTTGGCCTCTAACACGGGGTGGTAACACCTATGGAGAATTGTAATAAGAGAAGGTTGAATGGAACAAAAAGCTGTGCTGAGTGTGCTCTATCTAATCGTAGCATCAGAGTCATCCTACAGCCTGCTTATCTCTTTACAGACAGCAGAGAGGCTGTCTGACGCACTACATCTCAGTGCTAGAGGTGTCACTCCAGAAACCCTGGTTCGAATCCAGGCTGTATCACAACCAGCCGTGATTGGGGGTCCCATAGGGCGGCGCACAATTGGCCCAGCGTTGTCTGGGTTTGGCCGGTGTAGGCCGTCATTGTAAATAAGAATTTGTTCTTAACTGACTTGCCTAGTTAAATAAAGGTTAATTTTTTTTAAATTGAAAGAATGAGACTTGTTCAAAATAAACGGCTTAGGGTTTACCACCTCAAACGTCCTCACATTTGTGAGATAATGTTAGCATCACAACCACAACTGTTTATCAAAGCTACTCTAGAAAGGAGGCAATGTATGATTCGATTTGCGATTCTTGAACATTCATGTTCACATTGTCATGCTGCGTCACGCGGTTGCTAAGCCGATAGTCACTTCATTCAAGTAAAATGAAATGAAAAAGTATTCCAAGTTATGTTGCTTAATCAAATCAAATTGTATTTGTCACAGACACTTGTTTAGCAGATGTTATTGCGGGTGTAGCGAAATGCTTGTGTTTCTAGCTCCAACAGTGCAGTAATATCTAATCATTTCACAACAACACACACAATACACACAAATCTAAAGTAAAGGAATGGAATTAAGAATACATAAATATTTGGGCGAGCAATGTCAGAGCGGCATAGAGTAAGATACAGTATAATCAAATCAAATGTATTTATATAGCCCTTCTTACATCAGCTGATATCTCAAAGTGCTGTACAGAAACCCAGCCTAAAACCCCAAACAGCAAGCAATGCAGGTGTAGAAGCACGGTGGCTAGGAAAAACTCCCTAGAAAGGCCAAAACCTAGGAAGAAACCTAGAGAGGAACCAGGCTATGAGGGGTTGCCAGTCCTCTTCTGGCTGTGCCGGGTGGAGATTATAACAGAACATGGCCAAGATGTTAAAATGTTCATAGATGACCCGCATGGTCAAATAATAATAATCACAGTAGTTGTCGAGGGTGCAGCAAGTCAGCACCTCAGGAGTAAATGTCAGTTGGCTTTTCATAGCCAATCATTAAGAGTATCTCTACCGCTCCTGCAGTCTCTAGAGAGTTGAAAACAGCAGGTCTGGGACAGGTAGCACGTCCGGTGAACAGGTCAGGGTTCCATAGGCAGAACAGTTGAAACTGGAGCAGCAGCACGGCCAGGTGGACTGGGGACAGCAAGGAGTCATCATGCCAGCTAGTACTGAGGCATGGTCCTAGGGCTCAGGTCCTCCGAGAGAGAGAGAAAGAAATAGAGAATTAGAGAGAGCATACTTAAATTCACACAGGACACCGGATAAGACAGGAGAAGTACTCCAGATATAACAAACTGACCCTAGCCCCCTGACACATAAACTACTGCAGCATAAATACTGGAGGCTGAGACAGGAGGGGTCAGGAGACACTGTGGTCCCATCCGATGATACCCCCGGACAGGGCCAAACAGGAAGGATATAACCCCACCCACTTTGCCAAAGCACAGCCCCAACACTACTAGAGGGATTTCTTCAACCACCAACTTACCATCCTGAGACAAGGCCGAGTATAGCCCACAAAGATCTCCGCCACGGCACAACCCAAGGGGGGGCGCCAACCCAGACAGGAAGATCACGTCAGTGACTCAACCCACTCAAGTGACGCACCCCTCCTAGGGACGGCATTAAAGAGCACCAGTAAGCCAGTGACTCAGCCCCTGTAATAAGTTTAGAGGCAGAGAATCCCAGTGGAGAGAGGGGAACCGGCCAGGCAGAGACAGCAAGGGCGGTTCGTTGCACCAGAGCCTTTCCGTTCACCTTCACACTCCTGGGCCAGACTACACTCAATCATATGACCCACTGAAGAGATGAGACTTCAGTAAAGACTTAAAGGTTGAGACCGAGTCTGCGTCTCTCACATGGGTAGGCAGACCATTCCATAAAAATTGAGCTCTATAGGAGAAAGCCCTGCCTCCAGCTGTTTGCTTAGAAATTCTAGGGACAGTTAGGAGGCCTGCGTCTTGTGACCGGGATAGAATGGGATAGAAAACAGTATATATATACATGAGATGAGTAATGCAAAATATGTAAACATTATTAAAGTAACTAGTGTTCCATTATTAAAGTGGCCAATGATTTCAAGTCTATGTATATAGGGCAGCAGCTTCTAAGGTGATAGTGATGGCTATTTAACAGTCTGATGGCCTTGAGATAGAAGCTGTTTTTCAGTCTCTCGTGTCCCAGCTTTGATGCACCCGTCCTGACCTTGCCTTCTGGATGATAGCGGGGTGAACAGGCAGTGGCTCAGGTGGTTGTTGTCCTTGATTATCTTTTGGCCTTTCTGTGACATCGGGTGCTCTAGGTGTCCTGGAGGGCAGGTAGTTTGCCCCCGGTGATGCGTTGAGCAGACTGCACCACCCTCTGGAAAGCCCTGCGGTTGCGGGAGGTGCAGTTGCCGTACCAGGTAGTGATACAGCCCGACAGGATGCTCTCAACATTTGCACGAATGCTGCCATCTATCCACGGTTTCTGGTTAGGGTAGGTTTTAATAGTCACAGTGGGTACAACATCTCCTATACCACAGGTGTCAAACTCATTCCACGGGGGGCCGAGTGTCTGCGGGTTTTCGCTCCTCCCTTGTACTTGATTGATGAATTAACATCACTAATTAGTTAGGAACTCCCCACACCTGGTTGTCTAGGGCTTTATTGAAAGGAAAAACCAAAAACCTGCAGACACTAGGCCCTCCGTGGAATGAGTTTGACACCCCTGTCCTATACACTTCCTGATAAACTCAGTCACCGTATAAGTGTATTAGTCGATGTTATTCTCGGAGGCTACCCGGAACATATCCGAGTCCGCATGATCAAAACAATCTTGAAGCATGGATTCCGATTGGTCAGACCAGCTTCGAATAGTCTTTAGCACGTGTACTTCCTGTTTGAGTTTCTGCCTATAGGAAGGGAGGAGCAAAATAGAGTCGTGATCAGATTTGCCGAAGGGAGGGCGGGGGATGGCCTTGTTGGCATCCTGGAAGTTGGAGTAGCAGTGGTCGAGTGTTTTAGCAGCGTGAGTCCTACAGTCAATGTGTTGATAGAACTTCAAATTTACTTTGTTAAAATCCCCAGCTACAATAAATGCGGCCTCAGGATATGTGGTTTCCAGTTTGCATAAAGTCCAGTGAAGTTCTTTGAGGGCCTTGAGGAGGAATATACACGGCTGTGACTATAACCGAAGAGAATTCTCTCGAGAGGTAATACGGTCGGCATTTGATTGTGAGGTATTTTAGGTCGGTTGAAAAAAAGGACTTGAGTTCCTGTATGTTATCACAATCACACCCTGAGTAGTTAATCATGAAACATATATTTAGGTCTAATGATGACCTTTGACAGAAAGTTATACTATTTATCTCACTTAACCTCTTATTCTCTATCAAAGAAAAGGTATTGATATGGCACATTCTTAGCCTTTGAGATGGTTGTGGATGTGATAAAGGATGTACTTTTCCTTTGAGCTGGTTGTGGATCTAGGTGAGGATGGCCACGGACAGGATGGGGGTCATGGTCAGCTGGGATTTATTCCTGATATCCACCACAGGGTAAAGGAAAATGGAGTTAGGAAATAGTCAAACTGATACAGGACAGACCTGGATTCAAATAGTATTTGTTTTCTGTCAGATACTTTGAGCATTTGATTGAGCCTGTATATAGAGTACCAGACATAGACATTTAATAATTCCATTTATATGGTGCCAGATTGGTGGGGGTGTACTTTTGGGACTATTCTATTGGTTATAATGCACCACAGAATCAAACAAGCGCAGCTAACGTATTTGACAGAAGAAAAAATACACTTTGAACCCTGGTCTGATACAGGGTAATTTCCATTTCACCACATCCCAATCACAAGCATTTGATTTAATTCAATATATTGTTTTATTGTTGGGTATATATCGTTTTCATATTTGGGTATATTGTTTTATTGTTTCTCCCTTTTAGTGGGTATCTTAGTGACATGCAGACACAAACCCATGTCCAAGATTGTCAGAGCTGTGGGGCAAGAGAGAATCAGTTCAAAGACAAGAGGACATTGATTGTTTCCTTGTATTCATCTGCATAAAATGTTTACAACAGTTCTGTGTTATAACACAAACGCATGAAGGGAATAGAGATACAGTCATAGGGAATCCCCTTTTCTATGGATAGAGTATTACAAACTTAGTAAGCAGTAATGACTCAATGTTGCCACAATTTTCGGATTGTCAGTTATGATCATGCATTGCCTCTGACAAAATGCAACTTCAGTACTTGTAGGACCTGCATTTCATACGTTAGAGTAATATAAAACTTTCTTATTAGAGTAAGTGGCTATTTCATATTTGATCCATCGTAGTAACACGATCCTGTTAACAGGTGAGGGAGAATACATTGCACAAATTTTGAGAAAAAAAATCGCAAACTTTCCAGAAATGTCCGTGCTAGTCAGTTGTATTTGTCAAGGAGGAATACATCACTAGTAGCAACCATGATCATCAATCCCACAATGCAAAAAGACATTGATATGCAAACAGTATTATTGATTTAAAAAAATAACAGTAATGACATTGAACACATTTGAATAATCTATCACGATAACTTCACCCTCAAGAGGCTAAACAGAACAAAACCTCTACAACCTGTAAAAAAGCACCAAACTACAATAACAGTCCCAAAATATTTGCTATGTCAGCAGTCAAGTCTTTAAGATATTGGACTTTCAAGAAGCAAATTAGCAAAGTGTCACCTGCCACATCATGATGATGCAAAATGCAAAACATTCTGGGACTGTATCAACAGTGGACTAATGACAGAAATACCAAAAGATAGTTGAGTGGATTTTCCCATTTAGGCCTATATGGATAGGGCTAAATTGAAATTTTTCTTACAGAAGAAAAATGTTATGCATTAGCATAAGCATGGTAGCAATTGAAAAGGAAGAGTTTGAAGATTATGGGGAAATTATTAGACCAAAATTGAGGATACAACAGATCACCTGACAAGACTAAATACAAACATTACACTGCTGATTTTATGTGCATTTTACATGTACTGTGTTTTATTTTTATCAGCATCATCATTTTGGGTGTATGACTCTAGATTATGGCGGTAAATGAATGTATTCTCTGTTGGAAAAGTTTTGTTAACTCACTATGGGCTTCATCTCACGACCGTCTCCATCTGCCTCGCCCGATCCCTTCCGGCATATTCTAACTGTTCTCTACAAACTCCTACAGAGAGAGGTAGAGGGAGAAAGAAGAGAGAGCGTGAATGGGAGTTTGGTGTAAAATGTGCATAAACGCCATTCACAATATAGAAATGGATTAAAGTGGTACTCCGTAAAACCATTCAGGTACATTAGACACTTCTTTAGGCACCACAAGCAGCATATGCAGGCATCCAGCATATGGCGAACACAGGCATTTTCTTACATTCCCATTGTCTGGCATGACTTGATGAACTGGTAGTTTGTATGAGCGAAACTGAGTATGTTTAAAGGCATCATCGGGGATACTTTGTGCTGCTTAAGTACCCCTTTCCTGCAATCAAATGATCTAGTGGCCTCATGGGTGGAATGTTATGAATATGTTTCATATTTTCATAATTAATAAAAAATAATCATAATTAAACAGTTGAAAATCCGGTGTTGCTATGTCAAACAGTTTTGTTGTATTTCAGTCTTCTGTGATGTATATAAAGTGTAATATCGGGAAGCAAACTCAAAATGTATTACATTTCAACTCCAAATCTGACATGGTAAAGGTGTCTTCTATTATTAAGCCCATAACCATGTGTGTGAGGTGTATACTTTTGTTTCAGAGTAGATTTGTTTAAGACTACCAAGAAACACCGTGTGACCCTGATTTAGCCTACTGCAGTGAAAGGTTAAATAAGGATCAAATCTACCTAGACTGACAGTATTTGTTCATCCCCTGTGAATTCTATTGTAGTCGACGTCTTCAGAAAACCTTCAATACATCGGCGGTAACACCTTGTTTAACATTTACACTGTTGTATCAAGAATGTATCACGAATGAAGAGAGATCAGACATGGGAAGGGTTAACTCTGTTCCAGAGCACAGAGCAGCACCGGGTGGGGAGCAGCATGTCAACGTCACTTTACTTAAGTGAAACTGAAGTGTATAGACATACTGTATGTTGCGCACACAAGCAAATGGTCTCTGTTTTTTTTATACTACGGTATATAGTTCCGATAGATCTGACAAAGCGCCCAAATTCTCTCACACACACATAGATACAGGTGAGTAGAGATTTACAAGGGCAGGTGAAGATATATTCTACTTTTTGAATTCTTGTATTCTCCTGTTTTTTCTTTATCAGTGACAGTACCTATGTTTAACTTTATTTTGTAGATTGACACATTTATACTGTATGTTGTATGCAGGTTTGGGGAGTAACGGATTACATGTAATCTGTTCAATGTAAGGGATTACAAAAAAAGGGCAACTGTTATGTTACCAGCAAAAAGATTGTAATCAGATTACCGATACTTTTGAAAAACAAATTGATTACTTCAAGGATTACTTCAAAATTCAGAAATTATGCTCTGACATTCAAATCAGCATTGAAAAAAGGCTCAAGTTTAAATTTGTTCCACCTGAGCGAGTCTGACCACAAGTCAGAGACCACTATGATGGCACACCAAATGTGTTTGATGGATCTCGGGAAAAGAGCAGGAATAGGCTTTTGTAGGCTACAGTCCAAGCTATGTCTTCCAATGGTGCGACTGCTGTTGGAATCCAATGATAATCCAACTCGAATAAACGCTTGGAGGTAAGGATGATGTAGGCTACAGGCGATACGGATATCAGTTATTATTGATATCTACATAGCGCATTGATGTGAATCACACTGCTGCTCTCTCATTTAGCTGTTTGTGCTAAATGTGGTTGTTGTGGATGGCTGTTCACAAATCTAAATGTGTATTTGAACCCAATAATGGTTGAATTCAAGAAGTTTAAGCTGCCTATCAATCATTGTTTTTGAAACCAGTGGACAGGCAGAGAAAAATGCACTCTTGTAAAAGCTGTTTAGTGCGGATCCCAGACTATGGAATAAAAGTGGGGCTTTTGTTGCTCAATCTAATTCATGCTGATACATTTTTTTATCCGTAGGCCTAATGGACACATGCTCAAACTTGTACACTTTTGAGAGACTTAAAATGGCAATCTGTAGTTGTTACATCCATTTTTGTACTTATAAATTATATGAAAAAATCCATATATCCATATATATATATCCATTGATTCTTGACGAATATAACTTATAAATGCCTCATGAGCTTAGTTCAACTGTCACACTCCATGAGAGCCTAAAATATTAGCTTGTTTTTCGCCAGTGTTTATAAACATTGTAAATGTAAACAAACACTGTATAGCCTCATAACGTGGTTAAACAATCATTTTGATATCATGAATGGCCAGTCCTTGCATCCATAGCTCTGTCTATTCATCTGAGAGTGGTTACATTTCTCCAGGCCCATCCCTCAGCTTTTTACCAAAGCAGAGTCGGGCAGCACGTGTCGTTATTGTTTCATCTCTGGATTTGCCCTTTAAACAGCTGCATATTATCAAGATATCAAGTGTCGCCAACAAAAAGGTAAACAATAGGCCTGTAGCAAATGCAGCGTATGGCATTCGTTTTTCACATGTAAATAGCACTTTTCAGTAGTGCTGAAAGCCATGCCATTCCATGAGCGCAGCATTTTGTTTTTCAACTCGAATCGATGAGCCCAATCAGTCCTCCATGACAGCAGAATCATAAACAGCAGAGTAGGGCTGGCAAATAAGTCCTTCGTTTTGGGGGTCATGCTCAGAAAAAACAAATTGGCTAATCTATACTTCCATATTTCCAAGTCCTATTCTTGAAGATCAAGGGGTGTAACATTTATTGGAATGACTGGAATTCTGATAGACTTTGGTTTTTAATTGTAAAGATATAATTGAATCATATTTTTATATGTAGTAGAAAGCGATGGGTTAGAAGAAGCCTACATAACCAACCCATAAAGTAAAATGTAACATCCATATATGGCCAGCTATGTAAACGTTAACATTGATTTATCCTGCAATAGATGTCGTTCAATTGGTAACATACATTTTGGTTTTCTTCAAATGCCTCTTAAGGGGAAAGTAATCTAAAAGTAACGGAATGCAATCAGATAACGTTACTGAGTTTGGGTAATCCAAAAGTTACATTACTGATTACAATTTCGGACAGGTAACTAGTAACTGTAACGGATTACATTTAGAAAGTAACCTACCCAACCCTGGTTGTATGGTTAAACAACTTTAATCAATGTTGGTTAGTGTCTCTAAATGCCGTGTTGACAATGTCACTGAAAATATCAAGAGCTGACTCATTCCAGGAAATAATATATAGTTCCGCCTTCTTTCTAGATATGGCTTCCTCCAGCAGTCTCCTGTCTGAAGAGCAGTTCCTGTGCTCTATCTGTCTGGATGTGTTCACTGAGCCAATCACCACTTCATGTGGACACAACTTCTGCATGGCCTGTGTCACAAAGTACTGGAATGGCAAGAACCTGTGTCAATGTCCACTGTGTCAGGAGAAATTCTCCAGACGACCTAAGCTTCACATCACCACGACCTTCAGAGAAGTTGTGGAGAATTTTAGAAAGACGAGAGACAGACGTAGAGATGGGTCCCCTTCCAAACCGGAAGTAGTTCCCTGTGACGTCTGTACTGGGATGAAGCGCAAAGCCCTGAAGTCCTGCCTGGTGTGTCAGAACTCTTACTGTGAGACTCACCTTGAGCCTCATCAGATAGCCTCACCCTTAAAGAGACACAAACTGATCAACCCTGTGGTGAACCTACAAGACAGGATGTGTAAGAAACATGACAGACTCCTGGAGCTGTTCTGTAGGACCGACCAGACATGTGTGTGTCAGTTCTGCACTGAAACAGACCACAAGACTCATGACACTGTTCTTATAGAGGACGAGTGTGGAGAGAGGAAGATTCAGCTGGGGAAAACTGAGGCAGAAGTGCAGCGGATTATCCAGGAGCGACTGAAGAAGGTTAAAGATATCAAACTCTCAGTAGATCTCAGCAGGAGAGATGCAGAGAGAGAGATAGCAGACAGCGTGCAGGTTTTCACTGCTCTGGTGCGCTCCATTGAGAAAAGCCAGGCGGAGCTAATTGAGGTAATTGAGGAGAAGCAGAAAGCAGTAGAGAGGCAGGCTGAAGGGTTCATTAAAGAACTGGAGCAGGAAATCACTGCGCTAAAGAGGAGAAGCACTGAGCTGAAGCAGCTCTCACACACTGAGGACCACCTCCAACTTCTCCAGAGCTTCTCATCCCTAGTGTGCACCCCTCCACTCACCAAGGACTGGTCTGAGATCAGTGTTCACAGTGATCTCTGTGTGGGGACTGTGAGGAGAGCTGTGTCTCAGCTGGAGGAGACATTGAATAAAGAGATGGAGAAGCTGCCTGAGGTCAAACTGAGGAGGATTCAGCAGTATGCAGTGGATGTGACTCTGGACCCTGATACAGCAAATCTATATCTCATCATGTCTGAAGATGGAAAACAAGTAAGATGTGGAGACACACCACAGAATCTTCCGGACAATCCAAAACGGTTTTATCAGTATCCCATTGTCCTTGGAAAGGACGGCTTCTCCTCGGGGAGATTTTACTATGAGGTGACGGTTAAGCGGAAAACTGACTGGGATGTAGGTGTGGCCAGACAGCCCAAAGACAGGAAGGTTAATATCTCACCTAGCTCTGTGTATAGACTCTGGACTGTGTCTCTAAGGGATGGGAATACTTACAAAGCCTGTACCTTCCCCCCTGTCTACCTTTCCTTGAGAGAGAAGCCCCAGAAGGTGGGGGTGTTCGTTGACTATGAGGAGGGTCAGGTCTCCTTTTATGATGTGGTGGCCAGGTCTCATATCTACTCTTTCACTGGCTGCAACTTTACAGACAAGCTCTATCCATTCTTCAGCCCCTGTATGAATGCTGGTGGTAAAAACTCAGCCCCACTTATCATCTCTCCTGTCAATCACACACACTGATTAAACAATGGAGGGACATTTTCATCTTAACATAGATAATAATTGTTTTTATTTGCTGAAAAGACTATCAACTGAAATGAACTTAAAGGTGTAGTTGGTTCAACATATTAAGAAAAGCGAATACATTTACCACAGCAGTCAAATGTTTGGACACCTACTCATTCAAGGGTTTTCTTTATTTTTACTATTTTCTACATTGTAGAATAATAGTGTAGACATCAAAACTAGGAAATAACAAATAGTAGTAAACAAAAAAGTGTTGAACAAATAAAAATAGATTTGAGATTTGAGATTCTTCAAAGTAGCCACCCTTTGCCTTGATGACAGCTTTGCACACTCTCGGACTACATTTTTTTTTCTGAGGTCTTGGCTGATTTCTTTTGATTTTCCCATGATGTTAAGCAAAGAGGCACTGAGGTTGAAGGTAGGCCTTGAAATAAATCTACAGGTGCACCTCCAATTGACTCAAATGATGTCAATTAGCCTATCAGGAGCTTCTAAAGCCATGACATCATTTTCGGGAATTTTCCAAGCTGTTTAAAGACACAGTCAACTTAGTGTATGTAAACTTCTGACCCACTGGAATTGTTATACAGTGAATTATAAGTGAAATTATCTGTCTCTAAACAATTGCTCTAAAAATGACTTGTGTCATGCACAAAGTAGATGTCCTAACCGACTTGCCAAAACTATAGTTTGTTAACAAGACATTTGTGGAGTGGTTGAAAAACGAGTTTAATGACTCCAACCTAAGTGTATGTAAACTTCTGACTTCAACTGTATAAACATATTTTTGGTGCTGGTGGGGGAGACAAAAAAATAAGGGTACAGATTATATTATGGGACAATATACAAATCTTAATTTTGATAAGACAGATGAAAATAGAATACATTTTAGGTTATTTGTTAATGTAAAAATCTAAATGTATTTACTTCAAGGTTGTCTCAGATTTGGGGGGTGGTCACCAGAAATTCTGGCAAATAAAAGTGGGTCCCTGCTAAATAAAGTTGTAACTGGTTGTGGAGAATGTGACAAAGGACTCTGCCTTAAAACTGTGTGTTCCTACTGTATAAGTGAATGTGTTGAAGGACATACTCAGCCTTTGAGCAGGTTCCACAGTTCTGGATGTAGATGAGGACGATAAAGGATATGCTGGCTGTGGATCTAAGACAGTTAATATGATATAGGACCTACTTTTCCTTTCAGCTGGTTGTGGATGTAGGATGAGGATGAGGTGAGGGATCTCCACCAGGGTGATGATGAAGGAGCCTTTGGTCACGAAGCCCAGGCCAGATGCAGGCAAGATGCAGCATAGACGACAGCTGAGATTTATTGCTGATGTCCACCAGAGGGTAGAGGAAAAGAAGAGATGGGAATAGTCAAACTCATACAGGACAGGGTTCACATAGTATTTGTTTTGTTTCAAATGCTTTGAGTGTTTGATTGAACGGGTACGGAGTGCCGGATCGGCGGGGTCTGTACTTTTGGGACTATTCCATTACTTCCATTTCATCAGGTGAGATCAATCAAGTGCAGCTAAGGTATTTGACAGAAACACAGATATATTGAACTCTGGTCTGATACGGATCTTTTTCCAAGATAATCACAATCACAAGCATTTAAATTCATTAAATATATTGTTTTATTGTTGGGTATATTGTTTTATTGTTTCTCCCTCTTAGTGGATATCTTAATGGCATATAGACACAAACTCATATCCCCCACTGAAATGATCCTGTTTTTCCCGATAGCTGTCACAAACATTGCTTGTTTTTATTTATTTTATTACTTTGCATAAACATTTTATCAAAAATATTTGGGGTTAAAACTCTGCTCTCATTCACGAATAGAATAGGGAATCTTTTTTTCTATGGATAGAGTATTACGAACTTAGTAAGCAGTGATGATAAAATGTTGCATTATCGACACAATTTAGGTATTGTCAGTTATGATCAAGCATTGCCTTTAACAAAAGACAATCTACATTTTTTTTGTAGGACCTGCATTTGAAATATATTAAACTAATATAAAACATCCTTATCAGGACGTTTTATCAAGTCAAGCCATTGTCTGGCTTGACTTGATAAACTGGTAGTTGGTACAAGTGAAAGTGAGAATGTTTAAAGGCATAATCTTGGAAATTTCCTTCTGCTTATGTAGCCCTTTCCTGCATGGGTGGAATGTTATTAATGTTTCATGTTTCATAATTCATAATATTTTTTTTACACAGTTGAAAATCCGGTGTTGCTATGTCAAACAGTTTTGTTATATTTCAGTCTTCTGTGATGTATATAAAGTGTAATATCGGGATGCAAACTCAAAATGTATTACATTTCAACTCTATATCTGACATGGTAAAGGTGTCTTCTATTATTAAGCCCATAACCATGTGCGTGAGGTGTATACTTATGTTACAAAGTAGATTTGTTTAAGACTACCAAGAAACACCGTGTGACCCTGATTTAGCCTACTGCAGTGAAAGGTTAAAGAAGGATCAAATCTACCTAGACTGAGTGTATTTGTTCATTCCTTGTGAATTCTATTGTAGTCGACATCTTTAGAAAACCTTCAATACTTCTGCAGTAACTCCTTAATTAACATTTCTGATTTACACTTTTGTATCAAGAATGTATCACGAATGAAGAGAGATCAGACATGGCAAGGGTTAATTCTGTTCCAGAGCACAGAGCAGCACCGGGTGGGGAGCAGCATGTCAACGTCACTTTACTTAAGTGAAACTGAAGTTTATAGACATACTGTATGTTGCGCACACAAGCAAAGTATCTCAAACTCTTCTGGAAAATCTGTTAACTTCTTATGGCTGAAGGGGCAGTATTGAGTAGCTTGGATGAAAGGTGCCCATATCAAATGGCCTGCTCCTCAGTCATAGTTGTTAATATTTGCATATTATTATTAGTATTGGATAGAAAACACTCTAAAGTTTCTAAAACTCTTTGAATTATGTCTGTGAGATTAACAGAACTCATATTGGCAGGCAAAATCCTGAGTTGAAATCAAAACAGGAAGTTATAAATCTGAGCTTGTATGTATTCACCAGAGTCCCCAATGAAATCCCCTTGAGTTATGAATGATTGTGCACTGCCTAGGGGTTCCACTAGATGTCAACCATCAATATAAATTATAATGAGACTTCTATGATGTTGTGGGAGAGAATGATAGCAGAATCAGTCAGGTGTCCATCAAGCAGCCATTTTCTGATCATGCTTTTTCCTCATGGAAGTCACTTACGTTCCATTGCTCACGAAGACAAGAAAGAATACTCCGGTTGGAACTTTATTGAAGCTATATGTTAAAAACATCCTAATGATTGATTCTGTACTTAGTTTGAAATGTTTCTTCGAACGGTAATATCACTTTTTGAAGTTTTTGTCCGATATAACGCTGACCAGAATTAGCGTTTGGATATGTAAACCAGACGCGCTAACAAAGGAAGGTATTTGGACATAAATAACGGATTTTTTCGAACAAAACAAACATTTATTGTGGACCTGGGATTCCTGGTGTGCTTTCTGATGTAGATCATCAAAGGTAAGGGAATATTTATAATATATTTTCTTGTTTATGTTGACGCCATCTTTGCGGCTGTGGTGTTTTACTTTTTAGCGCCGTCTCAGATTATAGCGTTGGTTTCTTTTTCCGTAAAGTTTTTTTGTAATCTGACACAGCGGTTGCATTAAGGAGAGGTATATCTATAATTCCATGTGTATAACTTGTATTATCATCTATATTTATGAGTATTTCTGTTGAAACGATGTGGCTATGCAAAGTCACTTGATGTTTTTGCCACTAGTGAATCTAGTCGCCTCAATGTAAACTCAGATTTTTTTATATAAATATGAATTTAATCAAACAAAACATGCATGTATTGTGTAACATGAAGTCCTATGAGTGTCATCTGATGAAAATAATCGAAGGTTAGTGATTAATTTTATCTTTATTCTGGTTTTTGTGAAGCTATCTTTAGCTGAAAAAAATGGCTGTGATTATTGTGGTTTTGTGGTGACCTAACATAATCGTTTGTAGTGCTTTCGCTGAAAAGCCTATTTGAAATCGGACACTTTGGTGGGATTAACAACAAGATTACCTTTAAAATGATATAAGACACATGAATGTCTGAGGAATTTTAATTATGAGATTTCTGTTTTTTGAATTTGTTGCCCTGCACTTCGACTGGCTGTTGTCATATCGATCCCGTTAACGGGACTTCAGCCATAAGAAGTTTTAAGGCAGTATCTGTTTTTATACTACTGTATATTGTGCCCAAAAACTGGATAAAGTGCACAAACTGTTTCACACAGATAGAAACAGGTGATTTACAAAAGCAGGTGAAGATAAATTATATTGTGTGAATTCTTGTATTCTCCTGTTTTCTTTATCGGTTAATAATTTAGGTATGTTTCGATATATAATGTTGTCAATGGGTTCCGTCCACCACCGCCCAAAGTACTCTGGGACTACTAGAAATAACACAAGGTGTTATTGAGCTTGGGGTGTTGTTTTATATGTACAGGAAATAGCGTCAAGAACCTTTGAAGATACATATGGTACATAGGATATAACGACAGAGAATCGTTTAAGATGCACATGGAGTGGTGTGAATACCTAAGGTTTATAACGTTATATAGGGATTCTGTGTGATGTGAAAGAGGTGCGTGTCCGAATGAATACCCAAACCAGTTCTGTGTGAGCTGAGTTTTGTTGACTAAAACTTTTCTATCCTGACTCAGGTGCCAAACGTATGATGGACAGAGCACTCCATCTACAGTGGACTGATAGACAGTGCCAGCCCAGTTATATTGTTCATCTCTTCCCTTCTGAATTGGCTGATGTAGTTTATCATTTCGGCGCATTACATACAGTTGAAGTCGGAAGTTTACATACAACTTAGCCAAATACATTTAAACTCAGTTTTTCACAATTCCTGACATTTAATCCTAGTAAAAATGAACTGTTTTTTAGGTCAGTTAGGATCACCACTTTATTTTAAGAATGTGAAATGTCAGAATAATAGTAGAGAGAATGATTTATTTCAGCTTTTATTTCTTTCATCAGATTCCCAGTGAGTCAGAGGTTTACATACACGCAATTGGTATTTGGTAGCATTGCCTTTAAATTGTTTAACTTTGGTCAATCGTTTCGGGTAGCCTTCCACAAGCTTCCCACAATAAGTTGGGTGAATTTTGGCCCATTCCTCCTGACGGAGCTGGTGTAACTGAGTCAGGTGTGTAGGCCTCCTAGCTCGCACATGCTTTTTTAGTTCTGCCCACAAATCTTCTATGCAATTGAGGTCAGGGCTTTGTGATGGCCACTCCAATACCTTGACTTTGTTGACCTTAAGCCATTTTGCCACAACTTTGAAAGTATGCTTGGGGTCATTGTCCATTTGGAAGACCAATTTGCGACCAAGCTTCAACTTCCTGACTGATGTCTTGGGATGTTGCTTCAATATATCCACATAATCTTCCTGCCTCATCATGCCATCTATTTTGTGAAGTGCACCAGTCCCTCCTGCAGCAAAGCACCCCCACAACATGATGCTTCCACCCCTGTGCTTCACGGTTGGGATGGTGTTCTTCAGCTTGCAAGCATCCCCCTTTTTCCTCCAAACATAAGTATGGTCATTATGGCCAAACAGTTCTATTTTTGTTTCATCAGACCAGAGGACATTTCTCCAAAAAATACGATCTTTGTCCCCATGTGCAGTTGCAAACCGTAGTCTGTCTTTTTTATGGCGGTTTTGCAGCAGTGGCTTCTTCCTTTCTGAGCAGCCTTTCAGGTTATGTCGATATAGGACTTGTTTTACTGTGGATATAGATACTTTTGTACCTGTTTCCTCCAGCATCCTCACAAGGTTCCTTTGCTATTGTTCTGGGATTGATTTGTACTTTTTGCACCAAAGTACGTTCATCTCTAGGAGACAGAACGCGTCTCCTTCCTGAGCAGTATAATGGCTGCGTGGTCCCATGGTGTTTATACTTGCGTACTATTGTTTATACAGATGAACGTGGTACCTTCAGGTGTTTGGAAATGTCTCCCAAGGATGAACCAGACTTGTGGAGGTCTACAATTTATTTTCTGAGGTCTTGGCTGATTTCTTTTGTTTTCCTCATGATGTCAAGCAAAGAGGCACTGAGTTTGAAGGAAGGCCTTGAAATACCTCCAATTGACTCAAATGATGTCAACATGCCTATCAGAAGCTCCTAAAGCCAATTCATAATTTTCTGGAATTTTCCAAGCTGTTTAAAGGCACAAAGAGGGATTGTGCCTTGGGACTGATTCCTATTAGAGGCTGCCATCTGGTGTTTTGGTTAGAGATAGGCTTCCTGTGGACAAATAGATAAGCCACCAGTGAAAATTAGTGGTACTCACTGAACTCAAACAGGCTGTAAGGGACACAGTGGGACATTTGTGACAGAGGTATGTATAATTGAATAAGAGACATTTTTGACCATTTCCAATTATTATTACTGAATTCTATAGTTTGGGTAACACCAGTGATTTAAGTAAGAAGCTAATGTCATCTAAAACAATAATCTGTACCCATTAAGTGGAACTGTGTCCAAAATTGAAATAGATTGAAGTACATTTTTTTGTTCCGAATTATGAGCTGATAAGCCAGCACCAACTTTTTGAAGGACCTAGCAGATTTGTTAAACAACAGGTTTCATATTCTGACGACTAGTTGAGGTCACATGGACAGTCAGTACAGAACATATGTCAGTGCAACAGGTCAAAATGATAAGATTACAGGAAAGGGGCTATGGGATTTTTTTATTTTGAAGGTGTCTATTCCGCTTAACAGGAAACTGTATCACCTGATGTGTCTCAAGTATGAGACCAAGATGCAGTAAGCTCGATTAAGATTACACATTTTTAGGATTAGTGAAAACTAAGTACATGTTTCGTTTTTTCTTCCAGGACTGATGAATGTCCACGACCAAGTTTACCAATGATTCTGTATCTCTCCCTTTTAAGGCTCCTGGGTCAGGTGCCTTAGGAGGGCAGTATAAAGGTACCTGGATCCGGCTGTTAAGGGAGCTCCCAAAGTAAGTAAGGCCTGGCCATTTTGTTTGTTTTTACCCTACGTTTTACCACATATGCCAGCACCCACACACAACCCACCTGTTATGAATATTTGTTAGAGGTGTTAATATTGTGTTTGGTTTATTATGTGGGGTCTTTTTTATTCGTTTTTAGCGTGTTTTTCCACGTGTTAGAAAGGATTCACCTTAACTTCTTGCAACTATAGGGGGTGCTATTTCGCATTAGCATAATTAACTCTACAGATTAAACTGCCTAGTACTCAATTCTTGCTCGTACAATATGCATATTATTGTTATTATTGGATAGAAAACACTCTCTAGTTTCTATAGTCGTTTGAATTATGTCTCTGAGTGAAACAGAACTCATTCTACAGCACTTTTCCTCCCAGTGTGTGAGATTTAGACATCTTGGCCTCTGGTTCCAGATCAGTTTTTAAAGTCTCTGTTAATCCTATGAGATACAAACACTGCCCACGCCTTCCACTATATGTCAGTAAGTGATGACAATTTGAATGGAGTCTATTGCGCAATCACAGGCTCTATAAATGACCAAAGACCGGAAGTAGGATTCCTTTGGAGTCTGCGCTCAACGCAAGAAGGATATCTGACTGGCCTTTTTCCAAGTCTTGGTTTAGCCAGTAATATAGCGTCGGTCATGTTTTTACTCGTTATAGGTGTTAGAAACATCATAATGTAGTTAATTTAAACCGTTTTATAGCAATTTATATCCGTTTAGTGCGATTTTGAGGCATTGCTTTGTAATAGACTTTGAAGCTCCGGGCACGTTTCGGGGTCCCGGTCGTACATTAGTGAGCATTTCGACGGACAAGTGGACATCTTTCGACCAAAAGAAGATTAGACCCAAGAAAGGATTCATTGCCCAAGAATCTGATGGAAGATCGCCTCATAGTAAGAAATATTTAAGATGATAAATCGTTGTTCTGTAGAAAAATGTCAAATGCACGTTCTGCCATTTTGTTAGATGTAGCTTTGCTTGGCGCAACCTGTATTGAAAAGTAAGGATAATTAAAAAAATGTAATTCCGCGATTGTATTAAGAATTAAATTGTCTATCAATCGCTGTCCAACTTATATTTTTTAGTCAAGTTTATGAGTATTTATGTATAAGAATAGATCACTGTCTAATATGGTGCACGACATTTTCTGACCAGCTGTGCTACTTTTGTCATTGTCTAACCATGATTTTGGTGGCTACATATGCACATTTTCGAACAAACTGTATATGTATGTTGTAATATGATGTTACAGGAGTGTCATCTGAAGAATTCTGAGAAGGTTAGTGAAAAAATGAATATATTTTGGCGATGATACGATATCGCTCTCTTTGGCTAGAATCAGTGCTCGGGTAACGTTTGCGTATGTGGTATGCTAATATAACGATTTATTGTGTTTTCGCTGTAAGACACTTAGAAAATCTGAAATATTGTCTGTATTCACAGGATCTGTGTCTTTCGATTAGTGTATGCTGTGTATTTTTACGAATGTTTGATGATTAGTAATTAGGTAATACACATTGCTCTATGTATTTATTCTAGTCCATTTGTGACGGTGGGTGCAATTGTAAACTATGATATCTACCTGAAATATGCACATTTTTCTAACAAAACCTATCCTATACCATAAATATGTTATCAGACTGTCATCTGATGAGGTATTTTCTTGGTTAGTGGCTATCAATATCTTAGTTTAGCCGAATTGGTGATAGCTACTGGTGTTGAGAGAAAATGGTGGACAAAGAAAAATGGTGATTTTTGCTAACGTGTTTAGCTAATAGATTTACATATTGTGTCTTCCCTGTAAAACATTTTAAAAATCTGAAATGGTGGCTTTATTCACAAGATCTGTATCTTTCATTAGGTGTCTTGGACTTGTGATTTAATGATATTTAGATGCTACTATTTAATTGTGACGCTATGCTAGCGATGCTAATCGGATCCGGGGTAGAGGCTCGTTAGAGGTTAAACGGTACACAAATACAATTTTCGGAAGTATTTATTGTCAGAGTTTTGGTTGGACACGTGTAAATTCTCTTGATAAGAAATGTACTGAAAAATCCAATGCAAACCTGGTACACAAAATGTTTGAAATGTCTTTCAATAATGAGTCTGAGGTACAGGAAAAGAAAAGGGAAAGAAACAATTACTTAATGGGGTGGAATGATTTCTGACCTCTGTCCTGACTTGCTGGTGAGGCCTGATCGCCCTCACTAGAAAGTCTAGAGACATTGGGTGAGATTTAAATGTAAAATGTAAAACACTGATAATTAGGAAGAAGTTTATAATTGATCAATAGTCCTATGTGTGATTCGGACCACGAGAAGGACAGAGAGCTTGAGAGTGCTCTGCCCCTGAACGAGGGCCACCTCTCTCTAGTCTATTTCACTATTTCTTGAATTACCTTACAGAATACAACTATTTCCTTATGGAGTTATCAAGGGTTGTAATTCTAGGATAGCTGTGTTTTGCTGCATAACACACGTACATTATTTGTCTACCCGCATGATGTGGATCATTGTCAGGTTATTAGATATAAGCCACACTAACAAAAAAAAACATGGTTGTAACAACACTTTAAACAGGTAGTTTGTACATTTGTAGAATGTGTTTGTTTTCTTCTGAGTAACTGATCAGGGCATAGCACTTTCCATTCAGCTTCAGAAAACGTCACACCCGTAGTGACCACTTCTATCCGTCACGCCCGTTGTTGCTTATCCTACACAATGTTGAAAAAAAGAATGCTTCCCACCACTAGATCACATAACTAGACGTGAGCTGGACGTGATTCCAATGCTACCACCAATTTAGCAGAAGAAGGTGAAAGCTGGAACAGGGACTCTAACCAGGGCTCATACCTGGCGAAGTGAGCTCTAACGGCCGTTGCCATGAAAGCCTAGTAAGCCTCTGTGCGCGGGCAGTAGGCCTACAATGCTGGAAAATGCCTTGTTTCAATAGCCTAAGTATATAACATAATTGACATGACCGTAATAATCCTCATGAAATGGCTTTTGAAGTGCCACAAATGTAAGCCAACATAATTCATGATTTAACATTAACCTATTTAACTGCATTGATACGGCTTAATTGATCATAGTCCAGACTCATTATAGTGGCAAATACCATGCAGTTGCACCAGGGGAATTTAAACCAAACATATCTTTTTTGCAGGTCTGCTGTTTCCCCGCACTTATTGATTAATTCATTTCCCATCTTGATAATGTATCCCCATTCCCCAATCAAATACCTTCATCGATACCACAAAAAAACGGACAAATACAGCTTTTTCTCCAATCTGCCAACCCTCACAAAATCCGACAGAGCACCAGCATCTAAAAGTATTAAGCGAAAACAAGCATAGAAAACAGCATTGGCATTAATTAAAAAAAAAAAAAAAACGTAAGGATACCATTATATTATAAGTATTTCGGTGACAACCTGGTTGATTAACAATATTGGGTTGTCAACACATTTGTTTTTTATATAAATAAATGTGGAACACAAAAAAGGCAGTGTAGAACACCATTGCCCAAAATGCATTGCTCCAATAACTTTTAAAAGATTGTTCCGAAGTTTCCCCCCCCTCCCTCCAAAAATGTACTTTCCTATGATTGAAGTAACACAAAAATGTGTGTATTTTCCTACGAATGAAGTCAGACAAAAATTATATTTTCACACAAATTATTAAGGCGAACTAAAACGCACAAAATCTGCTGAATTACTTTTTGTACAGATTTGCACGAATTGAGTGTGAGATTGTGTTGCCACGGTTCTCCTCTGAAATATTATAATGAAATTAAAATTAAAACCTTTCTGTACATCTTAATATACTGACTGCACAAAACATGTTGACTCCAATGCTTCCATTTGAGTCGTGTCAAGTTGGCTGGATGTCCTTTGGGCAGTAACCATTCTTGATACACACTGTTGAGCGTGAAAGGCCCTGCAGCATTGCAGTTCTTAACACATTCAAACCGGTGCGCCACTCACCTACTACCATACACCACTCAATGGCACTTCAATCTTGTGTCTTGTGCATTCACCCTCTGAATTGCACACATACACAATCCACGTCGCAACTGTCTCAAGGCTTAAAAATCCAACTGTCTCCTCCCCTGCATCCACATTGATGAAGTGGATTTAATAAGTGATATCAATAAGGGATTATAGCTTTTCACCTACCCATAATGCTGACCTTCTTTGACAGAAGGAAAACTATCCCTCAAAGGGGAGCTGAACCAAAAACACAACCTGGCATTTATTATTATTCCAAAATTGAAAAAGGGTAAATAGGATAATTTGTCATAAAGTCAGTACCTTTCAAAACAGATTTGTGAGTTTCTGTGAAATGTATGATGTTCCTTGGATATTTGAGGGTTGAGTATGATTTCAATCATGTTCAGTCATGCCCACTTGGCCTCTAACACGGGGTGGTAACGCCTCAGACTTGTTTACATGCATACCAGACATCGTCGCCAATCAAATGTTGATAAGAATGAGACTTCTTCATTTTTATTTTTTTCCACCTCAAACATCCTCACATTTGTGAGATAACGTTGGCATCAAAAAACCCAACTGACATCAAAGCTCTAGAAAGAAGAAGGAAATGCATAATGCAATTTGGGATTCTTGAACATTCATGTTCACGTTGTCACGCTGCGTCACGCGGTTGTTAAGCCAATATTCACTTCATTCAACTCAAATTAACTTAAAACCTAATACAAGTTATGTTGCTTTAATTTAACATAATTTAGGTCTAATGCTGACCTTTGACAGAAAGTTATACTATTTTTCTTTGTTAACCTTTTATTCTCTCTCAAAGAGAATCTAATGATATGGCACATCCTTAGCCTTTGATCTGGTTGTGGATGTAGATGAGAATGGACACAGTGCCCAGGTGGAAGCGGGCCAGTCGCTGCATAGAGGAAAGGGAAAGGGGGGATACCTAGTCGGTTGTACAACTGAATGCATTCAACTGAAATGTGCCTTCCGCATTTAACCCAACACCTATGAATCAGAGAGGTGCAGGGGGCTGCCTTAATTGACATCCACGTCATCGGCGCCCAGGGAACAGTGGGTTAACTGCCTTGCTAAGGGGCAGAACAACAGATTTTTACCTGTCAGCTTGGGGATTCGATCCAGCAACTTTTCGGTTACTGGCCCAACACTCAAATCTCTGAAAGCTGAACCGTGAGGTGGACTATTGTTACAACTATTGTTTTAGGAAATTAGGCTAAAACCTTCCCAAAAATAGGCTATAAAGTTGATACGCTACACATCGAAACACAATAAATAGTGTTTTTGTCATTTGTTATAGGCTGGTTATAAGGACACGTAAATGTGGCTTATTTAGCCAACTTTCCTCATTTATTGATGGCGCCATGTTGGATCTGAATGCATATGGATGTCCATTACATTTCTCAAATGTCTGGTCAATTCATGTTGTCTGGCGGCAAATTGTTCTGAAGATTTTAGAATATTCACATGAAAACCTGCCGCCAATTGGATACAAACCTAGCTATAGACACCCTAAAGACTCTGGCAAGTGCACTAGTCTAGTGTCACTTTGATTTTGTCTGCACATCATGGTTCACCAGCAGCCCAGAAAATCGAAAGAATAAGCGACCAGCCAAACAAGCTTATAAGAACGCATCACCGGGGGCAAACGACCTGCCCTCCAGGACAACCTACAACACCCGATGTCACAGGAAGATCATCAAGGACAACAACCACCTGAGCCACTGCCTGTTCACTCCGTTATCATCCGGAAGGCGAGGTCAATACATGTGCATCAAAGCTAGTACCGAGAGTTTGAAAAACAGCTTCTATCTCAAGGCCATCAGACCCTATAATAGCCATCACCACCCAGTTACGTAACCCTGCACCTTAGAGGTTGCTGCCCCATATACATAGACTTGAAATCACTGACCACTTTAATAACAGAACACTAGTCACTTATAATGTTTACATATTTTTGTATATTTGTATATACTGTATTCTATTCTACTGTATTTAGTCTATGCCATATTGCTCATCCTAATATTTATATTTTCCTTCATACCATTCTTTTCCCTTTAGGTTGTATGCATTGTGTGTATTGTTGTGAATTGTTAGATATTACTGCACTGTTTTCTGAGCTAGCTTTCTGAGCTAGAAACACAAGCAATTCTCTACACCCGCAATAACATCTGCTGAACATGTGGATGTGACAAATAAAATGTGATTTGATTTTGATTTGACTTAAACTCCCCCTTCATACTCATCTGGAGGTTGAGGATTTTTCATCTCTATCTCTGTAATGTGTCTGTATCTATGTAACTGTGTGTGTATTTATGTAAAAAATAGGGACCATAATGGAAATACGTCTCTGACTTTATTGTGCAATCCCTGTCACTTACATTTTTTGGGGGTGTGTATTTATGTTTTTTTTTACTGACAAATTAAAATCAATCAATGAATCCAAACGGTGCAGCGGGCCAATTGATGAATGAAAAGAGACATCTGTTACAAAACACCAAGATGTTTAATGACATTCAGAGATGATCAAGCCAAGACAGCAATCTGCAATCAGCAATCTGTAAGTCATTGAGAGAGGAAGCCCACAAGGTAGGGAGGGATGTATTTTCTGTTTGTTGAGATTTACATACACTACCGGTCAAAAGTTTTAGAACACCTACCGTAATTGCTGGACTATTAAGCGCACTTGAATATAAGCCGTACCCACTGAATTTTTTACAAATATGTATTTTGTACATAAATAAACCGCACATGTCTATAAGCCGCAAGTGCCTACCGGTACATTGAAACAAATGAACTTTACACAGCCTTTAAACGAAACACGCTTGTAACAAAAATAAATAGGCTTTAACGAAACACGGCTTGTAACAAAAATAAAAAATAAATAGCAGTAAACAGTAGCCTACCAAGAAAGTCCAACTTCATTGCGGTGGCAATTGTTTTGGCTTTCAGTCGGATCTGCACAGTTCCAACGTCTTATCATCGACTCATTAAGGCCAAGCTCCCATGCAGCAGCTCTATTTCCTTTTCCAACAGCCAGATCGATCGCCTTCAACTTGAAAGCTGCATCATATGCATTTCTCCGTGTCTTTGCCATGATGAGGGTGACAAAATGACTACCGTAATCAGAATGATGGCAAGTTTGAGCGCGCTCGATTTACGTCACATTATGTGACGGTGCTCAGTTTTTTGGCGGCATGAATCTTGTGAAAAAAAAAACACATAAATTAGCCACGTCATTGTATAAACCGCGAGGTTCATAGCGTGGGAAAAAAGTAGCGGCTTATAGTCCGGAAATTACGGTACTCATTCGAGGGTTTTCCTTTATTTTTACTATTGTCTACATTGTAGAATAATAGTGAAGACATCAAAACTATGAAATAACACGTATAGAGTAACAGCGTAACCTACTGTACGTTGCTAGCTACCATGACGAAGACCAAAGTACCGTTGAGGACAGTGGTGCCTCTCTATCACATGTGAAGGATCTTTTAAATGAGCAAAAAGAGACCTACAAGCAGCAGTTACAACAAGAAAATAGCTTCAAGTGTTTTGTCCAAATACTCGGGGATTCTACTAATAAAAGAATGGACGACCTGACTAGAGAGGTCCAGGACCTGAAGAACAGTTTGCAGTTCTCCCAGGGTCAGCACGATGAGTTGAAACAGGAGACCGGCAAGATGACAGCAATCTGTAAGTCATTGAGAGAGGACATCAGTTCTGTGTGTAAATCCATGATAACAATGACAGAGAAATCAGACTATCTCGAGGGAAAATCAAGGCGGAACAACATGGTTGGGGACGGAATTGCAGAATCTTCACATGAGACCTGGACGGAGTCTGAGGTCAAAGTGAGGGAAATTATCTCTGAGAAATTGAAGATGGACCACAGGGAGATTGAGGTGGAGCGCGCCCACCGGACTTGAAAACCCACCACCGGTCCAGGTGACAGGTCGATAGTGGTCAAGTTCCTGATGTTCAAGGACAAGGTAGCTGTTCTGGAAAGAGACAAGAACTTGAGAGGAATGTATATCTTCCTCAACAACTCTATCCTGAAGCTGTGTGCCAGAAGAGGAAAGAACTGATCCCAGCTATGAAAGCTGCCAGAGCACGTGGGGACATTGCTTACATCCACTATGTTGGCTCATTGTCCACCCTCCCAGAAGCCTGGGGGGATGAGAAAACCAAGCCTATGGGTTCGTAGCTTCAACCCTGCAGCACACACACACACACACACCAATTGATTAATGGACTGCTGAATATATATTTTTTGCTCTTGCTTTGTTTGCTCTTTTCAGAATTATGTCTATCTCTGATAAGCTACCCAGCAAAGGGCTGAAAACTGCACATATTAATATATGTAGCCTTAGAAATAAGGTTCATGAAATCAATAACTTGCTAACATCAGATAACATTCCTATATTAGCCACTTCTGAGACTCACTTAGATAATTCATTTGATGATACAGCAGTAATAATACAGGGATATAACATCTATAGGAGAGACAGAAATGCTTACGGGTGTCCCGGATTCCCCCAGTACTGCTGCTCATTTTGTGCACAGAACTGTCTCATTACGCACACCTGATTCCAATTCCCCTGATTAGTAATTGAATATATGTGCCCTCTGTTCACCATTGTCTTGTCGATTATTGTTCCCATGTCAGTTGATCTGTGAGTATCTGTGCTTTGTTATTTTAGCTTTCGTGCTGCGTGTATTATGCACTTGTTATTACGGGTTTCATCCCGTGTATTGTTGTGCATTTGTTATTACAGGTCTCGCCCTGTGTAGTGTATTGCGGGTCTCATCCCGTGTATTTATTAGAGGTTTAACCTCGCTCTTTTGTTTGGGTTACATCCCTGTGTTTTTGTATACGTGTTTGTTTTGGGCTTTGTCCCCGTGCCTTTCATGGCATGTTGTATTTTTGGGTGGAGTATTAAAACTATTACGTATTCCTGCGCCTGTCTCCAATCATTTATACAACATGACAGGATAACCGACCCTAAATGGAGACTGCGGGAATGGCCCATCCAACGCCTTCGCAACTTCGGCAGCTGCCACTGGCCCGTCCGACGACGCCACAACTTCGGCAGCTTTGCCTTGATGACAGCCTTGCACACTCTTGGTATTCTCTCAACCTGCTTCACCTGGAATGCTTTTCCAACAGTCTTGAAGGAGTTCCCACATATGCTGAGCACTTGTTGGCTGCTTTTCCTTCACTCTGCGGTCCGACTCATGCCAAACCATCTCAATTTGGTTGAGGTCGGGGATTGTGCAGCCCAGGTCATCTGATGCAGCACTCCATCACTCTCCTTCTTGGTCAAATAGCCATTACACAGCCTGGAGGTGTGTTGGGTCATTGTCCTGTTGAAAAACAAATGATAATCTCACTAAGCCCAAACCAGAGGGGATGTTGTATCGCTGCAAAATGCTATGGTAGCCATGCTGGTTAAGTGTGCCTTGAGTCGGACCGCAGAGTGATGCCTGGCTTCCCTTAGCATCCATGAATACACACCACTGGTGGTGCACTGGCACATAAACCTGTTGGTGGAAAATTAGTTGCATATAGTTTATATAATTATAAATGGCATCAAAATGTTGACAATTGTATTTCCCCTAAATTGAAATTGTCTGCAGCTGGCTCTGATCATAGTGTAATGAAACAGGCATGGAGAGTGAGGTCGTCTGTGGTGGTCTGCGAACCCTTAACCTTCTGGGTCGTAGCCCTGAGTGGCATCAACTGTGACGCAAAAGCATACTGAAGTGGCAAAGTTGATATCCACATTTATAAACACAGGGTTGCTGCAGTTTTTTGTGATTGTAAACATTATTTGGAGTTAATTATATGGGGGGGGGGGGGTGTTCAATTTGTTTTACAGTACAAGGGGAGGGTCATGAAAATATTTCTAACTTCAGGGAGGGGGTGGATGTTTTTTATGACACCTTGAGTTGGACTAGTAAATTTCAGTAAATTTCAATCTGTCCCTTGTGTTAAAAAAAATCTATAAATGGTTGTATTTACTGAAAAGTAAGACCATCAACTGAAATTACCTTAAATAAAAATAAGTAATACAAGTTATGTTGCTTTCGTTATTCATATCATTTAAGCACAATGCCTGACCTTCTTTGACAGAAGGAAAATGATGCCTCAAAGTGATACCACTTTTCTCTCTGTCTTTCTCAACCTCCTATTCTCTCCACTTATTCTCAGATTTTAGACAGGTAGAATAAGTGAATGTGATAAATTACCTACTTGTCACGCCTGACCTTAGATATCTCTGTTTTCTATATATTTTGGTTAGGTCAGGGTGTGACTAGTGTGGGTACTCTAGTGTTGTATGTTAGGACATTCTGGCAACGTTGGATGTAGCTCCTGATGGTTGTCTTTTAAGAGGGAGGTAGTATGAGAATGTGGCTTGGACAACACATACACTTTGTGTGGCTTGGTTTCTCAGGCAGCACAGCTCAGGTTTTATCTGTTGCCAGGTTACAGTAGGCCTACTTAGACCAATGGGAGGAGGGACACCGGCTTACTCTAGACATGCACAGTGTGTGAAATATGTATCTTTCACCTAAAGCACATTACATTTTAACATTCTCTGTGATGGTAATGTACATCGCAAATGGGGAATTTGTGGATTAGACATCCCTTTTTCTATGGAAACAGTAATACAAACTCAATAAGCAGTATTTAAAAATATATATATATATTTCACCTTTTATTTAATTTAGTAATGACCCAATGTTGCCACAATTTAGGGATTTACGGCCTATACAGGTCCGGAACGATGCACCGATTTGATTGTGTTTTAACCCAAGCTCAAGATCACCATCTTGATATTGTAAAGGACCATAACTGTATTGCCATCATTGCTCTTTGTTTTTGTTGTCAATTGTTTGTCGGGTGTTGTTTTATCTGTAGTTGTTAATGGATGCCGTGTGGGTTGTCTGCCACCAAGTGGCCTGTTTTGTTACGTCCTGCACTTTTGTTTTTTTTACTCCAATAAATATATGAAAGAGACCAACTCAATAAGCAGTATTGACACATTTTCGCCACCATTTTGGGATTGTCAGTTACGATCATGCATTGCCTCTGACATAATGCAACTTCAGTACTTGTAGGACCTGCATTTCATTAGACACTTCTTCAGGCACCACAAGCAGCAGATGCAGGCTTTCAGCATACAGCCAGTACTGGCATTTTCCATTCTGCATTTTCTCCTTTCACCCATTGTCTGGCTTGACTTGATAAACTGGTAGTTGGTATAAGTCAAAGTGAGTATGTTTAAAGGCACCATCTGGGATATTTCTTGCTTCTTAATTAATGGCCAAAACTTCTAAGACTGACACTACTTTTTCAGTCCAATGTGGAATTTTAACTGTTGTTGTTGTCTGAAAACCTTCCATACACCTGCAATAGGTCTTTATTTAACATTTCTGATTCACACTTCTTCTACTTAGATTAGTAAAACAATTAACACTCCTGTTTAAACTCCTGCTTAAACCTTGATTTTAGATGGTAAAACAATGTATCAAGAATGAAGAGAGAGATCAGCCATGTGAAGGGTTAATTCTGTTCCAGAGCACAGAGCTGCACTGGATGGGGAGGAGCATGTTCTTGTCACTTTGCTAATGTGAAACTAAAGTTGCTATACATGCTGTGTGTTGTACACATGAATAAACTCTTCGGAAATCTTAAACTGCTACACAGTCTGCTATGTTTTTTTAAAACTATAGTGTATATACTAGAGAAGAATCTGAGAACACGCCCACACTCTTTTACACAGACACAGGTGAGTAGAGATTTACAAGGATTGGTGAAGAAATATTACTGTGTACATTTATTTTGTGGTAATATCCTGTTCTTTATCTACAGTACCTATGTTGAACTATATTTAGTAAATTGACAAATTTAAACTATATGTAGTACGGTTAAACAACTTTCAGCAAGATTGGTTAATATCCCTTAATGCCGTGTTGACAATCACTGAAACTATCGAGAGCTCATTCCAGGAAATGGAAAATGCTCAGTTAAAAAACATATGTATTGTATTATTGACTAATTGATTATAATCTGGAGCTGGAGTCTATTACTCTTTTGATCTGAAGGTTTGCTGCAATTTAAGTAAAAACGTTGAACTTTAACTATGCTTTACAGTTTCGACTGCTCTCTCTCTATATATATATATACATATACAGTATATATATATATGGCTTCCTCCAGCAGTCTCCTGTCTGAAGAGCAGTTCCTGTGCTCTATCTGTCTGGATGTGTTCACTGAGCCAGTCACCACTTCATGTGGACACAACTTCTGTATGGCCTGTGTCACAAAGTACTGGAATAGCTAGGACCTGTGTCAGTGTCGACTGTGTAAGGATAAATTCTCCAAACAACCTAAGCTTTGTGTTAACACAACTTTCAGAGAGGTTCTAAATAACTTTAAAAGTATAAGAGACAGAGGTAAAGATAAGTCCCCTGCCAAACCTGGAAAAGTGCATCGTGACGTCTGCACTGGGACAAAGCGCAAGGCCCTGAAGTCCTGCCTTTGTGTGTCTGGCCTCTTACTGTGAGACTCACCTGGAGCCTCATCAGATAGCCCCACCTTTAAAGAGACACAAACTGAATGACCCTGTGGAGAACCTGGAAGACAGGATCTGTAAGAAGCATGACAGACTCCTGGAGCTGTTCTGTAGGACCGACCAGACATGTGTGTGTCAGTTCTGCACTGAAACAGACCACAAGACTCATGACACTGTCCCTATAGAGCAGGGGTGGGCAATTCCAGTCCCCGAGGGCCTGATTGGCGTCACAGTTTTGCCCCAGCCCCAGCTAACACACCTGACTCCAATAATCACCTAAACATGATCTTCAGCTTAGAATGCAATTTGATTAATGTGCTGTGTTTGCTAGGGATGGAGAAAACGTGTGACACCAATCAGGCCCTCGAGGACTGGAGTTGCCCACCCCTGCTAAAGAGCAGGTATTCCCTAACTGGGGTACGCGTAACGCGCAATGCTGTCGGGGGTACACCAAATATAAATGTGATTCACAATGTTGAAAAGAAAAAAAAATCTTCACATTTTCAAACAGTCCATTTTTATTTTCCAACGGGCTATACATTTGGGTGAGGTTTTTTTCTCGCTTGAGTAGCCTCGTTTCACTGCCAAGAATAAAATTAAACCATCTTGTGTTCAGCGAAATAACAACACAATGTCAAATACATGTAGCCTAGTCAAATAATTAACATCCAATCACATTAACTATTACTCTCTCGCGGGAATTCCACTAACGATCCGTATGTAGCCAAACGTAGCTGATGCTCATTCCGTTTGCTCGAAAATTGATAAATGGTTAAAAAAAAGTCAGGCCATAGAGTGTGTCCATAGAGACACACACCAGCTCTACTGGTAGTACTGCTACTACCAGCAGTACTACACCTGCACCTGTCAACGACACAAGTTGTTCTGCTTCCACAAGCACATCCAATGCTAACATCAGTAATTCTACATTTGTTGTTAGCCCAGCTAGCATGGACACTGACAGTTGTGAATCTGATGCAGCCGAAGAGCTACTGCCCCCTTACCCGGGAAAGCACCAAACAACAGACAGGGACGTTAGACCATCAAAGAGGCGCAAATATGACGAGAACTACATTTATTTGGGGTTCACTTATATTGGAAGTAGTGCCTTTCCTCAGCCACAGTATGTTATATGTGCAAAAGTACTATCTCACAACTCAATGAAACCTTCATTCTTGTGCAGACATTTAGAAACAAAACATGCCAATTTGAAAAATAAGCCACAGGTGTTTTTTGGGCGAGAATTAAGACAAGTAGTAAGACATGTATAAAAGCAACAGATACCATTAATAAGAAGGGGCTAGAAGCATCTTATATGGTGAGATACCGGGTGGTTAGGACAGGCAAGCCCCATACTATTGTGGAAGACTTAATTATTCCTGCTGCCGCGGATATGGCTGGGACAACGCTGTGAGAAAAGACAAAAAAACTATACAGACAATGCCTTCATCAAACAACATTGTTTCACGACACATCAGTGACATGGCAGTAGATGTTTTGAAACAATTACTGCTTCGCATACAAGCCAGTAAATTCTATGTGTTACAGCTGGATGAGTCAACAGACGTGGCGGCACAGCTCCTGGTATATGTCCGTTAGGTTTAAGGGGTGTCAATTAAGGAAGACATCCTCTTCTACAAACCACTGGAAACCAGGACAACAGGAGAGAATATTTTTAAAGTACTGGACAGCTTTGTGACATTAAATGGACTTTGGTGGTCAAGATGTGTCGGTATCTATACTGATGGTGCAAAAGCCATGACAGGGAGACATAGTGGAGTGGTAACGCACATGCAAGCAGTTGCTCCCGACGCCATTTGGGTACACTGCAGCATCCCCCGAGAGGCTCTTGCTGCCAAGGGAATGCCAGACAGCTTGAAAGACGTTTTAGACAGTGAAAATGGTTAACTTTGTTAAAGCAAGGCCCCTGAACTCGAATGTATTTTCTGCACTATTCAATGATATGGCCATGTAACGCTTTTACAACATACAGAAGTCCGCTGGTTATCAAGGGGCAAAGTATTGACGCGTTTTTTTAATTGAGAGACAAGCTTAAAGTTTTCTTTACTGACCATAATTTTCACTTGTCTGACCGCTTGATGACGAGTTTCTTACACGACTGGGCTATCTGGGTGATGTTTTTTCTCGCCTGAATGATCTGAATCTAGGATTACAGGGACACTCCGCAACTATATTCAATGTGCGGGACAAAATTTAGGCTAAGATTATGAAGATGGAGCTCTTCTCTGTCTGCATAAACAAGGACAACACACAGGTCTTTCCATCATTGTCTGATTTTGTGTGTGGAAATGAACTCAAGCTTATGGACAATGTCAAATGTGATATAGCGAAGTACCTGAGTGACCTGGGTGCGCAATTACGCAGGTACTTTCCCGAAACTGATGACACAAACAACTGGATTCGTTATCCCTTTCTTGCCCTGTCTCCAGTCCACTTACCGATATCTGAACAAGAGAGCCTCATTGAAATTGCAACAAGCGGTTCTGTGAAAATTTTATTTAATCAGAAGCCACTGCCAGATTTCTGGAATGGGCTGCACTCAGAGTATTCTGCCTTGGCAAATTGCGCTGTTAAGACACTGATGCCCTTTGCAACCATGTACCTATGTGAGAGTGGATTCTCGGCCCTCACTAGCATGAAAACTAAATACAGGCACAGACTGTGTGTGGAAAATGATTTAAGACTGAGACTCTCTCCAATACAACCCAACATTGCAGAGTTATGTGCATCCTTTCAAGCACACCCTTCTCATTAACCTGTGGTGAGTTATTCACCATTTTCGATGAACAAAGGTTTTATATGTAAGATGGTTAAATAAATCAAAATAATTGATTATTATTATTTGTGCCCTGGTCCTGTAAGACCGCTTTGTCACTTCCCACGAGCCGGATTGTGACAAAAACTCACACTCATTCTTATGTTTAATAAATGTACCGTATAGTGTGTGTTTGTGTGGCAGGCTTACAATGATGGCAAAAAAACAACATTTGAGAGTGCTCTGACCCTGGTGGTAGAGGGGGTACGCAGATGGAGGTTGAATGTTTGAAGGGGTACGGGACTATAAAAAGTTTGGGAACCACTGCTTGAGGAAGAGTGTGGAGAGAGGAAGGCTCAGCTCGGGGAAACCTGAGGCAGAAGTGCAGCAGATTATCCAGGAGTGACTGCAGAAGGTTAAAGAGATCAAACTCTCAGTAGTTCTCAGCAAGAGAGATGCAAAGAGAGAGATAGCAGAGAGGTCTTCACTGCTCTGGTGCGCTCCATTGAGAAAAGCCAGGTTGAGCTTGTTAGAAGCAGGAAGCAGTAGAGGCAGGATGAGGGCTCATTAAAGAACTGGAGCAGGAAATCACTGACCTCAAGAGGAAAAGCACTGAGCTGAAGCAGCTCTCACACACTGAGGACCACCACCAACTTCTCCAGAGCTTCTCATCCCTAGTGTGCACCCCTCCACCCACCAAGGACTGGTCTGAGATCAGTGATCTGTGTGTGGGGACAGTGAGGAAAGCTGTGTCTCAGCTGGAGGAGACACTGAATAAGGAGATGGAGAGGCTACCTGAAGTCAAACTGAGGAGGATTCAGCAGTATGCTATGAGGGCTATGAGGGGTGGCCAGTCCTCTTCTGGCTGTGCTGGGTGGAGATTAACTCTGGACCCTGATACAGCACATCTATATCTCATCCTGTCTGAGGATGGCAAACAAGTAAGATATGGAGACACACCACAGAATCTTCCTGACAATACAAAAAGGTTTGATCGTTTTGCCATTGTCCTTGGAACGGATGGCTTCTCCTCAGGGAGATTTTACTATGAAGTGACGGTTAAGGGTAAGAGTAGGTGGACTTTAGGAGTGGCCAGAGAGTCCATAGGCAGGAAGGAGAATATATCACCTCGACCTGAGGATGGGCTCTGGACTGTGGTCCTAAGGGATGGGAATCAGTACACAGCCTGTGCCTCCCCAAATCATCCTCTCCCTGAGAAAGAAAGAAGCCCCAAAAGATGGGAGTGTTTGTGGACTATGAGGAGGGTCAGGTCTCCTTTTATGATGTGGAGGCCAGGTCTCATATCTACTCTTTCACTGGCTGCACCTTTACAGAGCAACTCTTTCCCTTCTTCGTCCCCTGTAATATTGATAATGGTAAAAACTCAGCTCCTCTCATCTCTCCTGTCAATCACACAGACTGATTAAAAGATGGAGAGAGAACTGTTTTTCATGACATATCATTTACAAATCATTAAATTCCTTGGTAGCAGCTAATTGGGTTCCATAATAAACACAAATACAATACAAATGTATCAATATATTTCCAAATTAGTATATTTAGTCAGGTTGACATGTCACGTGATTAGAATATCCACATTGAAGTTGTATCATCAAATGAAAATGAAAACTGTTCTGTACATCTTAACATGGATAATAAATGGTTGTTTTTATGGAAAAGTAAGACAATGAACTGGAATGAACTTCAATAAAACAGAAATTAAAGGTCTGTTTGATTAGGGCTGTGATAATAATGGAATTTTGAGTAACGATTATTTGGCATGCAAATGGCCACGGTTATTGTCATCATTGTCATTGGTGTTGAAACATGCTTTGAGCTTGTAATGTACCGTAAGGCGTCTTTGAACATTTGCTAAGACAAACCTAATGAATACAACACAGCTTCGGTGTCACCCCCTGTCTCAAAAAACGAATGGCTTTGACCGCTGGGAACTATTGGAAATTAAGCTTTTCCTCCTGACCGTGGATGTAGGTGAATGTGTGAATGTACTTGCCTTTGAGCTGGTTATTGGCCTTTGACAGTGAATCTAATAAAAATGCATACTTTTCTTTTGAGCTGGTTGTGGATGTAGGTGAGGATAAGGCCAGGGATCTCCACCAGGGTGATGATAAAGGAGACTTTGGCCACGATGCCCAGGTTGTAGTGGGCCAGATGCATCGTAGAGGATAGGATGGGGTCAGGGCCAGATGTATTCCTAATATCCATCACAGAGTAGAGGATAACAGGAGTTAGAAATAGTATAAGCAATACAGGACAGACCAGGACAGGTTTAAATAGTATTTGTTTTGTTTAAATTGCTTTGAGTGTTTAATTGAGCTGGTATTGAGCGCCAGATGGGCAGGGGTCTGTACTTTTGGGACTATTCCATTGATGCTGTTGCATCAGGTGAGATCAATCAAGTGCAGCTAACGTCTTTGACAGAAAAACAAATAGTGTGAACCCTGGTGTGATACCGGGCTATTTCCTACTTAACACGTCACAATTACAAGCATATCATTTAATTACATATATTGTTTTGTTGTTGGGGATATAAATAATGTTTTATTATTGGGTATATTGTTTTATCGTTTCTCCCTCTTAGTGGATATCTTAATGGGATACAGACACAAACCCATGTCCCGGATACAACTGATCCTCTCTCGCCCCACAGCTTTCACAAACACAAGTGGTCATTGCTTGTTTTTAATTAATTTTATTACTCTGCATAAAAATGTTAGAAAAAATATTCTGGGTTAAAACTCTGCTTGCATTCATTAATAAATATACAGCTCTAGGGAATGCCTTTTTCTACAGATAGAGTATTAGAAACTCGATAAGTAGAAATGACTCAATGTTGGCATCATTTTGGGATTGTCAGTTATGATCATGCATTATCTTTGACATAAGACCCCAAAGCACACACATCCCTTGGTCGCTCCTCTTTTCAGTTCGTGGCAGCTAGCGACTGGACAAACACTCAAACTGGACAGCTTTATGTCCATCTCTTCGTTCAAAGACTCAATCATGGACACTCTTACTGACAGTTGTGGCTGCTTTGCGTGATGTATTGTTGTCTCTACCTTCTTGCCTTTTGTGCTGTTGTCTGTGCCCAATAATGTTTGTACCATGTTTTGTGCTGCTACCATGTTGTGTTGCTACCATGTTGTTGTCATGTTGTGTTGCTACCATGCATGCTGTGTTGTCATGTGTTGCTGCCTGTCATGTTCCTGACCTGTTTTCTGTTTAGTTTTGTGTGTTAGTTGGTCAGGACGTGAGTTTGGGTGGGCATTCTATGTTGTCTGTTTCTATGTTGGTTTAGGGTTGCCTGGTATGGCTCTCAATTGGAGGCAGGTGTTTGGCGTTCCTCTAATTGAGAGTCATATTTAGGTAGGCGGTTCACAGTGTTTGTTTGTGGGTGGTTGTCTCCTGTGTCCGTGTCAATGTTTGCACCATACGGGACTGTATACGGTTTGTTCAGTTCATGTAGTCTGTTCCTGTTCATTTCGTTCGTCACGTTGTATGTAAGTTCGTCGTTCAGGACTGTCTACTTTCGTTTTGTTATTTTGTATCATTTTCAAGTATAGTTCGTTTTGTCTTGTTAAATAAATTCATCATGTCATTTCAACGCGCTGCACCTTGGTTCAATCCCTGCTCCTCCTCTTCTGATGAAGAGGAGGAGGATTATCGTTACAGAACCACCCACCAATCCAGAGCCAAGCAGCGGTTTAAACGGAGTAAGGGACAGCGCAAGAAGGAGGAATGGACTTGGGACGATGTATTGGACGGTAAAGGTTGCTACACATGGGAGGAGATCCTGGCTGGAAGGGATCGCCTCCCATGGGAACAGGTGGAGGCACTGAGGAGAGCAGAGGCTACTGGAGTGAAGAACCGGAGTTATGAGGGGACGCGTCTTGCACGGAAGCCCGAAAAGCCCGTGAGTAATTCCCAAAAAATTCTTGGGGGGGGGCTAAGGGGTTGTGGGCCAAGGGCAGGTAGGAGACCTGCGCCCACTTCCCAGGCTAACCGTGGAGAGCGGGAGTACGGGCAGACACCGTGTTACGCAGTAGAGCGCACGGTGTCTCCTGTACGTGTGCATAGCCCAGTGCGGGTTATTCCACCTCCCCGCACTGGTAGGGCTAGATTGGGCATTGAGCCAGGTGTCATGAGGCCGGCTCAACGCGTCTGGTCTCCAGTGCGTCTCCTCGGGCCGGCATACATGGCACCTGCCTTACGCATGGTTTCCCCGGTTCGCCTGCATAGCCCAGTGCGGGCTATTCCACCTCGCCGCACTGGCAGGGCGACCGGGAGCATTCAACCAGGTAAGGTTGGGCAGGCTCAATGCTCAAGAGAGCCAGTACGCCTGCACGGTCCGGTATTTCCGGCGCCACCTCCCCGCCCCAGCCTAGTACCTACAGTGCCTACATTACGCACTAGGCTACCAGTGCATTTCCAGAGCCCTGTTCCTCCTCCACGCACTCTCCCTGTAGTGCGTGCATCTAGCCCGGTGCCTCCAGTTCCGGCCCCACGCACTAAGCTACCAGTGCGTCTCCAGAGCCCTGTACACACTATATATTCTCCCCCTACTAATCCTGATGTGCTTGTCCTCAGCCCGGCGTCACCAGTGCCGGTACCACGCATCAGGGGTAGAGTAGGCTTTGAGGATACAGTGTGCCCTGTCCCTGCTCCCCGCACTAGTAGGAAGGTGCTTATCATTAGCACGGTGCCTCCAGTTCCGGCACCACGCACCAGGTCTACAGTGCGCCATATCCGGCCAGAGCCATCCGTCTCCCCAGCGCCATCTGAGCCATCCGTCTCCCCAGCGCCATCTGAGCCATCCGTCTCCCCAGCGCCATCTGAGCCATCCGTCTCCCCAGCGCCATCTGAGCCATCCGTCTCCCCAGCGCCATCTGAGCCATCCGTCTGCCATGAGCCTGCAAAGCCGCCCGTCTGCCATGAGCCTGCAAAGCCGCCCGTCTGCCATGAGCCTACAGAGCCGTCAGCCAGACAGGAGCCGCTAGAGCCGTCAGCCAGACAGGAGCCGCTAGAGCCGTCAGCCAGACAGGATCTGCCAGAGCCGCCAACCAGACAGGATCTGCCAGAGCCGCCAACCAGACAGGATCTGCCAGAGCCGCCAACCAGACAGGATCTGCCAGAGCCGCCAACCAGACAGGATCTGCCAGAGCCGCCAACCAGACAGGATCTGCCAGAGCCGCCAACCAGACAGGATCTGCCAGAGCCGCCAACCAGACAGGATCTGCCAGAGCCGCCAGCGAGCCATGAGCAGCCAGAGCCGCCAGTGAGCCATGAGCAGCCAGAGCCGTCAGAGAGCCATGAGCAGCCAGAGCCGTCAGAGCGCCATGAGCAGCCAGAGCCGTCAGAGCGCCATGAGCAGCCAGAGCCGTCAGAGCGCCATGAGCGTCGTGAGCCGTCAGCCTGCCATGAGCGTCGTGAGCCGTCAGCCTGCCATGAGCGTCGTGAGCCGTCAGCCTGCCATGAGCGTCGAGAGCCGTCAGCCTGCCATGAGCGTCGAGAGCCGTCAGCCTGCCATGAGCGTCGAGAGCCGTCAGCCAGCCATGAGCTGCCCTTCAGCCTGAAAAGGCTAGATACCCAGAACTGCCCAGCAGTCCAGAGCTGTCTCTCTGTCCGGAGCTGCCCTTCAGTCCGGAGTTGCCCCTCTATCCTGAGCTACCTCTTTATCTTGAGCTACCTCTCTCTCCTAAGCTATCCCTCTGTCCTGAGCTACCTTGTCCCAGAGCTGTCCTTGATTCTGGTGTTGCCCCTAAATTTAGGTGGGGTTATTTGGAGGGTGGTCATTGTGGGGAGGCTACGGAAGCGGGGATTGATTATGGTGGGGTGGGAACCACGCCCGGAGCCTAAGCCACCACCGTGGTCAGATGCCCACCCAGACCCTCCCCTGGACTTTTTGGTGATGCGTTCGGAGTACGCATCTTGAGGGGGGGGTTATGTCATGTTCCTGACCTGTTTTCTGTTTAGTTTTGTGTGTTAGTTGGTCAGGACGTGAGTTTGGGTGGGCATTCTATGTTGTCTGTTTCTATGTTGGTTTAGGGTTGCCTGGTATGGCTCTCAATTGGAGGCAGGTGTTTGGCGTTCCTCTAATTGAGAGTCATATTTAGGTAGGCGGTTCACAGTGTTTGTTTGTGGGTGGTTGTCTCCTGTGTCCGTGTCAATGTTTGCACCATACGGGACTGTATACGGTTTGTTCAGTTCATGTAGTCTGTTCCTGTTCATTTCGTTCGTCACGTTGTATGTAAGTTCGTCGTTCAGGACTGTCTACTTTCGTTTTGTTATTTTGTATCATTTTCAAGTATAGTTCGTTTTGTCTTGTTAAATAAATTCATCATGTCATTTCAACGCGCTGCACCTTGGTTCAATCCCTGCTCCTCCTCTTCTGATGAAGAGGAGGAGGATTATCGTTACACTGCCTTGCTATGTTGTTGTCTTAAGTCTCTCTTTATGTAGTGTTGTCTCTCTTGTCGTGATGTGTGTTTCTTTGTCCTATATATATATATATATATATATATTTTTTTTTTTTAATAATAATCCCAGGCCCCCGTCCCGGCAGGAGGCCTTTTGCCTTTTGGTAGGCCGTCATTGTAAATAAGAGTTTGTTCTTAACTGACTTGCCTAGTTAAATAAAAGTTCAATTAAAATTTAAAAAAAATAAATGATCATAAGTACCACAATCCAAAAAGTAATTTGAGATACAAAACACTTGTAGTGTACCATAGTAGTGGTTACAAAATAACAGTGATAACATGGAATGCACTTGAAAAATCTCTCACAATACTCAAAAGAGGGTTAACTAAAAAACATTAACTCTACAGCCTGTAAAATAGCACCAAACCACACTAACAATATTCTTGACGGATGTACTTCTGTTACAATAAACATAGAAATGGATTAATGTGGTACTCCGCAAAAAAAGATATGTTCCCTTATCCACACTTGCATACCAGTTAGAATGTATAGCCTGATACACTGGAATGATAGTGTGTATCTTGGAACAGAGACAAGGCTACATCCCGATTCTCGACCCTTCTCCCAAAGTGAGCATAACATAAATTTAACAATGATTACACCAATCCATTGCTTTTAAGTCCATGACAGGTGGAGAATTGGGACGCAGCCATAGTCTCCCACCCACCCAGCCTCCCTTCCCCTCACCATGAGGGCTTTGTCCATGTAGAACTCTCGGCCGGGGCTGCCGTCGTTGTGCTTGGTGTCCACGGCGAAGCAGAGGAAGAGCACGTCCACCACAATCTCAAAGACAGACAGGAAGCAGTGGGCCACCAGCCAGGAGAACAGGCAGACGATGAGCAGGGGCAGCACCCACACCGTGTAGTCCCGCTGGTAGTTGAGCGACAGTACGCCGACGAACGCTGTGCAGGAGACGATCAGTACCTGGACACACACACAGGGAAAGATGGAGAAAAAGGGGCGTGGGAAAGGGAGAAAAGAGGAAAGAGACAAAGAGAGAGATGGTGATAGATTGAATAGAATCATTATGCTTCAAAAATCCTAAAATGGCATGTAGAACTCTCTATGCAGCCACTACCTTTCCCAGGAAGAGGACAAAGTCCCCCACGGTGTTGATGGTGGCCACTCTGAGGGCATTCTCTACCAGGATGACAAACGCATCGCACGCCGACGTACAGAAACTGGTGCTGTTGATCGCTGTGGCCGTGTAGGCGTTCTGTGGTGAAAACAGGCAGAGACAGGGGTATCAATAACAATGTTATCTTGGGAATGAGTCTCCCTTGTAAAATAGATTGTTGTCAATGATATGTGTGTAATAGTAAGAATAATCAACCTTTGTCCATGTAGAACTCTCGGCCGGGGCTGCCATCGTTGTGCTTGGTGTCCACGGCGAAGCAGAGGAAGAGCACGTCCACCACAATCTCAAAGACAGACAGGAAGCAGTGGGCCACCAGCCAGGAGAACAGGCAGACGATGAGCTGGGGCAGCACCCACACCGTGTAGTCCCGCTGGTAGTTGAGTGCCAACACAACGGCGAACGCCGTGCAAGAGACGATCAGTACCCGGACACACACAGACACGAAGGAAAAGATGGAGAGAAAGGAGGGTGGGAAAGGGAGAGAAAAGAAAGAAAGAGACAAAGATAGAGAAAAAGAGAGAGACAGTGATGGATTGAATAGTACTATTATGCTTGTAAAATACACACAAATTATGAACTGACAATAAACAATTCTAAAATGGAGCAGTGTCGTGGAAATGACCACCAGGAACTCAAAGTCAAACTGAAATGAATCATTCTTTATTATCAACAAGCTGGAAAGGTCCTAACAAAATTAATGCACCATAGTACATGTCGGTCGGGAGCTCTGCCAGGGCAGTCCCGTTAGTTATTTTATTACTGCTTACACAGACAAGTTATATTTGCATGATTTACATTATTCATTATTCATCATTCATCATTAACTTCTTGCGACTATAGGGGGTGCTGTTTCAAATTAGCATAATTGTCTCTACAGATGAAACGGCTTCCTACTCAATTCTTGATCGTACAATATGCATATTATTACTATTATTGGATAGAAAACACTCTCTAGTTTCTATAGCCGTTGGAATTTTGTCTCTGAGTGGAACAGAACTCATTCTACAGCAATTTCCCTGACATGGAGTCAGATTTCACACATTTTGGCCCCTGATCTGGAGTCAGTTTAAAGGCCACTGTGAATGCTATGAGGATACGGACACTGCTTACGTCTTCCCCTGGATGCCTTTACGTGATGACGCTTTGAATGGTATCGATTGCGCAATCACAGCCACTATAAAACAAAAAAACCTGTAGGTAGGAACTCTTTTCCAGCTGCGCCGGACGCGCGGTGGACACCGCCCTGCTCTTTTTCCAAGCATTAGTGTAGCCAGTAATATTTCTCCGGTCATGTTTTCACCCGTTATAGGTGTTAACAGCATCATAAGGTAGTTAATTTGAACCGTTGTATAGCAATTTATATCCTTTTAGTGCGATTTTGAGGCATTGCTTTGTTGTGCACTTTGACGCGCTGGGCACATTTCGGGCTCCCGGTCGTACGTTAGTGGGCATTTCGATGGACAAGTGGACATCTTTCGACCAAAAGAAGATTAGACCCAAGAAAGGATTCTTTGCCCAAGATTCTGATGGAAGAACAGCTCACAGTAAGAACAATTTATGATGATAAATCATGTTTCTGTCGAAAAATGTTAAAGCTTACGCCGCCATTTTGTTTTGTATAGCTTCGCTTGGCGCAACCTGTATTGAAAAGTAAGGATAATTTAAAAAATGTAAATCAGCGATTGCATTAAGAACTAATTTGTCTTTCGATTCCTGTCAACCCTGTATTTTTTAGTCAAGTATATGATTAGCTATTGATTAAACTAGATCACTCAAAGATGGCGACTGACATTTCCAGGCTTGTTTTGCTACTATTTTCATTGTATAACCACGGTGTTTTTATGGCTAAATATGCACATTTTCGAACAAACTGTATATGTATGTTGTAAAATGATGTTACAGGAGTGTCATCTGAAGAATTCTGAGAAGGTTAGTGAAAAAAGTAATATATTTTGGCGATGATATGATATCGCTCTCTTTGGCTAGAATCAGTGCTCGGGTAACGTTTGCGTATGTGGTATGCTAATATAACGATTTATTGTGTTTTCGCCGTAAAACACTTAGAAAATCTGAAATGTTGTCTGAATTCACAAGATCTGTGTCTGTCCATTGCTATGTGCTGTGTATTATTAAGAAATGTTTTATGATGAGTAAATTGGTAATACAGGTTGCTGTCTGTAGTAATTCTAGGAGCTTTGGTGAGATTTGTGATGCTGGCTGCAATGGCAAACTATGATTTATACCTGAAATATGCACATTTTTCTAACAAAACCTATCCTATACCATAAATATGTTATCAGACTGTCATCTGATGAGGTTTTTTCTTGGTTAGTGGCTATCAATATCTTAGTTTAGCCGAATTGGTGATAGCTACTGGTGTTGAGAAAAAATGGTGGACAAAGAAAAAGGGTGTCTTTTGCTAACATGGTTAGCTAATAGATTTACATATTTTGTCTTCCCTGTAAAACATTTAAAAAATCTGAAATGGTGACTTTATTCACAAGATCTGTATCTTTCATTAGGTGTCTTGGACTTGTGATTTAATGATATTTAGATGCTGCTATTTAATTGTGACGCTATGCTAGCGATGCTAATCAGTGTGGTGGGGGGGGGGGGGTGCTCCCGGATCCGGGGTAGAGGCTTGTTAGAGGTTAACGTTTGGTTCCTGCTTGTGATCAACCAATACCTCACAAGGTTTCTTCTCTCCAAGCTGAGACCATGAAATTGAGATATCCCTTTTAGGTTCCCAGAACAATGTTCTGGGCCTACTGCCAATTGTTCTTAGGAGGAGGTCACAGTCACCTGCACAAACCAATATAGAGGGAGAGGAGATGCTGTGTACAATTCAATTCTATACTTCTATTAAAGTAAGCAGAATCAACACATAAAACCAGACACTTCATCCTTTCAAACCCTTCACTCTGGGTTCTACAATTTAAAATACAAACAAGGGATATGTAGACTCAGATTGTTTCCATAGCTCTTACCTGTAAAACCATTACAGTAGAATGTTTTAACTTAAGACCTTCACTTCATACAGTTACACATATGCTTCATTACACAATTTCATTTATAGATTCTGGAAATGACGTTTCAGCTGGAGCTTTTGTCGCGAGTGGCATGTTAATTACAGATTGTATGTCAATGCATTTTTTGTCTAAATTACTCGAAATTTCGCAGAATGCAGACCTCCACAATCAACCTGATACCGTGAATAAACCATTTTGGACAAGCCTAAATCAATTACGGGCACGGTTGACCACCCCCCTCCTTCCTGGCACTCAGTCTTCTGGCGTTTTGTCACGATCATCTTGACGTGAATGAGAGGACCAAAGCGCAACATGACTTGAATACATCTTCTTTTATTTACAACGACGAAGATGAACACGTAACACTTATACCAACTAACAAAAAACAATAAACGATCGTGAAACTTAAAACGCAAGTGCACACACAAACTACTTACGTTCGACATATACAATGACCCACAAACAGCTAAAGCCTATGATCGCCTTAAATATGGTTCCCAATTAGAGACAACAGAAACCAGCTGTCTCTAATTGAGAACCCATTCAGGCAACCATAGACTTTCCTAGAAAACTCCACACAACCATAGATACATCTAGATACATACACTCAACACAAACCCATACACTACCACCAACCCCCCTCTACCATATAATACCCCAAACACACACATACCCCATGTCACACCCTGACCTAACTAAAATAATAAAGAAAACAAATAATACTAAGGCCAGGGCGTGACATAACCCCCCCTTAAGGTGCGAACTCCGGGCGCACCAACCCATAGTCTAGGGGAGGGTCTGGGTGGGCGTCCTTCCACGGCGGCGGCTCCGGCACTGGTCGTGGTCGCCACCCCACCTTAGTCACTACCCGCTTACGTAGCCTCCCCCAAATGACCACCCTCCACATTAACCCCACTGGATTAAGGGGCAGCACCGGACCAAGGGGCAGCACCGGACTAAGGGGCAGCACCGGACTAAGGGGCAGCACCAGGATAAGAGGCAGCACCAGGATAAGGGGCAGCACCAGGATAAGGGGCAGCACCAGGATAATGGGCAGATCCTGGCTGGATGACGGCTCATGGCTGGCTGACGGATCTGGCTGTTCATGGCTAGCTGACGGATCCGGCTTCTCATGGCTGGCTGACGGATCTGGACGCTCATGGCTGGCTGACGGATCTGGACGCTCATGTCTGGCTGACGGATCTGGACGCTCATGGCTGGCTGACGGCTCTGGCAGATCCTGACTGGTTGGCGGCTCTGGCAGATCCTGTCTGGTTGGCGGCTCTGGCAGATCCTGTCTGGTTGGCGGCTCTGGCAGATCCTGTCTGGTTGGTGGCTCTGGCAGATCCTGTCTGGTTGGCGGCTCTGGCAGATCCTGTCTGGTTGGCGGCTCTGGCAGATCCTGTCTGGTTGGCGGCTCTGGCAGATCCTGTCTGGTTGGCGGCTCTGGCAGATCCTGTCTGGTTGGCGGCTCTGGCAGATCCTGACTGACGAATGGCTCTAGCGGCTCCTGACTGACTATCGGCTCTGACGGCTCGTGACAGACGGGCGGCTCTAATGGCTCTGGACAGACGGATGGCTCAGATGACGCTGGGGAGACGGATGGCTCAGACGGCGCTGGGGAGACGGATGGCTCAGACGGCGCTGGGGAGACGGATGGCTCTGGCCGGATGAGGCGCACTGTACTCCTGGGGCGTGGTGCCGGAACTGGAGGCACCGGGCTAAAGGCACGCACTTTCAGGCTAGTGCAGGGAGAAGGAACAGGGCATACTGGACCCTGGGGACGCACATTAGGCCTAGTGCGTGGGGCCGGAACTGGTGGCACTGGGCTGGAGACACGCACCATAGGACGAGTGCGTGGAGGAGGAACAGGGCTCTGGAGACACACTGGAAGCCTGTTACGTGGTGTAGGCACTGGTGGAACTGAACTGGGGCGGGGAGGTGGCGCCGGAAATACCGGACCGTGCAGGCGTATTGGCTCCCTTGAGCATTGAGCCTGACCAACCTTACCTGGTTGAATGCTCCCCGTTGCCCGACCAGTGCGGGGAGGTGGAATAACCCGCACCGGGCTATGTAGGCGAACCGGGGACACCATGCGTAAGGCTGGTGCCATGTAAACCGGCCCGAGGAGACGCACTGGTGGCCAGATATGTAGGGCCGGCTTCATGACATCCGGCTCAATACGCAATCTAGCCCTGCCAGTGCGGGGAGGTGGAATAACCCGCACCGGGCTATGCACACGTACAGGAAACACCGTGCGCTCTACTGCGTAACACGGTGTCTGCCCGTACTCTCGCTCTCCACGGTAATTACAGGGAGTAGGCGCAGGTTTCCTACCTGACTTCGCCACGCTCCCTTTAAGCCCCCCCCAATAAATTTTTGGGGTTTTCCCACAGGCTTCCTACCGCTTCGTCGTGCTGCCTCCATCCGCCGGTATCCCTCCTCGCACTGCGCCAGAGAATCCCAGGCGGGCTCCGGCACTCTCCCTGGGTTGATCGCCCACCTGTCGATCTCCTCCCACGTAGTGTAGCCCAGATCCTTTTCCTGCCTCCGAGCTAGCTCCTCATATCGCCGCCTCTCTGCTTTCGCTGCCTCCAGCTCAGCTTTGGGGCGGTTATATTCTCCTGGTTCTTCCCGGTCTAAAATTTCCTCCCATGTCCATGAATCCTTGCGTTGCTCCTGTTGCCGCTGGTTATGTTGCTTGATCCGGGTTTGGTGGGTCATTCTGTCACGATCGTCTTGACGTGAATGAGAGGACCAAGGCGCAACATGACTTGAATACATCTTCTTTTATTTACAACGACGAAGATGAACACGTAACACTTATACCAACTAACAAAAAACAATAAACGATCGTGAAACTTAAAACGCAAGTGCACACACAAACTACTTACGTTCGACATTTACAATGACCCACAAACAGCTAAAGCCTATGATCGCCTTAAATATGGTTCCCAATTAGAGACAACAGAAACCAGCTGTCTCTAATTGAGAACCCATTCAGGCAACCATAGACTTTCCTAGAAAACTCCACACAACCATAGATACATCTAGATACATACACTCAACACAAACCCATACACTACCACCAACCCCCCTCTACCATATAATACCCCAAACACACACATACCCCATGTCACACCCTGACCTAACTAAAATAATAAAGAAAACAAATAATACTAAGGCCAGGGCGTGACACGTTTCTTCATTTTCTACTTAAGATAGTGTTTCAGTTCGTCCTTCCAATGGCACATGATCAAAGTGGATGGCCCTTGATAATGTCCCAATGTCAGTATCTGGGGAATAATCAGATTTCCCCAAGTAGACAAATCTCTCACCTGAGCCGCCACCACCATCCTATATGGTCAATTATGTCTTGTCCATTTTCCAACCAGTACACCAGCAGCATGAGAGAAGTTTGGACGGGATCTCTCTCCATACTCACTCCACGTGGACTCATGCCGCCCTCCTGAGAGAAAAGGCAGTTGATAGCTTCGACTGGATGCTGTGCACAGGTTGCTAGCTTGAACTCAGGTCTCAGGTAGACGTGTTGAAGGACAGGGCCATAGAGAACACCATTGTCACCATTACTTTAGCCGGTTAAAGGGGGTGAGGCTCATGCTGTTCTCGGTCTAATTATCCCTTCCATGAATCTAGATACCATCTGTGGTCACCTTCGCCATGACCTTGAGAGAAGACAGACCAGAACAACAGTTTAGTTTACGCCATTTCTGATTCAGGAATTCCAGACAAACTATTTACTGTATGACAAATTACTACTACTACTACCAATATTATTAATACAAATTTCAAAGACAAATGTCAAAGCGAATAACAACACACTTGAAACGATGTTTGCAAATTGACTTATACTCTATCACATTAGCGACCTCACTGCAGAGTTACAGGGTCAGGGAGTTAGAGGGCAAATCCTTATGGAGAAATCCCGACCATCCAGCAGACCCAATCTGGTGAGATTTGTATTGAAGCAAGAAAAAAAATAAGAAAAAAACAGCAGTACAAAAACAAACAAACAAAACAACAACAGCGATAGACTTCTTCATATAAAACATGTTATCCTTTACCCAATCAATCAAGCCCTCTGTCTGTAAGGTTACCTGCTTTAGTCCACATGGCATAGTCTTAGCACTGTCTGGGAACAATCCACAAACCCAACAATCTGATACCTTCTGTAGTACAGAGACATTACTAGCTATTTGTAAGAAAGTGTTTGACCCGGGGAAAACTTCAATCCATTTGGAATAACCGTCAAGCATTACCAACATATATTTTTTCCTTTTACAGGAAGGCATGTGAACAAAATCAATTTGCAAATGTACCAAAGGGGCCCCAGGGGACTGACTATTGATAAATGATAAACTTCTTCCTAATTATTAGTGTATATATATATATATATACTTATACATTTAAATCTCACCCAATGTCTCTAGCCTTTCTAGTGAGGGTGATCAGGCCCAACCAGAAAGGCAGAACAGAGGTCAGAGGTCATTCAACCCCATTAAGTGATTGTTTCTTTCCCTTTTCTTTACCTGTATTCAGACTTATTATTTAAAGATATTTCAAACATTTTGTGTACCAGGTTTATATTAGGTTTTTCAGTACATTTCTTATCAGGAAATGTACATGTGTGCAACCAAAACTCGGACAATATATACATATTTTCCAACCTGTGAAGTACCCACTAAAACCAAATAAAAAGAACCCACACAATGTATCAAACACAGTACTAACACCACAAATATGCATAACAGATGGGTTGTGTGTGGGTGCTGGAGTGTGTGATAAAACATGGGATAAAAACAAACAAAATGGCCAGGCCTTACTTACTTTGGGAGCTCCCTAAACAGCCGGATCTGGGTACATTTATACTGTATAGTACACAGTCTCAAGAACTGCTCTCCTAAGGCACCTGACTCAGGAAGCCTTTCAAAGGGAGAGATACGGAATCATTGGTCAACTTATCAGAAAACTTGTTAGTGGACAATCGAGCTTACTGCATCTTGGGCAGGAAGTCTTGATAAAACCATGCGTGTACAGAATCATGCTTGAGACACATCAGATAATACATTGTCCAAGTAAACAATCTTAGAATCCTTTTCTTGTAATCTTATCCTTTTTACCTGTTGCATTGACATATGTTCTGTACTGACTGTCCCTGTGACATCAACTAGTCAAAATATGAAACCTGTTGTTGAACAAATCTGCCAGGTCCTTCAAAAAGTTGGTGCGGGCTTATCAGCTCAATATTCGGTAATGAAACATTCAACTTGGATCTACTTCAATTGTGGACACAGTTCCACGTAAAGGAAACAGATTATTGTTTTAGATGACATTAGCTTCGTACTTAAATCACTGGTGTTACCCAAACTATAGAATTTTGTATAAATTATTGGAAATGGTCAAACATGTCTCTTTTTCAATTATTTGTACCTCTGTCCCAAATGTTTGATTTCAGTGAGAACCACTCATTTTCACTCGTGACTTATCTATTTGTCCACAGAAAGCGTATCTTTAACCCAAACAATAGCTGGTATCAGGTTTCAGGTCCGACCCAGATGCAGACAGTGTCGAATAAACAAAAATGTATTTCTAGTACAGGGGCAAGCAAACGACAGGTCAAAGGCAGGCAGAGGTCAGTAATCCTGAGAGGGCGCAAAAGGTCCAGAAAGGCAGGCAGTCTCAGGGTCTGGGCAGGCAGTGGTCAATAATCCAGTGAGTTGGGGCAGGGTATATAATAGCAGGAAGGCTCAGGGTCAGGGAAGACAGAACGGGCAAAACCGGGAAGGACTAGAAAACAGGAGCAAGATACAGACAGGAGCAGGGGAACAAACGCTGGTAAGTTTCACAAAACAAAACAAACTGGCAAGAGACAAACAAAGAACACAGGTATAAATACACAGGGGATAATGGGGAAGATGGGCAACACCTGGAGGGGGGTGGAGACAAGCACAAAGACAGGTGAAACAGGTCAGGGTGTGACAGATGGCAACCTCTAATATGATATCAGTCCCAAGGCTCAGTCCCTCTGTTCATCATGTGACCTTGAATTGAAACCTTTACTTCTTCAAATTACTAAAATATGCAGTGGTGGAAAAAGTACCCAGTTGTCATACTTGAGTAAAAATATAGATACCTTAATAGAAAGTTACTCAAGTAAAAGTGAAAGTCACCCAGTAAAATACTATTTGAGTAAAAGTCTAAAAGTATTTAGTTCTAAATATACTTTAGTATCAAAAGTACATGTAATTGCTAAAATATACTTAAGTATCAAAAGTCAAAGAAGTAGAAGTATAAATAATTTCAAATTCCTTATATTACGCAAAGCAGATGGCACCATTTTCTTGTTTTGAAAATTTACGGATAGCCAGGGGCACGCTGTAACACTCAGCCATCATTTACAACAGATGCATTTGTGTTTAGTGAGTCCATCAGATCAGAGGCAATAGGGATGACCGCATGTTCTCTTGATAAGTGTGTGAATTGGACCATGTTCATGTGCTGCTAAGCATTCAAAATGTAACGAGTACTTTTAGGTGTCAGGGAAAAAGTACATTATTTTCTTTTAAAAAATGTCATGAAGTAAAAGTGAAAGTTGTCAAAAATATAATAATCAAGTAAAGTTCAGACACCCAAAACACTTCTTAAGTAGTAGTTTAAAGTATTTTTACTTAAGTACTTTACAGCGCTGAAAATGTGGCAGTTTTAGAGGGCTATCTGGAAGCCACTGAAAACATATCACCATTCACATACTGTCAACACTCATTCAATTTGACATCATAGATCATGAGTACCATGAATCTTTCCACTTTACCTTCTTTATCAATGTCTTTGTTACTCTCACTAGTCTCCATATCTGTTTCCTTCAACTAAAACCCGTCTACTCCAGTAGAAAAAACATTCTCAATCTCTACTGCTAATACACACGGAACACTCTCAAACAATGTTCTCCTTTTGTAAGGTTTAAAAACAAAACAAACATGATACCTTTTTCCTTATTGGAAGGCTTTGCTTTTATTTTTGTCTACCCTAACTATGTTACTCTATATATTTATTACAAATTGTTTTGGATATTCACTTTCTGCTTCACACTTATTAAATGTCTATTATTTTATGATTAACATGTAATGCGCCAAATTTATAAAAATACATCGGCCAATTCAGAAGGGAAGAGATTAACTTAGGAGGGAGCTCCTTTTTAAGTTAGCTCTCGAGACTAGGGCTTTTTTCTGGGATCAACATGTATTATAACTGGGCTAGCACTGCCTATCAGTCCACTATAGATGGTTTGCTCTGTCCATAATATGTCTGGCACCTGAGACAGGATAGACTGGGAAACAGAGCCAGTTTGCACCACTTACGTACGTCTACATGTGGGTAAGCAAGTTGTATATTCTTATTATTTTTTCCATTGTTACTTTATCAAACCTCTAGTAACCCATTATACTATTCATACAGCATATGCGGTAATAGCACTCTCTCCTTTCATATCTTCACATCACACACAATCCCTACATAACGTTATAAATCAACTTAGGTATTCACATCCACACCACCAGCAACGATCACAGCGCAGCCAGCCCCAGAGGTACACATATCATGCTCTCAAAGAAATCTCAGTAGTCCCAGACTACAGTGGTCCCGGACCACATTGGTCCCAGACCACATAGACAATTTTGTTTTGTTGAACTTCAGTTTACCACTTATTATCCAAATTTCAATGTTACTATCCAAATTTCAATCAGCTTAAAGTCATTTCAACACTCACACAACTCTAACATTCACATTCACTTAGTACTATTCCCAAACACACTCAGTAATCACCCTTATTACTCCATGTGCATCTTCAAAAATGATAGTCGTTGCATCCTATGCACAATATGTATCTTCAACGGTTCTCTTGGCGATACTTCCTATACATATAAAATAACTGTCGCGCCCTGGCCTTAGTTATCTTTGTTTTCTTTATTATTTTAGGTCAGGGTGTGACATGGGGGATGTTTTTGTGTATTTGTCTCGTCTTGGGTGGTTGTATTGTATAGGGGGTTTTGTAGAGTTCATGGGATTGTGTTCAGTGTAGGTGTTCATGTAAGTCTATGGTTGCCTGAGTGGTTCTCAATCAGAGACAGCTGTCTATCGTTGTCTCTGATTGGGAGCCATATTTAAGGCAGCCATAGGCATTAGGCAGGTTGTGGGTAATTATCTATGTCTATGTTGCATGTGTGAACGTAGTTTGTATAGCTTCACGATCGTTTGTTGTTTTTGTATTAGTTTGTCAGTGTTCCTCAGTGTTCGTCTTCGTTATATTAAAAGATGTATTCATATCACGCTGCGCCTTGGTCCACTCTTTCACCTCAAGACGATCGTGACAATAACACCTTGTGCTCAATAACACCTTGTGCTATTATCAGTGGTTTCAGACCACGTAGACACTTCATAAATGCCTACAGACAGCTGTCAGCGGGGGCTTTTTTATGGTACCTTTCCTGCCCTCACTCAAGCCTCCTCCTAAGACTAGCTCTAGCCTTCTTCTTAAGACTAGTGGTACCTTTTTATGTTTAGTTTTCTTGGTTTTATTATTAGATATTTTTGGTACAAATTTCTTTAAATTGACTTACTGAAATTCAGTCGCCATGTCCCTCAATTGTTCGCGGATGATGTGTCTCCTCCTGGGCAGCTCACAGTAAGAGTCTGGTCTGGGCGGGTCCTCAATGTTTTTTGTTCAGATGGGAATTTCCCTCACGCTTCATAAAATGCTGCACCGGTTTCCCTCGCAGACCCTCACTGGAATGCTCCACAGGCAGAATCAATCATCCTGTTCATTGATGCCATTTTGTCGTACACGTCCCTCACTCTAGTAGTCTCCCTCAGTCACTATGCGGCCGCTACCTTTCCCAGGAAGAGGACAAAGTCGCCCATGGTGTTGATGGTGGCCACTCTGAAGACATTCTCTACTAGGATGACGAAGACGTGTCGTAGCTGAATCAGAATTAGTTAGGTAACATTTATAAATAAGATGTTTTATTTATCTTTATGCTTGTCATTAGAATGTCTTCTTTTGGACTATACTGTTGGCAGTTGCATTTTCCTTTCTCTCTAGGGAAAAGTCACTTGGGGCCCAGAGAGAGGAGAGGTCAGGCTTGTCTTTTACATGTCTGGTAATATGTGAATCATCTGTGAAACCATGTGAAGGGCTCCACTATGTCTGTAATCCAGTCACTCCCTTCTTTTCCCATTGGGGGGGGGAGTATGGCAGTGTCTGGAACCATTATACCACCAACGCTGATGTTGAACTTATCTTTCATAGTATATAACCTAGAGGTTCACTCCCCTTAGTGAGCTTCTCCAGGAGTGGGGAGAAGAGGGGGTGTATTTGAGATGGGAGTATCTAGATTTGACAATTGATATATGCCATTGGATTAGGTAATGTTTTGGTCCTAAGTGGTACCAAGAACGAGATTAGAATCTCGTCTAAAGAGACCAAACTGAACGATAATTTATAGCTAATGCTATCTGGCTATGGGATACTCCTCTTTCAAGTAAAAGATTCTTTGTAATGTTCCTAAGATCTGCTATTCGTCATGTAAGATGAGAGGGGTGTATCTTTTCTATAAAAGATACTAAGAATTGTTTTGTAAGGACTCTCAGAGAATTCATTAATAGACACTGAATTGATCTGAGTCAAAAGGGCTATGGTGAAGCTCATATAATTAAAGATGGACTTTATAATATAACTCTGACTTGTGTGTGGTTTGTAAACTCTTTCCATTTAGTAATACAGGAAATTACCACGACAGACGTCACGTGTCGACTTACAGAAACTGGTGATGTTGACATCTGTCGCCGTGTACGCATTCTGTGGTGAAAACAGACAAACAAGAGACAGCGATTATCATCAATAACAATGTGTGATTCCTGTCATCTTGGAAAGTCTCCATTGTAAAATACATTCTGTCAATGATATAACATGTGTAATAGCAAGAATAATCAACATCTCACATGACAATCAATCTGATTCTGATAGGACACTTACTTGATTATTAAGGTATGTTAGACACTTCGTCAGGCACCACAAGCAGCAGATGCAGGCTTTCAGCATACATCGAGCACAGGTATTTTGCTAACCAACAGAAAATACGTTCAGCTTTAGTTCTCCACCCAGGGGCGCCGTATGGGATGGAAAAGTTAGGATGATTCTAAGGGCCTGTGACTGACAGGGGCCTTAAAAAATGATTAGAACATTAGGTAATTTATTTTACAATATTAAATGATTAACCTATCATTATTAATATAATATTTTATTTACAATGTACTAATAAAACTAACTGTTTCATTTTCTTTCTTTGTTTTTGGCAAAAAGTAAACATCCAGAGAGCCTCTGTATTGACCAACCCCCCCTCGATTTACATGATATGGGTCGGTCCTGCCCCCAAACCAGGCGAGAGCGGTACTTTCTAGCAGTGAATTGCGAGTGAGGAGTGCCGGTGGAGCATTATGTCTCAGCTTCCTAAAGAAAAATCTGGCTTCCAAAAAAGAAAAGAAAGAAAAGAAAGAAAGAGAGGAGAGAGAAAAGAAAGGTCACCCAATTTTTCACAAAGGTGTGTGTAGTCTGTGAGTGGTGGAAATGAACGTGTTAGCTTAGCCCATGGTGAAATAGGCTACTTTTGCTCCCCTAACATTAGTTACTTAATATCTTCACAGAAAATTTTGAGTGTTTACATTTCGCTCCTCTTTTAGCCAACATTTAATCAATGCAGGCAAACTTTTAGCAAGCTATTCAAACTAAATCCGTTGTCCCTGCCCCTGCATGGTGCCAGGCCCAACATATGCAGCTTCAGGCTCAGCTGCCCTGTCTCCTCATCCCCATCCCCCTAAACCAGCCCTGTCTCCTCATCCCCATACCCCTGAACCAGCCCTGTCTCCACATCCCCATACCCCTGAACCAGCCCTGTCTCCCCATCTCCATACCCCTGAACCAGCCCTGTCTCCACATCCCCATACCCCTGAACCAGCCCTGTCTCCACATCCTCATACCCCTGAACCAGCCCTGTCTCCCCATCCCCATACCCCTGAACCAGCCCTGTCTCCACATCCCCATACCCCTGAACCAGCCCTGTCTCCACATCCCCATACCCCTGAACCAGCCCTGTCTCCACATCCTCATACCCCTGAACCAGCCCTGTCTCCCCATCCCCATACCCCTGAACCAGCCCTGTCTCCACATCCCCATACCCCTGAACCAGCCCTGTCTCCACATCCCCATACCCCTGAACCAGCCCTGTCTCCACATCCCCATACCCCTGAACCAGCCCTGTCTCCACATCCCCATACCCCTGAACCAGCCCTGTCTCCACATCCTCATACCCCTGAACCAGCCCTGTCTCCCCATCCCCATACCCCTGAACCAGCCCTGTCTCCACATCCCCATACCCCTGAACCAGCCCTGTCTCCCCATCCCCATACCCCTGAACCAGCCCTGTCTCCACATCCCCATACCCCTGAACCAGCCCTGTCTCCACATCCCCATACCCCTGAACCAGCCCTGTCTCCACATCCTCATACCCCTGAACCAGCCCTGTCTCCCCATCCCCATACCCCTGAACCAGCCCTGTCTCCACATCCCCATACCCCTGAACCAGCCCTGTCTCCACATCCCCATACCCCTGAACCAGCCCTGTCTCCACATCCCCATACCCCTGAACCAGCCCTGTCTCCACATCCCCATACCCCTGAACCAGCCCTGTCTCCACATCCTCATACCCCTGAACCAGCCCTGTCTCCCCATCCCCATACCCCTGAACCAGCCCTGTCTCCCCATCCCCATACCCCTGAACCAGCCCTGTCTCCACATCCCCATACCTCTGAACCAGCCCTGTCTCCACATCCCCATACCCCTGAACCAGCCCTGTCTCCACATCCCCATACCCCTGAACCAGCCCTACTCCCAACTGAAGGCGTTGAGCAGCTTTATGTTGAATGACATGACAGTTGGGAGAATTGCAGGTACTGCAGTGCATTGAGGACAGGAATGTGATTCTCCAGTAAGGAAAAGTCTCACTTGACACAGAGGCAGCCAATATCAGAGCCTTAAAGGAAGAGATGCATTCTCTTGGAGATGGATGGGAGTCTCTCCTGTCTGAGGTAACACTGATTGCTACGCAAATGGATGTTTGCAATTTGTAAGATGCAGCTGCAAAGCATTTTTGGAGAAGTGTGCTTTGCTTTATGTATATTTTGCACACTGCCTGTGATTGTTACTGGTGGCGAGCTTTCAGTAAGCTAAAACTGATAAACAATTTGAGGTCCACTATGTCCCAGGACAGGCTTTGCAGTCTTGCCATGCTGTCCATTGAAAGTCAGTTAGCTAGAAAGCTGGACTTCAAAGACTTGATCAGTGACTTTGCTAGCAAGAATGCTCGGCGCTGGGCTCTTGGTTAGTAAGGCTGAGCAAGGGCCAGCAATAACTGTTAAATGGCAAGGCTATGGATATTGGATCACTACACATATGATGCCCAAAGGCTGAGAACAAGACTGAGAACAGAATGAGAACAAGATATAACCCCAAATAATGGCTGGATTGACATAAAATTTGTTGTGCACAATCAAGACCCCAAGTGGAAGAAACCTATTGATTTGGTGACCACTTGACCTTTCCTCTAGCGCCACCATCAGGCCTTTTCATTTCCATTTGGTTTTCCATTTCCACTTTTACAGCTGCTTATTTTCTAGTTGGTATGTATTCTTAGTTCAGAAATCTGCTGCTGATTTCATTATTGTCTTTGTTGTATCATTCTATAGATGATAATGTTAATTTATTTTAATTGAAGAGGTTAATATATATTTAAGTATATATTTATTTTAAGTTATTCATTAATGTTAAGATAATTTTCAATTCAATTTATCATTAAAATTAAATTTAGACTGTAAAAGATGGCCTTTAGCACATTTCTTATAGAGCGGATCAGTCTTGCATCAAATAGTGAATTCCACTGTATGCAGAATGTTGCATGCATGTCTGCACAGTGTTATATTTTCACAGCTCGCTGTCAGTAAATATTGTACGGTAAATATTGGACTACAAGAGAGTTTTAAGCCTGCAAGCTTTGAATGGGTCGATCGGGTTCTGGAGGTGTGTGGTTACAGCAAAACCTCAGGGTTGGTGTGGCCTGTGGTGGTGGGGCCCAATGTGATATCTTTTCATGGGGCCCAAAATCCATGTGGGGCCCCTGTCTCCACCTATTGTCTGACTTGATGGCAGCATTCGTGCAAAACTGAAAGCGCGAACCACCGCATTTAATGATGGCAAGGTGACTGGGAATATGGCCGAATACAAACAGTGTAGTTACTCCCTCCGTAAGGCAATCAAACAGGAAAAACGTCAGTACAGAGACAAAGTGGATCCCAATTCAACGGCTCAGAAACAAGACGTATGTGGCAGGGTCTACAGACAATCACGCACTCCCTAGCCGCGTCCTCAGAGCATGCGCAGACCAGCTGGCTGGAGTGTTTACGGACATGTTCAATCTCTCCCTATCCCAGTCTGCTGTCCCCACATGCTTCAAGATGTCCACCATTGTTAGTGTACCCAAGAAAGCAAAGGTAACTGAACTAAATGTCTATCGCCCCGTAGCACTCACTTCTGTCATCATTAAGTGCTTTGAGAGACTTGTCAAGGATCATATCACCTCCACCTTACCTGAGACCCTAAACCCACTTCAATTTGCTTACCACCCCAATAGATCCACAGACGATGCAATCGCCATGGTACTGCACACTGCCCTATCCCATCTGGACAAGAGGAATACCTATGTAACAATGCTGTTCATTGACTATAGCTCAGCATTCAACACCATAGTACCCTGCAAGCTCATCATTAAGCTCGGGGACCTGGGTCTGAACCCCGCCCTGATGGTCCGCCCCCAGGTGGTGAAGGTAGGGGGAAAAAACTCCACTTCGCTGATCCTTAACACATGGGCCCCACAAGGGTGTTTGCTCAGCCCCCTACTGTACTCCCTGTTCACCCATGACAACGTGGCCACGCACGCCTCCAACTCAATCATCAAGTTTGCAGACCACACAACAGTAGTAGGCCTGATTACCAACAATGACGAGACAGCCTACAGCGAGGAGGTGAGGGCCCTGGGAATGTGGTGGCAGGAAAATAACATCTCATTCAACGTCACCGTCAACAAAGGAGCTGATCGGGGACTTCAGGAAACAGCAGAGGGAGTACCCCCCCTATCCACATCAACGGGACAGCAGTGGAGAAGGTGGAAAGCTTCAGTTTCTCTGCGTACACATCACTGACAAACTGAAATGGTCCACCCACACAGACAGTGTGGTGAAGAAGGCGCAACAGCGCCTCTTCAACCTCAGGATGCTGAAGAAATTTGGATTGGCACCTAAAACCATCACAAACTTTTACAGATGAACAATTGAGAGCATCCTGTCGGCCTGTTACGGCAACTGCACCGCTCGTAACCGCAGGGCTTTCCAGAGGGTGGTGCAGTCTGCCCAACGCATCACCAGGGGCAAACTACCTGTCCTCCAGGAAACCTACAGTGCCCAATGTCACAGGAAGGCTAAAAAGATCATCAAGGACAACAACCACCCAAGCCACTGGCTGTTCACCCCACTTTCATCCAGAAGTCAAGGTCAGGACGGGTGCATCAAAGCTGGGACCGAGAGACTGAAAAACAGCTTCTATCTCAAGACCATCAGACTGTTAAATAGCCATCACTAGCACCTTAGAGGCTGCTGCCCTATATACATAGACTTGAAATCACTGGCCACTTTAAAATGGAACACTAGTCACTTTAATGATGTTGACATATTTTGTAGTACTCATCTCATATGTATATACTGCATTATATTCTATTCTAATGTATTTTAGTCTACGCCGCTCTGACATTGCTAGTCCAAATATTAATATGTTCTTAATTCCATTTCTTTACTTTAGATTTGTGTGTTTTGTGTGTATCGTTGTATTTTTTAGATATTACTGCACTGTTGGAGCTAGAAACACAAGCATGGAGCTAGAAACACAAGCATTTCGCTACACCCGCAATAACATCTGCTAAACACGTGTATGTGACCAATAAAATGTGATTTGATTTGACTTGACAAACTTGACTGGTGGTCGGTATGAGCGAAAGTGAGCATGTTGAAATGCCTTTTCTGGGATACTTCTTGCTGCTAATGGTCAAATCTTGCCTGGCTGCCCAGACCCATTGCCATGGCCAAACGCCACACCCACAAACTCTGTTTCTCATCAATAGAGCAGCGGAAGAATTCTGTGTGAGTCGTCAGGCAAGTTCAAATCTACCTAGACTGTGTTTATTTGTTCATCCCCATGAACTTCAATTCTGTTTTTATTTATGTCTTTGGAAAACTTTCCCTACATCTGCAATAACTCCTTGTTTAACGCTTCTGATTCACACTTGTTTTACCTAGACCGTGCCTGTTTAAAGATGTTCAACCTTGTTTGATTTTAGATGGTAAAATAATGTATCAAGATAGAAGAGAGAGAGATCAGCAACGTCAAGGGTTAATTCTGTTACAGAGTGCAGAGCAGCACTGGGTGGGGAGGAGCAATGTTGATGTCAAGCTGCTAAAGTGAAACTTAAGTGGATAGACGTCTGAACCGCAAATGAGCAAACACTCTCAAACTCCTCAGAAATCTTTATTAGACAGCTAAGCTGAGTCTCCAGGGCTTTTTTGATACTACAGTCAGAAAGATCAGAGAGAACCCACACTCTCTCTCACACACAGGTGAGTAGAGATTTACCAGGGCAGGTGAAGATAAATTCTATTGTGTAAATATTATATTCTCCTGTTTTCTATTCTACAGTACCTATGTTAAACTACATTTGGTAAATGTATTAATGTCTACTGTATGTTGTATGGTTAAACAGGATTGGTTTGTATCCCTTAATGCCATGTTGATGGCACTGAAACTATCAAGAGCTGACTCATTCCAGGAAATAATTTATAGTTCCGCCTTCTTTCTAGATATGGCTTCCTCCAGCAGTCTCCTGTCTGAAGAGCAGTTCCTGTGCTCTATCTGTCTGGATGTGTTCACTGAGCCAGTCTCCACTTCGTGTGGACACAACTTCTGCATGGCCTGTATAACAAAGTACTGGGATAGCAACAACCTGTGTCAATGTCCACTGTGTAATGAGAAATTGTCCAGACAAACTAAGCTTCGTGTTAACACAACCTTCAGAGAGATTATAGAGAATTATAAACGGTTGAGAGACACAGGTAAAGATGAGTCCCCTGCCAAACCTGGAAAAGTGCACTGTGACGTCTGCACTGGGGCGAAGCGCAAGGCCTTGAAATCATGCCAGGTGTGTCTGGCCTCTTACTGTGAGACTCACCTGGAGCCTCATCAGATAGCTCCAGCCTTCAAGCGACACAAGCTGGTCGACCCTGTGGAGAACCTGGAAGACAGGATCTGTAAGAAGCATGACAGACTCATGGATCTGTTCTGTAGGACCGACCAGACATGTGTGTGTCAGTTCTGCACTGAAACAGACCACAAGACTCATGACACTGTTCCTATAGAGGACGAGTGTGGAGAGAGGAAGGTTCAGCTGGGGAAAACTGAGGCAGAAGTGCAGCGGATTATCCAGGAGCGACTGCAGAAAGTTAAAGAGATCAAACTCTCAGTAGATCTCAGCAAAAGAGATGCAAAGAGGGAGAAAGCAGACAGCATAAAGGTCTTCACTGCTCTGGTACGATCCATTGAGAAAGGCCAAGCTCAGCTCATTGAGGAGGTTGAGGAGAAGCAGAAAGCAGTAGAGAGGCAGGCTGAAGGGCTCATTAAAGAACTGGAGCAGGAAATCACTGAGCTAAAGAGGAGAAGCAATGAGCTGAAGCAGCTCTCACACACTGAGGACCACCACCAACTTCTCCAGAGCTTCTCATCCCTAGTGTGCACCCCTCCACCCACCAAGGACTGGTCTGAGATCAGTGTTCACAGTGATCTCTGTGTGGGGACTGTGAGGAGAGCTGTGTCTCAGCTGGAGGAGACACTGAATAAAGAGATGGAGAAGCTGCCTGATGTCAAACTGAGGAGGATTCAGCAGTATGCAGTGGATGTGACTCTGGACCCTGATACAGCAAATCTATATCTCATCATGTCTGAAGATGGCAAACAAGTAAGATGTGGAGACACACCACAGAATCTTCCGGACAATCCAAAAAGGTTTGATCGTTTTACCATTGTCCTTGGAACGGATGGCTTCTCCTCAGGGAGATTTTACTATGAAGTGACGGTTAAGGGGAAGACTAGGTGGGATTTAGGAGTTGCCAGAGAGTCCACTGACAGGAAGGGGGAAATCACACTGAGCCCTGAACATGGAGTTTGGACTGTGATGCTAAGGGATGGGAATGAGTACACAGCCTGTGCCTCACCGCAAGTCTGTCTCTCCCTGAGCGAGAAGCCCCAGAAGGTGGGGGTGTTTGTGGATTATGAGGAGGGTCAGGTCTCCTTTTATGATGTGGAGGCCAGGTCTCATATCTACTCTTTCACTTGCTGCACCTTTACAGAGAAAATCTACCCATTCTTCAGTCCCTGTAATCATGGTAGTGGTAAAAACGCAGCCCCTGTCATCATCTCTCCTGTCAATCACAAACACTGATTAAACAAAGAACTTACTCTTCCTTTAAAGCTGTAATATGTCACTTTTTTGGGCGATCCGACCAAATTCACATAGAAATGTGAGTTATAGATCTGTCATTCTCATTCAAAGCAAGTATAAGAAGCGGTAGATCTGTTGTATGTGCATTATTTCTATGCTTCCAGTTATTGCATTTCATTTTGGCATCTTTTACTTTCAGGTTTTGTACACCAGCTTCGAACAGCTGAAAATACAATATTTTGGGATGTAGAAAATATATTTCACAGCGGTTTAGATGGTACAATGATTCTAAACACTATACTTGCTTTTTTTGTCAAAAACTGAAATTAGGCGAACTATTAGAATTTTAGCAACCAGGAAATGGCAGAGGGATTTCTTTATTGTGCACCTTTAAGCTGGTTGTTGATACTGTATAAGTGAATGCGATAAAGGACTTACTTTTCCTTTGCTCTTGTTGTGGATGTAAGTTATTGTGAAAAAGGACTTAAAGCTGGTTGTTGATACTGCATAAGTGAATGTGGTAAAGGACATACTCAGCCTTTGAGCTGGTTCCACAGTACTGTACTTCGATAAAGGGCATACTTTTCCTTTGAGCTGGCTGTGGATCTAAGACAGTGTGTGATAAGGGAAATAATGTGCCTATAAGCTAGGTGTTGGTTTAGGAAAGTGACTGAAAAGTGAATGAATATGATAAAATGCATACTTTTCTTTTGAGCTGCTTGTACAATGCCTTCAGAAAGTATTCATACCCCTTGACTTATTCCAGATGTTGTTGTGTTACAGCCCGAATTCAAAATATATATTTTTACACACAGTACCCGATAATAACAAAGTAAACATTTTTAAATATACGCTACCATTCAAAGGTTTGGGGTCACTTAGACATTTCCTAGTTTTTGAAAGAAAAGCAATTTTTTTGTCCATTAAAATAACATCAAATTGATCAGAAATACAGTGTAGACATTGTTAATGTTGTAAATGACTATTGTAGCTGGAAACGGCAGATTTTTGATGGAGTATCTACATAGGCTTACCGAGGCCCATTATCAACAACCGTCACTCATGTGTTCCAATTAGCTAATCAAAGCTTATCATTTTAAAAGGCAAATTTATCATTAAAAAAAACTTTTGCAATTATGTAATAAAACTGGCCTTCTTTAGACTAGTTGAGTATCTGGAGCATCAGCATTTGTGGGTTCTATTACAGGCTCAAAATGGCCAGAAACAAAGAACTTTCTTCTGAAACTCGTCAGTCTATTCTTGTTTTGAGAAATTAAATCTATTCCATGCGAGAAATTGCCAAGAAACTAAAGATCTCGTACAACGTTGTGTACTACTCCCTTCACAGAACAACGCATATAAGTTCAGGAGTAAAAATATGCTTAACAAGTCACATAGTAAGTTGCATGGACTCACTCTGCGTGCAATAACAGTCTTTAACATGAAACTGGCTCTAACCAGAATAGAAAGAGGAGTGGGAGGCCCCGGTGCACAACTGAGCAAGAGGACAAGTACATTAGAGTGTCTAGTTTGAGAAACAGACTCCTCACAAGTCCTCAACTGGCAGCTTCATTAAATAGTACCCACAAAACACCAGTCTCAACGTCAACAGTGAAGAGGCGACTCTGGGAAGCTGGCCTGTGCACCGATGCCTCCTCTTTCTCTTCTGGTTAGAGCCAGTTTCATGTTAAACACTGTTATTGCACGCAGAGTGAGTCCATGCAACTTACTATGTGACTTGTTAAGCATATTTTTACTCCTGAACTTATTTAGACTTATCATAACAAAGGGGTTGAATACAACAGGATGGGGGTCATGGGCATCTGGGATTTATTGCTGATGTCCACCAGAGGATAGAGGAAAAGAAGAGATAGGAATATTCAAACTCATACAGGACAGAGCTGGGTTCAAATGTATTTTCTTTCAAATATTTTGAGTGATATAGACTGGAGTGCCAGATTGGTGGCACTTTTGGTACTATTCCATTTCTTCCTTTACATCAGTCGAGATCAATCAAGTGCAGCTAATGCATTTGACAGAAAAACAAATACTTTGAACCCTGGTCTGATAGGGGGCTATTTCCAAGTTAATGCATCACAATAACATCACAATTAGAATTTCATTAAATATATTGTTTTATTTTTGGGTATACAGTACCAGTCAAAAGTTTGGACACACATACTCATTCCAGGATTTTTCTTTATTTTAACTATTTTCTACAATGTAGAATAATAGTGAAGACATCAAAACTATAAAATAACACATATGGAATCATGTAGTATCCCAAAAGTGTTAAACAAATCAAAATAGATTTTATATTTTGAGATTCTTCAAAGTAGCCACCCTTTGCCTTGATGACAGCTTTGCACACTCTTGGCATTCTCTCAACCAGCTTCCTGGGGTAGTCACCTGGAATGCATTTCAATTAACAGGTGTGCCTTGTTAAAAGTTAATTTGTGGAAATTCTTTCTTCTTAATGCGTTTGAGCTGTGTTGTGTGTTGTGACAAGGTCGGGGTGGTATACAGAAGGTAGCCCTATTTGGTAAAAGACCAAGTCCATATTATGGCAAGAACAGCTCAAATAAGCAAAGAGAAACGACAGTCCATCATTACTTTAAGACATGAAGTAAGACATGAAGGTCAGTCAATACGGAACATTTCAAGAACTTCAGTTTCTTCAAGTGCAGCCGGAAAAACCATTAAGCGCTATGACGAAACTGGCTCTCATGAGGACAGCAACAGGAAAGAAAGACCCAGAGTTACCTCTGCTGCAGAGGATAAGTTCATTAGAGGTACCAGCCTCAGAAATTGCAGCTCAAATAAATGCTTCACAGAGTTAAAGTAACAGACACATCTCAACATCAACTGTTCAGCGGAGACTGCGTGAATCAGGCCTTCATGGCCGAATTGCTGCAAAGACACCAATAATAAGAAGAGACTTGAATGTGCCAAGAAACACGAGCAATGGACATTAGACCGGTGGAAATCTGTCCTTTGGTCTGATGAGTCCAAATTTGAGATTTTTGGTTCCAACCGCCATGTCTTTGTGAGACGCAGAGTAGGTGAACAGATCTCAGCATGTGTGGTGCCCACCGTGAAGCATGGAGGAGGAGGTGTGATGGTGTGGGGGTGCTTTGCTTGTGACACTGTCAGTGATTTATTTAGAAGTCAAGGTACACTTAACCTGCATGGCTCCCACAGCATTCTGCAGCGATGCTCCATCCCATCTGGTTTGGGCTTAGTGGGACTATCATTTGTTTTCCAACAGGACAATGACCCGACACACCTCCAGGCTGTGTAAGGGCTATTTGACCAAGAAGGAGAGTGATGGAATGCTGCATCAGATGACCTGGCCTCCAATCACCCGACCTTAATCCAATTGAGATGGTTTGGGATGAGTTGGACCGCAGAGTGAAGGAGAAGTATTCTGCTCATCATATGTGGGAACTCCTTCAAGACTGATGGAAAAGCATTCCAGGTGAAGCTGGTTGAGAGAATGCCAAGAGTGTGCAAAGCTGTCATCAAGGCAATGGGTGGCCATTTTGAAGATAGTAAAATATATTTTGATTTGTTTAACACTTTTTGGTTACTACATCATTCCATGTGTTATTTCATAGTTTTCAATCAAATCAATCAAATGTATTTATAAAGCCCTTCTTACATCAGCTGATGTCACAAAGTGCTGTACAGAAACCCAGTGTCACACCCTGATCTGTTCTTGTGATTGTCACCACCTCCTCCAGGTGTTGCTTATTTTCCCCAGTGTATTTATCCCTGTGTTTCCTGTCTCTCTGTGCAAGTTTGTCTTGTATGTTTTCAAGTCAACCCCTGTGTTTTTCCCGTGCTCCTGTTTTCTATTATTTTTTTTAGTCTTCCCTGTTTTGACCCTTGCTGTTTTTTCTAGACTCCGTACCCACCTGCCTGACCCTTCTGCCTGCCCTGACATCAAGCCTGTCTGCCACTGTACTTCTTGGACTCAGAATCTGGTTTTGACCTTTCGCCTGTCTGCGACCATTCTCTTGCCTACTCCTTTGGGATTAAATAAACAACTAAGACTCTAACCATATTCCTCCTGTGTCTGCAACTGGGTCTCGCCTTGTACCCTTATACCCAGCCTAAAACCCCAAACAGCAAGCAATGCAGGTGTAGAAGCACGGTGGCTAGGAAAAACTCCCTTGAAAGGCCGGAACCTAGGAAGACACCTAGAGAGGAACCAGGCTATGAGGGGTGGCCAGTCTCTATAGGAGAAAGCCCTGTCTCCAGCTGTTTGCTTGGAAATTCTAGGGACAGTAAGGAGCCCTGCGTCTTGTGACTGTAGCGTACGTGTAGGTATGCACGGCAGGACCAAATCAGAAAGATAGGTAGGAGCAAGCCCATGTAATGCTTTGTAGGTTAGCAGTAAAACCTTGAAACCAGCCCTTGCCTTAACAGGAAGCCAGTGTAGAGAGGCTAGCACTGGAGTAATATGATATTTTTGGGGGGTTCTAGTCAAGATTCTAGCAGCCGTGTTTCGCACTAACTGAAGTTTATTTAGTGCTTTATCCGGGTAGCCGGAAAGTAGAGCATTGCAGTAGTTTAACCTAGAAGTGACAAAAGCATGGATTCATTTTTCTGCATCAATTTTGTACAGAAAGTTTCAGATTTTTGCTTGCAATGTTACGTAGATGGAAAAAAGCTGTCCTTGAAACAGTCTTGATATGTTCGTCAAAAGAGAGATCAGGGTCCAGAGAAACGCTGAGGTCCTTCAGTTTTATTTGAGACGACTGTACAACCAAGATTAATTGTCAGATTCAACAGAAGATCTCTTCGTTTCTTGGGACCTAGAACTAGCATCTCTGTTTTGTCCGAGTTTAAAAGTAGAATATTTGCAGCCATCCACTTCCTTACGTCTGAAACACAGGCTTCCAGGGAGGGCAATTTTGGGGCTTCACCATGTTTCATCAAAATGTACAGCTGTGTGTCGTCCGCATAGCAGTGAAAGTTAACGTTATGTTTCCGAATGACATCACCAAGAGGTAAAATATATAGTGAAAACAATAGTGGTCCTTAAACAGAGCCTTGAGGAACACCGAAATGTACAATTGATTTGTCAGAGGACAAACCATCTACAAACATATCTTTCCGACAGATAAGATCTAAACCACGCCAAAACGTGTCCGTGTAGACCAATTTGGGTTTCCAATCTCTCCAAAAGAATGTGGTGATCGATGGTATCAAAAGTAGCACTAAGGTCTAGGAGCACGAGGACAGATGCAGAGCCTCGGTCTGATGCCATTAAAAGGTCATTTACCACCTTCACAAGTGCAATCTCAGTGCTATGATAGGGTCTAAAACCAGACTGAAGCGTTTTGTACATATTGTTTGTCTTCAGGAAGGCAATAATAGTGAAGACATCAAAATGTATTCTACAATGTAGAAAATAGTACAAATAAAGAAAAACCCTTGAATGAGTAGGTGTGTCCAAATGTTTGACTGGTACTATATATATATATATTTAAAACTTAGCAAAGAAAGTCCCTTTTTCAGGACCCTGTCTTTCAAAGATAATTCGTAAAAATCAAAATTACTTCACAGATCTTCATTGTAAAGGGTTTAAACACTGTTTCCCATGCTTGTTCAATGAACCATAAACAATTAATGAACATGCACCTGTGGAACGGTCGTTAAGACACTAACAGCTTACAGACGGTAGACAATTAAGGTCACAGTTATGAAAACTTAGGACACTAAAGTGGCCTTTCTACTGACTGGAAAAACACCAAAAGAAAGATGCTCAGGGTCCCTGTTCATCTGTGTGAACGTGCCTTAGGCATGCTGCAAGGAGGCATGAGGACTGTAGATGTGGCCAGAGCAATAAATTGCAATGTCCGTACTGTGAGACGCCTAAGACAGCGCTAACAGGGAGACAGGACGGACAGCTGATCGTCCTTGCAGTGGCAGACCACGTGTAACAACACCTGCACAGGATAGGTACATCCGAACATCACACCTGCGGGACAGGTACAGGATGGCAACAACAACTGCCCGAGTTACACCAGGAACGCACAATCCCTCCATCAGTGCTCAGACTGTCCGCAATAGGAGAGAGAGGCTGGACTGAGGGCTTGTAGGCCTGTTGTAAGGCAGGTCCTCATCAGACATTGCCGGCAACAACGCCGCCTATGGGCACAAACCCACCGTCGCTGGACCAGACAGGACTGGCAAAAAGTGGTCTTCACTGACGAGTCACGGTTTTGTCTCACCAGGAGTGATGGTCGGATTCGCGCTTATCGTCGAGGGAATGAGCGTTACACCGAGGCCTGTACTCTGGAGCAGGATTGATTTGGAGGTGGAGGGTCCGTCATGGTCTGGGGCGGTGTGTCACAGCATCATCAGACTGGGCTTGTTGTCATTGCAGACAATCTCAACGCTGTGCGTTACAGGGAAGACATCCTCCTCCCTCATGTGGTACCCTTCCTGCAGGCTCATCCTGACTTGACCCTCCAGCATGACAATGCCATCAGCCATACTGCTCGTTCTGTGCATGATTTCCTGCAAGACATGAATGCCAGTGTTCTGCCATGGCCAGCAAAGAGCCCGGATCTCAATCCCATTGAGCACGTCTGGGACCTGTTGGATCGGAGGGTGAGGGCTAGGGCCATTTCCTCCAGAAATGTCCGGTAACTTGCAGGTGCCTTGGTGGAAGAGTGGGGTAACATCTCACAGCAAGAACTGGCAAATCTGGTGCAGTCCATGAGGAGGAGATGCAGTACTGAATGCAGCTGGTGACCACACCAGATACTGACTGTAACTTTGATTTTGACCCCCCTTTTGTTCAGGGACACATTATTTAATTTCTGTTAGTCACATGTCTGTGGAACTTGTTCAATTTATGTCTCAGTTGTTGAATCTTATGTTCATACAAATATTAATGTTAAGTTTGCTGAAAATAAATGCAGTTGACAGTGACATTTTTATTTGCTGAGTTTATATATTGTATTTATTATTGGGTATTTTGTTTTAATGTTTCTTCCTGAGTGGATATCTTAATGACATCCAGACACAAACCCATGTCCCTCTAGAACTGATCTTCTCTTGCCCACAGCTCTCACAAACACAGGTGGACATTGCTTCTTTTTGTTGTTTAATTTCTCTGCATAAAAATGTTATCCAAAATATTCTGGGATAAAACTCTGTTTGCATTCACGAATAGAGATACAGTCATAGGTAATCACTTTTTCTATGGATACAGTATTCCAAACTCAATAAGGAGTAATGACTCAACGTTGCCACAATATAGGGATTTTCCATTAGGGTAATGCATTGCTTTTGACATAACACAACCTCAGTACTTGTAGGACCTGCATTCAAAATACTAATATTAACATCCTTATCATAGTACATAGCACTGGCTATTTGATCTACAACAGTAAAATGCTCAATTGGGAGCTGGCTTTTTAACAGATTCTGTTAAAAAAAAATATCTAAATGCAGAATTCGTTTTTTCTTCTATTCCATGAAGGAAATCTTTCAACAGGGTCAAAAGACATTGGGGTTGGAGTTTTCCACAGAGAAAAGTGCCTGTTGATCATCTGTTATGCTAGTTATTTGTCACAATCGAATTAGATGTACCAGTGCAGCGTAAGTAGCGACCATGATCATCATTACCACAATGTAAAAAGACATTGATATACAAACACTTGCAGTGTACAATATTAGTAGTTAAAAAAAAATAACAGTGATGACATGCTGCATTTGAATAATCTCTCACACAATACTTCCACACACAAGAAGGTAAACTACAAAACACCTACTCTACAGCCTGTACAATAGCACAAAACTACACTAACAATATTCTTGACAGATGTGCTACAAAAAGACATTGTGCTTTAAAAAAAACAAAGCTTTCATGTAAAATGTGCCATAAATTAATAAACAGGTTATCAAAAATATTGTCGTGGGACTGGAGTGATATCATGGAAATGTTTGGAATGTCTTTTGGTTTCCGTCTTCTGGTTTGGGTTGGTCAAGCAAAAGTCCCTCCTCCACGAGTCTACAACAATAAACAAATGGAGAGTTAAACGTTGTTAGTGTCTTCATCAGCATCGTCATTTTGGGTGTATGACTCTAGGTTATGGAAGTAAGTGTATGTATTCACCGTAGGAAAAGTTTGGTTAACTCACCATGGGCTTCATCTCACCACCGTCTCCATCTGCCTTGGCCCGATCCCTTCCCGCCATTTTTTTACTGTTTTCTACAAACTCCTAAAGAGAGAGGGAGAAAGAAGAGAGAGGGTGAATGTGTGTGTTGGGTGTTGAGATAACAAGGCGCGTTTGGTGTAATACGTGCATAAACACTATTCACCACGTAGAAATGGATTAAAGTGGCACTCTGTAAAAACAAAGGCTACATTCCGTTATCCACACTAGCATACCAGTTAGAATGTATTGCCTGATACATTGGAATGTTAGTGTGGATAATGGAACAGAGATATATATATATAAGGCTACGTCCCGATTCGCCACCTTCTACCAAAGAATTGAACAATGGCGGAAACTCCCTCCAGCCAACGATTACAGCAGAGAGGAAAAGGCGACGTGAGAGGGATAACTGGGCCCAAAATGTGTCTTACCCAGCAGATGGTGTTTTCAAAAAAGTTTTTGTATGGAGATCAATGAGGGTCAAATTTGTTTAGCAAAAAATGGTATGGTTTATTTACTACATGAGGCTGATCTGATCGAATAGATATAGAATAGATAGATCTCGTAATGATTAGGTTGTTTCAGTTGTACTGACATAAGTAGGACACGTGAAATCCTGGCAACTTTGAGAAAAAACACTTGATATCGGAGTTGTGCCTGTTGTTCACACGCGTATCTGCCCACGCATTGGCTAGAATGGTCCCACCAGATCTTGCCACGTCACGACTGGCAAGATACGTTTTTTTAAGACATTTCTTTTCAGTGTTAGAGCGGCCACTTGAGTATCTGGTCAATATAATGCATTATCTGTGACTACACCAATCCATTGCTTTTAATCCATGACTGGTGGAGATTCGGGACCCAGCCATAGTCTCCCACCCACCCGGCCTCCCTTCCCCTCACCATGAGGGCTTTGTCCATGTAGAACTCTCGGCCGGGGCTGCCGTCGTTGTGCTTGGTGTCCACGGCGAAGCAGAGGAAGAGCACGTCCACCACAATCTCAAAGACAGACAGGAAGCAGTGGGCCACCAGCCAGGAGAACAGGCAGACGATGAGCAGGGGCAGCACCCACACCGTGTAGTCCCGCTGGTAGTTGAGCGACAGTACGCCGACGAACGCTGTGCAGGAGACGATCAGTACCTGGACACACACACAGGGAAAGATGGAGAAAAAGGGGCGTGGGAAAGGGAGAAAAGAGGAAAGAGACAAAGAGAGAGATGGTGATAGATTGAATAGAATCATTATGCTTCAAAAATCCTAAAATGGCATGTAGAACTCTCTATGCAGCCACTACCTTTCCCAGGAAGAGGACAAAGTCCCCCACGGTGTTGATGGTGGCCACTCTGAGGGCATTCTCTACCAGGATGACAAACGCATCGCACGCCGACGTACAGAAACTGGTGCTGTTGATCGCTGTGGCCGTGTAGGCGTTCTGTGGTGAAAACAGACAGAGACAGGAGTATCATTAATAACAATGTTATCTTGGGAATGAGTCTCCCTTGTAAAATAGATTGTTGTCAATGATATGTGTGTAATAGTAAGAATAATCAACCTCTCAGATGACAATCAATCTGATAGGACACTTACTTGATTCAGGTATGTTAGACACTTCTTCAGGCACCACAAGCAGCAGATGCAGGCTTTCAGCATACAGCGAGCACAGGCATTTTCCTACCAACAGAAAACACATTCAGTTTGAGTTCTCCACCCATTGTCTGACTTGACAAACTGGTAATTGGTATAAGTGAAAGCGAGAATGTTTAACAACACAATCTGGGATATGTCTTGCTTCTTAATTAATGGTCAAATCTGCCAAGACTGCCACTATTTTGTCATCCCAATGTGGATTTTTAACTGTTGTTGTTGTCTGAAAACCTTCCCTACACCCGCAATAGGTCTTTACTTAACATTTCTGATTCACACTTCTTCTACTTAGATTAGTAACTCCTGTTTAAACTGTTCAACCTTGTTTGATTTTAAAATGGTAAAACAATGTATCAAGAATGAAGAAAGATCAGCCATGTGAAGGGTTCATTCTGTTCCAGAGCACAGAGCTGCACTGGATGGGATACATCTACTATTGTATGTTGCGCACACAAGTAAACACCATCAAACTCTTCAGAAAAGTCTCTTCACGATGCTGACTCTCCAGAAAAAAAATCTGAGAACACGCCCACACTCTTTTACATAGACACAGGTGAGTAGAGATTTACAAGGCTGGGTGTCACGCCCTGACCTTAGAGATCCTTATTTATTCTCTATGTTTGGTTAGGTCAGGGTGTGACTCGGGTGGGAGAATCTATGTTTGTGTTTTTGGCAGAGTATGGTTCCCAATCAGAGGCAGCTGTCTATCGTTGTCTCTGATTGGGGATCATATATAGGTTGTCATTTTCTGTTTGGGTTTTGTGGGGAGTTATTTTCTGTTTAGCTGTTTTGTTGCCTGACGGAACTGTGCGCTTTCGTTTTTTCTACTTTGTTATTTTGTTGCGCTGTTCAGTTTATTAAAAATCATGAACGCCTACAACGCTGCACCTTGGTCTCCTTCTTCATCCGACGAGTGCCGTTACACTGGGTGAAGAAATGTTAGCTGTGTACAGTTTATGGTAATCTCCTGTTTTCTTTATCTACAGTAGCTATGTTTAACTATATTTAGAAGATTGACTCATTTCTACTGTCATTAGAGGAAATAGAAAATACTCTGTAAAATATATATATACAGTGGGGAGAACAAGTATTTGATACACTGCCGATTTTGCAGGTTTTCCTACTTACAAAGCATGTAGAGGTCTGTCATTTTTTATCATAGGTACACTTCAACTGTGAGAGACGGAATCTAAAACAAAAATCCAGAAAATCACATTGTATGATTTTTAAGTAATTAATTTGCATTTTATTGCATGACATAAGTATTTGATACGTCAGAAAATATGCAGCGTGGGGTAGGTTAATCATATTCTTTAATGATAACCAGCAAAACCAAGAAAGAGAGAACCAACGAAACGTACAGCCTTGTAGGGCTCAACAGCAACAATACAAGAACAAGATCCCACAACATAGGTGGGAAAAAAGGCTGCCTAAATATGATTCCCAATCAGAGACAACGATAGACAGCTGCCTCTGATTGGGAACCACACTCAGCCAAACACAAAGAAATACAAAACATAGAATGCCCACCCCACATCACACCCTGAACTAACTAAATAGAGAAATAAAACGTCAGGGCGTAACATAGGTTGGAGTCATTAAAACTCGTTTTTCAACCACTCCACAAATTTATTTTCTATATATATATATATATATATATATATATATAATGCATTATTGATTGATTGATTATAATCTGGAGCTGGAGTCTTTTAGTATTTTGATCTGAAGTATTTCAGAGAGTGTTTGCAGTAAAACAAAAAATGCTGTACAGTTTCAACTTTGCTCTCTCTCTCTAGATATGGCTTCCTCCAGCAGTCTCCTGTCTGAAGAGCAGTTCCCGTGCTTTATCTGTCTGGATGTGTTCACTGAGCCAATCACCACTTCATGTGGACACAACTTCTGCATGGCCTGTGTCATAAAGTACTGCAATAGCAAGGACCTGTGTCAATGTCCACTGTCTAAGGAGTAATTCTCCAGACAACTTGAGCTTCATGTCAACACAACTTTCAGAGAGGTTGTAGAGTTTTAAAAGGATGCGAGACAGAGGTAAAGATGAGTCCCCTCCCAAACCTGGAAAAAAAGCCCTGTGACGTCTGCACTGTGATGAACCTCAGTGCCCTGAAGTCCTGCCTGGTGTGTCTGGCCTCTTACTGTGAGTTCACCTGGAGCCTCATCAGATAGCCCCACCTTTAAAGAGACACAAACTGATCGACCCTGTGGAGAACCTGGAAGACAGGATCTGTAAGAAGCATGACAGACTCCTGGAGCTGTTCTGTAGGACCGACCAGACATGTGTGTGTCAGTTCTGCACTGAGTCAGACCATAAGACTCATGACACTGTCCCTTTTAGAGGAAGAGCGATTCAGAGAGAAAGATAGCAGAGTGCGTGCAGTCCTTCAGTACTCTGGTGAAATCCATTGAGAAAAGCCAGGCTGAGCTCGTTGAGGTGATCGAGGAGAAGCAGAAAGCAGTAGAGAGGCAGGCTGAAGGGCTCTGAAGAGCTGGAGAAGTACATCACTGAGCTCAGTGTTCTCAGTGATATGTGTGTGGGGACTGTGAGGAAAAGCTTTGTCTTAGCTGGACACTGAATAAAGAGATGGAGAACCTGTCTCTGGACCCTGATACAGCACATCCCAGTCTGATCCTGTCTGAAGACGGGAAACAAGTAAGATGTGGAAACACCACAGAATCTTCTTGACAATCCAAAAAGGTTTGATCGTTATGCCATGACCCTCGGAAAGGATGGCTTATCCTCGGGAAGATTTTACTATGGGAATCACACTGGAGTGACCAGAGAGCCCATTGACAGGAATGGGAAAATCACACTGAGCCCTGAGAATGGACTCTGGACTGTGTTCCACAGTCCTCCTCTCCCTGAGAGAGAAGCCCCAGAAGGTGGGGTTGTTTGTGGACTATGAGGAGGGTCAGGTCTCCTTTTATGATGTGGAGGTCAGGTCTCATATCTACTCTTCCACTGTCTGCACCTTTACAGAGAAACTCATTCCATTCTTTGAATCCTGATGGCAAAAACTCAGCCCCTCTCATGTCAATCACACAGACTGGTTAAACAATGAGGGAACTGTTGTTTTGCAACAGACAATTTACAAATCATCAAATTTTGTGTATTTAGTCAGATTGACATGTCACATGATTAGAATGTTCACAGGTTTCCTCTGAAATTTCATCATCAAATGAAAATGGAAACTGTTCTGTACATCTTAATATGGATAATAAATGCTTGTATTTACTGGAAATGAAAACGAAACTGGAATTAACTTAAATAAGTAATAAAAGTTATGTTGCTTAGATTATTCATATATACATACAGTGTGCCTTCAGAAAATTCATACCCCTTGACTTACTCCACATTTTGTTGTGTTACAGCCTGAATTCAAATGGATTAAATATATTATTTTGTTCACCCATCTACACACAATTTCCCATAATGCAAAGTGAAAAAATGTTTTTAGATGTTTTTTCAAATGTATTCAAAACGAAATATAGCAATGTCTCATTTACAAAAGTATTCACACTCCTTTGCATGACACTACAAATTGAGTTCAGACGCATCCAATTTCCTTTGATCATCCTTGAGATGTCACAACAACTTGATTGGAGTACACCTGTGGCCAATTCAATTGTTTGTACATGATTTATAAAGATACACACCTGTCTATATAAAAAGGTCCCACAGTTGACAGTGCATGTCAGAGTAGAAACTACAGTAAACCATGAAGTCTAAGAAACTGTCTGTAGATCTCCCAAGATAGAATTGTGATGAGGCATATCTGGGAAGGGTACAAAACAATTTCTAGAGTGTTGAAGGTTTCCAAGAACACAGTTGCCTCCATCAGTGGGAAATTTAAAAAAACATGGAACTACCCAGACTCTGCCTGGAGCTGACCGTCCAACCAAACTGAGCAACCGGGCAAGAAGGACCTTAGTCAGGGAGGTGAACAAAAATCCAATGACCACTGACAGAACTACAGAGTTCCTTGGCTGAGATGGGAGAACCTGTCAGAAGGACAACAGTCTCTACAGCACTTCACCAATATGGGATGGATGGGAGAGCGGCCAGACGAAAACCACCCCTGAGAAAAATGCACATGATAGCACGCCTGGGGTTTGCAAAAAGGCAAACGAAAGACAGAGCAGAAGGCAAAAGATTCTGTGGTCTGATGAGACAAAAATGTAACTCTTTGGCGTGACTGCAAAGCACTATGTCTGGAGAAAACCAGCACAACTCATCACCCGTCTAACACCATCCCTACCGTGAAGCATGGTGGTGGTAGCATCATGCTATGGGGATGCTTTTCAGCGGCAGAGACTGGTAAGGACAGAGGGAACAATGAATGGAGCCAAATACAGGCAAATCCTTGATGAGAACCTGCTTCACAAATGACCTTATCCTGGGGTGAAGATTTAAGCTCCAACAAGACAATGACCCCAAGCCTACAGCCAAAGCAATGCTGGAATGGCTTCAGAACAAGAATGTGAAAGTCCTTAAGTGGCCCAGCCAAAGCTCAGGCTTGAAACACATTGAAAATCTGTGGAAAGACTTGAAGATTGCTGTTCACCACCACTCCCCAATTAAACTTAACAGAGTTTAAGAAAATCTGCAAGGAAGAATGGGAGAAAATCCCCAAATCCAGATGTGCAAAGCTGATACAGGCATATCCAAGACGACTCAAAGCAGTAATCGCTGCCAAAAGTGTTTCTACAAAGTATTGACTCAGGGGTATGAATACTTACGTAAATGAGATATTTCTGTATTTCAATTTCAATATATTCTCAAAAAAACATGTTTTCACTTTGTCATTATTGTGTATGTGTGTAGATGGGTGAGAAAAACAATCAATTGAATCATTTTGGAATTCAGGCTGTAACACAGCAAAATGTGGAATAAGTCATGGGATATGAATACTTTCTGAAGGCACTGTATTTACCCACAATGATTTTAGTCTCTTATTAGCTCTACAAGTAAATATCATGTTGATACTGTACAAGTGAATACAATAAAGGATGTACTCAGCCCTCCACAGACTTCGATGTAGATGTGGATGAATAATGTGTTCTCTTGTTTTGTTCTGTTCTGTAGTTTTGACCCAATGGTTCGTCCGACAAACAAACAACTGTGTGTCTTGCAGGCCCAGGCATGGATCAAGGCCTACTCTGTTCCAATATTGTCACGCCCTGGCCTTAGTATTCTTTGTTTTCTTTATTATTTTAGTTAGGTCAGGGTGTGACATGGGGAATGTTTGTGTTTTGTTGGTTTTGGGTGTTTCTATGGTAAAGGGGTTATTGGATGTAGTATATGGGTTTGTGTTGAGTTCAGGTGTCTAGCGTTGTCTATGTATGTTTAGTTATCTAGGAGAGTCTATGGTTACCTGAATGAGTTCCCAATTAGAGACAGCTGATTTCGGTTGTCTCTGATTGGGAGCCTTATTTAGGGTGGCCATAGGCTTTCATTGGTTGTGAGTAGTTGTCTATGTGATACGTTTGTAGCCAGTGTGTGCACATCGTTGTTTAGCTTCACGATCGTTTTCTTGTGTTGTTTAGTGTTTAAGTGTTTTTGTTTCGTTTGCCTTCTTCACCAATAAAAGGAGATGGCTTATTTTCCTAAAGCTGCGTTTTGGTCCGTCAATCCTCCACACGATCGTGACAGAACCACCCACCAAACTAAGACCAAGCGGCAAGGGAATGCTCTACAGAGCAACAAGGACTCCTGGACTTGGGAGGAGATCCTGGACGGTAGAGGACCTTGGGCTCAGCCAGGGGAATATCGCCGTCCCAAGGAGGAGCTGGAAGCAGCGAAGGCTGAGAGGCGCTGGTATGAGGAGGCAGCGCGACGTCGCGGTTGGGAGCCCGTGAGTCAGACCAAAAAATTTCTTGGGGGGGGGGGGGCACACGAGGAGTGTGCCAAAGCCGGGTAGGATACCCGAGCCAACTCCCCGTGCTTACCGTGGAGGTAGAAGGCGTCGTACTGGTAAGACACCGTGTTATGCGGTAAAGCGCACGGTGTCCCCAGTACGCGTGCTTAGCCCAGTGCGGGCTATTCCACCTTGCCGCACTGGGAGGGCTAGGTTGGGCATCGAGCCGGATGTCATGAAGCCGGCCCAACGTATCTGGCCTCCAGTACGTCTCCTCGGGCCGGCGTGCATGGCACCAGCCTTACAGGTGGTGTCCCCGGTTCGCCTGCATAGCCCAGTGCGGGCTATTCCACCTCGCCGCACTGGCAGGGCTACGGGGACCATTCAACCTGGTGGGGTTGGGGAGGCTCGGTGCTCAAGAGCACGTGTCCCCCTTCACGGTCCGGTAGACCCGGTGCCACCTCCATGTACCAGCCCCCCGTACCAGGCTGTCTCTCCGGGTTCTCTCTCCAGCTGTTTCCTCCTCTCCAGCGCAGCCAGTGCCTAGACCACGCACCAGGCTGTCTCTCCTTCTCCTCCCTACAGAGCCGTCCTGCCATGACCAGCCAGAGCCGTCCTGCCATGACCAGCCAGAGCCGTCCTGCCATGACCAGCCAGAGCCGTCCTGCCATGACCTGCCAGAGCCGTCCAGCCAGGGCCTGCCAGAGCCGTCCAGCCAGGGCCTGCCAGAGCCGTCCAGCCAGGGCCTGCCAGAGCCGTCCAGCCAGGGCCTGCCAGAGCCGTCCAGCCAGGGCCTGCCAGAGCCGTCCAGCCAGGGCCTGCCAGAGTCCCTCAGCCAGGGCCTGCCAGAGTCCCTCAGCCAGGGCCTGCCAGAGTCCCTCAGCCAGGACCTGCCAGAGTCCCTCAGCCAGGGCCTGCCAGAGTCCCTCAGCCAGGACCTGCCAGAGTCCCTCAGCCAGGACCTGCCAGAGTCCCTCAGCCAGGACCTGCCAGAGTCCCTCAGCCAGGACCTGCCAGAGTCCCTCAGCCAGGACCTGCCAGAGTCCCTCAGCCAGGACCTGCCAGAGTCCCTCAGCCAGGACCTGCCAGAGTCCCTCAGCCAGGACCTGCCAGAGTCCCTCAGCCAGGACCTGCCAGAGTCCCTCAGCCAGGACCTGCCAGAGTCCCTCAGCCAGGACCTGCCAGAGTCCCTCAGCCAGGACCTGCCAGAGTCCCTCAGCCAGGACCTGCCAGAGTCCCTCAGCCTGGATCTGCCAGAGTATATCAGCCGGGACCTGCCCCTTGTCCCGGTGCTGCCCCTTGTCCCGGTGCTGCCCCTTGTCCCGGTGCTGCCCCTTGTCCCGGTGCTGCCCCTTGTCCCGGTGCTGCCCCTTGTCCCGGTGCTGGCCGTTTATTTAGGGGATGTTAGTTTTAGGGTGGTCATTGGGAGGGGAAGACAGAAGCGGGGAGTGACTATGGTGGTGTGGGGACAGCGTCCAGAGCCGGAGCCACCACCGTGGTCAACTGCCCACCCAGACCCTCCCCTGGACTTTGTGCTGGTGCGCCCGGCGTTCGCACCTTGAGGGGGGGGTTCTGTAACGGTCCTGACCTGTTTTATGTTGTTTTTTATGTGTTTATGGTCAGGGTATGTGTTTTGGGTGGGCAGTCTATGTTATCTGTTTCTATGTTGGTTTTGGGTTGCCTGGTATGGCTCTTGATTAGAGGCAGGTGGTTTGCGTTTTCCTCTAATTAAGAGTCATATTTAGGTAGGGCGTTCTCACTGTTTGTTTGTGGGTGGTTGTCTCCTGTGTCGTTGCATGGATTTACCATACGGGACTGTTTGGCTGTTCGTTTCGTTTCAATGTAGTCTGTTTCCTGTCCGTGAGTTTTACGTTTCAGTTAAAAGATGGCTTATTTCCCAAATGCTGCGTTTTGGTCTGAAGATCCTTCTCTCCTCTCCTCGTCCGAGGATGAGGAGAAAGACAGCCCTTACAAATATTTCTGTCATTCAGTGATATTTATTCCCATAGTAATTCGTTGAGGATCCATAACAAAATAAACATCTGTATTTTGAAAGAGTATTTTTTTATCATTATTTTATTAACGAAAGCATACATATGTTGATGAAGAAGCCACATTTGCCTCGGGGTCCATCCCAGTTGGTATTCTGTGGAACCATGCGTTTTTTCGGTGCGGCGTGTTGTCCAGCCCTTTCTCCACAGATGTTTTTTTTTAAATGTTAATTTTAATTTCACCTTTATTTAACCAGGTAGGCCAGTTGAGAACAAGTTCTCATTTACAACTGCGACCTGGCCAAGATAAAGCAAAGCAGTGCGACAAAAACAACAACACAGAGTTACACATGGGATAAACAAATGTACAGTCAATAACACAATAGAAAAAAAACACAATAGAAAAATCTATATACAGTGTGTGCAAATGTAGTAAGATTAGGGAGGTAGTAAGACAATAAATAGGCCATAGTGGCAAAATAATTATAATTTAGCATTAACACTGGAGTGATAGATGTGCAGATGATGATGTGCAAGTAGAGATACTGGGGTGCAAAAAGAGCAAAAATAAATAACAATTTGGGGAATGAGGTAGTTGGGTGGACTATTTACAGATGGGCTGTGTACAGGTGCAGTGATCGGTAAGCTGCTCTGACAGCTGATGCTTAAAGTTAGTGAGGGCGATATAAGTCTCCAGCTTCAGTGATTTTTGCAATTCATTCCAGTCATTAGCAGCAGAGAACTGGAAGGAAAAGCGGTGGTGGGTAGTATATGGGGCTTTGGTGACAAAAAGGTTGGCACTGTGATAGACTACATCTAATTTGCTGAGTAGAGTGTTTTTGGCTATTTTGTAAATGACATCGCCGAAGTCAAGGATCGGTAGGATGGTCAGTTTTACGAGGGTATGTTTAGCAGCATGAGTGAAGGAGGCTTTGTTGCGAAATAGGAAGCCGATTCTAGATTTAATTTTGGATTGGAGATGCTTCATGTGAGTCTGGAAGGAGAGTTTACAGTCTAACCAGACACGTAGGTATTTGTAGTTGTCCACATATTCTTGGCAAGTCTATTGTCCTGCTAATAGCCCATAATGAGTACTGATGCTAGTCAGGCGGGCGGGTACGAGCAGCGATTGGTTGAAAAACGTGCTTTTAGTTTTACTAGCATTTAAGAGCAGTTGGAGGCCACGGAAGGAGTGTTGTATGGCATTTCAAGCTTGTCTGGAGGTTTGTTAACACAGTGTCCAAAGAAGGGCCAAAAGTATACAGAATGGTGTCATCTGCGTAGAGGTGGATCAGAGAATCACCAGCAGCAAGAGCGATATCATTGATGTATACAGAGAAAAGAGTCGGCCCGAGAATTGAACCCTGTGGCACCCCCATAGAGACTGCCAGAGGTCCGGACAACAGGCCCTCCGATTTGACACACTGAACTCTATCTGAGAAGTAGTTGGTGAACCAGGCGAGGCAGTCATTTGAGGTTGTCGGCATGGTTGTATGCTCTGCAGAAACACATTGATGTTTTTACTACACAATTATCAATTTTATTACACAGTATGTCTACACATTGATAGGCTATATACATAAAAAATGTTTTAAATGTACTGAAACCAAAATACCTTTGTTTTGGTGATCCACACAGCACCGGCTCATTTTCAAGTCCTCTGGTGGATACAGTCCTAACCCTGGAACGGGTAGCACCATAGAAATAAGCTAGCTTGATGAAAAGTGTTTGTAAGCCGGAAAAGTGTCTGCTCGGGACCAAAACACACTGCCAACCGGGTTTGCATTGCAAATGAGAGCAAAAACTGGGTCAAGACACAAGGCAGAGTAAGCAGACCTTTATGTGGTAAAAAAAGGTTAAATAAAAGACCTACAACACCTACGGTAGGCCTACAGTATATCTACAAATATTTGTTTAACCTCTACATGTAGGTCTCCTGATTTAAACCCGATCTAACTTGTTTGGCATCAACTGAGAACATTCATCCGTAACTCTACAAGCAAAGATGAACTGGTAGAGACCAAGACTTTTTGACTTGAGAAATTGACGATACAATTCTCCCCCTACCCTCCTTCTTGGCAAGTCTATTGTCCTGCTAATAGCCCATAATGGGTGGATGGATGGCTTCTTTTGTATTCCAAGGTATTGAATGAATGTATTAATTCCAGTCATTTACCATTCTCATTCTCATTCTGGAAACGTTGTTTGCAGAGTTCATAATCTCCTTGTTTAAAAAATAACTATATTTTGGAGATGATCTTGCTTTCAAATAACCGAAAGTGGAGTGGTTGTAAACTTAATAAAGGGGAAAAAGGCCATTCTTTAACATGGAGTGAGACAATAAGTCCTTTTAATTTGTCTGGCTTGCCATTCGCTGTTAAAATTATCTCTCTAAAAGGATGCATTATGAAAGGAAAATGTGCAAGAGACGGTGGTAATATTTTTCCTTTTGGAGACTATAATGCATGGCATCCAGGTCAGGATAACCAATAATATACACAAAAGCACTAACCCTGACTCTCGTTTTTTAAGTGTTCATAGGTCTAGGTCTATATATTCCTGGTGGGTTTTTTTAAAACAAAATTGCTTATTTTAGTTAAACGCTCTTCACAGACCGTGCTTATTTGAGACCAAAACTAGCGATCAATTGTAGACCATCAGAAAGAATGTTGGTACTTATTTATTTTGATCCAAAACCATGAATGAGTGAGTCACTCAGCTTTATGTAGGTGCCGAGGCTATATGACTGTGCAATCAACAGTGCTCTAACTCCCCCTTGTGGTGGTCTGGAGCAATGAAGCCATGACGCAGGACAACGTACTAAACCACAAATTACCTTTAAGTCCCGTGGCATAATCACAAAACTTTTAATTGAGGAACCACTGTATATTTGTATTAGATAAGTGTTCAACCACCTGAGTCAATATGTGTTAGAATCATCTTTGGCAGCGATTACAGCTGTTAGTCTTTATGGGTAAGTCCCAAAGAGCTTTGAAAACCTGGATTGTACAATATTTGCCATTATTCTTGAAAAAAATCTTCAAGCTCTTTCAAGTTAGTTGTTGATCATTGCTAGACAGCCATTTTCAAGTCTTGCCATAGATTTTCAAGCCAATTTAAGTCAAAACTCTAACTAGGCCACTTATAAACATTCAATATCGTCTTGGTCTACCAGTGTCTGTTGGAAAGCAGACTGAACCAGGTTTTCCTCTAGGACTTTGCCTATGCTTAGCTCTATTTCTTTTATTTTTATCCTAAAAAAAATCACTAGTCCTTGCCGATGACAAGCATACCCATAACATGATGAAGCCACATCCATGCTTGAAAATATGAAGAGCGGTACTCTGTTGTGTTGGATTTGCCACAAACATAATGCTTTGTATTCAGGACAAAAAGTTCAATTATTTTAGTACCTTATTACAAACAATATTAGTATTGCGTACAGGCTTCCTTCTTTTCACTCTGTCATTTAGGTTAGTATTGTGGAGTAACTACAATTTTCAGTTTTCTCCTATCACAGCCAATTAACTCTAACTGGTTTAAATCGCCATTGGCGTCAAGGTGAAATCCCTGAGTGGTTTCTTTCCTCTCCGTATTGATACACCATCCACAGTGTAATTAATAACTTCACCATGCTCAAAGGGATATTCAATGTCTGCATTTGGGTGCCCTTTGTGAGGCATTGGAAAACCTCCCTACATGTAGTCTGTTGGTGAATCTGTGCTTGAAATTCACTGCTCGACTGAGGGACCTTACAAATAATTGTATGTGTGGGGTACAGACATAAGCTAGTCATTCAAAAATCATGTTTAACACCATTTTGCCATGGGGCGTAGAGAAAATGTTGCCGTTTTAAAGCAAGTTTGCTGCAATTCTACACATTTTGCCATGGGGTGGAGAGGAAAATTAGCCGTTTTACAGCTAATTTCCTGCAATTCTACACATTTTGCCATAGGGTGTAGAGAAATGTTTGCAGTTTTCATGGTTATAGAACTCACCATTGTGCCCTTAGGTTTATTACTGATAACGGTTATAGAACTCACCATTGTGCCCTTAGGTTTATTACTGGTGATGGTTCTAGAACTCACCATTGTGCCCTTAGGTTTATTACTGGTGAGGGTTATAGAACTCACCATTGTGCCCTTAGGTTTATTACTGGTGAGGGTTATAGAACTCACCATTGTGCCCTTAGGTTTATTACTGGTGAGGGTTATAGAACTCACCATTGTGCCCTTAGGTTTATTACTGGTGAGGGTTATAGAACTCACCATTGTGCCCTTAGGTTTATTACTGGTGAGGGTTATAGAACTCACCATTGTGCCCTTAGGTTTATTACTGGTGAGGGTTATAGAACTCACCATTGTGCCCTTAGGTTTATTACTGTCACGGTTATAGAACTCACCATTGTGCCCTTGGGTTTATTACTGGTGAGGGTTAAAGAACTCACCATTGTGCCCTTAGGTTTATTACTGGTGAGGGTTATAGAACCCACCATTGTGCCCTTAGGTTTATTACTGGTGAGGGTTATAGAACTCACCATTGTGCCCTTAGGTTTATTACTGGTCACGGTTATAGAACTCACCATTGTGCCCTTAGGTTTATTACTGGTGATGGTTCTAGAACTCACCATTGTGCCCTTAGGTTTATTACTGGTCACGGTTATAGAACTCACCATTGTGCCCTTAGGTTTCTTAGGTTTATTACTGGTCATGGTTATAGAACTCACCATTGTGCCCTTAGGTTTATTACTGTCACGGTTATAGAACTCACCATTGTGCCCTTAGGTTTATTACTGGTGAGGGTTATAGAACTCACCATTGTGCCCTTAGGTTTATTACTGGTGAGGGTTTATAGAACTCACCATTGTGCCCTTAGGTTTATTACTGGTGAGGGTTATAGAACTCACCATTGTGCCCTTAGGTTTATTACTGGTGAGGGTTATAGAACTCACCATTGTGCCCTTAGGTTTATTACTGGTGAGGGTTATAGAACTCACCATTGTGTCCTTAGGTTTATTACTGGTCACGGTTATAGAACTCACCATTGTGCCCTTAGGTTTATTACTGGTGAGGGTTATAGAACTCACCATTGTGCCCTTAGGTTTATTACTGGTGAGGGTTATAGAACTCACCATTGTGCCCTTAGGTTTATTACTGGTCACGGTTATAGAACTCACCATTGTGCCCTTAGGTTTATTACTGGTCACGGTTCTAGAACTCACCATTGTGCCCTTAGGTTTATTACTGGTCACGGTTATAGAACTCACCATTGTGCCCTTAGGTTTATTACTGGTCACGGTTATAGAACTCACCATTGTGCCCTTAGGTTTATTACTGGTCACGGTTATAGAACTCACCATTGTGCCCTTAGGTTTATTACTGGTCATGGTTCTAGAACTCACCATTGTGCCCTTAGGTTTATTACTGGTGAGGGTTCTAGAACTCACCATTGTGCCCTTACGTTTATTACTTGTCACGGTTATAGAACTCACCATTGTGCCCTTAGGTTTATTACTGGTGATGGTTCTAGAACTCACCATTGTGCCCTTAGGTTTATTACTGGTCACGGTTATAGAACTCACCATTGTGCCCTTAGGTTTATTACTGGTCACGGTTATAGAACTCACCATTGTGCCCTTAGGTTTATTACTGGTGAGGGTTATAGAACTCACCATTTGCCCTTAGGTTTATTACTGGTCACGGTTATAGAACTCACCATTGTGCCCTTAGGTTTATTACTGGTCACGGTTATAGAACTCACCATTGTGCCCTTAGGTTTATTACTGGTCACGGTTATAGAACTCACCATTGTGCCCTTAGGTTTATTACTGGTCACGGTTATAGAACTCACCATTGTGCCCTTAGGTTTATTACTGGTCACGGTTATAGAACTCACCATTGTGTTTTGTATCAAAAAGTGGGTTGGGTCTCTTTGTATGTATGGCGAGAGCAGCAATTTCTTGTGTTTATCTACAAAGCACTCATGCAGAAACTTCCTATGTATCTATCATCATGAATTCAATTTAGATTTACAAATGACCAAAACCCGGTCTCAGGTTTGGCTAACCCTTGGAGGCCCCTTTGGTCTCCACAGAGATGGGTAAAGCTGCTTTAAGGTTTTTTTTTGTGCCCTTTATGTGGAACAACTTCCAGAGCTTTCTGGAATGAGATGTTCCCCTTGGTCAGTTCAGAGTAATGACCGGAAACCTCTTATGTTGATAAATGTGTCTGTTTTTCTTCATATGTTTTGTAATTTTGTATATTGTATGTGTTTGATGTATTTATGCAGGGCTCCTCTGTAGAAGAGATCCTAGTCTCAGTATGACTTCCCTGTCAATATAAAGGTTAAATAAAATAAAAAAGTACAAGTATATTAAGGTTATAATGTTGTAGAGAACAATTTAATTATTCACTATATGAGATTTATAATGACATAGGGGCAACAACAAAAAACTACATTTTGAAATTAATTGCGTAGCACTCTCTTGAATTGCCCCGTTTTTCCTCAACATTCTAGACCAGTGCGTGAACACCCTACATACTCTGCCTTTGAACTGATTGTGGATGTAAGTGATATAAACCTGTTGTATTCGGCGCATGTGACAAATACAAATTTGATTTGATATAGCTGAATGAGACAAAGTACGTACTTTTCCTTTCAGCTGGTTTTGGATGTAGGTGAGGATGAGGCGAGGGATCTCCACCAAGGTGATGATGAAGGAGCCTTTGGCCACGGTGCCCAGATGGTAGCGGGCCAGACGCAGCATAGACGACACAATGGGGGTCATGGGGAGTTGAGATTTATTCCTGATGTCCACCACAGGATAGAGGAAAAGAAGAAGAGTTGTAAATAGTCAAATTAACTGATACAGGACTGACTTGGGTTAAAATAGTATTGTCCGTACAAATGGACCAATAGAGCAGGCACTGTACTGTAGCTAAGATGGGTGTACTTTGCACTTTTGGGACAATTCCATTGTTTCAAATGCACCAGGCAAGCTCAATCAAGTGCAACCAACGTATTTGACAGAAAAAAAAACTATATTTTGTACCCAGGTCTGATACGGGATATTTCCAAGTGAACACATCACAAGCATGCCATTACTTTTATTACAATTCATCACATAGTATTTCATCACAACACTCTCTCCTGACCTGGTGAAGTAGTAGGTGACCACAGCTCCGGCCACGGTCATCTGCTGGCAGGCAAGGATGAACTGACTGATCCAGATGAGGCCCACAGCGTGGTACCACACCATGTACTGGAGTGGACCTGACATACGAAACTCCACCAGCCCTGTCTCCTCACTCTGCACTGGGCTACCTGTAGGGGTTACACACAGACAGGGTTCGAGGCCGCTCTGCACAGGGGTGCCTGTAGAGGCACACAGCTAAGGTTAGGGGTCAATCTTCTCGTTCTTTACAGGGTTCCCTACAGCCAAGATTGGGGGTAGGCTGATCTCCTCTGATCTGCAAGGCATTCACGGATCATGATTTTGTGCCTGGAAAGCTCTTGGAGGATTTTTTGGGGGAAATATTTTCATTCAAATATAATACAGCAAGATGGCACCATTTTGCAACAACAAACACTGCAGCTCGGATGAGTTTTGACGGAATCTCTTTTGTAACGTTATCTAGTTTATCGAACTCCAATCTGAATAACATCCAGGAACAGCTAAAATGCAGACAAAGGGAAATAGTAGGCAGACAGATTTCTACAAAAACATGACGCTTTGTTGTACTGGAGGTTGCTCTGGTGTCGTTGTTGATGCGGGAGAACATGATGCAGTGGGTAGATTTCAGAGACCTTTTCTTTGACTGTGTGCCCGAGCTGCCACCCACAGCACCAGACCGGCCCAAGAATCGAAATAAGAGTGGGCGTCGAGCCATGCCACTCTAGCCATGCACTTTCAGTTCCAAAATGTCACATAAGTGTGTTAATCACATAGAATTAGCAATTAGAATACTAGAATGGACATGAACAATCTTATGATGGTCCTAAGGTCACCCATGTTGGTCAACCATGGTTTGCCAGTTCTGTAATAAGATAGTGTGTAAAATAATGAATGTGAAGAATTTATCTGCGCTGTATGTGTGTAGGTAGGTAGAGGAATGTTTCCATAAATGTTTCTAATTAACTGACAATATGTTTATTTGGACGTAAATATCTTGTTGAACTGGGAAAATAAAGACATTAACAAAAATGTCTGTTTCACAATGTGACAAAGTTGTATTCCATTCTGACCTGTGGTTCCGAGGAAGAGGAACACACCGAGCCAGGATACCCAGAAGAGCACGAGGCTGAGGAAGGTCCAGAAGGGCTGCAGGGCCAGCAGGGGCAGGTGAGTGAACACCTTGCCCGCCACGTGGAACAGGGTGATGGTCAGTGCCACGCGCTTCCTCATGAAGAACAGCAGCAGCAGTAGGATCACCTGAAAATGGGATACAGGATATGAAGTATTCAGGAAGTATTCAGACCCCTTCACTTTTTCCACATTTTGTTACGTTACAGCCCTATTCTAAAATGGATTAAATAAAAAAATCCTCATCAATCTACACACAATACCCCAGGGTGTAACGGCAGCCTTCCTCCTCTTCGTCTGAAGAGAACCACCCACAAAACCCAACACAAAACAGGCTACCTAAATATGGTTCCCAATCAGAGACAATGACTAACACCTGCCTCTGATTGAGAACCATATCAGGCCATACATAGAAACGGACAAACTAGACACACAACATAGAATGCCCACCGTGCTCATGTCCTGACCAACACTAAAACAAAGAAAACACAAAAGAACTATGGTCAGAACGTGACACATGGTGACAAAGCGAAAACACGTTTTTAGAAAAGTTTGCAGATTAAAAAAAAAAAAACTAAAACAGAAACACCTTATTTACATAAGTATTCAGACCCTTTGCTATGAGATTAGAAATTGAACTCAGGTGCATCCTGTTTCCATTGATCATCCCTGAGATGTTTCTACAACTTTATTGGAGATTATTTGGAATGGCACACACCTGTCTATATAAGGTCCCACACTTGACAGTGCAAAAACCAAGCCATGAGGTCGAGAAAATTGTCTGTGGAACTCCAAAACAGATTTGTGTCGAGGCACAGAACTGTGGAAGGGTAGCAAAACATTTCTGCAGCATTGAAGGTCCCTAAGAACACAGTGGCTTCCATCATTCTTAAATGGAAAAAGTTTGGAACCACCAAGACTCTTCCTACAGCTGGCCACCTGGCCAAACTGAGCAATCGGGGAGAAGGGCCTTGGTCAAGGAGGTGACCAAGAACCCGATGGTCACTCTGACAGAGCTCCAGAGTTCCTCTGTGGATAAGGGAGAACCTTCCAGAAGGACAACCATCTCTGCAGCACTCCACCAATCAGGCCTTTATGGTAGAGTGGCCAGACGGAAGCCACTCATCAGTAAAAGGCATATGACAGCTTGTTTGAAGTTCGCCAAAAGACTCTCAGACCATGAGAAACAAGATTCTCTGGCATGATGAAACCAAGATTGAACTCTTTGGCCTGAATGCCAAGTGTCACGTCTGGAGGAAACCTGGCACCATCCATATGGTGAAGCATGGTGGTGGCAGCATCGTTCTGTGGGGATGTTTTGCAGCGGCATGGACTGGGAGACTTGTCAGGATCGAGGGAAAGATGAATGGAGCAAAGTACAGAGAGATCCTTGTTGAAAACCTGCTCCAGAGTGCTCAGGACCTTAGCCAACGACCCTAAGCACACAGTCAAGAAAACCCAGGAGTGGCTTCAGGACAAGTCTCCGAATGTCCTTGAGTGGCCCAGCCAGGGTCCGGACTTGAAACCGACCAAAGATCTCTGGAGAGACCTGAAAATAACTGTGCAACGATGCTCCCCATCCAACCTGACAGATCTTGAGAGGATCTGCAGAGAAGAATGGGTGAAACTCGCCAAATACAGGTGTGCCAAGGTTGTAGCCTCATACCCAAGAAAACTCAAGGCTGTAAATGCTGCAAAATGTGCTTAAACAAAGTACTCAGTAAAGGGTTTGAATACTTATGTAAATGCAGTGCTTAATTTGAGTCGGATCTTTCCATTTTGGACTGTTTTGTTCGAGAACCTATTTGGCCAGATCATGTACATCTCGAGGCATGAAAAACTATTTTCACTTTTTGAAATGTAAAAATGACAATAAAAACGATCAAAGTTCATTTGAGTTGCCTATTTGTTAATTCTCCTGCCCCCACAAAAAAACGTAACGTAAAAAAGTAGATTTTCAGCTCGTGCCTCATATTCTAAGAGTTGATTTGGGTTGGGCCGGTCCGGGTTTATGGTTTGACCAACATTGTAACCTGTTTGAGACAAACGCGTGGCTGTGTGAGAAGCGCGCCAGTATCCCTCACAAAGCTAGAATGAAATTAACATTTTATGATATCTCCCTCTCTATTTGTTCTGATAGACTTGAGCCTGCAACTCTCATCTCTCCAGAATTGCACTTCATCATTAATTTCCTTATAGTATCAAAGCCACGCAAAGGGTTCTGGGGTAGTAGTTGGCTGCAGCACCCCTGATTAATTGAAATAAATTGGCCAAAGTTACAGAATTACTGCTGTCTGTCAGAAATAAAAGGAAATCATTCCGAATAGCCTACTACACCATGAAACAGCCTATAATTTAGCCACAGAGGATCAATCGTTTTTTTAATAGTCTAGCTGTGGATTGTAGCCCAATAACTAGGAATAGCCTACAGTCGGGAACACGCAGCAAATCTGTCAGTGAAAAAACAGCATGCAGACAAAACAGACCTTTAGCAGTACTTCAAATACAATCGAGAGAAAACACAGGTTTGGAAGGAAATTGCTATTGCTGAAAAGAGAACACTATGCTGCAGGCTACCAAAATATTTTGGTCAACTTCCAAATATTGTTTTGAGTGAGTGAGACTTTTGGCACTCGCGCATCTGCCATCACCAGCAAGTGAGCTGCGCACCATTGGGTGAGTCAGTGAAACTGGAAAGCATTTTTAGGACTATAATTTCCTCCTCATATTGTAGCCTACAATATGTGTCTCCACACACCTAGGCTAATAATGGATTCAATACAAGGTCGTTTCTATTGATCTCAGATTCTCCGTTTTTTTCAGTGTCAAAGTAGCCTGCCATTTCAATTATTTGTGTGGTATTAAAAAGTCTCCAGTCATGTAAAATGACGTAGACTTGCATGAAATGCGTTTATAAAAGGCAGATTTTTCCCGGACCCTAGGCTACTAAAAATGTTCCTAATGTGTGCACCTTCTATAAGTGCTTCTACTCTACTGCTCCATTCCACTACTCAAATACGATGATATGTATGCAATGCATTATTATAAAAGTTGCGCTTACTTTTTGTTCAGGCACCTCACGATTTACAAATTAAGCACCATGTAAATGTAAAATTTTCTAAAAACCTGTTTTTGCTTTGTCTTTATGGGGTATTGTGTGTAGATTGGTGAGGGCCCATCTTTTTTATAATAATACATTTTTTATAAAGACTAACGTAACAAAATGTGGAAAAAGTCAAGTGGTCTGACAACTTTCCGAATGCTGGTTATCAGTTATAGCATAGGGATGTGAATACATTTGTTCAGTGCTAGTTTTCAAATGAAGATATGAGTATGTGGGAATGCAGTGTTTTCCACTAGTGCCGACCCTCGGCTAAACAGCGGATTACAGACTCATTTTCAGCCGGCTACTTATTCCATTTACATTCACTAGGCTACTTTTCAATTTGCTAGTGAGAAAAAAAAGTCAGCCAAGCCCTCTCCCGCTAGAATGAACCATTTGCATCTTCTAGTTTCCTACTGATAGGACAGGCACAAAGTAAGCAGTGACAGGGAAACACTGATGGTTTAATTTAACGTAGCAGGCATAAAAATATAGTTAACATTTGTCTCAGATGCGAGTCAAATACTAGAGGATACATTGATTGTACTTTATTGAACATGGAACACCCGAAAAACATTTTATTCATAAACTGTGGAGTCATGTTTTATCATAAAAACACTTTCTACATTGTGTGTTTGCTTGTAAAACATGTAAGCTAGAGTCCTGAATTTGCACGTCCCAGGTAATGTAGCCTAGGTGGTAATGATGAGTCAAAATCAATTTAGCCATATTGTTTTCTGGCATTCAATTTGATAAATTACTCAATTTTGCTGTGTATTTCAGATGGGATCAAGACATTAGAATGTACGAGAGGCCACCAAAATATAGGTTGTTCTGCAACAAAAAACATTTGGGTGAATATTCAGACGTGGAAACTTTCCGTGGGAATTAACAGAAATATATGCAAATTAATATTAATACCATTTAAATTTAGATGTTTTTTTGCATTGGATATATTTACCAAATCATATGGAGACAGAAACCTTTTACCTTATCATAAGTAGACATAATTGCAAATGATTAAATCCTTCCAATAGAAATGTAAAAAACTATTTAGTTACGAATTGAACTTTAATTAAATGAGTTGACTCTTCACATGGGATGATTTCACTGAACAACAAAAGAAAGGGAATATTGAATGATCCCCAATGATCCATCACATCTCCCAAAAACATTTTCAACGTACATCTGTATAATGATAGTCTAGAAACTAAAGCTTTGGTTGTCTTCCTCTCAGGCTTCCATGTCATCTCCCTCAATGTCCACCTCATGAACATCAGACTCTGAGGCCTCATCTTCACTGTCACTTTCCAACTTTGTTGAGGATCACTCGTTGTCAGGCTTTAAAAGCCTCTAATTTGCCCAGATGGCCCTTGTATTGGTCAGCTTGTTGCGTGCTTTGGTGTGTGTTCCCAAAAAAGGACCATTTGCGCTCTGAGGCAGCTGATGTTGGTGGGATTTGGAGGATGATGGAGACAACAGGGGAAAGAGCCTCAGATCCAAAGTCCCTTCCGCCAGGTGGCTGATGAGATATGTTGGCACGACTGCCATATTGCATCTCCAGCCCTTGCTTGGGAGTGTACTTCGCCAGACTGCCAAGTACCTTGCCCTCATCCAGGCCAAGGTGGCGAAACACCATAGTGATGACACCATAGGCCTTGTTGATCTCTGCACCAGACAGGATGCTCTTGCCAGCATACTTGGGGTTCAACATGTATGCTGCAGCGTGTAAGGGCTTCAGGCAAAAGTCTTCACGCTTTTTGATATATTTCAGAACGGCAGTTTCCTCTGCTTGGAGCAACAGTGAAGTGGGCAGGGCAGTACATATTTATTCTCTTACATCTGCAAGCAGAGTCTGAACATTAGACAGGATGGCATTGTCTCCCTCAAACCGAGCAATGGCTACTGCTATAGGTTTCAGGAGTTTCAGGCTGCTTACCACTCTCTCCCAAAATACATCATCCAGGAGGATCCTCTTGATGGGGCTGTCCATATCGGCAGACTGTGATATGGCCATGTCTTGGAGAGACTCGTTCCCCTCCAGGAGACTGTCAAACATGATGACAACACCACCCCAATGGGTGTTGCTGGGCAGCTCAACGTAGTGCTCTTATTCTTCTCACTTTGCTTGGTGAGGTAGATTGCTGCTATAACTTGATGACCCTTCACACACCTAACCATTTCCTTGACTCTCTTGTAGAGTGTATCCGTTGTTTTCAGTGCCATGATGTCCTTGAGGAGCAGATTCAATGCATGAGCAGCACAGCCAATGGGTGTGATGTGAGGGTAGGACTCCTCCACTTCAGACCAAGCAGCCTTCATGTTCGCAGCTTTGTCTGTCACCAGTGCAAATACCTTCTGTGGTCCACTGCCTTCAGCTCATCTGCAATGTAGAGACCGGTGTGTCTGTTGTCCCTTGTGTCTGTGCTCTTGTAGAATACTGGTTGAGGGGTGGAGATGATTTAGTTAATTATTTGTTGCCCACGAACATTCGACCACCCATCAGAGATGATTGCAATACAGTCTGCTTTCTCTATGATTTGCTTGACCTTCACTTGAACTCTGTTGAACTCTGCATCCAGCAAATGAGTAGATAAAGCATGTCTGGTTGGAGGGGTGTATGCTGGGCAAAGAACATTCAGAAATCTCTTCTTATACACATTGCCTGTGAGCATCAGAGGTGAACCAGTTGCATACACAGCTTGAGCAAGAAATTAATCAGAATTTCTCTGACTACGTTCCACCATTGAGTCAAAAACACTTCTGATTCCAGGAGGACCATGAGTTGTTGCTATCGATAAGGTGTC